>NW_024387197.1:2452500-3052500 GCF_900408965.1 Simochromis diagramma | reverse complement strand
TGTCAATAATCCAATGGAAAAAAACAACAGCTGTCACTGCACAGAGTTCACACCCTTCTAATGCTATATGTTGCTGCACTAAAATGACAACTGAGGCATTCACACCGGAGGTGAAGCTAAACACGCTCGCGGGTTTAAATGCTCGGGCTAATTACAGGCGGTCACGTTGCAAAACATCAACAATGGATGCACATTTAGTCACGAGGTGAGCGCAAACAACAACAAACCCATATTTTCAATTGATAGCCAAGTCATGGCTTGTTATCTGTCGATCTCTCAGCAGGCGTTCAGACTTCCTGAACAATAAGCAAAGGAATGTTCTGGAAAACTTTCTTGAATTTGACATCCTATCCTGGTGGGCAGAACCGATTCCCAGGAAAAACAGAGGAAGTTCTCAACTGGGTCATCTGACTCAGACCGCAGAGGTGCGTGACGCAGGGGGAGACAGAGAGGTCAGGAAGCACTACTAAGCCCGTACACGCCCACTGCGAAAAGCAATTTAGACAGTAAAAGTTGATAAGGCGTCATTTCTGGGAAGCAGGGATGGACCAGCTCTGAGGGAAGGATGGGAGTGAGCACAGAGGTAATCGACGGATTTTCCTGGAGACCCCTCAACTCCGGTGTGTTTGCATGGCTTTGTCATGAGCTTCCTCTACGCTCCACTTCCTTCATGGCTACATCAGACAGGGTGAGATGACTCAGCAGCAACCTGACACACGCTTTTACAGCAGCTTCCAGGCACCTTGAACATTTTACTGTCAACAGTCCAGATAAAGTGGAAATTGCAGGCGTGGGTGTTCATTGAGAAAGTCAAATATATGAGCATAGTATTGATTAAACGCTGACCTCTCCTTTCTTTACTGTCATGGACTGCCTGCGCGGTGTGATCTCTTCATTTATACTGGACAGGAAGTTCTGGGAGATGCGCAGGGCATCCTGTAACAGCGGATAGTCTGGGTGGCTGGAAGGTGTGTGCTTCAGTAAGTCCTAGAATAGAGGAAATATGACAAACAGAGTTGTAGGAAAGTCTTCATGTGGATAAAATGAAGCTCCATATCCAACTTACATGCAGAACAAGAGTACTGCGCGTCACTCTGTCCACAGGCTTGTAGAGGAGAGCTGTGGGAGGAGGAGGAGGAGGAAGAGTCAGTTCAACAGGCCTCATCACAACTCAACTACTCCTAGCAATATTGATTAACGTGGAGGCGCTGTGTTCATCTGAGTCACTACTCACTTTCCAGTGAATATTTAGCCGACTGGTCTTTGCAATCCTTTGTGCTTCTGACCATGAGATTCTGCCAGGAAGTCAACACCAGAGGAAATATTTGGAATAAGACAAAAAAAACTTGAGAAACCACAGTAACTGACCCACGGAGCAATTAAAACAACTGCTGCAGTCGCTCAGCTCATTACACTGCGAGGATTGCCGAAAACAGCCCTGTCATCACTTGTCCCGGGGAGCTGCACAACATCAAACACTTGCCTGCTGCAGTCCTGCTGTGCGTAGCATGATTACATACCTCAGATATCTCTGCAAACTGAGCGTTTGCCTGGCAGCACTTGTCTGCCGTCTCCACAGCAACCTTATAGTTATCCACAAAGGCCCGGTACACTCCGAGCTGGCTGGCCTAAAGGGCACAAGCAGATAAAGCTTAGACTCTGATAGATTTTACTAGTCTGTTAGCACCACAGTGTCACAGTGCGCTGTGCCTGCTCAGGCACGAGTTGGCAGGAATACAGAGGCAACTGATAAAGCAGAGTGTGATTCAATGTTTGTGCACGTGTTTATAGAAATCCCTGCATGTATGCATCTTTAATCTTTCGTCATCCAGTGGCAAACACTGAGGTAGCTCTTATTCATTAACGTTCTATAGAGGATTTTTGCACTCCTTTACTGCTTGTCATGTGGCGAAACAAGGCTTTTATCTGGCCAGGAGACGACTCCAGGCAGTCTACTCAGATGTGCAAGATCCACTGAGGATTACATTACAGCCAACGACTCCCACCTTTCCCCTCTCCAAGTCTCCCCTCTTTTAACGCTCATTAATGATCAAGGAATGACATTTAAGGAGCACTATAATTAGCATCTGAAAGTTACTGACTTGAGAAATGGTGGTCTCTTTGATCAAAAACCAACATGCAATTTGGTGCTTGGAGGTTTCGTGTTATTTGATGCTTGCTCTTTTTATCCAAAGGAGGACTGAGTTTAGCTGAAAGGACTGCCACTCTTTATATGGTGGCTAAATTCTGCTTAAACTGTTACAAATCAAATCAAATAAAGGAATGTTTCACTTTTATCAGCTCATCAAACACTTTGTTGTTCACTGCGTTCAGACTTCCTTGTTTACTTTGTCTGTTTCTGCCGAATTCCAAGTTAATAGGAGTAACGGAAGAACATGTTCTGGCTAAAGCTTTTCATTCATGTGTCATAAAGCAACCGTCCATGAACAACAGGTGACATTTGTCTTTTTTTCTCAGCACCAGCTGTACCAGTGAGATCATTATGACAGAGGATGAGAGTTAACTGGAAGAGCAACATTCTCAACTTACAGTTATGTTGAGACTGACTTTTTTGTTTTCCAGCTCATCCCATTACATCAAACAAAGCTAAGTAAGTAAGCAAGCTGCTTACTTACCAGCTTCTGGAAAAGGTCGCCCACACACTGCTGGTGGCTCCAGTTCTCTACTCGAGGCAGCAGAGCATCATAGAAGTCTTTGTGGATCTCATGAAGCTCCGGTACTTTGAAGAAGATGGTCTCTATCTGCTGGATGGTCAGCATCGGTTGGGATGTTGTGGCTGCTGCCCTCAGAGGTTTCATGGGCTACAAAAATAATCACAACCATATATGACCATTTATAAAGAATAACTGAAGGCCTTGCAAAATAGTAACCACAGAACATGAGTCAATACAGTAAATACCAAAGGTGAATGACGTGTTTAGTAGCATTAGCTAAGATTAGCTAACATGAGATAATTCTAAAAAATGTGAACACTGTGTCTGCAAAAACACCAAAAAACAGTTAAGCAAAGAAATTTGTCATATAACTGCAAGTTATCTTGTTTGTTTGCATGAAGAAAATCTATTACTTACTATTAAAAAGGGTTGGACCAGTCTCTATGCTAACAAAATTAGCTTACGTCAGCTATCTTATCAAAAGTTATACAAAATAAGGTAACAAAATTGTAATAATTGGATTCATTTCTAGTGTGTTTCTAATGCTAAGTGTGCTAGGTTTCAAATTGCTTTTTCTAGTTTTATGACAAAGTATAAAAGTACTTTGCTACAAATCCTGCATCCATTATTTTTAAATACGCAAGTATTAGCATAAATATATTCAGTCCTGTAAAAAGTGAAGTACACCTTTCCTGCTTCAATAGGAAATATAAGTAAGTCACATTTTGATAATCAAATGCACTTGATTAATTGATCATCACCAAGTTTGAGCATCTCTATAAAATCAGAGGTTTAGGCAGTTTGCTGGTCCGGAGCATTCAGGTGTGTTGACAACACCACAGTCTTCAAATCAGCAGACAACCCAGCAAATTCACGCAAAGATAAGGCCGCACTATGATCAGATCAGGAAAAACAAAAAGCCAAACAAGAGCTACATCTCGGACTTCACCGGCCTCAGTTAGCATGTTGCAGTTTATGAGAGTACAATTAGAACAAGACTGAACAAGTATGGCTTGTTTGAAGGGTTTCCGGGATAAAGCCTGTTCTCTCTGACAAAAAACAAAACAAAAACGTAGCAGCACAGTCTAGGTTTTCAAAGTAGAATATGAGCAAACCACAAGACTTCTAAGAAAAATGTCCTTTGGAAATACAAGACCAAAGTGGAGCTATCTGGCCATAACACACACCGGCACTTCAGGGAAAACCCAAACACAGCATATCAGCACAAATACCTCATACCAGCTGTGAAGCACATATGAGGTGGTTAAGGTGAAGGGGCGATAATTTGATGGTTCTGCCTTGTTTTACAGCCACTGATCAGCATTGAACTCCAGAATACTTTGGTATACACAAGAGTGAAATATGAGGCCATCTGTTCAACAGGTAAAGTTTGGCCAAAACAGTCATGCAACAGGACAATGATCTCAAGCACAGCAGCAAATTTACAACAAAAGGGCAGAAAAAGAAAAGAATCCAGTTGCTGCAACGTTGTGATGAGGCCAAAGTCCAGGCTTCTATCTGACTGAAATGCTGTTCACACACAACTACTTCCAAAACCCGATGAACTGAAGCAACAACGTTAAGAAGAGGGGGCCAGAATTCCTCCTGGACGACATGAGAGACTTATAAAGTTGTACAGCAAACAACAATAACTTCAAGTTATTGTTGCTGTGATATCTTGTGGTTCTACACCCATTAAATCGTGGGGTCGGTTTTAGCTTTTCTCTGGATTGCATGTTCATGCACGTCCTTGTTACTTGTATGAACATGAAGACATTTTTTTTCCCCACAAAGTCAAAATGCTCATTGCTCACAGTGACTCATATTCATTCAGTCATTAGTACCTCACTTACAGGCGTTTCAATTCATTTACACATTGCTGAATACCTTATTCTAAAACATTATCAGTTTATATACTTTGTATTCGCCCACAAAATAACTATTGGCTGAATCTTTTAAAATAATACAATATGAAGTATAATACTTGCAAAAGTAGAATGTAGCATGACATAGAAATACTAAAGAAACGAATAAGAAAATTGAACTTGTTTAAAAATACTTACATTACACCACTAAATTAAGTTTAATTAAGAGGCCCTCAGGAGACAGGAATTAAAATAGCTTGTTTAAGACAAAGGAGGACTGAGTGGATGGATAAAAGGTGACTATAACATAACTGAGGGTTTTTGTGAACTGCAAGTCAGGCAAAGCTACACTAATGGATTCCCAGAATAAAATTATAAAACAGCTGAAAATGACCTTAATAGGTCCCATTTTCAGCTGCTACTAAACTAAAGCTAAGAATGTCTTTTAAAAGCCTGTTTTCATATTACACATACTATCAGCAGGGCCTCCAGGTGGCTGAGGTAGGTCTCTTCACTGGCCAGGATTCCTGACAGAACCCACTTTCTCATCTCTAACCCCTTCTCCTGATCCAGCTCCACCTGAAACAAACATGGGAAGAAAGAAAACAGTTGGCAAACAGGGAGAAATGGTATTCACCTACACAAAAGTCACACAGTCACAGTAATGACATGCCATTTATCAACGTGTTTGATCTTTACAAAAGCTGCCCGTGCACCTCTGCAAACCCCCAGCTGCAGATATTTTTGCTGTGGGATTATAGGAGTCCAGATTTGTAGGAGGTCTGTAGGAGTTTTACATTCCAAGAGGACAGCAGCAGAAACTCCTAGCATCTTGAGGAAGACAAATGTGTTTCTGATCCTGGAGTTGTTAGTCCAAACAGGTCAAAGACATCTGTCACCCCCAGTAGGAGTCATTCAATGAGAAACTCACTGGAGCACTGATTGCATCAAATGCTGCCATTATATTTGCTAAATAAAAAAAGAAGAAGAAGAAGAAGAAGAAGAAGAAGAAGAAGAAGAAGAAGAAGAAGAAGAAGAAGAAGAAGAAGAAGAAGAAGGAGGAGGAGGAGGAGGAGGAGAAGCTGCAAGTCAAGTGAGCCCACCCTCCACCATGATTTCGGCTTTGAAGATCACCAAGTGTACACATCAGAGGATAAGAATACCGCAGATAGGAGAGGGGCAGACTGGAGGGGGAGGGGAGCGCCGTCTCCTTTTAACATCTGTTTACACACAGTATGTTTGCTGAGTATGTATGGTCTTTTTCAGCAACGCTGAAAAGCATTCCCATCTGGGAGCTACATGGCAAACACGCACTGGATGTTTTATTGTTGCGGTATGGATGCCTGAGCTCGGGTATCCCTGTTAATGCCTCTCTGAAGGGCGCCTTATTTAGTTTGCTTGTCACTTTCAGTGGCTAAAATTTTTACATTTCAGCACCAGAAATCACAAACTGTGGGGACGTGCAGTTTGTAAGTTGGAGGCCTTTATTTAAGAAGGCAGGGTGTGACAGCAAATGCCAACAAGATATATTATGGGAAATATAGGATCACACTTTTTTTAAAGATCTTACTAAGTAAAAAAAAAATAAAAAAAAATGTAGCAATAACAATCTTTTAAAGATTACCACAGTGCTAAGACACCGTTATGTCATAAGACTGGCACTGTGCCACATTTTGAATCAAGTCATTTGTTCCTCCAGCATCAAGCAGCAAAAAGCAAATTCCTCAACATCGTGCAGCACGTTTATCATTTATGTGCACATAAAGCATGTGGGAGCAGAATCACAAGCAACAACAGGAAAACTGAAATGAAATGAGGAAGGCCTGGGCTTCCAAAGGGTGATATTGGAAGAAGTAACTTTTCCACAGAACTGAGAAACCACAGCTACGAAATACGTTTGGAGAGATGGCAATGAAGGACAGTGAGACAGCAGAGAAGAGGAGGCAGCACAGTTTACGTGTCTAACTGTAGTCATTAAAGCAACACTACCGACAGCGGGGAGTCCAGAGAACCAGATGACTGGTTGTCTCGGTTGTTCCTGATTTTGGAGCGGAGCCGTGGCGAGGAGGTAGGAGATCCCGTGAAGGACAGAGGTCCGTGGCGAGGCCCAAGCTCGTCTGAATGCTCCAGGTCGTAGCCATATGATGGAGAGTTTTCGTTGTAGGATGCCTCTGTGAGAAACAGTGAAACAAAGCACAATAGTCACATGGTGTGCTATTAAACTGTTAGGCCGTGTAGTTAAAGCAGAGAAAACATCATGGGAAATGCAGCAAACTGGAGCATCAGTTTTTGTCAATTGTGAATAAGCCAGAAGGTGCTAACACAGCGATCCTGGACATAGTGGGAGTGATGAAGATGTGCATTTAAAGCCTAGAAAAAAAACTAGTAAAAACTCCTTTTTAATGAAACAAGAATCCATATAATGTCCTGATCATGCATTTTACCATCATGCATCACAGATTTTATTAACACAGTGTCAAAGGGTTGTTAACTTTATACAAACTTTTTTCATCTCTTTCACTGAACAAACTGAGCAATATTCTAGTGTAGGCTGGAAAAAAGTAAGTAAACTATTGAATTTAGCAGTAACAACCTTCATCAGATATTTTCAGTAGCCACCTATAAGACTTGCAAAACAATGAAGAGGAATTTATGACTGTTCCTCCAACAAAACCATTTCAGTTCATTCATTTTCCGACATGTCTTGACTCAACAGCCCTCTTCAGGTGATGCCAAAGAATCTTTGTTCATTTAAGGCAAAGACATTTCTGTAATGTATTTATGTGATATTTTCCTGCCAGCGTGTGTTTATTGTTGGAAACCTGTTTTCAGAACATAGTTGCATGTATAACAGCGGGTATTAAAATAAGGAATGAGCTGTCTTTTCCTGCCATTTGTCTTCCTATTAAATCTTTTAATCTTTGTAAACCTGTTACCTACACAAATCTACCATACAGCCAGAGCCAGCCGCTGAGGGCTCCTGCCAGGTCATCGGATTAGCCTGGCAAACTGCACGAGTAACACACAAGCTCTTGTTATGCCAACCTTGGTATATCATGCCTCCTTCAGCTTTTTTATGTAGTGTTCAACATCACAGGAAATGTGAAAGATAGTGCTTTAACTGGGCATAATATTCAATTCCATTCAAATCCACTTATATTATATTATGTACAAAGAATTGGTCCCAACACAGAACCCTGTGGAACTCCTTATTTAACCCTAGTGTTTAAATTTACATGGATAAATTAGTGTCATTCTGGTAACATCAGGATGACATCCAGCTCACAGCATACGCTGTAAGCTATAACAATGACAAATTGAACATAAACTCTTTATGGGTCACAACATGCCCTCATATGCACATCTGTGCTATTTTGCATTTAGAGAGATCCAAAACAACAAAGCCGAATGACTGCATCCCACAGCGAAACATGTTATACTCCCTGGACCTTGTGAAATCAGATTTTTTTAAGACAGATAAAATCAGATCGCCAATGACTAGATCCTGTAATCAGTGTCAGCCAATCCTGACTCACCAGCAATTATTAGTATATCATGCTTGTCAAGCTGTGTGGAAGATCCAAAGCAGAGATGCCTATCCGCACAACAAAAAATAAAAAATAAAAATACCAATATGGAGTGGACACTTTAAAAAGACAACAATTCATAACAGTTTTATGGCTACAAGACTGGTTTGCCTCAGCTTGAAAACAGGAAAGAGAGGATTCCGGAGACTGGAGGAAGATAAAGACAAGTTTCCCTGGGGAGGCCTTGAAGACAGGCAACTGACAGGATGACATCCGCAGAGGCTGTGACAAAGGCGTCAAACAAACACACTGGGCCCAGCAGAGACAGAGAGCTGTATGAACTGCTTGAGGAGGAGACTACCGCAGTCCAAACAGCTACACAGCCCAGGGGGGGGGGAGTCCATGTGAACGGCTACTCTGTGCTTCGGTGAAATTATACATCGAGCCCGAGAAAGGATGACTAACGCATCCTCTCTCAGGCTGCAGGCTTTGGAGCCACAAACTATCTAAACTAAGAAATAGCCAGAGCTTAGAATACAGTCCAAACACAAATAAGTAAAAGGGAGGATTTAAAAATGTACCGAAGCCTTAAATACTGAGCCACTTGTGTTGTTTATAGGGACGTTTTTAAAAGCACAGCACTGACTTGGCTGTGGTCAGTGTGAGAAAGTGCACATCACAATGGACCCTCAGTGAGTGCTGTTGTTCTAGCAATCACAAGGGCCGATAGCGTGAAGGAAGTGTCCAGGCAAGTTTGTCCGGAAAATTCGGCAATTTGTCTGCTTCAGAGCGGAAACAGGCTCTCTGCACAAGGTCATCTTTTAACAAAGGCTTCCACTCCTAATACACACATTCGTCTACAGTCACAGCTATCAAATCTACATTCCAGCTAACAGTGACATGCCTTTTATAATTAAAGACTTTGCAGACAGCCCACACTTTTCAGACATACATGGAAACAGATTTGTACAGGTTCCAATAATTCACTGTGACTCACAATTTATGTCTCTTTTCTGCTTATACTAAGAAGAACCTAGGTGTCAAACAGACTTTTGAAAAAGGGGTGAGCAAATAAACCAAAGTAAAGGCTGCTCTTTCACAGCTACAAACTACCTACAAGATGCAGTTGTTAAACAACAGAGCCCGACCCAAAGTGTGCTATTATTTCACTGTTTAAAGCAGGGGTGGGGAACTCCAGACCTCAAGGGAGTCCTGCAAGTTTTAGATATCATCCTGGGTCAACACACCTTAATCAAATGTTTAGTTCATTACCAGGCCTCTGGAAAACTTCAAGACATGTTGAGGAGGTAATTTAGACATTTAAATCAGCTGTGTTGGATCCAGGACACACCTAAAACCTGCAGGACACCGGCCCATGAGGCCTGCATTTTAACCACACTTAAAGCAGTAATCCTGAAATTTCTGCCTAGCAACAAAAATACAACTAGCATTCGGAAAAATATTACTCAAACATTCAAATCTTTATAAGTGTTTTTGTCTGTGATTTGCTGAAAATCTGGTTTACTTCCTGTTAAGGCAGACTTCTTCTTCCTCAGTGTGGACAACTGCTTGATCATCTGATCGAAGAGGTTCTAACCCGGTACTAGCAATAAACTGGATAGTGATTGCAGGTTTTAAGAAATCTGACAAGCCATTAACCAAACTTTGACCAATCTTCAAGATTTATGCCACCTATTAATGTAAGTAACTTTGATCTAAGATGTGGTTAAAAAAAATTCAAAATCCATTCATTTTCAAGTACTTTGCAAATGCCTGTTCATTTTATTATGGCCCTTCTAGTCCAAGAAAATATTACTAAGAGCATGACCTGGAGTCCTTTTTTGCAGCTCTGCTGTTTTAAACAGATTAGCTTCAATGCAAAATGCCTGTTTAAATTTGAGGCTAGTCATATCTGCAACTCGAAATCTTATCTCGTTATAGACCAACGAAACTGAGGTAAATGTTATCTAGATTTAACAATTACTGCTAAGCTATCAGCCTCTATGTGCACATTACTATTCAATAAAGTACACATTTCAGTCAATTTAAGAGTGTAATGTTCCAGCCAGCGTTGGAAGTCACAGTGAAGGAGCTATGTTCCTATTTTATTATCAGCATCCCAACAGCTTCAAAATCACACAATAGAAAGTATCACACATTTAGCTGGAGGGTGGCAAAATAATCCTGCTGTTCTGTCTCATACCCAACAAATGGTTTCAGCTGTGCAATAGAGCCGTAATAAATACATTCTAATGACATTACATAAGATCGCTGAACCCGACAGCTGTGGTCGCGAGCTATGTGGAGCTGTGGATCAGACAGAAGCTGATTTCATTTTGGACCGTCACGGAAATCTGTAATTCCATGTTTTTGAAGGATTTCCTTTAGTTCCGTGAATCAAAGCAAATCATTTAAAAAGTATTATTACCTATTAATGCACAACACTGAATGTTTTGGTTTCCCACACCAGCACTCTGAGCACCACCCAAAAATAGATCTCAAGGATATATAAAAGGGGGCTCGGCCAAACAACTGCCAAGCCTGCTTCTGGGGAATAATCAGTCATCATGAAGCACTTTGCCTTCCTGCAGCATGTAAACAAGAGCCTTGCATAGAATACAGTCACAGCAGTTTTAATACCACAGGCATGCTGGATACACACTGGATATCCCACTGATGACAAAGCAAAGACATACACTAATCCTAATCCATAGAGATAAACTACGACAAAACACGCAGGGAGGGAGCGACAGATGTGCAGCAGAATCTTTGCGGCAGCAGCATCGGGAATTCTCTGACACAGGAATAATCATGTGGTCCCTTTTCACTACACAGCAATCACAGAAGAAGCAGGAAGTGTTATTTGGGACACTTTCATCAGAGTGAAAGTCTGTATTGGGTTTCTAAAAAATGGTTGGGGTTATCACATGGCCATTTTAAGGTCACAGCAGTTTAAAAAAAATATGCTGTTTTTTCTGGAAAGTAGTTATTTTTTCATCTGTGGTCATTTAGGTTCTGGGAGCACATCTCCCTGACGTTCCCCATTCATACACAAGAAGCCAGAGGAAGTGAGAACAACTGCACGACCCGAGCACAGAAGCAGGTACCAGTGGCAACAGACATGACACTAACTGGTTCAGACACAGCATGAGAGGGGGAGCTGGTGTGGAGATGGGTTGCAAAGCAGCTTGCAGATTTGGAGTGACTGTAGGCAGGCATCTTAAATACCTCCACCTGGTCGTAGCAGATGGCTGCCCCTCCCTGAGGCCTGGTTCTGCTGAAGGCTTCTTCCTGTTAAAAGGAAGTTTTCCCTTCCCACTGTTGCCAAGTGCTTGTTTACACTGGCGTCGTCTGATTGTTTAGGGTTATTGTAGGGCCTTTAGCTTACAATATTAAGAGCCTTGAGGTGATTAGGTGCTTTATAAATAAATAATATTGAACTGATTGAAGATGCACCACATGAGATAATTCGAAGAGTTTCAGCTGAGGGATCAGCTGATGTGGGCTGCAACTGAGATTAACTGATCTGCTGTTATTGTGGCTTGTGTGAATTAATGTCATTGTTTGAAAGTATCACAGGTAAAATTTCAATTCTATTTGACTGATGGGGGAAATTATCAGACAGCAGCTCCCAAAAATAAAACTTAGAGGGCAAAGAGGTTTATTGATCGAGCCTTGGAACTAGAATGGTAGCATCCATATTTGCCCATTTCAATGCTGGGAAAAGACAAATTGAGTCAATCCTCAATTACTGGACCCCGCTGTGAACATATTGACTATCCACCAAAATCTCAGTCAAAGGATGGATAGAATTTAGATCACAAGCTCCCATAAATAAACGCACACATATCAAATGGACTATTTGGCTCAGAAAAGGCTGGAACTGAAATTTTACAGTAAGCATCCATAATTTATTTACAAAGTTTAAAAAAAAAAAAAAAAAAAAAAAAAGATATGCTAAAGGACGGCCTTTCTGTTGCCTCTACAACGGTTGCATAGATCTGGAGAGGAAAGTATCACTTCTAGAAAAAAACGTAAGATAAGAGGCCAATGTGAGAGGTTGTTAAAAGCTTAGCACCACTTTATGGCTCCAAATGGATTCTCCTCTGATCTGTGGAGTCACTCGGGAAACAGCGGTGATAAGGAGGGCAAACACTGGGGCCAGTCAAAGGGTGACAGCCTTTCAAACACCTGATGTGGTGACCCCACTTCATAGCAAGTTGAGATGGACTTTACGATATGTGGTGACACAGGATAATCGGAATACAGAGTCTGAGAGTTTGATATCCGTCTATCACAGCAGACGATAATTAGCAACAAGCAACTTTATCCTCATACTGCAATTTATCAGAGGAAAAATGCCCTCAGAATTTAGGATTTTGACATTTCTAAGAAAAACATGACAGTTTTTGAGATTAAAGTAATTCATGTGAAAAAAAAAATGCATGTTATATCTGACATCAAAGCTCTTCTGAAAAACTTTAAATGCGTGCTAACATGAGCTGACGAAGTTTTGTAGCTAGCTGGTAACATAGAACTTTGCTCTTTGGTCTATATATGTCAAGAAAGAAAGAAAAAAGGCAACATGCCCAGGGGCCTAAACACTAATGCTAAGGTTCTAACACACAGAGACTAGTGCCCATCTTTTATATACAGTCTATGGGCGTAAGCAGAAAGGATGTATCTGTGGTGCGATGAGGTTTATCAAACCCAGTAAACTAAAGTTGGGTGTGTGAGAGGGGAAGAAAAGCAGTTTCATCCCCTCAATCATAAATTTTGTTACTTAAATCTCAAAGAATTTCTGATTATGTTTTTTATTTTTTTGCTCATTTGTGACGTCTGTGAGGTTATTCTCAGAGATTCGCAGTGTTTCTTTCAGATAAATGAAGGAATATCTCGGTTAAGATTTCCTTTCCCCTAATAGGCCATTCAAACTGTAAAAATGTTATCCGTCAATTCATCATCACATCTGTGCTCGTGTGGAGTGCCTGCTGGCCCGGGAGGTCCTTTAAACCACAGGCCTGTGGAACGCATTGAAGACCATCAGCACTCGCCTATGATCTGCTGTGGGGCAGCCTAAAATTAGTGCCAGTCATCGAGCGGTGTAGGTCAGAACTGGGCCGCCAAACACGGCACACCTACTAATCAACGTATGTAGAAATAGCTCGGGGTGGACACACTGCAGCTTGTAACGTGCCGCATAACAGAGCAAATAAAAGCCCCGATAACAGTTCCAGCCCGGGTAAATAAACGCACAACGGTGCAAAGGCGAACAGAAAGATTAACTCAAGTCCAGCAGCGAGGAATAATTAACACGAAGCAGGATTTATTTCATTTGCCAATTATTGTGACTTTTCAGGATGACACCTTCAAGTTTGTTCTTTGTAGCAGACACAAATATAACTGCTGAGTTTTCATCACATACTGATAACGGGCAGAGTTTTCAGAAATGTAAGCAGTGACAAGAAAAAAATTAAAGTGACCTCCTGGTGTAATGAAATATTCATTTGCATGTATGAATAGAATTAAATATTAGCGAATGGGCCTCACCTGATGTGCTCTGATGTGACTGGCCAGCGGTATTCTGCCTAGCAACACACGTTTTTACAGCGAATTCGCCTTAAGGTAAACTGTACCCGAGTGCAGGCACGTGGCAGAAAAGAATCAAATCATCTCAGATTCAGATGGTTTCATGGAAGTTACAACACTTTGAAAACTGCAGTATCGTTTGTGTTATTCCAGCTCAAAGTTACTAACCGGAAGTATAAAGTTTAAAACACGAGCATGATTAACAAGGGTTTTTGGTTCTGATACTGCTGCCTCTTCTACTTCGCCACTGAATGTTTTGCCTAAAATAAACGTTCTACTACAGGAAAGAAAGGTTGACACAAGCACCATGGGTCAGGCCGTTGTGACAGAGGTGAACTCGTTTAGCACATTACATTTCATTAGCCACTTCCCCCCACACCCCAACAAACAGCTGAGAAATTCCATAAACACTTGGCCTGCCAGCCAGCCGCACAGAGGGCCCTTTGAGGAGAGCTGAAGCCGCAGGAGCACAGGGCTGATGCTGAGCACGAGGGAGGATCACCGAGCCCGAGGAGGCTCGTAAACAGGCCCGAGCCTTTCCTCTGCATGTATGTTAGTAACTGCACAGAGGAGCTTGAGGAAAACCTAAAGTGAACCGTCTTGCATAGTTTCGAAACAAATGTTTTTGTTGAGTTTTCTGACAGAAACAAAAGGCCATTCATGGCTTTTACTGTGAGAGCAGCTGGCGATGCCTGGCCTGGTGTACTGATGGCCTGCCAGCTTTTGACCACTTTACCCAGTACACTGCACAGAAGAACAGGTGCCTCACTTGCTCACGCACACATACACGCACACACAAAGGCAGACTTGGCAGCCCTCAAGAGCTGCCAGCACTTCCTCTTGTAGGCTTACATTTACTTAAGGAAAGGGAGAGGCTGACTTCTTCCCCTTCTTTACCCACCAAACTTCAGATGTTGATACGTAGGTGCAACGATAGGCCTGTCTGGGCTTACACGGGGAACCTCAAATATTTATGAGTCCACAATTACCCGGAGGACCAGTGTGACTCCTGCTGAGGCAGCAAGTGGTGGTCTGAGGCAATCAGACGAACGTTAGTCACCTTCCAGATAGACACTTTCTATTAATGTCACAGCGACAGCAGACAGGCCCATCTACGCTCAGAAACGGTGCCATGTCCTGACTGAGGCAGGCTCGGGCTAAAAGCATCCTAAAAGACAATCTCCTGGTTTTTGCAGAGAGGATCACGATTAAACTAATGGGAGATTTATCATTTTCCCTTTTGGCTGACCTTTTTCTTTTACGCCCTCTCACTATAACACATTAACCACGAGACAGTCTACACACCCAGACTCTTCTTTAGCCACAGGCACGTCAGCGTTGTGATGATAATTAATTATGGCAAAATAAACCCATAAGAGAGCTGGCCTCCTTAAAGGTCCACAGCTAATCAGCAGCTCTATTCACAGTCAGGCTTGACAATTGGCCTAGTTAAACCAGAAACCAGGAGACAACACTTATTTCTTCTATTCATAGGAAAAAGTCCCCTGAGATTCATCAATTTTAGACTGGCCATTTCACAGAGTTCTCACAGCTGAGACACAGTAGGACAAGCACGCGTTTGTTTAGAGAAGTTCGGAGGTGTCACTAACGGTAAGTCACTCATTTTTTCCCCAGGCGCAGGCGGACTGCCACTACGGCACTCCCACAACAGCAGCACGGACCCTGCGAAATGACATGGTGACAGAGTGCAGAAAACCCCCCTACCACCACCCAAACATGTGCAGTATATGGCAGTTTGTCTAATGGTTACAGAATGTGCAGCTAACTGGACCATAAAGCGCCTTTACAAGCCTTCTTTACTCAGTCGTTTCAAGAGATTTTAGTCAATGCCGCAGTGCTTTGTGATAAATGCAACAAGAAAAAACACTTTCCAGCAGCTCCCTGAAAGTCAAGAACCACAACAAAGAGCAATTTATTGCAAAAGCTGGCCTCAAACCAGCTCCCTGCTTGAGGACTAACTTAACAACGTGCAAAAAATAAATAAATTATTACAACATGAAATCCAGACTTCTGGTAATCCACAAAGCAAGGTCCACATGACGCAGGTTTGCCATTATGTCAGCAACATGTCTCCTCTGAAGAAAAGAAAAAAAAAAAAAAGGCTGCACTTCAGACTCTTTCTGTAGTCAAAGTGTCAAACAGGCATTACGCATCAAATAGGGAAACACAAAAGGTCAGTTGATTGGTCATGGGATGCACTATTTGGCATAGAAAGTCCAAACCTTTGTAACTGCTAATTAGTTTTTATTTAATTAGGTTTTTGCTTTCGGTTCAGTTTAGTTTCAGAGATTTCTTACACCTAGTTTGAGTTTTTTTAATTAACTACAATAACATTGCTGTTTAGGCCTGTGACGAGAGCTGTGTGCTGACTCCGTGTGACACCTACACAGTAGGGAAAGGAGCAACATTTGGAGGTACCTGGAAAAACTAGTAGTGAGCCTTGAACACAGACTGTAAAGAAAAGATGGAAGCAGCCACTTTGCCGTCACTCGTTTGTGGACTACTGTTTTAAAGCTTCAGATATAGTATTTTGGCCATCACATCTTGTTTAATTTTTCATATTTGGATGATAAAGTGGAATGCCAAATTAGCAGTGTAGGCTAGCTAGCTTGGTTAGCTAGGTTATCCACAGAGGTACAGGACTAAATGGAGCTTAACTGCTTCTTGACAAAAAAAAAATAATAATAATTTATTTCAAAAATAAAATACCAATAATATTTCCAAATTAAAATAAAACATTTATGTTATTTATTTTTTCTTATAGGGAAACCTATAACAAGTTAGCATTTTGCTAATAAATGTCTTCATTGGCTTCATTTCTTAGCCCCAAAAGCTGCCGCTTGATCTCAACTTCTTTTGGACACTCCAACAACTCTTACACTTTATCCACAGGAGCTATTTGCTCGTCGCAGTTTGCTTGACTGGGCCTCAGCAGTTGACTTCACAGCAACTTCCAGCACCAACTCGCAACCAGTCTGGGAATACTAATGTTTCCCTAGCAACCAGTGGTTGCCAGGCAGTCACCAACCAGTCCCTAGCCCTTTGAGACTGTGGCCTAGCAGGCACACTGATTGTGTGAGATGCGCAGGGAAGATGCACTTTGCCCCTGCCTACACTGCTACAGTCACAGCCCCTGAATGACAAGGGCATTTTTATCTGACAAAAGGATATAACAAGAAAATTATTACAGGTGCATTATGGGTATTGGAGGCTACCTCAGTCACTACTGCATCAGTTTCTACTGCATCACTTATTTTTTGTTTTTGTTGATCATGCGATACTATGTTGCTTTATTGCAGCTTTAATGAGTATTGATTTGCAATTTTATACATAAATGTAGCAGCTATGAGTTTAAAAAATGACCAGAGGCAGCCATCCTGACAATATGCTTACAGGACTCAGCGACACATGGCACAACGGTGGAATGATGCAGACCCAGATCGAATGGATTTATGCATTTCAGTCATCCGAGCAGCGTGCTGGCTCTCACTTCATGCTGATTATATCACAGACGATCTGCTCACTTGTCACATGCTTTTTGTCAAAGAGCTTTGGACCGAATCACCTTATGTAACAAAAACACACTACTCTGCTCATCTGCTTAATCTGACCCTGAGTGGATAATGCTTCTTTTTTGGGGGGGTAGAGACACACAGTTTTCTAGCTCCAATCTTCCAACAAGCACTCTGCTTCCCAATCCGTCTTGGGTGAGGATCTGGCCTCAACCAGCGATGATGGGTGTCCTTGTGTATCTTTTATTATGACAAATGCTCCCGCCTGCCCTTCTGTCCTTGGTATTACCAAGTTACCCCAACCACTCTACTTATCCCTCCTAACAATGTTATATTGTTAACATGTCAATACTGCTGCTCAGTGAGTGATTCTCCTATTATGCTGGAGCATAACAACAGGAAACACCGATGGCGGGTGTTTTGATTGGAAGCCACATGACACACTTAAAGTCCCCTCGATCCTCCTCGTTGAGCGAGTTGTCAGCGCTTTTTTCCAACCCACCACCCGTAACAAAGAACCGCCCTAAATTTATCACGCTAGACAAACCCCTTTAAGTTAATTACACCACACTAAGGACAACAACGTTGATGCGCGCTGACACAAAAACACTCAGGGTGGATAGGGCTGAGCGACCGGGAAGCCCCGGGGGGCAGATGCTGTCTCAGCCAGAGCATCTCTGCGAGAGTACTGCAGCACTCAGTGGGGCAAAGAGCAGAGAGGGGTGAAAAGGAGAGGGCAGGCCTGCTTACAAAAGGGTAAAGAAAGCCCTGCTCAAAGAAGTGCAAAGGTTCTGCTGTTCGGGATATGCACACTAGGGCCACAGTTTGCTCACAAACAGCCTGATGGCAGCTGATGATCGAGCCTAACAGAGCCGGCCAGTACGGATGAGGCTTGTGAGGAGGAGGAAATAAAGCTCTCCTAACAAAAGAAGATGAATCTTCATTAAACCTAGCCTCCTTTTTTAAGGCAACTTTTATCGCAAAAGATAAGTAAGGCTGCTGAAAAGTCCTCTGGGTTATGGAAACGTTTTAGGACGGATTTAGTGTATCAGGCACAGAATGTTGAGACTTTATTTGAGTGATTACAGGTGCATTTTACACATCACTGACTAATTCGGGATCTGGGCCACCAAGGGCAGACAGACATGTTTCAGAGAGGGATTAGAGCGGGCTTTGGATGTGTATCATCTTCATGCACCAGACTCAATTTAAGTGTCAGATCACATTAACATTTGTGTATTAGAGACCTACCTAGATCTCCTTGAATGCTGTTGTCATGAGAGGTCCTGCTGGACGTGGTGGAGTCTCCATCACTGGGCCAGATGTGGCTCGCCTTGCGGAGTCCAGTGATGCAGGTGTCAGAAATCATTCCCTGCTGCTTCAGGCGAATCTGAGACAGAGGTGTGGGCGGGCTGCTGCTGTCGAAGGACTGCTGGGAGGGTGAACGGCTTTTCTCCCTGTACATCTGATAGGTGGTGGGGCTGGGAGACACCTGGCTGGACTGGCTTGAGGAGAAGTCCTCTTCGCTGGAGGTCAGGTTCTCGTTGGAGCTGCAGTCCGGCGTGTAGCCTCCTCCCACGTCGTCGAAGCTCCCTGGAGAGTAGGAGCGCCTCGGCCAGGTGAGGTGCGCGTCCTCATCTGTGCCGTGGTCCCTGATGTGGATGACTCGCATATCCCCATCACCCATCATCCCCCCAACGTACACGCTGGTGTAAGCGTGGCACTCCACCGGCTGCCGCTCAGATTTCCCCATAGAGTAGCGCCCCTCGCCTTCTTTTAGGGGGTGTGGGCTGACCTCGGAGTCTTCATATGACCCGTTGTAGCTGCAGTTCCCCTCGGTGGATCTGCCTCTCTGAACGGCCTTGCTGATATCCCCCGTGGCGGCTGACAGGTTCCCTGGGAGTGAATGCAGGGACCTCTTTCGCTCCATCTGCATGGCTTGACAGCCCAGGCTGCTGATCTTGTCTGAAACCTCCCTGTCGTTGACTCTGACCAGCCCTCGCTCTTGATGGTACTCCATGTTTACGTAGAAGGGTTTCTCTTGGCCTCCTGTCACTGACAGCCCCTTGCAATCTCCCGCTGTGTGGGAGTTTGCCCTCCTGATGCGCTCAAAGTTGGATCTAAGAGCTGCCACCGAGCCCGGACCCACTGGGAAATCAGGAAGCTCAGAGTCTTGGCGGACAGGTGACACCCCACCCTTCTGTTTGCTGTCAGGGGCACAATCCATCTCAATGTCTGCATGAGGTTTGCACTTGACTGTCTTACCAGGCCCCCTGTACTTGTGCTGCTGCTCCTCTGCTCCTGCCTCATCTATGCTGGACCTCTGGCTGTCTTCATCATTTGTCTCTGCCATCCTTTTAAACCCCCATCTCTGCCCATCGTAAGACTTCCTCTCCTTTGCGAGCAAAGTCTGCAGGTAGATCATGCGAAAGCGCTCCTTGTTTACTTCCTTCTCCAGGTGTTTGATGGATGACTTGCATTTGTCCAACTCCTGCTCAATGTCCCCCAGTGAGTTGAGCTCCATGCTAGGGGGATCAGACTCAGGGAACTGCGCTCTCCATGCTTCCACAAACCCAGCTGGCTCAACCATTATTACTCTGACACAAACTGTTCAATAAGCTACCAGCAGAAGCATTTCCAAAGCTCAACTTGACTCTTTCCAACAGCTTCCATCGTGCTACGAGTTCAAGGTGTTACTCAGAGTAATCCACTTAAAATGGAAATAAAACATACTTTACAGTCTTTACTCACAATCATAAGAATCAAATCCGCTTTACTCCGTTTAACAAAGTCCAACAAAATGCGAGGTTATCCTTTTCTCCAACTTGATCTCCTTCTTGCGCTGTTCTCTGGAGATCGTCTGCCTTCCTCTGTGCTTGGTGTCAGACTGAATCCTGCAGCTCTCTGGTGTTTTGCCTCTGTCAGTCGCAGCTGAGAGAGGCGGGGCTAAATCAGAGATGTGATTTAAACCGCAAACACATCAAAATGAACACTGCTGGTTTTCTGAATTGCTTCCTCTTAACCCCAAACTGTCTCCAGGTACAGACGGTTACAGCTGAAAAATAGGAATCCACCAGGAAATGAAAACTAGCATGACAGCACAGCTATTGCGAAATATGTGGTCTTATAAAAGGAGACAAACTGACACTTTCAAAGTAAGAAACCCTGCCTGTCCCACATGGTGAGGATTTTGTGATGTTGTGTGTGCAGAATCTCAGTTAGATGAAGAAAAAACGAGGTTCACAAAACTTTGTTGTAAGCGCAAATACAGCCTGACCTCTTTTTGAGAAACACACTAATCTTTCCTTCTTTCCCACCCAGCTCCTGGCGTGATATTTTGCAACACCGCACACTTGTCCTTTCAGTTGTGTTCTGAAAACTAGGGCTAATCCGACCAAAGTTCAGCGTGTAGAGAACTGAAATACAGTTAACATGCGGAAATGTCGCCTCCTGGCGGCTCAAATGTTTAAGTTGGTGCGTTCAGGTACACACCGGACAGATTATTGAAATTTTAGGACTGTCTAAACATTGTGTTGGAGTTACGGTTATTCTGTCCGTACCACACTTCCTATTCTCACGGGATAATTTAAACTTGATGCTCACTACATATTCAAGAAAATTGCGTTTTTATTCACTTTAGCTTGGGGAATTGAACTTATTTGATATGTTCACCTCAGGCATAGGGTTTATATATGGCATTGCGCTCATATATTTCGATCGTGAATGACACTAGACTGAGGTTTTCTTCATTTACTCCTCTGACCAGTGATTGTAGAATACTTTTATACCGCCACTGTTTTGTCCGTTGAACCAAAACTATGTTTTGGATTAGCTGAACACAACTCTTGAACGGACCGCAAGAGCGACTTCCGGTTAGCAACCAATCAGTGACGCCGTCTTTATGGTTTCCACAGTAACCGTTGCTTTTCCTTCTGCTAATTAACTAGCTGCTTAAAACTTGTGTAAGACGATTTTGCAATTGTTGTTATAATTTCTGAATAGTGACTTCTTTGCGCAACCAGCACGATTTTAAATAATTATTTTACGGGTTTGCGTGCTAAGCTAACTTAGTCGACGACAGAAAGCGTAGTTACGTTAGCGTTAGCTGGCTAATCAAGCAAAGAAGAGCCACTAAGTGCATCAAATCACACTTTTCCAAGATGAGCGAACAGTTGAAATTCATCGTCGAACAGCTGAACAGGGAACCATTCAAGAAGAACTTCAATCTCATCACGTTTGACTCACTTGAACCGATGCAGCTTTTGCAGATTTTAAACGATGTTCTGGCTGAAATCGACCCAAAGGTGAACCGATACATTTATCAGATATCTTTACCAACACTAGACGCTAAAGTTCATTACACTTGTTTCAGGGTTAACACCGAGTGATTATGTGTGGTGTTCATAGAAATAACGTGGGACTCTCACTGATGTTTATTATTATAGCAAGCCATAGACATCCGTGAAGAAATGCCTGAACAGACTGTGAAGAGAATATGTGCTCTGCTGGGGATGCTGAAATACAAACCTCCTGGTAACCTCTCTGATGTGTAAGTATCTGCAGGCACTTTCAGCTAAATTTCGCCTTATCGAATTCTGATGTTTATAATGTTGACAAGTTGTCGTTGTACACTATTTCTTGTTTCACTCAAAGTGTTTTGTTAGTTTTTTTTTTTTTAATTCAACATCTATAACATAAAATAGTTTCAGGGTAATTCTGGGAGACGGGCACCTTCTTGACTTTGTAGATTAGGCTTCAAATTTTATTTATTGTTAAAGCTTGTATAGTCACGGCTGGATCAGGTGATCCTGAACCAGCATGGTGCACTGAGCATCTCTTTCCACTCTTCAAGTGTCTCTTGCAAATAATTTCAGGAAGGGTCCCCACCCCTGGTGGAACGTTTTGTTGGTATTGTACATACCAGTACATATGGGACATGCCCATATGTACTGGGCATATGGGACATGCCCACAATGATGATTCAAAACTGTGTAAACACAGGATGTTTTGGCTTTTGATAAATGGGCCCTGTGAAAAATCTTAAAGTATAAAAGACCAATTGTTCGTATTTTGCCTTTGTTTCTCTATGCTCTTTATTTTGTTTCCACTCACCCTTCAGCCAGTTCTGGCACATTGCTGACCTCACTTAGTGTGGTTCTGCCAGAGATCCTTTCCTGTTAAAAGGGAGTTCTTTCTTCTTGCTGTCACTAAGTGCTTGCTCACAGAGGACTATGGGGCTGTTCTGTTTTTCTCTTTAATATCGTAGGGTTGTTAGCTTATGGTACAAAACACCATAAAATGATGGTTGCTGTGAACTAGCACTGTATAAATCAAATTAAATTAATTGATAAAATTAAACTCAACATGCACATCATTCATAGAGCTCTCATTTTTTTTCACCTTTTCCTTAGTTTTCACTGTTTACAGTGAATTCACATAAATAAAGTACCTTAAATCTTGTAATCACCTCACTACCAGTGAAACGCAGCAGTGGATCTTCCATGTTTTACCATTCACCTTCTGCAGTTTGAATCAGCTCTCTTCCTTCATCCCTCCCTGCAGAAGCAGCTTCAGACAGGGTCTGGTGACTGGCAGCAAACCTGTGATTCACCCAATCCTCCACTGGCTGCTGCAGAGAGTCCCTGAGCTGAAGAAGAGGGCTTACTTGGCTCGTTTTCTTGTTAAGCTCGAGGTGCCTGCAGATTTTCTGCAGGATGATATCATCAATGACACTTATCACCAGGTTTGTCAGCATATTAAAGATACATACACCTCCTGGATTACTGGAACTGCTATTTTAATAAAAAGGTAAATAATGTGTGTTGACAGTATGAAGAGCTGGTGGAAGGATTTAAGACTTATCATAAGGAGTGTGAGCAGCTGAGGACTTCAGGCTTCTCCACAGCAGAAATAAGAAGGGTAACAAATACAGTGGTGTGAAAAAGTGTTTGCTACCTTCCTGATTTTTTTTTTCTTTTTTTTTGTATGTTTGTCACACTTAAATATTTCAGATCATCAAACAAATTTAAGTATTAGACAAAGATAACACACATAAATGCAAAATGCAGTTTCTAAATGAAGGTGTTTATTATTAAGGGGGAAAAAAATCCAAACCTGGATGGCCCTGTGTGAAAAAGTGATTCCCCCTAAGCCTAATAACTGGTTGGGCCACCCTTGGCAGAAACAACTGCAATCAAGTGTTTGCGACAACTGGCAGTGAGTCTGCAGCGCTGTGGAGGAATTTTGGCCCACTCATCTTTGCAGAATTGTTGTAACACAGCGAAACTGGAGGGTTTTTGACCATGAATTTCCTTTTCAAGGCATCTCAATTGGGTTCAGGTCAGGTCTTTGACTAAGCCGCTTCAAAGTTATTATTATTTTTTCTTAAGCCATTCAGAGGTGGACTTGCTGGTGTGATTTGGATTATTGTCCTCCTGCAAATCCAAGGGCACTTCAGCTTGAGGTCACGAACAAATGGCCGTCATTCTCCTTTGTGATGCTTTGGTAGACGGCAGAATTCATGCTTCCATTTACTACTGCAAGACTTCCAGGTTCAGAGGCAGCAAAACATCCCAAACCATCACAATACCACCTCCAGGTTTTACTGTTGGCATGATGTACCTTTTTTTTTTTTTTTTTTTTTAATTATTATTATTTTTAAATGTGACATCAGCCTTTTTTCTTTTTGGGGTTAGGGTGTTCCTTTTGTGTTGTTTTTTTAAGATATTTGTGCCTGCTCCAGCCATCACACCGGTTCTGTTTTCCAAAAATGTCGTTTATCAGAGTTAATTCTTGATTTAACATGAGCGGTAATTAGTTTTCCACACAGGACCAGGTAGGTCTGAAAAACTTTTCTCCCTTAATCAATGAAATCATCCTTTAAAAACTGCATTTTCTATTTATTCTGGTTATTTTTGTCTAATGTTAAAATGTGTTTGACCTGAAACATGTAAGTGTGATAATTATGCAAAACACTAGAAAATCAGGAAGGGTGCAAACACTTTTTCACACTGTAGTCGCGCTTTACTCTTTACTACTCTTTACTACGACTACTACACTGCTTGTTAGAAGTTACTGATTATAATCTTTCGTCAGTATGAAACTCACATATTGATTTCAATTTATATTTGTTGTGTAATAAATGACAGAACTTTTTCATAAGCTTAACTGACATTCATGACATTAATTCATCTTTTCTGCAATAACAGGACATTAGTGCCATGGAGGAAGAGAAAGACCAGCTCATCAAACGTGTGGAGAGGCTGAAGAAGAGGGTAAGGCAGACTGCTCTGGGAGGCTGCGGCACTCCTGCAATGCTTGGAAGGCTTTAGAATTGACTGTGGAATGAAAACATGACCTCAAACATATATTATCAGCTCCTCTAATAAACCTGACAGGGATGTGACAGGCTGCAAGGCTGCTTAACAAGGCTAGAAGTAATGAGGTGCTGAATTTCTAGGTCTTACTTACAGGCCCTGTTAAAAGGTGAAACCTGACTCTGTCAGAGGGTCGCAGTTATTTTTGCTGACCCTCCGATGACTGCCGCAGCACTGAATGGTGTTTTCTTTCCACTAGGTGGAGTCGGTGTCTAACCATCAGCGGATGCTGGAGCAGGCCAGGCAGCTGCGGGTGGAGAAGGAGAGGGAGGAGGCGCTGACTCAACAGAAGCAAGAGCAAAAGAATCAGGTAAATACTTGGGATTACTTGTGTCATTTATCAGCGCTTTTGTTCATCACAGTATATTTTAGCAAGTCATGACAGTCAAGTTAAACAAGTTTGTGGGCCGTTATGCACACTGCCTTTTCTCACTGTCTTTTGCTTCTCCTTTCTTGCTCGATGGAGTTTAAAAAAACAAAACTGTGTCTGGCACAATCTGGGTTTGGATTTAATGTGGAGTTTTCTGCTCACAGAGTTTTTATTGTTTGTTTTAGTTTTTTGTTTTCATTTCAGTTTAGTTTTGGCTGATACATCACAAGAAAGAAACTGAACTGAAATCTGTGTAGGAATTCTGTAAGAACAAATATAATTTCTTGGGAAAAAGCTTTTAGAAACCTTATCTTGGGCCATTTTGGGCAACCTTTGTAAGCACCTTTTTATCACTTTTGGCTGTTGATTCTATAATAATTATCTGTCTGTGACTATTTTTGTTAGTGTTTAGTGAGCGTTGTCACACAGAATCAGCCCACCAAAGAGTCCAGTCTGGCCCACTGGCTGGCTTTGAACACTGTAAAGGAGGGTATAAATTTTGTGTTTGTTTGTAAGTTTTACAGCTTTTCCTGCTGATGTAGCCCTCACCCATGACCATTCATAATACACCAATGTCATTAACTAATAGAGAAACGGCAATGACAAAACAGAACAAGGATATTTTCTGTGAATTAACAAGTAATTATAAATGCAGGATATTCTGGGCAATGAGCTACCAGAAATTTTACTGTAATTTTAGACAATTATTTCTACAATTTAAGCCCTTTTTTTTAGTTGAGGTGACAGATTTCTGTCTTCTGTACACTGACAAAAAAGAGGTGTTTCACTGGTCACACAGTGAGCTGCATGCAACAAATGATATAAAATGAGTCTAATGTCTGTAGTTTAATGCTTTAAAATAACTGGCCAAATTGGTGCTCAGAGGATTTGCAGTGTGGCTGCCAGGTGGCAAAACTAGATTCTAGAAGGACTTACTTTGCTGAGTGAGTTTTCTATTTTTGCATTTGTCAGATTTTAGCATTTAACATAAGAAGTGTACAACAGCAAAAAAATACGATACAGCATTGCAAACAGTTGGCGCACAGTCTCATTGGTATCAAACACATCCACGACTGCTGCCTCAGGCTGACTAACACATGTTAAAGTCTTCTTTTTATTTTCACTTTCATTGTTTCTAGATATTTTATAGACTGAAAACTGGCACATCAATGCAGAAAACAGGAAGATGAGTTCATATGAAAATAGTGCTCTGATTTCCTGACAGTGCCTGTATCTGTGACTGTTTTTGTGTGTTCAGCTGTTTCAGGCTGAGCAGAGGCTGCTGAGATCAGAGCAGCAGTTGAAGGATTTGCGACAAGCTGCAGCAGATGCTAATCCAGAGAGTGAGTAGCCATGTCCCTGCTCCATGCATACAGCTGGATGGGTGGATTCAAGGTCACAACAGAGTGTGATGCGGGTGTCTCTCTGCTAACGGGCTTTCATCTGCTGAGACCCTCTGATTATGCTGATCTTTGAAGTGCTCTAATAGAGCTTATCTGATGGTGAAATTGTCGCCTTTTGTTCTCATCTGCTGTTGGCGTCTTTAGCCAAATGAGAGATTTACACATTTGCAGTTTCTAAAACGACTGCGGTGCAGACAGAGATGGACCTGCACAATTAAAGTCAATAATCAGAAGCGCTACAAATTTTTTAGGAACACTAAATGGGGCTGCTGATGTTTAGTATACATTTAATAAGCGCTTGTCTTTCTACAATAACATTTTGGCAGAATAGTTTTTTTACCATATATTTTTGTTATTAGGCACTGAATGCCTGAAAGAGGTTTAAAATAGCTTAAAGAAAAGATTGGTCTCTTTCAGGCTTAATGAAGCGACTCGAAGAGGAGATCAAGATCAACTCCTACATGGTCTCTGAGAAGCTTCCCAAGGAGCTGGAGGGCATGAGGCGTACCGTGCAGTTCCTGCAGAAGGTGGCATCAGAGCCTGCGATGGGCCAGGCTGATCTCCAGGAGCTGGAGGACAAGGTCTGGAGGACCAGGGTTTGGTATTATGCTTGTGTACCTTCAAGATTCTAAATGTCCTTTAATTTCCTCTTTCACAGATTAAAGAAGCAGATTCTCAGATAAACCAGCTGATTGAGAAGAGGATGATGAGATATGACCCCATGGATGACAAACTCTCCCTTTACAGGCAACAGGTGCTGACTGTGTTCATTCTTTCAGTCATCTTTCATTGTTCTGTCTAGTTTTGACTCTTTAATCAGATACATTTTTTTCCCACAGGTTAAAAGGAACCTTAATGTAATTCATGTTAAGAACATTGTTACTTCTGAGATCATAATATAAAGTTGTAGCCGAGCAATAACCAAACAAATTTTGATACAGTTGTGCCAAACATCATATTTAATTACTTTAAAATGAGGCTCTTAGGGAACAATGTCTCATTTTGTTAATTGCTTCTTCTGCTCACATCTATGGTAAGAGACACGAGGAGAGGAATCCAGGATGTGCAATTTGTGGTATGATAAAAGGGGCATGTCTGCACCAGTATAGTACACACACCATACAAACTGGAAATTTTGGATGTTTATGGAACAGAGACCTTTCAGAATCCACAAAAGGGACTACAGAATTATATTCATAACAGAGTTGGAGGAAAGATTGATTGCTGAGCAAATGGAGCTTGCATAAGTGTGCGTAGAACATGCAAATAGACCAAAGGATAGGCCTGAATGCAAAACATCTTACTGTGACCCTGTGTTTATTTCAGAAAACTCAAATTCTTAAGGTTTTTCACTCTAAAGATGTATATTGTACAATCATTCATCCCTTTGTCCATCTGTTCCTAAATAGGTTAAGATATTTTTCATTTGAAAGGTCAACGACTCAGTGTGTGTCATAGGAAAAATGTTTTTTTTTTTGTTTTTTTCAGCTCTTTCATTTTTTCATATTTTCCATGGATTTATCGTGTTTGTATACATCTATAACCTGACCCTTGTAGGCCTCCATCATCGCTCGAAGGAAGGAGTCAAAGGCAGAGGAGCTTCAGGAAGCAAGGGAGGAGCTGGCTGCGGCAGAGAGGGAGCTGAGGCAGAGGACAAACCAGACACAAGGCTCAGATGGGGAAGAGGTCATTCGTGGTGATGAGGTACACTGCCGGTTCACACACTCACTGCAATATTTGCTGGGGATTTTTGTGTGTGTGCGTGTGTGTTTTTTGTTTTTTTGGGGCTCCACAAAAAAGGAGTTTTTAGAAACAGGACACCGCTATCATCTCCAGCTTTATCAAAGAAAGTGCTAGAAGACTTGCAATCCACAGAAAACACAAGAAGCTATTTTTGTTCTTATCCAAACACAGACAGGCTCACTGTCTAATGTTACTTATCCCTTTTCCCTGCTCTCCCCCACATTCCCATGCACAGTCATAAATAGAACACAAAAGAGAGAATGTCCAGAACAAGGATTGTACTGGACAAACTTCCTGAAAGTTGGCCTTTTTCTTAATCTTTAGTGTAATCAGTCTCCTAATTCAAGTCAGCTGGACAAAAAAACCTTGTGCAGTCTTTGGGTATAGAGACTTTGCTCTCTATTTATATCCCATGACAAGATGTACTCCTTGTCCTTTCAGACACATGGTATGGTTTACTCATGCCGATCAGTTGAAGTGAACTTAACATAGAATAAACTTAAACAAAATCTGGCGCTTGAATCAAAAAAGACTTAAGTAATCACTTCTCAGCTGGCCAGTAGACTAAATTTAAAGTTACAGAGCTGACAGTGACTGCTCTGAAAGAGCAGAGAGATGCTAATGAATGGGAGCTGCGCTGGGACCATCAGAGCTCAATTTTCTAGAATCAGTTTCCATGGTTTCCTAAAGCTGACACCAGCACAGCACAGCAATATTGCTGGGCCCAAAGTTGGATCCATGATCCCTAAAAACAAAAACAAAAAAAGATTTTGTACACTGCGATTTTCATCCCAAAATTGTTAGTACAACCAGTAAAAGCATTTAGTAATGAGCCCCAAAACCTGTTGAAATCCAGGCTGTTCCCCAAAAGGCACCAAAGCCAGAACAGCTCTGCATTGACATTATGTTAGTGGTAAAGAGGCAATACTGTAGCATATGATGAAAACACAACAGACCTCACAGCAGAGTTTCCGTTTAATGTAAAATGGAAACGCGGCACTTTTGCAAATTCTTTTCCTGGGAGCGTACTGTTAGAGTGATGCAGATTCTCAGCTGAGGGAACACATTTTATATGGCAGCCTTTTGAACCACAGAACAAGCTGCATGAACTGTGTTGGCAAAGGAATGCATTAAGTTGCTGATGTGGAAAATGTGACTTTGTATGTAACTATTAACTACATTAATAGTATCATTATTTTAAACAAATGGACATGTTTGGTTACACAATAAATAGACACAAACTCTCCACCACGAAATATAGTTAGAAACAGTGAAGTATGAGGCACACTATTATATTTTACATTAGTCATGACAATGTATTACAATCAATTTGAGACTCTTTAACTGAAATTAGAGAGCTGTTTGTAGAAACAAAGAGGCCCTTGAGACGACACATGAATGAACTGAATGGAAAATGTTTTGTCAAATGTGGCTTATCAGACTCCTCCTGTAGTTTCGGGCTATCAGCCGCAGTGGAGATGATCACTTTATCAGAGGTATTTTCCATTCTGACCATTACGTGTCATCACATGCCGCCCACCAACTGCAGGGTCTCTCTGAGGGGGGATGACGGCATCTGTTCGTCATTGGTTGGAAAGTAACAAGAAACCATTTTAACCAGCATCCTCGTCACTCTGGTTAAATTTAGTCGTACTTCAGTCACAAATCAGACTAACGCTTTTTTTAAAAACTTGAAATAATGTGGATTTATTTTGATTTCCTGCTGTTTGTCCCACGTGCAGTTATTTGGAGCATACGCTGCACGGTTGAGGGTTTTGTTAACTGGTCTGCATGTGTGTGGGTGTACTGCTGAATGAGCCACCGTCCATTTTAACAGCAGTTGTTTTGGGGATACAGTGTCAGGAACACTATGCAGTATAATTCTGCTGTGTTAATTCCTCTTGCGGTCACGTCTGCCCTTGACGTTCCACAATACACAAAGAATAAATGTGCGCACAAACACACACGCATTGATCCGCATGAAGCACATTCTGTGATTTCTGGGGCTGTTCTTCTGTGTCCGTGTTCATTTATAGCTGCTCTTCATTGTGGAGGAGTTTCAGTGTGTCCCAGCAGACATTTGGGGTGGGGAGTAAGTGAGCATCCACTTAAAGCAGTTATTCTGTCAGATGAAGCTGTTTGCTGCACATAGCTGGCTGTGAATCTCAAAGGATCGGGTGACTCTTTCAGATCATAGCATGGCCTCCAGGCCTCCTCATTGCAGCCGCTGCTGTTCTCTAATCCCTTCCCTCCCCTGGCTCAAGCCATTGTCTTCTCCTGTAGCCTTTCATAGTATCACAGCTGTGCCGGACACCATGCCTCCAAATATAAACTGTGTTTAGGCCTCTTTCATTGCAGTTTCCATATCAACTTTACACTTTCTTTGTTACAGCAGGTTTTAATGTGCTTCACAGAACCATCAATAATATCAAAATGTATGTGTCTTGGTATTTTGAAGGACCTATAATCAATATTTACATTAGATAAATGGGGAGGGTTGCATCAGGAAGTGCAGGTGACGTAAATTCTTTGCCAAATCAAACACGCAGGTCATCAAGAGTGAGACTTCTATATCGGATTGGTCGGGTCCCAGGTCAACAACAACCACCTCCAGTACTGTTGGCCAGCAGTGTGCCAGTGGAAACTGTGCTACTGTTGGCCGGGGAAGCGTGTTCGGAGGTAGTAAGGGAAGGAAAGGCACGAGTGTGGGGGTGTGAATAGGGACCTGAAATGTAGGGATTATGATTGGTAGAGGGAGAGAGCTGATTGACATGATGGGGAAAAAAGGAAGGTGGATATATTGTGCAGGAGACTACTTACAGGGAAACAAGGTCAGAAGCATTAGAGATGTACTCAAGCTGTTCTCCCATAATGTAGATATGTAGAGAAATGAGCAGGGGTGAGCTTGCGTGAAGAGTAAGTGAATAGTGTTGTGGAGGTGAAGAGAGTGTCAGATAGGATGATGAGCTTGAAGCTTGAAATTGAAGGGGTGATGATGAATGTTGTCAGTGTGTGTGTGTGTGTCCAACAAATTGAATATTAGGTAGAAAAGAGAAAGGAAGTGGCAGAGAGGGGAGAGAGTGGTGTTTGGAGGAGACTTCAATGGACATGTAGATGAAGGACAGAGGTGAGGAGGTGGTGTTGGGCACGGATGGTATTAAGGATAGAAATGCAGAAAGACAAATGGTAAAGCTGTGGTGTTCACATACTTTAAGAGGTGATGTAAATGAGTGGAGGTAGGTGCATGCAGATGGCCTATATTCTATGCAGAAGGTACAATATGAAAGAGTTTGGAGACTGCAAGGTGGGGTCCAGGGAGAATCTGAGTCTGTAGGATCACATTAAGAAGAAGAAGCAAGTGAAGCCAGAGGCAAAGATTAAATGGTGGAAGCTGAAGAAGGAAGAATGTTGAGCCAGAGTTCAGGCAGGATTTGAGACAAGCTCAAATCCTGCCTGAACTCTGGCTCAACAAAAGTAGCGAAGAGTTACCAGATGAATTGGTGAGGAAAGAAAACAAGGAATTTGTCTTCTTTCCTGGAGGTATGATCTAGAGAGAAGAGAACTAAAAGTCGGTAGTAGTAAGACAGAATGGATACGTGTACTCGAGAGGGAGGCAGGTGGAAAGGTGAAGTAGCAAGTAGAGGTAGTAAAGTTAGTTGACTTCAAATATCTGGGAGCAGCAGCTCACAAGAGAGGTGAAGGAGAGTGCAGGCAGGGCGGCTGGGGACGAGTATCGGAGGTGACATTTGACATTAGGATAGCAGTGAGAGTGAAAGGGAAGGTTTACAAGACTGCATTGACACCTGCTATGATTTAATGTTAGCAGATGGTGGCACTGGAAAAAAGACAGGAGGCAGAGCTGTAAGTGCCAGAGTTGATACTAAAATCTTTGATGGAAGCGAGGGAAGTACTAGAAATGAACACATCAGAGGTACAGTCAGGTTGAGTTGTTTGGAGACAGTCAGAGAGGTAAGGCAGGGATGGTTTGGGCATGTGTAGAGGAGGGATAGTGGACATATTGAATATAGAGCTGCTGGGTATTTTCATGCAACCTTTGAGTAACACTAAGGCTACGTTCACACTGCAGGTTTTAATGCTCAAATCCGATTTTTTGATCAAATCCGATTTTTTTTTTTTTTTTTTTTTGTCTGCTCGTTCACACTACAAATAAAAGTGTTCTTATCTTCTCCGGCGCTGATAATTGGCGTCTGTCAGTGACGTAAAAGATGGATTTAATGCGACTTGACCGTTCAAACAGCAGTCGCTTTCTGAAACATCCGATATGTATCGGATTCAGTACCACATACGAAAGTGACCCAGATCGGATTTGAAAATATCGGATTTGTGCCGTTCACACTGTCATACCATGATCGGATATGTGTCGCATAGGGTAAAAAAAAATCGGATTTGATGCGCTTTCGCCTGCAGTGTGAACGTAGCCTAAATGATCTTGTTCACAGCTACAGCTAATTCAGATTCACTAATTAAGCAAACAAGCATGTCTTTGGACTGTGGGAGTAGGCCGGAGTACCTGGAGAGAACCCATGCAGCCACTAGGAGAACACGCAAATAACGCAAACGATAGAAAGGCACCGACTGGCCTGTTTCCTTTACAATCTGTGAGCTGGTTTTAATTCCAGTATTAATTACTGCACCACCAAAAAACCCAAAAGCAATAGCAATCTGCCCAAAATGTGTTTATCCAGGACTTACAGGCATGTCCATAATGTGTTCCTTCGCGTTTGTGACTAATGCCGAATTCTGTTTCATTGTTCTTCTAAGATGAAACGATTAGTGGCGAAACTCCGCAGCAAGGGAACAGTATACAAGAAGAAACGCCAGGAAATCGCTGAGCTGAAAGCAGATTATGGAGTCGTGCAGCGCACAGAGGAGATTCTCAAGCAGAGACATGATGCTGTCCAGCAGAAACTGGTAATTCCTGATTTTGAATTTCACGTGAGAGAAGCAGAATCATTCATTTATTTACAATAAAGCAGAGGAAGGACTGGGATTCACAACTTTACGTTACTTTCTGAAGACTATTGTGAGGGAAGTCTCATTAAAGACACCCTTCAGTAATAATTTAATATTTAGTATTTGGACCTGGACCAGAGAAATCTTCCTAACTGCTCCTGCTGTCCTCTCTGAACTGTCATATTCGTACAATAACCGCCCCACCTCCTCCCCCTTCGTCATACTGTCAGTCCAAATGTGTTGTTTTCACTTGATCCTCCCATTCACATACTCTCTGCTAACAGTGAAGTGGTAGAAGTTTCCTAGAAAGGGCTTCACACCTTTGTGTGGTCCCAGCACCTGACTTGTTGTTTGGGCTCTCTGACGCAGGCTGAGCTACTATTTCTGACAGTTCCATCTGCTGCTCTTCCTCTGTCTGCATCCCACACAAGGATTTGATAAAGCAATGGACGTTTTTTTTTTAAAGCATCATACCTCCTTATGCATTTCAGAGATCAAATGACAGACACCCTGTTAATGTTAATTTTACGTGGAGCAATATTCAGCCCCAATTCCATGAAATGTATAAATTGTAAATGAAAACAGAATGCAGTGGCTTGCAAATCTCATAAACCCACATTTTATTCAAAATGGAGTATTAAAACCTATCAAATGTTTAACGTGAGAACATTTTAAGAAATATATTAGCCTTTTTTCAATTTGATTGCAGTAACATGTTTCAAAAAATGCTGCAGCATGGCCATTTTTACCGCTGTTAGGCTGTTTACCTCTGCCTTCCTGCCCTTTTTTTATTTCCTCGATGCTCTTTTTATACCCAATCATTTATTGACCTGTTGACAGTAACACGATTGGTTCCTGAAATGGTGAAATGTTTCAGTTTAAACAGCTGGTATGTTTTCTTGGTTGTATTGTGAATAAAATATGGGTTTATGAGAATTTCAGATTGCTGCGTTCCGTATTAATTTGCATTTTATGCAGAATCCCAATTATTGGGGAATTTAGGTGGTATGTCTGAAATCAAAGACAATATTCCTAATCATTAAAAAACAATATCTGACTATTTGTGCTGTGTTTTAAAGCAAGCCGTGGAGGCTGAGAAGGGTATCTCTGGCTACAGTGATACTCAGGAAGAGCTGGAGAGGGTTTCTGCCATCAAGAGTGAGCTAGATGAGAAGAAGGGCCGCACTCTGGATGACATGTCTGAAATGGTGACTATACTTTTTGGGGTTTTTTTTTTAATCTGAAGTGCTATTTGACTTACTGTAGGCTTAGTAGTTACTATAGATACATACTGATTATCGATTATTTAGTCTGTTCTCAGTGAGTTCATATAAAGCCAGGAGAAGAAACAACTGAGTGTTTAAAGCAGTCTGCACTCTGAGCTTTTGATTGACATGGATTACTTGTACCTCATTATTTGAACTTTTAGCCATCTTGCTAAGAGCGTATGAGCAATCACTATTGGAACATTGTGTTTATGACAGAAAATAAGGAAAAGCAGAGCATGTCCAATTTAATGTTCTTCACATCTTCATTCGGACGTAGCCAACACAGTTACAGACAGAACCCCGATAAGCATGCAGTGTCTACCATAGGCGTAAAAGGCTTATTGCACATGTGCCAACAAATACTGTTAGCATTGATGATAAAGTGAACTTAAATGACATGATTGTCTCCAGTGTTGTCAGTTAAAGCATAACTTTAACTTTAACAATGTGTGTCTGTGTACATGTGTGTCTGTGTGTGTAGGAGAATATGATATGCCACTGAAAATAAAAGCACCAGTGTTGCAGTTTAATTGATTGAAGCCCATTTAGCTGATTCAGTTTTAGGGCCCTTGTATTGTGGATACAGGCTCACTGTAATTTGTAATAGACTTTTTTTTCTTTTCTTCTTTTACCGCCCACATTTTGTTTTCCCACAGCAGGGAAAAGGTGAAATTTATGATCCTGTCTTGAGCTGGACAGTGAACCAGCATGCACACACACAGTCCATGATTTGAACTATTCATTTAGCCACCATTTATTTATCTGCACTTTCCCTGGAGTTTGGCCTTTAGGGAGTTTATGAAAGTCTAAAATAACTACAGCCAAGTGAAAATTCAGCACAAGTTAGCAAATAATAACCTCTGTGTTGATGCTCGGGATATTTAATTAAAGCTGAAAGTTTGATTTTATTGTTATCAGTAATGGGAAGTTACAACAAGAATGCTAGTTCATAACTTCCATCATCATCCTTTTGTGTGGAAGCCCAGGACATCAGTTGTGACTTTTTTATGAATTCGGTAGCGTGTGTACTTCTGCAGACTGTAAGATTGCTTGTTAATGATGATATCAAATATACCTGGATCCATGCTGAAAGGACGCTGTTACACTAAAATTTTAAAATGGCATTTCAAACCCATAAAACTGAAATCTGGAATGTTTCAATCAATACTTACTTACTTACACACACACGCTATAGGCACTTTCTCCAAATGTTGATCTGGTTGACAATGCTGTCTAACTTCATCATTAGTCACAGTCGTATTACCTGCTGTTTACTCTTAAGTCTGTGAATGCATACAAAGGTACATGTGTGTGTGATTACTGTAGGACTCCTTTTTTGTGTTTTGTTTTTATTGTTAATGCAGTGTGTGCCGTTATCTTGTGTTTTTTGAAGGTGAAGAAGCTAAATTCAATGATAGTGGAGAAGAAGTCTGCGCTAGCACCAATTATTAAAGAACTAAGGTCACTGAGACAGCAGAGTCAGGTGAGCATCATCTGAATTATTAAACGAGAACTTCAAAGAAACCTCACGGCACATCAAACGGTGTTTGTAAAGGCAGTTTGATGTGCCAAAGACCACACCGAAACAAGGACCTTCAGCTCACATGACAAAGCAGCATCCCTGTTTAACACCCAGCCTGTCAGAAAAAGGATCCTGGCAAGAATTTGGTACGGATTTTTCATTACAGAGTATAACTTTCAGAAAGAGTGGGTAATTCATGCTCCAAAATATCTTCGGTGAGTCCTAATTCTGTTTCTGCGAACAAGTAGAAGTTCACTTTTATATTATGCTACCATGGACAAGGTCCATTAGGAGTAATTTGCATGATCCATAAATCAATGTATAATGGGAAAGCATCCTGCATCCCTGAGCTAGAGCAGAGGATTTAATTTTCCTACATGTGTGCCCAGAATTGCTCTTACATCTCAATGGGTCACGTCTGTTAATGAAGAGCTGCAACGGGAAGACATAAATAGACTCTGTAAGAAGTTAAAGTGCTAAAACTACAGCTGGGATCTTTTGTTGACATTAAACAGTGCTGTGAGCGGGACACGAGTGTTGATAATAGTGCATTTGTCTCAGTTCTGACTGTCTAGTAATGGATTTGCTTTTCTGTTCCGGTGTGTCCTGCTCGGATTCTTCATAGGAGTTAGGCCAAGAGTATGAAGAAAAGAAGGCACAGTATGAAAGCTGTGCTGCTGGTTTGGAGAGCAACAGATCAAAACTGGAGCAGGTATAATTATTATAGTGCAAGGGTTTCATATGCACAGCAGTTTAGGTGAATTTTACGTGCTTTTTTCCCCCCCGTGTGTTAGTACATGTTTGATCTTTAGCATGGTTATATAAGAACGCCCATCCTCTCTTTAAATCACAGGAGGTGAAAGCACTGAGGGATGAGATGGCACAGAAGGAAAACCGATACCATCATATCAACACCATGTCACAGGCAAGTATTTTGAAAAGATACAGTAGTTACTTAAAGCAGGACCAGAGACTGTGCACTGTTATCGCTGTTTTTAAGCCAAATTAGAAACATGAGTGCATACAATGTTGCAGCATTTTGTAAGCCACCTGCCCCCACAAGCACCCACTGGGACAAACTGTAAACTCGGATCTGTGCCTCTCTGTCCTCGGCAGATCCTTGAGATGCAAATACAGAGGGCAGCTGAGGAGATGAAGGCCTACGTGTCTCCTGATCCGCAAGAGAAGAAGAAAGCCATGAGGTGAGCCTGCTGAGCCAGGCCAGCCAGCTGCTTGCGAGATGAATGGCCTTTTTTATTTCAGCAGGCTCTCGTTACACTAAAGCCAGTTAATCTACTGCCACTGTTTCCTTGCTGTTGTGATGACACACCTTTATTTTTAATACATGGGGTGAAATCAGCTTGAGAAATGGCTGTTGCACACATGTTACTAATCTTCCTCTTGTTCACTGTAGGGAAGTGTACATGAAGAATATTTCCGAACAGGAGTTACTTGGCAAGGTGAGAAAAGTGTGCTGAGCGAGTGCTGACCCAGCAGATTCTAGGACGGGTCAATACTTGGAAATATTCCTTTATTCTGTCAAGAACATGATCTGAGGACACACAGGGTAGTCAAGGAGGTTTCACAGAGTTTGCTTTGGAAGTAAAGTAATGCATAGTAAGGAATACACCTGAACATTCACATCAGGACACAAAACCAAACAGTAAATTCTATGTATTACTCTATAAAAGTGCAAGCAAATTCTTTATAGAATTCTCTAGAAATGCCATAAATATTCATCTAGTTTGCTGAGTTGAGGTTATATTAACATATATGGCATCAAATCTGAATTCTATCTTTGAATAAATGCCAGTTGTTTTTATCTCAGGTCTACAGAGGACAGTAGAATGTCATAATGAGACAGATTTAACATACTTTTGTTTGCACCAGGTTGGCACAAATGTGATCATGTTGGGGTTCATTTAATTTTGAGCAAACTGAGTCTGCGCTGGGTATTTTTCACCAATATCTCTTTTCACGTGTGGTCTCCAGAAGTTGCGAGAGGAACAGAAGACGGTGAGGGAGAGCCACAGCGCCAACATGGAGCAGGTGAAGATGTGGCGTGACCTAGAGCAGCTGATGGAGTGCAAGAGGCAGTGCTTTATAAGGGCAAAGAACCGGGAGTCTATCGGTCAGATCATCCAGGAGGGAGGGGAGGACAGGCTGGTGCTGTGAGGAGTCATCTAGGAATGATGGGCTGTGATTCCACTGAGTTCAGCTTAACAGAGTTTCTGTCATCATTCTGTCACAGGCTTAATTTTCCTCATCTATCTCTTCTCTTTATACTCAGCTGTTGTTTCAGTTGGAACTTTAGAACCAGACCACTAACCTAAAGAGGTGGCGTGGTTTAAGATGCTTTTGAATCTCCAACTTAAAGAACACGTGCAGCGGCACAGGGGTTTTCACTTTCTGTGGCCCACAGGAGACTCCTTTCAATCAGAGTGTCCAAAGATAACAGGATACAAAGTGGTGCTCTTGGGATGTGGCCACAGTCAACTATTATTGGCACTGCCAACCATGACCTTGAGCATGGGTTGAGATTCCAGTTTTGGAATTCACTGGGAGCCCCCACTGCATTGAAACAGTCAAAATATTCTGCTTGTGGAATACTGTAGTGGATCCTTTTTTTCCAAGATGGTTGTTAATATTTTCTGTGTTTTTCTATTAAATATATTTAATAATGATTTTGACTCATGTTTTCATTGTGACAGAGAAAAATATATGAATGTAAATTAGGAAAGCTATGTAGACTGTTGGAGTTTAAAAGAGCAGTTGGTCTGTCCTATTCATTGCCTTCATTTGTTCTGTTTTGTTTTTTCACCATGAATCAATTTTGCATCATATCTGAAAGCAAAAACTTTTATTTGGATGATGAAGATTCATATCTTTTTTAGCAGGTAACACGACACACACGTCTGCCCGCTGACTTTTGAGTGTGACACGTCATTCCCAGCAAATGTCTTCATGGATGTTTCAGGGTCTCGACCTCCCCCTCTCCCACAGGAACTTAATCTGTTGTTGACAGCCAATGTTAGTGGCCCTTGTGCCAAACGGATCAAGTGTGCTTTGTAAAAGGCTGCTTGATGTCCAGCTGGCTGGTGCCATGTTATTGTTGTTACAACACCTTGTGCTTCTTGGGACCTTATTAAGACATTAACAGATGATGCACGCCAGTCCTGTAAAACATCTGACAGCACTACCCTCTGAAGACCCCAGAGGAGGGCGGGGGATCCTTTTACACCTTTACAGAAAATTGGACCTTTGTTTTGCAAACACCTTTCACTTTAAACCTTATGTTTTTTTAATGGTATTGGTATGTCTCTGCTACTAGCTGGTGTAAATAAATGTTCCAATTTTCTAAGACCATCTCAATTCCATCCTTTTTTTCTCTCTAATTAAAGCGGTGATACATTAAACGAGCAATGGACTTTTTGTATTTGGATGCCTTCATTCTGTCTGCATGAAGCTGCCTATAAAGCTGTATAAGCACATTTGGGCAGAGCATTGCAAGATTATTGTAGTTAATAAAAACTAAAAAGGTGTGTGGAATGATTTTTTTTTTAGGTAATTAAATATCATATTTGTGAAATTGTGGTAATATTTACTTGAGACTTAAACTGAAAAAAAAATCAAAAAGGCGTCTTTACTTTCAGTCTTTAGCTCTTGCTCGTCCCCTCGTATTACCTGTTTATATATATTTTTTATTAATACAGGACCATCAGGGCTGCCCATGTTCAGTGTTGAATGAAAAGGATATTGAGAGGACATGTATATAATCGCCAATGCTTAAAAAAGATTTTAAAAAGCAAAACCACCACCTTTGCTGCTGCAGAAATCTCCTTGAAATGTCATGTTTCTCTCAAAATATTATAATAAATTTCTGATGTTGTGTTTTTATTGTGATGTACGGAAGAGGATTAGGGCCACTGGAAAAAAAAGAATTCTGACTTTTTTCTCAGAATTCTTTTTTTTTCCAGTGGCCCTAATCCTCTTCCGTAGTAATGTCTATTCTCGACTTGTTTTTGAACAAGCTGTTAAACCTTTCCCCAGAAAAATCTGTCTATTAAACTATTAAACATTTTATACACACACACACACACACACATTATACATATATATATATGCGCCTCTGTTTCAACTTGGACATTCATAAAGCGGTGGAAGGGTATCTTAAGGAATAACTTGTCAGCCGTATAAAGCCAACTGATAGCTCCAGCACGTCACGTGTCACACCACTATAACAGTGTCACCTGCCAGGTACACTGAGGAAGACGTGGCGGGCAATATGAAACACTTAAAATGAATGCATAGTGACCCTACACACTGTACGAAGTGACCCAATCTTCACGGCTTACATAAAACAAACCCCCCGGTATGTCGGCCTCTCATTTCCTGGTTATGTTCCGGTTTTTTTCCGGCTCTCCTTAGCTGACGCGGTCGTCCAATGATATGAGTCCACATGCAGCGCAGGGAAGAGGGGCAGCAGTGAGGCGCTTTGATAAAACCAGACTGTCGGCAGCGCGTGAAGCCACTGAGAGCTGCGCCACGGTGAGGCAGGGTACGGCACGGGAGCACAGAGGAGGACTGGACCGGGTGAATGCAGTCCTCGGCACGGGACGCTGCTGCAGACACTTTCCCACTATTTTCGGACATAACGGGAGGCGCACAGTAACCACGCGGGGAAGAGGAATTTGGCTACAAAATTTCCGTCGTGAAGGAAATCTTAAGAGGGGCCGAGAAGAGAAAGGGACACGTTACACCTCTGTCAGTAGCTGCCGATAGCTATCCGAGCTGACAAAGTCCTCGTTGCTCTAAAAGTCCTCACAGGGTAGGAAGCCACAAGGTATCCTCCACCGGTGTTCTCGGGTACAGCTGAGTGAGAAGGAGCCGTCTATCCGCCATGGAGAACGCTCACACGAAGAGTGTGGAAGAAGTTTACAGTTATTTCAGCGTCAATGAAAGCACAGGACTTTCCCTGGACGAGGTGAAACGACAGCGGGAGAAATGGGGCCTAAACGGTACGACAGCTAAAAACCGCAAAGCGACGGAAAAACAAAAACGCTGCGGCTGCGAACGAGACACTGCGTGAAAGTGTCATGTCACGGTGGCGTGGGCAGCGCGAGCTCAGTTTTTGATATGCGGGGTAAAAGTCGCCGGCATCATCATCAGACCGTATGGTGATTTGGCTGACGTCACCTCGAGGGTTTCCCGTGTTTTACACAGTAACGAGTTAATCATTACTCAGAGGCCGTAGCTGTGCACGGTAACAGTGCGTGAGCCGCCTGTGATCGCGGCCACACTGCTGACAGCAGCGGGGAAATGTGGCGCGGTAGTTTCACACGGTAACCCTGTTGAATGTTCCTGTAATACATGTGCACTGGACACTGAGCAGTGGGTACAGGCTTACTGGACCAACACTGCCAAAGTTAATCTCTCTTGTCCCAGGCTTAAACAGCTGTTTTATATTAATATCAACTGGGAGGCCATGGACGGTATTCCCTCCTAGCTCACTTTGACCTTTGCACTGATTGGATTTTTATTTAAATATTTATTCCTGCTGTGTAATAAAGCATCACTGATGTAAATTATGTACCCTTGTTGGCGCTAGAAATGTGAACATGGGGTCTTGCATATAAAAGTATTAAATAGTTGCAGTGTGATTTCTTTCATGGGTTTAACAGTCAAACAGAGGCGTGCATACAGAAATTCCCCTCTTTTTCACTGTTTATGACTGAATAATCACTGAGCAAAAGTCTCACATGAAACTGAGAATAAGCTGGTGGCTTTGACACCTAAATGTGCCTGAGATTTAGAGCTATGAAAGTAGCGCTCACAAACATGCAGAGAGTTGCTGTTTCTCAAGTGGGAAACTTTTTGTTGTTGTTGTTGTGTTCATATATTACTTATATATATTTATTTATTTTTACTTCTTTACCTGCTTCCTGTATGATCCCCGGATTGACAACCGCATACCCACACACAGAGTTACCAGCGGAGGAAGGTAATCACTGCTGTCACTCACACCACTCCCATCATTTTTATGCTGGCAAGTTTCTGCGATTGGCTTGTTTTTCACTAACTCCCTCCTCTCTCTCTCCCTCTCTTTGCAGGGAAATCTTTATGGGAGCTCGTCCTTGAACAGTTTGAAGATTTGCTCGTTCGAATTCTTCTGCTGGCTGCATGCATATCTTTTGTAAGTATATGCTAGAGCGTTTGTTTTAATGTACCACACAGACTTGCTTTCAGTCATCTCATCCCAAGCTCAGTGAGCTGAAACTGAATTGCGGGCTTCTTCTCGAAATTCAGCTGAGCTTCTTAGTTTTATTCTCAGTGTTAACTCCCCTGTGCTGTCACCCCCTGCGTGTCCGCGTGATGATGTGCTAATCTTAAAGTCAGAAGAAACCTTTTCACATCCTTTAAATAGCTTCCTCTTTCCACCTCTGTCTGAAAGTGTTTACATGAAGCCAAAGCCGCAGATGGGATTATTATAAAGCCCGGTGTCATAAATGGCAGCACATTATTTATTCAGCGCATAGTGCTGAAGTGTGAACGTCTTCAGTTTGTATAACGTGCCTATGGTTACACTCACATATGGGAGCTAAACAGCTGAGAAGGCTAGCAGCCCGTCTGAGGAATGGTGACAACAGCAGTAGCAGCATTGAGTTGCTATCACCATGTGCCAAGTAAGACATTTGAGTCGCCAAGCGTGACTGCTGTGTAATAACTTGCACTCGGTCTCGTCCGGGCCGCAGGCATCCAGTGCTACATGGATATATGTTTGATGGCTTACACTTACATAACAGCGTCACTGCCATGTGTCTGAGCCAATTTATAAGCTAAGTGAAGTGAACATTTCCACATGGTATAAACTATAGATCCACCATGCAGCTTGCAGCCTATAAAATGTACCTGTCAGCTGCAGGGAAGCGACTTTTTAAAACAATCTTTTATGTCAAAGGTGGAATCATGGTTACCTTGCACATCTCTTCTTGTCTCTTAAGTTCTTCTACTGTGTTTAGATAAAATGTAACAAGTAAATGAGAACATGTTCTCTGATCTGCTCCCAAAAGCTAAATTGAGTAAAATAAAAATAAAAGCATTTTGTTTTGCTACATTTTGCTGTCAGATATGGTCGTGCTTTTTTCTTCTTCTTCTTCTTCTTTTTTTTAAAGCAGTCTTTAGCACTGCAAAGATTCATCCTTGCTATTTAATTCTATAAATGACTGCTAACTTAACAGATGGCTGAAGAAGACTTTGATAACTGAGGCTGCCTGTGTGTGTGTGTGAGAGAGAGAGCTGGTAAGAGTGGTGTCAGGTGATACAGAGGTGTCAGTCGCTGCTGTCTGACAGTGGAGCAGAGCACCACTCGAGACCAAATTTGGTTCCTCACCCCTCAGTGGGAGGGCTCTCTATCAGACAGAAGTGCACACCAGCGTCGGTGTATATTTAATGTGTATATAACCATCAAACCTCTTAGAAAACTAAAAACCATATCCAGAAGAATGTGCTTGGATGAGTGATTCACATTCGCCTGCTGCATGTTTAGCTTCTCTTTATGCAAATATCTAATCAGCCAATTACATGGCAGCAATGTCAGAGGGGCTGGTCTGAGTATTTCAGAGTGTATTATTTTAGTTATTATTTTTTTAATTAATTAAAAGTGTGTATGGATTTTAGATGGATGGATTTAATGTTTGAAGAGGCTACTCTGGTTTCTAACACACCACAGTTAACATTTCTTTGCTATTTCCTTACTAATCAATTCATCGACAAGCAGATTGCCATTATATTAAAATGAAGAGGGTAGCTGGTTAGAATAGTATCTTTACATGTATTGTATGCCATGACATACAATAGCGCATTATAAGCACTTCTGTGTTGAGACAGCTATTAAAGCATTATGCTTGCCTTTTTGAATTATGCCATTCAAAGGTCTTTGGCATCCACTGCAGTCAGACACTTGGGTCTTACTGAGGTTGATTGCTTTATACATTATGGCAGATTAACTAATTGCTTGTGACAGACAGAGTAATTTAAAGACCGTTTTCTCAGGAACAGCAAGCCAAATGAGACTCCGGGTCAATATACTGTAATTCTTTTCCTGGCAGTTTTGAGTGTGTGCGTGTAACAATGTTGAGACTGGTCCTTTGGTGTTCGTGATGTGAATTAAGTAAAATTGACAGGCTTAAAGTGTTAACTTAATGGAGGTCTGACCGTGTTAACCCCACAGCTTTCTCCACAGCCACCTGTTTGCATTATTGAATGAATTACTCATGAAGTAGCCTCTGTCCATATACAGCTTAGCCAAGCTTTATAGCTTTCAGAGCAACAGTAAAAACCAGTAATTACAATGTATGTATGTTTATATACCACTGTGCATATGAGTATATAACCAGCTGCTCACAATGAATAGAATAAATCCATTTCTAATGTTTCTAACCTAACTAGGAATTTTAAAGGTCTGCTGTTTACAACAAAACTCTGAACATTGTTATTCCATTTTAAATTGAGGACAAGAATGTGTTGTATTCAGGGATGATATGACATGTATGGATTTTAGCTGTGTGATGGGATATTATTTTCTCCCAGATATTGTATAACAATATGCTGCTGATGATCCTAAATTATTAATAATCTCAGAGTTTAATGTGAAGATTCTGGCAGATGGCTAAATCCTCACATAAAATCAACACGGCAGTATTAAAAAGGGATCTCTTTTTGAAAGAAATAACCAGTCAAGTTTTATCAGAGATATGAGCTTTTAGTTTTTTTTTTTCTTCCATGCAAAAACCGTGGTTAGTTCTTTCTGGATTTTGTCCCCTTTTTGTGAAGCCACAGTGGTAACAGTCGTACTCAGAGACACTTGACTTCTCTTGGATGAGAGCAGAGTTTTGTTTTTGTTTTCCCCGAAAAACTGACACAAAAGCTCACTTCAACTCAAGATTGTATTTGGTCTAAGGTGACCTTACAAAACACATTTCTGGTCATAGGATGATGATGATGTAAGGTTGATTCTGGACAGATGGAGCTGTGCTATATGCAAGCACGAGGCAGGGAGCTCTCTTTTCTGTGAAATGTCTAATAAATACTGATGGTTTATTTGACTTCTTTCAGGTCCTGGCCTGGTTTGAGGAGGGAGAGGAAACTATCACCGCATTTGTGGAGCCTTTTGTAATTCTACTCATTCTTATAGCAAACGCTATCGTCGGCGTGTGGCAGGTGAGAGCATAGCGAATCACGGCTTTGCATTTTTATTCGTACTTAATTCTGTTTTTGGACAGTTTGAGCACTATGTCTGAATATCATCAGGGTTTAGTGCATTTTTGTTGAAAAAAAATCTAATTTCATGAATATAAATGTGGTATTTTTAGCATTTCAAAGCAATGTGTTAAACTACAGTTATATTAGTATTGAAGGCGTGTCAGTGTGAGGAAAAAAATCCTAATAAAGCCGAGCTAAATCAGATGCCACCAATGTGACAGACTTCAAATAAATATCCCTTATCAGTTTACTAATAACCCCTATCAGTTTGATCCTGCGTCCAGTGCAGTGTAATCCAGTGCAACATGATCTGATCATCCAAAATGAAAAAACAAGCTCAAACTGGGTTCCCGATCTCCTTCAGAGGCTCGAGTACTGAAATCTACGTAACAGTACTGCATGTTTAATTAAACATTCCTTGTATCTGCGTTACAGCCCCGCTGTGAGTTGGAGGTTTTACCATTAAACTTCACAGGCAATGCAGAAAAACACTGCACTGAAAGTTATTTTTGTCTCAAAGAAGACTTCCTATTCAAAAGGAACAGGCTGCCGGTTTTCATCAGCAGCCTTTCTCTAGTTATTTATTTATTTTCAAATTGTGTGGGCTTGAGTGATGTTTTTCTTGCTGGTGAAGAGTAAGATTGGAAAATGAGAAAATTTAATACACTTAACACCTAAATGTCCCCAAACACAACCCGAGGAGAGATGCACGCACATCCGGCGAGAACAGTCAGTGCCCCTCCAAAGGAAGCGTCCAGCTTTCTGCAATCGTGATAGTTTGCTGTACAGCAACTCAGAAATATTTGCCCTGAGTCTCATCTTCTTCTCACCAGGAGCGCAATGCTGAAGATGCCATTGAGGCGCTTAAAGAGTATGAACCTGAGATGGGGAAAGTGTACCGACAGGACAGGAAAACTGTGCAGAGGATCAAGGCCAGAGACATCGTGCCTGGTGACATAGTGGAGGTTGCTGGTAAGTTGACCTGCATCCGTAATGCTTTTATACGCGTTGTTTAGGAACAAATAGATTTGGCTTTGACAGACCTTTCTCTCATAAAAGAAGCATCAGGGCATCACATGAACATGATAGAAATAAACCTTGAAATTCACAGAAAATTGGCAATTTAATGCCACAGTTTCACTCTGAAAGAGGCTATTTTTCCTTATGGCTTTTTTTTTTTTAAATATCAGAGACATCTGGTGTTTTCATAAGATAGCACCTCGTCTGTGTTTGGCTCTGCTTCAGGTAATGGTCAGGTCATATGAGTCCAGGTATGGACATGTATTATTTAGCACATGCTCAGACCTCCCCCATCCCCAAGTGCCACTGCAGCAGCACGGTGACTCACCCTGTAAGGCTGATGTATTTTGAGATTTTCCTATTAACCCATTGTCTCAAAGGGCTGCGCACACATGCTGTTAAGGCCCACTTACTGTAACTGTGCGTGTGAGCTTGCAAAGCTTCTAAAGTGTCATCCCAACTCAACACTTTCCCACCCTGCAGTCAGCGCATTTCAGCAGCTGAAATCCTCAGGATGTAAGGCTTTAGTTTTAATAGTGCAGTTTCCCCTACGGCATACAAACGTATGTAATACTGCAGAGGGATGAACGGGAACGCGTGTACGGAGTAATGAGTCCTTCAAACGCTGTCCTGATACTCTGTTTGAACCTAAGCCCCTCAAGTGATGCTTAGCGTTTTGGTGCATCGTGTGGGTTTTATTTTTAGCTTTCATTATGGATTATAGAATGCTGTATTTATAGAGGCAGTGACAGTCGTGAAGATGACAGGTGTCAGCCTCTTCCCCTCCCCTCCTGCTCGGGGGGAACATTGGTACAGCAGGTGACGTGGGACAGTGTTCAGCGGGACTCCTGAGTGACCTTGACAAGGGCACAGAAAGTAGGAGTGATCTGCATTTTAGCATCGCATATCCTTCTAGTTGGGATATGTTTCTATACTATATGTAAATTACTTTCTTGACAGTGCTAATCATGACATGTTAATTTAGGTTCATAAGAAGTTGAGTTCAATTTTTGGCTCCGGTTAAAACAGAAACTTGTGAGTCAGATGCTCTCGCATATTAGAGACCTAGTTATTTAAAAACTCTTGATGAAGGTAGCTGGAGGCTTTGCTGTCAGCAGCTTGAGCGCAACCCAGCAGGGAGACGACTTGGATGCTTTATCCCACAGTCAGGAGTTGCTCATCAGCTCTACTTACTCGCTTGATCCTCCAACTATCCTTTACAATGGTTCCTGTCAGGCTCCCTTTTTTTAATGAATAATATTTTCCTGAAGCTCCAAAGTGACCTTTGCCATGCAGAGGAGGATTGTGATGACGCAGATGCTGGCTGGGAGGCTGCTTAGCTGAGCTGCGATAGAGGACACAGAGATGAACCCTCTGTGGCTGCCTCAGCCGTGAGAAGAATAACCAGCAGCCAAACTGCACGGCTCTCTGTGAGGCTGCTGCCGCTGTGTGTTTAAACGCTGCCTCCTACTCGCTTATCAGCCTCACAGATGAACTCTTACTGAACATACAGTGGAGATGATTACGTTCTGTTAAATGCATTTTTCAGACGTTTATCTAAAGTAGATTTTTGTAATGGTTTTATTAATCAGACATTTACTATAGCATAAATATGAAGCGGTTTTAAAACGAGCAAATGCTGACATTGCTCAACCTAACTAATCCCTAAAAAGTCACATTGTCAGATAACGTGAAGTCCACTGAACTGAAGTCCTTTGCATGTAGCTGTCAGTTTACTTGCTGCTCTGAACACTCAATTGAAACCTTTTTTTCTGCTTTTGGCTCTATTATGACATCAGTGAGGTGAATATGTAAAGATATTTTTCATCCATCCATATTAAGATATGGAGAGCTCAGGTACACAGCTCTAGCTGTAAGCACAGAAGCCCAATCCACCAGGCGTACAAAGCTTGTGTTTGTGAGGGGAGGGGGATCTTAAACAACTGGTTTCAGACAGGATGAGCTGAGAGTCTCAACCAAGCTCCAGTATGAGCTATATAAATAAATACATTTTGAATGTGAGTCATGCAAAGCTACTCTGAAAGAGTCCAAGAATAAAAAAATATGGAGCTGGAAATGAGCGTAATAGCTGCCCCTTAAGGGTTTGCAGATTTGGATGTTTGCCTTTTCTCAGAGCGGCAGAGCTCAGTGTGTTTGTTCCCCGTTGCCTGTGAAATTGTGGAGTCTGGGCTTGTGGAGGGGAGTGCAGGGGGAGGATCTGTCATCTGCTCCTATTGTGCTAGAGAGAGATGACCTTATAGGGAAGTGCTTTGTGAATAACCAAACCGCCCTATCACGCTCAATGCACAGGGACCCTGCCCATCAGCACCAGCACCCTCCACTGAGATTCCAGACACCATGGATAGTATGTGGCATTTAATGTGGTCTGGCAATCGTCCGATGTCACTGAGGGACTGTCTTTTGGCAGAGGCTTCTGACTTTTCAGCAAGGCTGAGAGAAATGGTTTCATCCTGCCAGCCGGAGTAGCGGACTTCAAAAAACTCAACCCTCTGATGTAGTCCAGGAGGGTCACAGGGGTTTCATTCAAACTAAGCAGTGCACTGGTTGAGCTTGGGTTGATAAGAGTATGCATGGAAGTGTCTGAATAAATCACGTGTAACAAAGCTGCCTTAAGGTGCGGCGGTCAACCTTGTTTACCTAAACCGCACTCACGGCTGGGAATCTGTTAGTGCAGTTCAAAATGCTTCATTGAAGACTGATGAGCCCTTTAAGACGGAGCAAACATAAATGCTAATAAAGAGAAATAAAATAATAATAATAATTAAAAACAGATAACAAAGCTGTAAGAAGTTTTAAAAATAGCATTACTGTAGAATAAATGAGGGGGAAATAATATAAACCACACAAATAAATGAACTAGACAAAGCAGGTTAAAAAGAATGATGTAGAATAACATTTTTATTTGTAAAATAAATAGTAATTAAATGTATAATTTATTTAATTAATTAGTAAATAACATTTTAGTGTCTCAGTACTTCCACATGCTGAATTACTAACATAAAAATATGAGAAAAACACCTGGGAAATTAGCAGCAGCAGTCTTTGATGTAAGATGAAGCGATAGAAGCAGGCCTGTACATGTTATGCGCAGTATTTAAATTCGGGGAAGGCCGGGACCAGTGCACATTAAATACTGCAGAACTGGTTCAAGGTGGGATGAGATGTCAGACTTTAAGGAACCGCTTTGATGATGTCACCAATGAGCTTTTGTTTGCTCGTGTCACCTTTTATTGATTCAAGCTTTAAAGCCTATATACAAACTGTACTTTTCTTTTCTTTTCTTTTTTTTGTATACGTCTTGGCCTCTTTCGATGGCAGTGAGTTAAATGTCCACATCTTTGCATGTTTGAAGTAGGCTGTCGTAAATACTCATGTAAATTATTATTATTATGGTTGGATCTATTAGATCAGTACCTGATATGGCATTGTTCTCAGCTCAAATTTAAATTTGCAATGCCGAACATATGGAATTCCTACCATCCTCTGCTTGGCTAATTTTGGCTGGAACTTTAGTGCTCCTGGTCCTGGGATAAGATTTGTTACTATGGCAAGAGAAACACTTGCATGCTATGAAGAGCTCCAGCCAGCTGCTGCTGCTTAAGATTCATACCAGACAAAGAGCAGCAGAGATCCCAGGGAGACAGTGTGGAGATGGTGCTTGCATAACCGGGGTCAAAACTTGACACGTGTTTTGCATCTGTGACAACACAGAAGCAGGAAGTTAGAAAAATGTCACTTCTTAGATTATATTCATATCTCTCTCACCAGGCAGCAGCTAACTAAACATCATTTACTCAGGTCTTGTTTGCTGATCAGGGAAGAAACCCAACTGAATCTCACCCATTACTCTGGAAATGTGCTAGTGCAATGGCCAAAGGGCAAAGGAGACATTGGTACAACAAACTGTCCTTGCAAAAAGTAAACTTGCACAAATGAGACTGGTCGGTTAGGTTTCCCTGCTTTGGACTTCTTCCATTGTTGGTCCCAAATAGAGAAGCAAACTTTTAAACCCAATGAAAGGTTAGTGGCTTATCTGTTATAAACCATTTGCTAAATACCGGATCAGTTTGCATAAATATGTAAATGCAGACAGTGAGGTAGTTAGTCAGAGATGTGCTGGAAAGCTGCATTAAGCTTTGCCTGCTGACTCTTCTGAAACAGCCCACTCTACATGACAGGAGCTCAGGCTTTTGTTCAGCTGCCATCAGCACATGTAGCCTCCTGGCCGGCCCCAAGGAAGCCTGGCCAGCATAACCACTCGCTGTCCCTGAACGCACAGCAGGTGCAAGTGCCAGTCAAAGCTGGTACTTTCAGTTCAGTCATTGCTTTGCCTGTTCTGTTTGTAAGGCACCTCTGGGAGTCATATTGGTGGCGATGTATCACCAGGTCTTAGCTTTCACCACCGTTAAATTTGTAAACCGTTTGAGCCATTGGCAAGCCCTGAGGTGAAGACGTGGTCATGCCTCTGGAAATGCTTGGACTGCTACCAAGTAGGATGTTGACACAAAGGGACAGATGATATATACTCGCTTCACCAGAGCAGGTCTGCAGTGTAACACAGCCTCAAGACAGGTCCAGTGTGTCACGGCATCACAGAGCACTGGTTACTTTGCATGAGAACATCAGTAGGAACCTTTGTTAGCAGGCTGGCCCTCTAGCTCCTGGTGTCTTGGCTCAGCAAAGTTTGTATTTCTTTGAAAGTAATGACGTGACACAGGAAGTGTTATACAGCCAGAAAGGATGCAAGTTTGAGTAAAAGTTAGGTATGGGCAATTCTTTAATTCAATTCTAATGAAATTATTTGACATCTATAATTGAAGTAAAGTGTTACAGCTGTGTAACTAGGACAGTGAATTCAGGGGGCAGCCTTCAGCTCTTCCATATGTGAAGTGTTTTGCTCATTGATTTGTAGCTGACATTTGGTCGCTGGATGCTCCAGGCTCTGGTTGCATAGTTACCCGTGTAATGAATTCCTTGCCCTCGTATAGCTGTCCCTGTTGGTAGTCGCTTCAATTCTTTAGCTCAAAGTTTAACTTCATGTTGCTAATGGTTATTTCTCCTGCCATTGCTACAAGTCGGTGAATTTCACTGACATTTCACGGTCTCTGGTTTGCACATTGTTCTGTGAAAGCTCCCCTTTGGTTTCTAATGTGAAATGTCTTTGAGCCTGTGTCAGGCCATTTGATTCAGGTGCGTGACCTTCTCATAAGCAAATCTTCCATTGCACGTCTGTTTCCACATTGAGATAGTTTAAAGATGCAGCTGAGCTCAACATTTGTCTTCTCAGAAATCCTTTCATTGTCTGCCTTAATTGGCCAGTGCCTGCTGACAGATGAGTGTTTCTGGCACTCGGATGAGTTGATGATCATCCAACTTTACATAGGGTCATGCCTCCCAGTGAGAAATCAACCTTCACAGAGCAGGGGGGCTGGAGTACACATAACTAGAGCAAGGGTCTGCATTGGATTAGACTGTATAGATGCACTCATAAAATATGTTTGCAGCTTCTATTCCAAACATCTATAAGAAACTCCAAGGTAATGCAGACGAGTTGCTCCTGTGTTCTGCATCTTGCCTGTCTCTTCCTGTGGCAATGATGAGAACATGTCTGCCATCGTAGGGCCACATTTAAACCAGATCAGCAGATTGGGAAACAGGTTGAAATTCTTTTTCCTTTTTTGGCTGCATGCGTCAGTGGTCCCATTGCTATTTTCCCCCCTCTCCTCCTTCAAGGCCAAGGCTGGTTTAGCCATACAATACCTCCCTCAGTCTGGATCTGGACACTGGTACATTTGATAAAAATCACTATTTGTTTTTGGGTGAGTTTCCACTTCAGCCTTGTTTAGATGTTTTGTTACATTCTTAGATATTTGGCAGCCTAGTACCGTTTCCTGGATTCTAGCTATATTGTATTCAAGGAGTCTTTTGTAACAATGTGACACAATTTACATTTTTAACTAAGTAGGCCTGTATAAGTAGACTACACCCACAGAACTGTGCCATAGCCTGAGCCATTTCCCCAGTTTCCATTGCCTTTATGTAAGATTAGGAAGCTGAATTGGGTCACTGCAGTTCTGATGTACCCAAATTGGCCATTTCCTTTGAGACTAGCCTTTTATGGCTCACAAGTCCTTCATTTCCTTCTGTCTTTGGTTCTTCTTCTCTTTCCTACACCAATGGCAGCACTCCTTTGCTGCTGTGAGGCATAACAACCACGCTATAGTGAGCTGTGGTTCATAAATTTAGTTTACTCTAAAGCGGAGTTACTGCCTGTAGAAAATAAACACCACCTCATCTGTTAAATCTTCATTTGGCCAGTACACCCACCCACAAATGGTACTGTACAAGCAATGCATGGGTGGAGAGTTAAGAGTGCCCTTTCTCCTTTGTTGTTAGCTTTTGTTTTTTGATTGGATGTGTGATTGAAATCTTTCTCTCACGTGCTAAATCGTTTAGCTTTGAATGTATCCTGGAACTCGTTTGGAGGTAGGCTTTAGCGAAGTGACTGATTCACTGCCTAAGAATTTATGTCTGCCTTTGTCACGCCCTGAAGAAGACACAAGCCCCTGCACATCGATGCTTTTATAACAGGGAAACAGCATATTAACTGGCAGCAATCAAAACATGTACTGTTAGAGTAGGTTGAGCTGCAGTTACTCCAGACATGCTCACTAAAGTATGGGACAAGTTTGAGTATTGCATAGATGTTTGCAGTGTTTTGTAGGTGAAAGTTCATATTTAGCCATATATGCTAAAATTTACCACAAGCTTCTATGTTCGTTACTTAATAAGATGTAGCCTTTTGAAATCGGATGATTCTTTTTAATAAACCATTTACTGCTGAGCCATGCTGATGATAGATGTGCAATACTAGGTTTTACATTATCTTCCTGAAATAGGCAAGAACTTCACTGAAAAAGACCTTTTCTTAATTGCAGCTTCAGTGGTGTCTTCACTGATGCACAAGTCATCCAGGCTTTGCGCACTAATTCACCCATCCCTGTCACAGATGTTGACTTTAACTTGTATGCTCCACTCTTCTTGCATTTAATGTCCATAGTTTGTGGAACTCATTTAATATTTGGTTTAATCAGATCAGAGGAAAGTTTTGAACTTTGCTCCAGTCCATCTTAAATTAGCTCAGGCCCAGACAAGGTGGCAGCATTTCTGAATCTGGTTTACATTACATGTAATGAGTTTTAACTGGGATTTGTGGATGCAGCAACAAACTGGGTTCACTAACAGTTTCTTCCTGAGGCCATGAAGTTATTGCCTCTAGAGAGAAGTGTCTGTTTCCAATGTAGCTCCTCTTAATTGCCCAAAGATAACTACTGCTGTCAGTTTTGTTCCTTATATGCATAGATTGCAATGTATTTTCTCTAAATCTTTTAATATAATTAATCAACTTTAGATGATTTGTAACAATTTTCAGTAGCATTATCTTTGGTTTGATATTTGTATTTGTTCTTCTCATATTCATTTGTATGGGTTTTTCCTCTCTCTCTAATTATGGATCTGCTTTTTGTAGTTGGAGACAAGGTGCCCGCTGACATCCGCATCTGTTCAATCAAATCCACGACCCTCAGGGTAGACCAGTCCATCCTGACTGGTAAGATATTTTTGCTGATGGCAGACATCAAAGTTGACATTTTTTAATTATTTGAATGCTAATCATTGTTAAGTAATGGATAGATAGACTAAAGCTTACCTAATGACAAATGTTATTTTATTCTCTTAGAATAACTGCCCTATGAGATTGTTAATTCATTTTTTTTTTTTAAGCTAAAACACAAGTATCACCACAAAGCCTTTAAAGTAAGTTAAACCGAGGTCAGTCAGTTTGTCTGAATAAATGGTCAAAAAACAAAAAACAAAATTCAACTTGGTCGCTTTGAGTAACTGATGAACAGAATGAGCCCAGAGGTCTGCTGTGACGCTCTTCCCACTTAACACCTTTTTCCTCTGAGACATTCATGTGAATCATCACTGAAAGATGAATAACCAGCACTGCAGATTTGCCTGTGGAGACGACTGGCTGAGCGTTCTTCCTTAAATCATCTACAGAAGAATGCAAGCCGGTTTAACCCTCCTCTGTCCTCGTAGGTGAATCTGTCTCTGTCATCAAACACACCGACCCCGTGCCTGACCCTCGCGCCGTCAATCAAGACAAGAAGAACATGCTCTTCTCTGTAAGCCCGAGTCTGCATGAGTTATCACACACATCCTGCTGATTCCTATTACTTCTTATGTGTTTAGCTTCTGTACACTTCCTGGAAAAACAAGTTTCTGTTATTTGAGGATGTGCGCGATGATATCAGTTGCACTTGAGCCAACACGTATGTGACATGTTCTTTCAGGGTACCAACATTGCTGCAGGGAAGGCTGTGGGTGTGGTTGTTGCCTCTGGCGTTAACACAGAAATTGGTAAGATCCGTGACGAGATGGCAGCCACGGAGCAGGAGAAGACGCCCTTGCAGCAGAAGTTGGATGAATTCGGCGAACAGCTATCCAAGGTCATTTCCATTATCTGCATCGCCGTGTGGATCATCAACATCGGACACTTCAATGACCCCGTCCACGGAGGCTCCTGGATCCGTGGAGCTGTCTACTATTTCAAGATCGCTGTGGCGCTGGCTGTGGCTGCCATCCCTGAAGGTCTTCCCGCTGTCATCACCACCTGCCTGGCCCTGGGCACTCGCCGCATGGCCAAAAAGAACGCCATCGTCCGCAGCCTGCCCTCTGTGGAGACTCTGGGCTGCACCTCTGTCATCTGCTCTGACAAAACAGGAACCTTGACAACCAACCAGATGTCTGTTTGCAGAGTGAGTTTATCTCTCTCCCTCACACACACACAGAAACAGTGTTTTTGCATTACTGAGCAGGTTGGTCGTCAGTCCTTTGTCGTATTTGTTGTCCCTACTTTATGTTTGGATAAGGTGACGGCAGTTTCTTCCATTTATCTATAAAATGCTAATGCTCTCTGTAAGCAGAGAAATGGTAGTTTCTGGTTATTGAGCGAGAAGGCAGCTCGCTTTCACTGCTCTAATCTGCATCGAGCAGTTAGATGACTTACACTACTGCTGTTGCATAACTGACCTTGCGTCACCAAGCTGCAAAGCAGTGAGCTTGTAGTTTCTTTTTCTTCTCTTCCTCTCTCTCTCTGTGAGTGGCACCTCTGTGCTACTTGGCCCCACATAAAAAGGACATTTCAGCATTTATTAAAGTTTAATCCCCTTTAGTTGTCTGTTCACTGCTGTCTCAGAACTTTGCCACCCTTATTCAGGCTGTGCCATTCATTTACAGTTACTGTCAGTTGTTTCAGTCCCTGCACATTGAGTTGGCCGTGATTGAATAGCCTTGTGATTCTGCAGTTACTGTAGTGACTTATCGTAATTCACACAGAGTCGGGACATGCAAACAAAAGCCTTTAAAGAGGTGTGCTCACTGACTTTACACTCATGGTTACTAATAAAAAGCAACGTCTCATTCACTTGAATCATTTATTACAGATATACATTTGCACCCAACATTGTACAATAAAATAATAACAACATAGCAAAAACACCATCTACATTCATGCAGCCTAAATGTAGTTTGTGATTGTACGTCCTTTTTATTAAATCCTTTTCTGACAGACCACGATCATTCCTGAAAGTGTTCAACTGGTTACTGAAATAATTAATGGTTTGCTCTAAATATACTGCAGCAGGGCAGTGCCAGGATTTTATGTCTGGCTAGTCGTTGCAGGAGGGCTTGCTGATTGTCTTCATCCATTTTCTGATATAAGCAGCCTCTGTCTAGCCCTGTTTGTGTGTATACTGTGTGGCTTTGTACATCTTTGTTTGTGAGTGAGCGAAATGATCAAAGCTTCCTGCGGGAGTAGGCCTGGCACTGCGGCGTCTTCCTTTTGGGCACAGCTTCTCTCTTTAGTCAGGCTCCCTGGCAGCTTCTTCTGTTTACTTATGGAGAGAAACTAAACAGCCTTTTCTCACATTAGGCAGCAGGCCACCCAGCCTGCCCCTCACAGAGACACACTCTAACGTTGCAGCCAATTTACTGTCATTTTTTTCTGCTGCAACAGTTATTGTGTACTTTTAATATGAGCTGTAATAAAGAAACAAATCAAGTTTTTCCGACCACATCCCCCCATTGCTTTCAGTCTGTGGATGAGTGTTCATGTTCTCCGCTGTGATTTTTCAGGTTCTGAGTGCTTTCATTGTTTTGTTTTGTTTTTTTTAAAGTTGTCTCCCCCAGTTGTTTCTGGTTTAGCCTTTTAGTTTTTCATAGGCTAACTTTGAAGAATATGAAGAAGTTTGCTTCCTCATTCAAAAGGTCACAAAAACTAATGTTTTTTCTGTTGGTGTAAATTATATTTTTATATAATATACTAATTTGATTATTGCTTTTTTAACCTCTGAATATTTCTTGTATATGTAAAAATATCTTTCATCTTGTGTGACACAAAGGGAATCATCTGCATCAAGAATCTCACTTTAGCTACAGCGTCTCCTTAACTCAAGAGGTCTTCAGCTTTGGTCCCCTCTCAGCACAAATAAATCAAAATAATCATGCCTCACGTCTTAATCTGCATTTGTAGATCAGATGTGGAGGAATGCATTGAAAAAGAAATCTCTGCAATGCATTTATTTTCATCACCTCAGTTTTTGTGCCAGTCCAGATAGAAGGCAGTGGTTGGGCTTCAATCTCCCTGAATCTTGAATCTGGGTGTAATTTATTTTAATTATCTTAAATTATTTTACTATCACAGCTCCTAGATATTTGACTGTTATTACCTTCCAATTAATCTTTTTTTTTTTCCGCTCATTTTTGCTCAGAAGATTCATTTAATGAAAGGATTTTGAGTCTCTGTTAGATTTCATTCACAACCTGAATACTTGCCAAAGTCTTCTAGGATAACAGACAAACAATAGCATCATCTGCAAAGAGCCTAATAATATAATCTTATTTTTTTCCTTTAATCTATTCGAGTTCACTTGGAGGTTTTGTGGTTTGACAGTAAAGACTCTGGTCAAACACTGACATGATCTGTGTGATGTCTTCTAATGTCCCATGGACTCTTCTCATTTCCAGATGTTCATTGTCAACAAAGCTGAAGGGGACAGCTGCTCTCTGTCAGAGTTCACCATCACAGGTTCTACCTACGCCCCCGAGGGTGAAGTGTGAGTACTTTTATAGCTTCTCCATAACTGGCAGATCCTTAAATACATGGAAACATGATGTTCTGTACTTGTCCTCAGGTACCAGGATGGTAAACCAGTGAAATCCTCCCACTATGATGCTTTGGTTGAATTGGCCACAATCTGTGCCCTGTGCAATGACTCCTCGCTGGACTTCAATGAGGTCAGCACCTTTCCTGCTGCTTATTTTATGTGTTTTAGTGCAGTTTTCAGTTCTGGGGGAAAACGATTACATATGACTGCCTGTTTTGCTGCTACCCTTCTATACATTTGGATTTAAGTGAAATAATCTTTTTATGTTCGCTTATAGACTGTATATGAAAGATAGATGCAGCTTCCAGGGTTGAAAAATTCATCAAATTTTAATCTCAGCTGTGATTTTTAGCATCCCACAACTAAATGAGCACAACCGAGTGGTACTGGTCATGTGTGCTACACCAACAGAATGCAAACCAAAGTCTAGTGCTACACAAATCATTGCTTGATGACATACCCGCATGAGCCAATCACAACTTTTCCGTTGATATTAGTAATATACTACAAATAACAGACATTCAGAACAGTCATGATCATTTGCAATACTTCAGATTATGGGCAAATGATGTTTGGAAGAAATGCAAAAACACACTGCAAACTCCAGCATGATGAATTAATGAGGCAAACTAAAACAAAGCAATGGTTGCTAGCATGGATCGTCCAACTTCAGCTCATAAACGGGTCTGTACAGTGTATCCATCGAGCTCACAAAGGCACTGAAATCACCAAAGCAGTCGCACTCCATTTGGCAAAGATATGTGTAAGCTAAACACAGTGAGTAATTAAGGCTTGAGATCCATCATGCAGGTATCGTGAATGACGGAAAACACTATATTTTGCCAGGTGAATAAACACTTTATTCGTCTACAAAGATTAATGAGCAGGAATGTAGCACAATGTCACAGCTCCCCTTCACTCATCATCGAAACAACTACTGGTAGCCTTAACGATGGTTAAATCCTTCTTTGATGCACAGTCTTTGGGCAAATTTAAGATGTTATAGAAAAGAAATGAGTGAAAGTTTGGATGTTTCAGGTGAAGGGGGTGTACGAGAAGGTCGGCGAGGCCACGGAGACCGCGCTGACCTGTCTGGTGGAGAAGATGAATGTCTTCGACACTGAAGTTCACAACCTGTCAAAGATTGACAGAGCCAATGCTTGCAACTCAGTGAGTGACATCAGCTCCCTCACTTGCATGCGCTGCACATTCCCACCGTTCGTGCTCAGCAGCTTTTTCTCACTCTCTGTCTCTTTGTCTGATCAGGTGATCAAACAGCTGATGAAGAAGGAGTTCACCCTGGAGTTCTCAAGAGACCGGAAGTCCATGTCTGTCTACTGCAGCCCAAACAAGTCCCGCTCTACCATGGGCAAAATGTTTGTGAAGGTATACCCAGTGTAATACGTGCAGATGTTCGATCTGCATTCGCTGCAGTCTTCTGCTGTGTTGTTAATGTTTTATGCCTCTCTTCTTCCTCACAGGGAGCCCCAGAGGGAGTCATCGAGAGATGCACTCATGTCAGAGTTGGCAACAGCAAAGTTCCCCTCAGCCAAGGCATCAAGGAAAAGATCATGTCTGTTATCCGTGAGTACGGGACAGGTCGCGACACCCTGAGGTGCTTGGCTCTGGCCACACGAGACAGCCCACCAAAAATGGAGGACATGATACTGTCTGACACTGCCAAATTCATCGAGTATGAGGTGGATATACATTTGCGTAATCTACTTGTAGCACATTCTTTCCAGGAGCAGACTTTCATTTGAATCTTTGTCTCTGTGTCCAGTCTGACCTGACGTTTGTCGGCTGTGTCGGCATGCTGGACCCTCCCAGACAGGAGGTAGCTGCTTCTATCAAACTGTGCCGGCAGGCTGGCATCCGCGTCATCATGATCACCGGGGACAACAAGGGCACAGCTGTGGCTATCTGCCGCCGCATCGGCATCCTGACCGAGGAGGACAATACTGAGCACATGGCTTTCACTGGACGGGAGTTTGATGAGCTCACACTCGATGCCCAGAGGGAGGCTGTGACTTGTGCGCGCTGCTTTGCGCGCGTCGAGCCTTCACATAAATCCAAGATCGTTGAGTTCCTGCAAGGATTCGATGAAATCACTGCTATGGTATGAAGTTTGTCGTACTGATCAAAACTGCCCATTTCTGCGTGAATGGTTCATTCTCTTGGCTTTGTAAGGGTCGTGTTGATTGGGTTGATTTGCTGGTGTTACTGAAGAAAAAGGCAACACTTATTATAAAGAACATGTTTGTGTACAGACCGGTGACGGGGTGAACGATGCCCCTGCGCTGAAGAAGGCAGAGATCGGCATCGCTATGGGCTCTGGCACTGCCGTGGCCAAGTCAGCCTCTGAGATGGTCCTCGCTGATGACAACTTCTCTTCCATAGTGGCCGCCGTTGAAGAAGGCAGAGCTATTTACAATAACATGAAGCAGTTCATCAGATACCTTATCTCTTCCAACGTGGGTGAGGTCGTCTGGTGAGTCTTCTTCAGAGGAGATTAGAGCTCTTTATTGCTCAGTCTTCTGTTTTTTATGAAGCTGAGAAATAAAACCGTTGTTTTACAGCTTTACGTTCACACAGCAATGCTGTTGATAATATTAAGGTCATATTTGCTCCAGTTTATCATTAGCACTTTCTGACTGGAATAGTTTCTCCTGACAGCATCTTTCTCACTGCGGCTCTGGGGTTCCCTGAGGCCCTGATTCCTGTCCAGCTGCTCTGGGTCAACCTGGTGACAGACGGCCTCCCTGCCACCGCCCTTGGCTTCAACCCCCCAGATCTGGACATTATGGAAAAGCCTCCTCGCAATGCTAAGGAGCCCCTGATTTCTGGCTGGCTATTCTTCAGATATCTGGCTATTGGAGGTTGACTAAAATTGAGCAGGATTCGAGCTGTCTTGTTTTTTTGTTTTTTTTTTCCTGCAGTACATCCAGTGAGTAATATGATGATTTTGCTGTCTTTGCTTCCAGGCTACGTAGGTGCTGCCACTGTGGGAGCTGCTGCGTGGTGGTTTACAATCTCTGATGATGGACCGCAGGTCACTCTGTACCAGCTGGTAAGTACGTCTGTCTGAGAGAACATCCTTCAGCTTCCCTCCGCTCTTTGCCTCCCCCTCACTCTCCCCTCTTCCTCCACACAGAGCCACTTCCTCCAGTGTGGCCCAGACAACCCAGAGTTTGACGGCTTGGACTGCCACGTGTTTGAGTCACCCTACCCGATGACCATGGCCCTGTCCGTGCTTGTCACCATTGAGATGTGCAATGCTCTGAACAGGTAAGGGTATTTTTAAAGAGTGGAGGAGTTCTCATGAAAGAACCATTTGCAATGACACGATGATAGACAGATTGTATAACCAGATCCACCATCTGTGCGCTCCCTCCTGTCCAGCCTGTCAGAGAACCAGTCCCTGCTGCGGATGCCTCCCTGGGAGAACATTTGGCTGCTAGGGGCCATCTGTCTCTCCATGTCTCTCCACTTCCTCATCCTCTATGTGGAACCTCTGCCTGTAAGTTTAAAAAATAAGATGATGACATTGGCACAAGTCAAAGTGATCTGTCTGCTGCAGTTTTGGTCTTTATGTGGATTTTGATGCCCTCTAGTGGCCATTTATTATTGTTTGTTAGGGGGAAAATGACCTTGAAAGGTGGAGCATGAGGGGGGGAAACAGATCCAAATAACTTTATTTGACCTCCTAGGACCTGGTGTCCACATATGGACATCACATTTTGGGTTGTCTAGACCACAACACTAACTTTTGCTCTACGAGGGCCTGATGTCCTCTTCTCAGAAACTACATTGGCTAAAAAGATAATTCTTTATTTTTACATTCATCAGGTCCCGATCAGCCCAAATAGCAAAGAGAAATTAAAAATGCATGCCATGAAAGAGTTTGGGTCTTAGGAGGTTAAAGTGGAAATTCACTCCCAGTTCAGGCTAATGTTACCGGCTGCATAGCTTTGAACATTAAAAATGTGGGATGGAGCAGGCGTGGATATGTGAGGCCAGTTTCTCTGTAACATTTAAAGTGAAAAATGATGAGCAACACAGAATCACAAGGCACCGCTGCCACAGGGGGATCTTTGGACATGGAGGGCTTTCCCTCCATAATCCTCTGAAGTGGACATCAGTGTGGTGAAGTACCATTTGTATCCAGGCCAAACTGATTAGAGCCTTTGGCTTCAGCTTCAGAATGGCCAAAGATGAAGCTCTCAGAGCTGAGGCAATGCGAGTGCAAGAGAGGGATATGACTGCTGGTTTGGAGGGAAAGAGAGCAGTCTGCTGGTACTTTACAGACTTTAAAAGCAAAGTGTTAAACAATGTGCCAACATTTTAAAATAAATAATTAGTAAATAACAGTGTAAACTCCTGCAGAGGATGAATATCCATTAGTATACTTTCCATAGTTAGAGCCACTTACAAGCGAGGGATGGGGTGTGGATGGCCCACCTGTGATTACTGGGTGTTGTCAGGATGGGCTTTGGAAGTTTAAGGATTATTTAAAACAGCAGATGCCAGATAGAGCCATTTTCATCTGAAATGTAAATTTGTGTTTTTTGGAAAGAAATATCAATACTATACCAGTACTGATGTATTTGATGACAGTACAGTACTCTCTGACTGCCCTACATTTTCAGATACTTCATAGAAATTATTGGGACCACCTTGAAATAAAGGAACAGTATTTGAGTTTAAACATAAAAAAAAACATAACTCTGTATATGTTAGACATTTTATCTGGTAGGGAATAAACACCCAGGTGATCTCTTCACCGCTGTTTCCCATCTTTGAGGCTGACCATCTCCTGTGTCCAGCTACACATTGAGTGTACTGACATAAGAGCCGTGTTGATCGATCGACTCTGAGCTCATCACAAAGCAGTGTATTTTTATAAAAGCTGAATAAACGTCACCACACACTTCTTACGGTCATGTAGAAAACATTGGTAGAGTTTTATGTGTTACCCATGCGGTGATAATCCTCATAAATCTTTATCTCGCTCTCTTTAAAAAGCAGCTGTAAGTTATTTGCGTATTCCCTCCCAGGTCATCTTCCAGATCACCCCTCTGGATATGACCCAGTGGTTGATGGTGCTGAAGATCTCGATGCCCGTCATTCTCCTGGACGAGCTGCTTAAGTTTATGGCCAGGAACTACTTGGAATTCGGTAAACAACTGGAGAAGCCGACAAGCAAAGGCTGCTCTCTGTCTGCATGCGCCGAGGGAATCTCCTGGCCCTTTGTGGCCATCTCCCTGCCCCTGGTGCTGTGGATCTACAGCACCGACACTAACGTGTCTGCCATCTTGTGGCCCTGACTGACTCCAGTACACTACCCTCCTTGTGCACCAGTGTGAAGTGGACATTAACGCACACATCTAACACAGTTACATTAACTCGGAACAAATTACAGCAACAGCATTTACACCTTCTCCAACCGCTGTCAGAACGCCTCTGTTAAGTACATTTAGACTTGCACATATTTTTGGGTGGCCGGTGCTCGAGTAATATTTTACCGACATGATTTATGTTCCATGTTACCATTGTGCTTTTCTCTGTTTTGACCCCCTTTGAGAATAGCTAGAGAAGCCCACTGCGTTGGAGCGACATGTTGAGCTGTACAGAGAGAATTTATTTACTATTCTGTAATAATTAATATTTTATAATTTGGGGAATGGAGATTTCTGAGGACTGCGTAGTTTAGTTCAATACTAATTTAGGGGCAAAGACTTTCAGCAGAATACATTTGCCCAAGCATGAATCACATTTTGCATCGTACTCATTCATTATTTTCTGCAGTAGGCAGAGCACAGCTACCTCAGTGCTGCTGATTTGACCATAATGACCCATTTGTCCAAGCTGTCATTTCATATGTGATCATTTGAAGTGTTGAGGTAAGCACCAGTAGAGTCAAAATCTTCACATGTATTTTAATGTGCATATATATATAGAGAGAGAGAGATATATCGATATATCTATCTATATATAGATATATCTATCTATATCTAGATATAGATCTATATCTAGATATAGATAGATAGATATTTTTGTGTTCCTCTGTTATTTGAGGGAAGAGGGGACAAAGACATGTTACCAGCTTGATTTTGAGTAAATTCTTGGTACAGCCTGTTGTTAAATTTATTTACTTGAAGAAAACACATTTGTCTGTGTTGTGTGTGTGTGTGTGTGTGTGTGGGGGGGGGGGGGGGTGTTGTTTTTGGGTTGTTGTTGTTTTTTTAAAGTTAAATCTATGAGATTCATTCTAAGGTTTCAGTCCTAATTTTGTGTGTTAACGACAGTAATCTTTATGTATGTAAAATGTGCACATACTGTACTTGAATATGTAAAAAGGCACCAAGAAGCTGTTAGTCTTGCAAACTGAGCACAACGTGGACGGTTTGATAGGCGCTCAGACCTCTGATTGGCTGCTGTCGGAGGCGTGTGTATATCTGTACATAGAACACGAAGTAGACTCTATACATTTCATTTCTTCCTGCATACATTCACACCCGTTTACTCAAGCGTAGCCTTTCTGCATGCGCGCTCCGATAGACCAGAGAGTGTTTTTTGTTTTTTAATTTGAAAAGCTAACTGTTGTTTCTTCCCACGCCTTCCCCCTATTTACCTGCAGAGTGAGTACACTTTGACGTGCATGCTAACTACTGCCGCGCTCTCGTCTGTATGGTGGTTGCACACACAGCTTGTCAGTCTGTCATTGCTCGTGTCGAAATGACAGCAATAACTGCTCCTTGTGTTTTATCATGTAAATACTTTAAATGGTACAAAAACAGGAGCTTATAATGTCACTAAGTGCCAGATGCACACTGAGCAGAAATGGGAACCTTGTGCATTTTTAAACGGGCTCAGTGTTACTGCTGGTGCCGCTTATTTTTTGAATGTAGGCTTGCAGCATGTTTGGGCAACTGGCAGAGATGCTGGCATTTAAACGCCCCCACACCGTTACAGGACACGGTGTTGTATGTATTTCTTTTTTGAACTGCATTTGTATGAATCTTCTGCCCTCCTTTATTGCATGGCCTTTATTACTCTGAAATTCATTGAAATGATCTGCTGCTCAGATGCTTTTTACCTTGTTTTGTGATTTCTCGTGTCCATTGATCTGTTTCTTCCTGTCTCCTCTTCTTTTCTTTTTTCCCTTTACAGCAAAGTCCAAGTAAGCCCATCTCTCCTGTAAATTCCTAGCAGAAACTTTGGTTTGGTTTTGTGTTGTGCATGTGTGTTTTTCAGCACATCTTACAAGAGCTGAATGCCAGTGAAGTGATGACAGGGGCTCAGAAAGTTCACACATCATTTTTACAGAATGCCCATAAATGAATGTCTGATGGAAACTAGCCAGTTCCGCCTCATCAGTCCTTCCATCCTCCTGCATGAAGAGCCTTAGATTGCCATACAGTCCTCATGCCTTCATTTTAGACTAAGAGCTTAGTACCTTGTACAGTCAGTTGTACATTATTCTATGGTGCATGTCTGCTCAGTCAGCCATCTGTTTTACCAGACAAATGTAATAGATTATGTATAAGTTCAAAAACACAGTTCATCTTTCCTAAGGAAATACTTTTATGAGATAATAGATTTTTCTTTTTGCTTTACACTGAGATGAGCAGATTTTTTTTGCCAAATCTGGGAAGGCAGGTGTGCAGCGATGCTGATGTTTTACCCTTTTAACGGCAGGCGGTCCCTCCACTGGCATTTTTTGCCAAACTGCTGTACTGTATTTTCAGAAATGATTGTACAACGTATCACATGGACTTTGGTTTCAGGTAAATAAAATTAAAACTGTCATACACTAAGAGTTTGTCGCTGAGTTTTTACTGCTGTCCAGGACGACTGTAACAGGCCACAACAGTATGACTTTATTCTGGAGCATCAGTTTCATTTATCTCTGTTGGCTACCAGTTGTTAGCTCATCATCACCTTCAGAAAAGATGTGCTCAATACTATAAAATGCCTTTTTAGGAATGATCTCGACGCAGCTGTGATCCTGATGCTGGCTGGAAATATGAAGCAGCTGGAATTGAACAAAGGGAAGGGATGTGAATCAACATTTGAATTAATGTGTTTCAGCATCTCATCCCACTGCGTATCTGACCCAAGCCTGTTAAAATTAATTTTACTCTAAAACTAACCTAAATGTGAGGAAAAACTATTTTATGAAATAAAGGAAATGATTTTCAAAATAAAGATTAAGCTAATAAAAAGAAAATGTGCAGTTTTGGAGGAATGTGTGAGCACCCTTGTGCAAATATTTAGTGAGACTCCACAGTCCACCTTAAATCCAGCCCCCCTGACACACTCCATTTGAAATCCCTCCTGCACAGGTAGAGCAGAGCGGAAGAAGCCTTAGGATTTTCAAAATAAAGCATCACCTATTCAATCAGCTCAACTTTAATGTGTTTAGTAACTTATTTGCTTACTGTTAATTGTGGGTCCATGAATGTACCCTGTTGAGCTGTTTTTGCTCCTTCGCCCTCCCACTGAGCAGAGATATGGAAGAGAATGAACACACTGATCACCTGGTGATGATAATTTATAAGCAAGTGGGATGACTTTAGAAACAGCTCTGTGCACATCAGGTGTTTCATTATTTTATTATACATTTTAAAAATATGTACAAAATACTATAAAGTTTTGTTTTGAAATGATAAACTAAAATATTCCAAGTTATGTTATTTTGATACAGAAGGCAGACCTAATGGACGACACAAACACACACAAATAAGCTGAACTATTACATGACACAAAAACAGGTTTTAGAAAATTCATACAACAGATTTTAAAGAGCAGCAGAAATTCAATGTCACTTCTGGTATATGTGTGACCTTTATTGTGACACTTCAACACCCACCCACTGCCTCCTTTGTGGTAAACATGTCCCAAAATAAAAATATTACACAAGTCATAGTAACTCCAGTCATTTTTTTTTTTTTTTAAACTTCAAACCACAGTTTACTGAATCACCGTCTAATTTTAAACAAACTTCAGCTGCTCATTTACTTGCATCCTCCATTCCTGGGAACAACCTCTCAATGCAGGATACATGACTCACTATAAATAAATAAATAAATAGTATTTTTTATTTTTTATTTTTAATGTCTTTGTGGTGTATTGTGAACTGGCTGACAGGCAAGAAGGGTGCACAAATAGACAAGGTAATATAAGAACTTTGGGTGATTCCTGGATTTATAATGCTATGCATCAGACCTCAGAGTGACACTGCTGAGACTGTCAGACTGATGGGAAACAGCATTGGGGTCAAAAAAAAAAAAAAAAAAAAAAAAAAATGACTGGAGTTCTGCATCAAGCTGCATTTTAATAAAAGTTCTGACGGCTTCCTGTAGCTGTACTGCAAAGTTGAGCATCAGTTCATCCAGGGGCGCAAGCATTAATTGTTGTATTTAAGGTCTTAGCCGTGTTGTCGTCTTTAGGTTGGCAATAACCTCGGAGATCACGGAGGTTAAACATGCAGTACAACCTTCGTCTTGTTCCGTCTGACAGCCCTCATGGCTGAAGGCTTCCCGTGGGCTGCCGTGTGATACTGACAGAGCGTCTGTCAGTGGACCGGAGTCACTGCATACCAAACCACTGTTCCTGATCGGCCCACTGAGCCGCCTCACTGTCACTGCCCTCAAGATCGCCGTCCTCCCCGCTGCCTTCCATGTCGTCACCATCCAGCTCCACTGTGGCGTCTGTGGGGCTCTCCTCCTTCTCCATCTTCTGCATGCCTTCTAATGATTTCTGGTCATTGGGATCCAGGCTTAAGACAGAAAACCATACAGTGTTAAATTCATAAAAAAAATACTTACTAGATTTTATGACAGCATTTTCCCAGGATCAATAATCAGTGTTTACCTTAATGCTATACTGTACTGGTCCATGGCTTCTTGGTAATCATTGACCGCCACCAGGAAATCTCCCAGCATCCTGTGCAGGACACAGTCACTTTGATTGGCCAAGGCGTTCCGCAGGAGAGCGATCCCTTCTTCATATTTCTGTTCCCGGCCTTCAAAGAAGAAAGAAAAAAAAAAGCAAAAAGCAACAATTTCATCTCATCTGTATGTGAAGCTTCTTTTTCCTCCCTTCAAGTCATTAAACTGTAGATTTATTTATCATTGGGGAAAGGAGGAAAACAGAAATACTTAAGAGTCTTTTTTGCTGTACGTACTGAGGAGTTCAGCCTTCTTGACCACAGCCTTGGTGTAGTCAGGCCTCTGGGCCAGTGCCTTGTCTAAAAGGGTTTTGGCTTTCTCTTGAGTCACTGGGTCTTCCAGACACACTGTGGCGAGGATGGTCAGAGTCTGTGCATTGGCTCCTAAAGTCTTATAGATGTTGTTAGCCATTCCCATAGCCTCACGAATCCCATTGGATGCCAGATAACAGTCAATTAAACCTAGAGTCATTAATGCTTTGTTATTGCAAACGAAACAAAAACAATCTGAAGAGCCAAAAAAAGAAAGAAAAAAAAAAGCTAAAAGTAAGCCTACCTTCATAGCAGTCAAGGCGGCAGGGTGCCAAACGCATGGCCTCTCTGAAATGGATGATGGCTTCCTGAACTCGGCCCATGTTTCTCAGTGCCGCACCCTTCAGCAGCAGTGCCTGAACACTATTGCTGTTCAGCTGGATGGCCTTGGCTCCCAGGTAGAGAGCCCGGGAGTAACGCTTGCTATAAAAACTGTGACATCTGAACACCGCAAATTGAAAAGTTTAATGATATAAAACACGGAAACTACATGAGAGAGATTTTGTCTGAGAAAAGTAAGACTACTCACCCAGAGATCACCCACGGTTCAGCGTGCTGATCAGATATATTAAATAATCGACCTCCCAAGACTTCAACATCCTCCAGGTGTCCCTCACGGGCCATCAGGTAGCCATAAACATCCATACCTGAAAAAGCAAACATGTTTCCACGTCTGTCTTTATTAAGGCTACTGAGACTTGTGTGACACACAGATTCTGATATTAAAACTGTCATCAACTACAAAATACATGTGTAAGTCAAAACGTTCTCTCCTGTAACACACCTTTGATGAGGTAAGGGTCCAACATCTGGGCTTGTTCAAATTTGAGAATTGCATTTTTCGTGTCACCTGCTCTGAAATAGACATCTGCCAGGCTCACCAGGAGGTCCACGTTGTCCCGCAAAAGTGATTTCTTTTCCAAAGAGCTGAGAGTGTTTCAGGGAGGAAGTTAAGACTGTCACAAAACACGGCTCGCAATATTCACTCACTGTGTACAAATCATTATTGCTTTGCTCACCAAATGGTATTAATAGCTCTCTGGTTATCCCCTGCATGTATGAAGGCGTACGCTTTGATCCAAACAGACAGCCAGTCAAGGTTGGGGATACTCTGGATCGCATCCATAGTCATGGAAGCCACCTCGGCTCCTTTGACTGACAGAGAAAGAAGACCTAAAGGAAAAACACATTTTTCAATTATTTAAAAGAGATGCTAAATCCAAGCAGAAGGGTTTTTTTGTTTGTTTGTTTTAAAGTGGCATGGACATAGGAGAGCACTGCAGGTACAAACATCTTAGCAGATGAAGTGCTGCTTATGGGATTACAGAGTCTACAGTGAACATGCGTACCAATGATTGCATCCAAGGCAAGAGGGCACTGTCTGAGGACCTCTTTGTAACTCGTCACAGCAGATCGCTCCTGTCCAGCTTTCCTGTACAGGTTAGCTAGCATCATGTTGATCTGAGGCAGGAAGGAAGACAAAAGGTAATTACTACACCTTATACAAGTTACTGCACTTGAACTGGTTTCAAAAGGTTAAATAGAGCTTCATACAGTTCCATATCATATGAGCCCCATTTCAACAAAACTGGATGAATAACTTAGGAAAAGTGGAGATCTGAAAACTAGTATCCAACACTGCTTTGGGCCTAAATTTGCCAGAATTCAGGGGTCAGAATCAATGTAGGTAATTTCTGATTTCAATTGATGACTTCTGTTCTTATAACTGATACCCTAGCACAGAGGTTCCCAAAGTGTGGGGCCCAGTATGAAAAGAAAAGAAAAAAAAAAAAAAGAAAAAAGAAAGGAATGCTTGGACACTGCTAGCATAATGGACAGGTTTTTTGACGGGAGATGACGCGTCGCCAAATATGTTTCCAAACCAACTTCCTTCCATGCCAAAGACTAGAAGATATGGTGAAGCATATCTTCCCTTTGGCTTCACCTGCACAAGTGCCAAGATAGGTCTCTGCGACAGAATTGGTTTTCCCTGTGTCGGGAGCAGCGCTGGGCTCTCCAAATCCCGGACAAATAGTATCCCACATTCTTGATTTTTAGTTCACAAACGCTTCTTGTAATGACTAACTACTCCTGAAATTTTGGAGATGTCAGCTCTTTATACAGTAAAGTTACAGTGGGATACAAATAATATCAGGCTGATCCTGCCGTAATTTGTTCCCCCACTTCAAATCACGGACAAACAGTATCCCACAGTTGTTTATGTTTCTGAACCCATTTTGCACAGAGAAGCACTTTTTGAAAAATGTATTGATAGCCCGAAGATTTTTCTTGTAAAACAAAGGGGGGCCCAGCAAAAAAAGTTTGGGAACCACTGCCCTAGAATATCATGAAAACCAACCAACTAACAAATTTTAGCATCAGTGAACCAATTTTCGTAAAGTTTGTTAAGATTTATTTCAGTCGTATTTTGACTGTAGACCAGTCTTTGACTTCAAACTGCAACTGTCACACCATTTCCAATTAACAGATTTCATACTCCTAGTTTTTACTTAGAAGGTGATTTTACTTTAAAACAACTACTGCTGAATTGTTACAAAACCTGAACTTGTAGGTGCATTCATTATTTAGTTCTAAAGCAGCTATTTGAATTCACACAGTTACTAGTCTAATCAGTTACTATAAAAAATAAATACATAAAACTAAAGCATGAGGTAAACAGTGATTGACAGTCACTGTGTTAACAGACTGTACCTTCGGAGTCCTCTGTCTGGAGGGTATCCCATCGAGCACTGCAATGGCGTCTTTATCCAGTTTCAGAATGGTGTAGCACTCAGCTATTTTGTACTTTACCTCAATCTCTGAAGGCAAACTCTGAAAGACAACATTCATTGTAGATGAACATTATTCTAACCAGTCATCCTGTGCTCTGGATATACATATGGTGCTGCAGGACATGTAAAACCATCTTTACATTTAGAGCATTTTAAGCCTTAAATCACTGGAAGGATGAAAGGCTTAGATTTACATTGTGTGAAAGTAAAGTAAAAGAGATTTTAGTGTCGCAAAATTTTGTAAACATTATGTATAACAAAATAAATAAATTTAAATAAAAAAAAAAAAATCACAACTACAGGTAAAGTCACGACTCACATTACCAGAATTTTAGTGGCTGATGAGGATCTACATTACTCCTGTCAAACTTTATCTAATGTAGTTATTAAATGTTTCAGAAAGGCAACCTTTAATTACTATGGAAAAAGTCAAAAATTCGGGAGAGATGTTCAGCATCAGCAAACCTAATGTTCAATTCTGTGTCAAGTCAAGCCAAAGATTTCTATACCAAATTTTAAATAAAGAATAATAAAACAACAACAACAGGTGACCAAAATGCTATTATAGATTTCAGTTTGTTTTTGATTACACACCTGTGCCTGTATGTTAGAAGCAGCTCCACCAGTTGAAGTACGAACTTTTGATGTTTTGCTGAGCACCTTTTTCTGTTGCAGAGCCATGCTGTATTTGCAGGCAGCGTTGCGATACTCTTTGTCATGGAAGATGGCATCAGCATGGTAAACCAGCAGCTGGTACTTCTGAGCCGGCGAGAACAGCTCCCTTCCATTAAAAACACACCAACAATTAAGTGCTCAGACTGAGGAAAACCATTAAAACTGAATGACACACGAAGAAACATCAATGCAAAACTCATAAAAATTGTCCTACATAGCTACAGTTTTTAAGTCAGTCACTCTAAAGTGTCAAAAGTATGAATGGGTAAGACAACGACAAGTTTTCTAATACAATACTAGTTAAATTTCAAGCTATTTCATAGTAGCATTGTTAAGCGCATACGCTTGTAGATGCGACTATATCGTGAAGGAGTACACACACTGTAAACAATGTATATAATTTAAATTGCACTCGCATTTAAACACTATCCAATAATGAGTGGATAATGAAAAGCTTCGGTAGAAATAATAATGTTAGCTGTTGTTGACTAGTTAGGTTGGGGCTATCGCTACCACTGGTGTGGAAAAGCAGTCTTCGGGAATTAGACGGTTCCCGCTCAGACACGACTTACGGATTGTTGTTGCTCATCGTCAGCAACAAACTACTCAAAATCCGGACATTAGAGTAAAGGCCTGCTGCAGCCATATCCCGCACATAATCTATTACATTCATTTTGGATTATTTGAAGGGCTCGCTGTAGGTTTCCGGCTCAGGTTAAAAGTTTGGGCTCTGGAACGGCTAATGTTAGCTAGCATCTGACGCATAAGACGTCCAACGGCTGACCTTCCTTCCGCATAGTGCTGCGTTTAAATGCTCTTCAAAAGCTCGTATATTTTCAAAACTTTGAAATAAAAACCTGCCTGTGAAATCTTTGATGTTGAGTAAAATAAGTATTTTATCGACTTTACGTTTATCTTAGGGACGTTAGATGAGAAGTTACATTTTACGAAATATTTTACAGACCAAGGCGTCTTTATTTAATTATTCTAAATTTATCGAATCGCACATGTCGCGATACCTTTGAATGCATCATGTTTGTTTTTGCTGCAGCACTGTTTTTAAAATAGTTGGAAATTTTTATTTCAACTATTGACTTAAACAGTCGTGTTTTATCAAATCACGCTATTTCAAAATTCTCTAATAAAAGTGTATGATATAATTATAATATATTAAAACAGTTTACATTATCGCTAATCTAATATTAAAATATGAGTCAAAAACTCAGGCTTCAGACTACCCTATATGCTAATTTTGAGATAGTGGATGAAATATAATGAAGGTAGCAGTGAGCCCCACTACAATACAAATAAAGATTATTTTGAACTGTTAATGGAGCTGGAAACAAGTATAACAGGTCCTCTTTAATGCACAAGATCAGCTGATACTAGGTTTGGGGGCCCATATGGTGATACACATATTTAGTAAGGATTGTGAGCTTAATATATCATCAGATTTTTTTTTAGATGTGTACACATGGTAGCTTATTAACTTTCCAGTAGTGGATTTCAAAATATTATTTGAAATCCACACATATGGTTTTCATATGTGCCTGTTTTCAGTGATATCAAGTTTAATAGCAGGAAATCCATCTCTGCCATCTTTTTCTAGTAACCTATATTGACAACAGCATAATAAAACTGGAAATTTTGTTTTTGGTGTGCTACCCCAATATTTTAGTGGTCCCCATATGGCTACCCTTTTAAAAATATTCTGAAGTGCCCCTGCTTAAGAGTTGTCTATAAAGATACCACTTGAATAAGCATTGTTACTTGGGTGAACTCAGGTAAACTGGGACACCTTTGGTGTTGTGTTGAGGTGATGTTTTACATTATAATTGTTCAGGCACTGCACTTGTTTGTGTGATCACGTGTTGAGTGTAAAAAGGGCAAGTGAAAGGACAACATGAAACAGAGATAACTGGGTGAATTTTAAGATAATTTTAATTGAACATAACAATGTAACGTTGCATTTCAGTTGCATTAAACTGCCAAATGTTACTTGCTGAAAGATGCTCATACCTAATTTTGCTGACTTAATCCAGGCAATGAGCCGCCACTACGTCTAAATGATGCTCATCAAAAAAAAAAGTTTGCACATCGGTTCCCCCAACCAATATTTAGGTTGGACTGAGACTGCCAAAACCACAACCTAATAGACTTCAGTAAGGCTACAAACCACACAACAATAACGATAATAAACTGTACAATAAACAACAATCAATCAGTGTAAATAATCACAAAAAGGTGTCTGTGGCTATTTGAAAAGAGAAAACACTCACTAACAATCATAGTCTCCCTGAGAACTGACATCAGATGGGGAATCCAAATGGTGATTTGGTCGGGGGTGGGGTTGGTACACATTTATGAGCTAGTGGACACTCTTTCAATGATGAGGATGTACACATCCTGGACAGGGAGGAACACTTGAGCGGAAGTCAAGAAGGCCATTTACGTGAAAAGAGAAAGACCATCTCTGAACTGAGGAGGGGGCCTAAGGGTACTTTCACCATCTTACAATGCTGTGATTGCAGCCATTCCCCAACTCTCTGCGAATGGTACTTATGGCTATTGATCAATGGGCTTCAATCAATGGTCATGACAATTTGCATATTAATGATCAAGGAATTGACCTCACAGCCCATTGTTCATTCCGTGGGCTGGTTTCAGTCATTGTGCAACTGTAGTGTTTATAAGGTTCGGGAATCCTGCAGTCAGCTGAGACAGAAGAAGTGGATGCATGACGAAACGTTTCTCCCACTGAAAACGCTAAGTCCAGATGAACAGAATCGACCTTCTGCGACATTTACCAGTCTCATTACGCTACAGTCTTATTGAATCAACTCTACACATCTCTCCACGAACGCATTGGCGAATTTTGAATTTTGATTTTGCTGCAGTACAAGACTGATACAGTTTTCCAGTTTGTTGCTTGTTGATTTGTCTTGATCAAATGTTGCTTTGAAGCCACGCATAAACACAGTCGACCGCAGGCGCGCATGCGTACAGCTCAGGCTTGTGTCAAAACACAGAGGGAAATCAGCAGCAGGCACGGGCAGCACTAAGATCTTAGCTCGGTTTGTTCGGGTTTAGCTCTTCTCTTCGTAAAGTGTTTGTCTACACGGAGTGTTTTTTTTCAACTGCGCGGGCATACCATGACCGAACAATCAGCATTGCTTCTTCGAAAACAACTGGCAGGTAATAATAATGTAAAACTAAGCAAATAGAGCCGACATAAAGGCTCTATACCTTAGCAGCTAACGTTAGCTTTTTTGTGGCTTGGCAAAGCTGTGTTTACGCAATAGAAGTAAGCTCAGAAAGGTAGCCGAACAGCATAATGGGTTCCTTTATCAGTCTAGCTGAGTGTGTGGCTAAGCAGCTTTGAATAGCTTACCTGTGTTGTGAATAAATACATAATTTTGAAGTATACTGAGCTCAAAAACACCTCAAACAACACATTGCAGGACCAGTCTAGCTAGCATTTGCTAGCAAGTTGGGCATTAGTTAGCTAACGGAACAAAGGAATAATCAACCAGACACTCATCTGCTCTAAACACTTTAGCATTGTTAATGGTAGCGCTGTGCACCGCAAGGATTTCATAGATCTATATACCAATACATTAGTAACCGCTTGATTGAAATTACAAATCCATAATATAGCCATTTAAGATACAATCTAACGTTTCTGATATCAAATATGGCCCAGAGTCTAACGCGGGAGGCAATCTATATTAGTATTCAAGCCCTCAATGCTGAAACTCTTATTGTTCTCCTTTTGAAGTCTTTGCAGAGACATAGTTGATTTTATTGCTGTTGTGCCCTGTAAATGACACATGGATCTCACGAGTCTTTAAAACCCGTGGTATAAAGTTTGGTTTGCAGCTGCGTGACTGTCCAGTTCCTTCAGTTCTCATCTTTTAAAAGTAAACCAATACCTCAGTCAACACTTTGCTATATGAGGTGCAGCTTTTCATTTAATGACTTTAATGCTGTAATTCAATTATAATTTACCCGATAGGATAGGGTAAAAGAACTTAATGCAGCATTCAAGATCAGGTGATGAAATCTGTCGTGGATCACTAAAATATAAAAAAACAACATCGTGCAGTCTTAATCATGTAAATTATAGTAATTCAGTGTTAATACACTGCAGTCAAACTGGTCCATTTAGCTAAAGTAACACATTTTGTGAGTTCAGTTTCAGCACATGACAAACACAAGTGCTATGTATGTTTGTATATAGCATGCCGTATTAACATGACAGCATCCAGTTACACAAGTGATTTGGGATTTTGCACCAGCTGACCATCACATACAAATATTAGTTACTCTGTGTGTGGGGAATGAATCATTGACAGTGTTTGATGCAGTTTTTCTTTTCAAGTCAGTGATTCATATCAGCAGTCTTCATTATTTTTGGACATCACGATTAGATTCTGTAAACAGGTTGTTCAAATGAAAATTTATGGATTTTCAGTTTTTGCTCAACTGCGAAGTAAAGGTTCATCTATTGTCTTCCCATAGTTCCCATGTTTGTATTCATTTTATTTGTTTAGCCATATTAGGGCCATATTATCACCTCTCAATGACATAACACAGAGCTAAGAGTTATTAAACCCCCCCCCCCCCCAAAAAAATCCAAAGACAACTGTCTGAAACGGAGCATTTAAATCAGTGTGAACCCTTGTACATATGCTGACATAATTTGGTCATCTTTATTATGAATATATATTATATATGACATCAAATGAGGAAAACCACAGGTCAGTGGTCAAGTAATTATTCCTGTTATATTTTTCGAAGACTTCAACAATTGGCAGGACTCTAGCATGCTTACAGACACAAAGTATAATTAAGGCTTTAAAATGAATGGATGTGGAAAGTAATTTTTCTGTTTCTTCAGTCCTTAGCAACAGACTGCTCCCATGGAACCAGAGTGTAAGATTGATCTATTTCCTATAAGACCAAGGTTAAAAGAGTGCTTCAAGCACATGACATATTGAAAAACTGAGATATTCATCGTGATGCCTTGTGTGGGTCGGTTTCTCAGTGGCTCGGGAAAATTCAGTTAGCTCAGTTGAGTGTATATAGTACTTGTTGCTGATTCATTTTTAGTCACCTGCTCTTTGTGAATTCACAGATGTCAGATACTTCCCACAGTGAAGTGTGTCAGCATCAGTAAACAAAACATGGGTAAAGAGCTTGCGGTTTACATGATATCCACCAAATCAGTGTCTGGGACTCCAACACAGATTTATTTTCCTCTGAAATTATGTGCCATGAGTTTGTCATAATAGTTTATTTCTGCTGGGTTTTATTTACTCAAGTTTGTTGACCTAAGTGAAAAACCAGAGCTTGGTTACCTTGTCAGCTGCATCATGTCAGCTTATGTTTTCTATTAAGCTGCTACCGCTCTCTCCCCCCCCGTCTCTTTTACTTGTGTACTGTTGATGTCAGCTTAACTGATTGTTATGATACCAAAATTCTGAATATCCAGAGATACTTTTATAACACGTAGTAAGAGTAGGGGTCTGTCAACAAAATATGTTAACACCGTGGATGTTGACTTCTCTTCTATTTCTAGTGATAGGCCTTTCTGTACTACAGTTCTGTTTTCACTTTGCTACTGAATAAAATACACGTTGTGCCTCTGTTTTTCCCAGAGCTCAATAAGAACCCCGTGGAGGGCTTTTCAGCTGGTCTGATAGATGATGATGACATATATAAATGGGAAGTTGTGATCATTGGTCCACAAGATACCCTTTTGTAAGTAAGGTCTTTGGTTGACATATTCAGAAACACAAAGGATGGTTTAATTCAGTCATTTGACAAGTGTTTGTCCTTTTTTTCCCTGTATTTCTCACTGCAGTGAAGGAGGGTTTTTCAAAGCATACCTAACCTTTCCCTATGATTATCCACTACGGCCGCCGAAGATGAGGTTCATAACTGAAATCTGGCACCCAAACGGTAAACCCACTTCTTACCCTTTGATCCTTTTACTCACATAGTCTTCTTTGCCATCACTTGATCTCTGCATATAAATAGATTTATAAACTCTCTTTTACTGAACAGATCCGTGCGACTGACTTGAAAGTGTAATCAAAAAATGTGTGAAATTCGTCTCCACAGTTGCAAAGAACGGCGATGTTTGCATCTCAATTCTGCATGAGCCAGGAGAAGATAAGTTTGGTTATGAAAAGCCCGAAGAACGCTGGCTTCCAATCCACACAGTAGAGACAATCATGATTAGTGTTATCTCCATGCTCGCAGACCCCAACAGCGACTCACCAGCTAATGTGGATGCTGCGGTGAGTTATTTATGTCATTCTTCAAATGCTGGAAGTCCCACCTTTTTATTTGAGCAGCTTAGGTAATTTGAGAAAGTGTGAGTAAAAGAATCTGGTTCTCCTTTCCTACAGAAAGAGTGGAGGGAGGACCCTAATGGAGAATTTAAGAGGAAGGTGGCTCGCTGTGTAAGAAAAAGTCAAGAGATGGCATACGATTAGGAGTCAGCTGTAAATTCCAGGGTAAGCAAACTGACCTGCTGAGTAAGATTTGCATGGAATACCTTGCTTCTGTAAGTAATAACTTCATTCTTTATTGCAGTTAAAGGAAATGCCTTCAGAGGGAAAGATTCAGCAAAAGGCTTTTGCACCCCTTGTTTTGCCAGTCAAAGGAGTTGGTTGGCTTCAACCACGTTTTTGTGAACGGTTGTCATTTTCCGCCAGACGAACCAATTTGAGAAACCTACCAGCAAAATTATCCTGTTTCTTACCTGGAATTGTATATTTAATTTAATTTATTTTGAGAAAAAATAATGATGTAAAATATGTCACTACTGTAAATTAACTTCCTTTTTTTATCTGCTGCTGAACAGTTTCTACTTTATACCAGGTTTCTTATGCAATTTAGTGGTCAAGATTGTGTAAAACAAAATGAAAGCCTGTTGTCATTAGGTCATCACTTGTCCTCCCTGCTTCATACTGAGATAGATTAACGACAGCCCAACATCAGCTCTGTCCGTAGATGCGATTATTTTGTCATTGAATCACCGTTGCCTTTCGTCGGCTTCACAGTTCGCCCCGTCTCGTTCAGAGGGACAGGTTGAGAACTTTTTATGGTATTCACATTTTCTGAGAAAAAGCCTTCTGTTAGCATTTTCTTCAAGTGTCAGTACATGTAAGAGTTTCAAAACCATGACTCTCAACCTGCATGATCCCCTCAAACAGCTCTGTTATGTATCGTTTTAAGCTATGGATGCAAATGGAACGGCTTACGCATCACCTTGAGAGTTATTGTTTTATTATTTTTAGACTCAGACAAGCATAGCTAATGGTAACAGGAGGTTGGTGCCAACTTCTCAGGATCAAACTTTAGTGGGATCTCGATTAGCAATCAGTAAGATAAACTTAATGCTCCGCCGTCAACAAAGAAGTCTGATAATGATCACTTAGTTGAAGTTATTGAAAATCACGGACAAGCAAATCCAGACTGTGAAAATAGCCTAAGCTGTGATTATTCTGCATGTGGACTGATTAACTGGCATCTGCGCTTACCTCAATTTAAACGGATAGCATATTTGACCAGGTTTATGGTTGAGTTCTTAATCTGTTGGGGAATACGGGGGATTTTAAAGGCTCCTTAGTAGAGTTAGGCTAGTTATTCTTACCTTGTTTTGTCGTGGCACATTTGGCTTCCAATTAGTGCTTCATATTCACTCGCGGGCTTAGACTCTTCAGGACTTTGGCTAGTTTGTGGGATAGTGCTCTTCTGTGAACATCTTGAGTTCTGATCGGTACATACTTCATTAGAATTTATCACCTTCACTCGATTACTAAATCTGGGTTGTGATCCTTCACAGAGACTTAACTCGCCGCTTAGTAAAGTGTAAGCAAGTGGGGGCTGAAGGCGATCCCCCATTTAGGCTTTATTTTAAAAAAAAACACTAAAAGGTTGTGTTTGGGTGGAGTCTGGAAACCACTGGCTTTTGTTCACCTCATTGATGATGTTGTTGCTGAATATTAAGCCATGATGACGTGAACTCTGTATAACGTATTGATCTGTGACTGACACTGAAACATAGCTATAACCATCTTTTGGCGCATGCAATCAGGTTTGAGGGAGTTGGGGTGAGTTTCAGTAGGATACCATTGGTAGTGCATTCTGGGTGAATGTGATGTGTACAGTTGGTAGATTTCTGTAGACTTGATTATCACATAACTGCTGTTGACATTACCTTTTAAAGTCAGAATTTTCTAACCTACCATGACCTCCTCTGACCGGTGTTCACTGTATTTGCACAGATTCGGTGCGTTTGAAATGTCATTAAGCAATACGCTCTGAAAATGGTGTGTCCAGGTAATCCACCCTAACGCCATTCTTTTTGTTTTTGTTTATTTTTTTGTTTGTTTTTCATTTTTTTGTTGTTGTTTTTTTTCCCATTTTGTGTCAATGCAATGTATATTGGACATGATGCTCAATAAAGTGTGTAAACAGAGTGCTTTGTAATGTTGTGTTTTACATTTTTCATGAGGACACACTCAGGGTTCAAGTATATTAGACCTCTGCTCTGTAATTGGAACCCAGTGGGAACTCTCGCGTTTCAGGGCTGGCTTCGTTACACAATAATAGGCTCTGCTGGCTGCAACATGTGCCGAGCGGACAAAGATGCCAGCAACCTCTCCGATATAGGACAGGAAATACTGCTGTGTGTATAACTGAGGATGAGGAAGCGGGTTACATTTGCTGAGAACCTGAAAAAAGAAAACTTGTTCAGAAATGGAAGTGGTCACATCTTAATGAGGTAACGCTTACACGGAGGTCCTGACGTCCTCGGTGAATTAACATAACTGATGGATTTATGAAGTTTCACAGTGAGACTTGTAATTTGTTGTTCTTAGATCTGCAGGCCCTAAGAGGAGATGCACGGGTGGTGAGTTAGATTTTTCTTATTTACCAGCTGGACATGAACCTTTTGTTAGCAATTTTTTTTTTTTTTAATTATTATTATTTTATTAAATGTTTAATAGAGAGTGCATAAATCAGAGGTTTGTATGTAGTTGATGAGCTGCCAACGTAGCTTCTAACATCCAGATGCCATAAACATCTGGATGTAATTTAATGCTGTTGAACTACTTGTGGTAATTTTGTTCTTTTAATGTCATTTTTCTCACTTTTGTTTTCATCCGTTCATCCATTTGACATTTCATCTTTTAGCTTGGCTAAAATGTTTTACACTTTATCCACAAATTTAGCCTAACCAACATTTGTTAATTAACTTTAAACCTTTAATTTTTGCTATTTGTCCTGTTCAAAAATAGTTTTTACAATTTATCCTTAACTTACTAGTGTTAGACTAGTTTGTTCATTTCTTTTAACACCACTTATCTCTTTGCTTTCTAACTTTTGGTTTTTGTGCCTTTTAATAAAGTGACACTTTAGTTAAACCTCTTAAATCAGCCATATCTTGATTACAGTAGATTTTAAATTAAACTGGAATATTTACAAAAACCGTGTCATTGTCCAAATACATGTATACATCAGTCAGACACAGTATTAAACCCACTAAAAGAAATAACATTTCGACGGCACATGTCATGGCATACAGTCATGAAAAGCTTTCACAGGACGTGTAATGGGGGTGTACTGTGAAAACCCACGATTCAATAGCTTGTAGAATCACCTTTAGGAGCAGTAACCCGAAGTCATGATTTCTGTAGGGTTTAAGTGTCCCATATCATTGTGGAGGATTTTTACAGCTTCTCTGCACTCTTTACGACTTTGCTTTAGTTCATTGAGATTTGTGGGGATCTCACCATATCATCTCAGTCAGTTTAAGGTCTGGACTTTGACTATTTTGTCACATGCTTGGGATCACAAGCCTGTTTCAGGACTCCAGCCAATCTTAAGCTGTCTGACAGATGGCTTCATATTTGACTTTTTAATACCATTGTGTACAGAGGACTTCAGACAGATTTCCTGTCATAAACAAAGCATTTTTTCCTGACATGTTGCTTTTTGGTAGGCTTTGAATGTCTACCTGGTCAGCAGGTGAGAGAAATCTACAGAGGACAACACACAAATATACCTGCAGGCAGCCAACACTTGAAAACGATACATCCTCCAAAATCTATGATGTCTGCCCCTTTCTTACAGGTAACCTCACAAAGCTGGAACAGGTAGCTTTTGGTATTTATTTATTTATTTTTGACCATTAAGGGCTAAAGAACCTCTCCAGGGGAAAAAATATGGTGTTTTTTCTTTTTGCGATCCTTTACTACATGTAAAGGATGCTCACTCTCCCTCCACCCCTTTCCTATCTATCTATCACTGTTGCACTCTCGAAAAAAGGTTAAAACTGCCCCTAAAATGATATTTATTACTATATGTTAGTTGTGAGTTTTTCTAAAGTAACAAACCTAAGAAACTAAACTGATAAATTTAAATCCACCAAGAACTTGACTAATTTGACAGTAGTGACAGATTTTTATTTGCTGTTTGATAGTTTCTTCAATTGAAAGGCCAGCTAGTTTCTTTAGCAGAGCAGGCACAGGTGAAGATATGACCTGAGGTGACAACAAGTAATATTTGCCTGAAAGCTTTTGTTGCAATACAGTATCATCTTAATATGTTTTACATTGTGTTCCTTTTTACAGAAAAGCACTGGGGTTAGGGTTAGAGCACACACACCTAAAACACACACTGCTGCAGTGGGGACAGCCACTCTCCCTCCCTCCATGTAACGGGAGAACTAGTGAGTGAGTGGGGTCTGGTTTGCTTTTAGCTGCAGAGGGAGCATGGTGGCAGAATGCAGGCATGCGATGGAGGGCTAAAACCCACATACAAAGTGAAGTAAAAGTTACCAGTTTTTAAGGCACAAAGAGTGTTTTCTAAATATGTAATTCCTGGTGAATAGAAGTCATTCTGTACGGGTTTAATTCATGCCAGGAGAGGAACTTGATTTTCTCATTTAAAGCATATTTAAGGCATCTCTTATATATAACGACCTTACTGTCCTTCTGCCATGTGTAATCACATCTGTTCTTGTCTCAGGAGCCAGCTTTTACAGGAGGACGCACACCCTACCTCTACAGTATAGCAAGCATCTACAGTACAGAGCACATGAGACGGCAAATGAAGCAGCACTATCTCAATGTCCTGCACGCATGCATTCAGTCAGGTCTGTATCTGAATTCATTCTGAATGCAGTGAAAGTTTGTCTGACCAGCACAGTCCAACGCATCCTGTGTTTTGGATCGCCCAGGTCATGATGAGACCTGCAGGAGAATGCATGGAGATCATCATTGCAAAGAAAAGAGCATGTTTAAAACTGATCCAGAGAAGAGCAATGCAGCAGCAAATAAGCAACAGAGGCAAAGGAGAAGCAGCGACAGAGCTTATTCTGATGTCACACTCCCAAAAATAGTCAACAGATGATATATATGTATTTATTATGATTTATAAATAGGTTGTCGTAGGAAAAGTCTTACATTCATACACATGCTAATATCCAAAATACATCAATAAATGTAGCATATCTGTTATTAAGGCAGGTGAGACTTGTGTTGTTTGCATGTTCTCTTTGGGGACTTCATCTTCCTCCCACAGTCCAAACATACTAGGTTGGTTAATGTTGTCTGTCTCTGTATTTATTTATTTAAAAATGATTATAGTTTCTAATTATTTTTTTTTTAATTTTTATTTCATTTGAACTTGTTTTTGCTTTTAATTTAATTTCAGTTAGTTTCCATTGTGAGTTTAGATGTTATTGTTTGAAATGTTTAGTTTGTTAAGATTATCTTGGTTTTAGTCTTTAATTATTATTAGGAAAATGTAGGAATATGTAAGATTTAGGAAAATCATTATAGGTATTACAAAAAACAAACATATTGCTTGAAAACGTGTATTTTGGTCACATGTAAGAGGAAAGATTTGGGAAACTCAATAAAATCTTGATAAATGTCCACCAAAGCCTTGTAAGATAATTTAAAACAAAAAACAAAGAAACTTTTACCAGACTAACAGGATATATTCTCTGCATTTTTAATGTTAATTAATGTTAATTCAGTAAGTTTTACCTATAAAAACTAAAACTACATAGTTTTAGTTTTTATAGGTAAAACGACTTAAGTTAACTAGGTATTTTTAGTTCCCTTAACTAGTTTATTTTCCTTTAACCAGTTGATTAGTTTTAGTTAACTATAATAACCTTGGTAATGAGCCTGTGACCGTAGAGTCACCGTGATTAGCCGTGACAGGCCTGTGTCTGACATAGCAAACCATGAACTGCGTCCTGGAAGGAAACTGTATAAAAGGTAATATAAAGAACACTCGAAGAAGATGCGAACCGAAATTTGCTGTAAAAATAACATATTTAATTCTATAATGATTCTATTGATGAAAGTTGTTCAAGCTACGAAATTGTTCATTTGGAACGAACAACGGGACTAGCTTATCTGATGTAGCTAAACTGGCTAATAATGAGTTAGCTTTAGGGGGTCATGACCCCTAACATTTTCAAACAGAAAAGTGCACTTTTCTGTCTGAAAATGTTTCGTTTCATGGTATTAAGAGAAAGAAATATTAAGGTTATAGTAAAATAATACAGTATAGTAAATAACAATATTGTGTCAAACTTGAACTGTGGAGGGGCTGTGTTGTGTTTCAGCATTTGGGAAGGCTATTCATGCCCTGTCCCGGGTTGGAGATGAGCTGTGGTTGGATCCAACGGTCAAGGGGGTGAGCAGCAACAGCAGCTAGATGTAAAAATGCTCATTGACGCTTTATTAGGTACACTTTGAGTATTTGCCAAGTTTAAAAAAAAATTAATGGTATTAAACTGTTGTAAATAGCTTGTTGTCCTATAATCTGTCAAAAACGATTGAATAATATCAAGTCACCACATGCCAAAGAAGCTCTATTGGATCGAGTTGTGGTTGAACATTTTCATGTTCTCAGGTAGGCTTTAGCATTTAAACCATGCTTATTTAGTACTCAGGGGCCTAGAAAATATCCCTTACACCATTACACCACCACCATCAACCTGGATTGTTGACAGACGCCAGGAGGGAGCCATGCTTTCATGCTAATTTATGCTGACCCCACCATGTGAATATTGCAGCAGATATCTAGACTCATCAGACCAGCCAACATTTTGTAAACACTACAGATTGTTGTTAAAATCACAGTAGACCAGCACATTTGGTATTAACAAGCATGCAACCTTGAAAGTCACTTCAATCCTACATTCTGATGATTGGTTTGAACTTCAGCATCACATTGTTGTCATGTGATTTGCTAATTAGATATTTGTGTTAATGAGCAGTTAAACAGGTGCAACTAATAAAGTGACCAGTGTGTGTGTGTGTGTGTGTGTGTACAAGAGCGTCTGTATCGATAATCTCCAGGTGTTAAGGTATTCACCACCTTACTTCCTCCACAATAATTTCTCTCTCTCCCTCTGAAAGCTGGCCCTGAGATCAGTGAATTCTGCTCATTCTGCATACGCCTGCTTCCTCTTCTCGCCGCTCTTCTTCCAGCAGTACAATCTGGATTCAGTCAGGGAGCAGGACAGTGGACCAATCAAATGCAAGCTAGTCATGAAGGTATATCGGCATTGCTGGTTTTTCATTTGTAGGCAGAAACATCATCTTAACAAGTGACTGTTCAGTAAAATTAGGGCTACACATCATGCCGTTCTTTCAAGACTTTATGATTAAACTGCGTCTCTTTGTTTTAAAGTCTGTGCTGCCACTTTTCCGTTGTTCGACTTCTATTGAGCACAGTGTGAAACGGTGTCAGATATCAGTCAGCACTGGCAGTGACCAAGTGATCGTTCAGTTTTTCTGCAGACACGGTAGGAAACTGCATAAATGACAGTAGGTGTGCATGCAGTTTATATTTTGAACACATGGTGGCACTGTGCTCTAAGTGTCTCTGTTTTTGAGTTAGGCATAACAAAAACCTACAATGTGCGTTTCCTGGAAAGTGAGGCGCTGCAGGCAGTGTTTGCCTCACACCTCTGTCCCAATGTGCTGAAATCTCCTGCCAGGTTAGCATTTCAGTATTAGAGCCTCACTCTTCTTTTCTACAATCAGTACATGCTGGCTACCTGTTGGTTTTGTGTTTTAGACAATACCAAAAATATATATTGACAGAAAAAAAATGTTAAAAGTAAGCAGCCAGAGCTGCCTGTGTGTGTTTTCCTCTTTCTTCAGGCTTCTAGGCGATATGGTGATGCATTTCCACGCGTCTCAGGAAGAAGTCACTCTGTCGATGTCAGCCCCGAAAGTCAGTCTGAGAAATTACAACGAGGGGAGAAATGGTCAGTTAATGTCAGACTGCCATTTAGCTCAGCCCACGTGTGGCTGACACGTTTCACAAAGTGCTTGAAAGTTGCACAAGCTTTGAGATGAACATAAAACTTCCTAACATACCGCATGTTCAGTTCTTTAAGCACATCAAAGGAAGCACTGTAACGACTGCTGTTTGACTTGGATGTACCTGTGTGACAGATCACATGAAGATGATGCACACTGAGATGTCCTTACACCCAGACGAGTTTGACTACTTTCAAGCCGGAATGGACTCAGACATAACCTTCTGTCTGAAGGAGCTAAGGGTAACGGGGTTATTTTTGGAGGCCTCCTTGCTCCTGTCACATGAGAATATTATGTGTGCGGAGAGCGAGAGTGACACTAGCTCACATGTGGGCAATTCATGTCTAAGAGGTCATATTGCTGTCCTGTACTCGGTATCATTTCCATGTGAACTTTCCCCTCAGTGCTGTGACTCATCTTTATAGCAAAGATGTCTTGACCCGAGTGAGGCTCCACTACGTAGAAAAAGTAACTGAAGTTGAAGGCTCCTCATCGCATGCTTTATTATAAACTTTAAAACCAAGTAGGAATGAGTGTGGACTTTATGGGCTGCTTAAAGGTTGATCTTCAGCTATTTATAATTTGATTAGCAGAAAAAGCTGAGAGAAGTGTAATGTGTAGACTAGTGTGGTCAGTAAAGCAAAATCACTTGGCTTATAGAAAAAGGAGACAGTTTTGTTGGATATTTGAAATAACAGTCTGTGTACGTTCAGTTAATGAGACTTGGCCTGCATTAATGCCTACAACTCTTCACACTAATGTCTTGGAAAGTCACTTGGGCTTCCCGCTGTGAGGCTCCTCGTTAGCCCGCCTAGTCGTCTTGTTCCTGTCGGTTTTGGAAAATCGGGTTTGGACGGATTAGAAACTAGGCTTTAAGTTTTAGTCTTAGCCTTAATTTGATGTATATCTCCAGGCTGATAATAGTTAAACATGTCACAATATTAGCCCACACTTTTCAGCAATTAAACTCAGTTGTTGCTTTTTTGTTTTTGCCAGGGGTTACTGTGTTTTGCGGAGTCACATTGCCTTCCGGTGTCGGTTCACTTTGGCACTCCAGGAAAGTACGTTTCCTTGCTACTGTCATTACCTTGAGTGGAATTTATTCACTCAAATTACACAGGCTCTGTGGTGCTGTTCAACAAATTAACACCAGCTAGACTGCAAAATTCTTTAACGTTTATATATCACTAGTCACATCACTAAGTGAGCAGTTGTGGTGTGTTTGCTGCTAAAAAGTAAAAAGTGCTGACAAATAAAAAAAAAAAAAAAAAAAAAAGAAGACACAGTGAAGGGATTTCTGCCATGGAAACGCACTTTGTTTGCAGGCCTGTGTGCTTCTCTGTGGAGGACATGGTCCTTGAGGCCACTGTGGTGCTGGCTACGCTGGCTGACTTTGAAAGCAGAGGCCCCTCACAGCCTACAGAGACCCCAGCCCCGACTACACACAGGTAACAACCACCCCTGACTTCACTGGCAATACTTTTAATCATCAGTGCCTGGGGGGAAAGAAGGGTAATTACTGCAGCTATTTTTTTTAAATTAATTTGAGCAAAATAAAAAACCTGAGAAAAATCACAGAACATAAAAGGAATTCATCTCAATGAAAACACAAGAGACCACACAATCTAGTTAGAAAACAAGTCATTGCCAGATAAAAATGCTTAAAAAAAGATCAAAATCATTCAAAAAACTGTCATAAACAAAAAATCTGCTAAATACTGCAACAGATAAATCATGCAGATTAACTTTCTACATAGTCCAGATATTTTATGACAGAGAGAAAGGGTCCTCGGGCCTTTTTGAACAGCCTGTTTGTTTGTTTTTTTTAGTGGAGTTTGATGTCATTTGTCTTACCCAGTCTATAATATCTGATAGCTTGAGCTTCCATTTACATTTTTAAGCTATTAGCCTAAAAGTTTGTTTGTAATTATGCCCCTAGATGGCAATCAATTAGAATCTGCACTCATCGGACACTTTATAGAAAACCGTTTTGCCTTCAGAAATATTCCTTAGCTATTTTAGTCCATACTGACATGACAGCATCACATAGTTGCTGCAGGTGTCTTGGCTGCATGTCCATGATGTGAAACTCCTGTTCCACCACATCCCAAAGATGCTCTGTTTTACTGAAGACTGGTGACTGTGGAGCCCATTTGAATTCAGTGTCTCATTCAGGAAAGCAGTTTGAGATTATGAGAGCTTTGTGAGATGGTACAATACCTGCTAGAAGCACATGTCAGAAGATGGAGATGTACACTGGTCATAAAGGGATGGACGTGGCCTGCAACTATAGTGTGGCCTATGATGCTCAGTTTGACCAAGATCCCCAAAGTTTGCCAAGAAAATATCCCCCACACCTTTACAACACCATTACCAACTCAAACTATTGAAACAAGGCAGGAGGACATGCTTTCATGTTGTTTATTTTAAATTGTGGTCCTGCCATCTGAATGTTGCAGCACTTCTTAAATCATCAGCATTTTTCAGTATTCTGTTGTTCAATATTTGTGAGTCAGCATGAATTGGATTGTCAGTTTCCTGTTTTTAGCAGACAGGAGTGCCACTTATTGTGGTCTTCTGCTCATGTAGGTTATTTGAATTACTGTTGACTTTCTATCAGCTTGAAGCAGTGATACATCCATCCATATATCTTGTATACGATTATTATTCTAACGATTTAAATTGGCAGGAGTTACATGGGTTAAGGAATTATGGCGTGTGAGGAGTGTATTTTATCATTATGTTAACCAGCTGGTGTCATTGTCGCAGTCTTTGTGCGTCCAGTTTGTCAGGTCTACAATCCAGTGTACTGAAGAGCAGAACTACCTGAGCCTCTCTCCTGGCACTCAGTCAAGCTGGTTTGCCCTCATTGGCTGTTTTTAGCCTCTTAAGAGGCATCATGTTGCAGTAGCCAGCCTTGTGTCTGTAACGGAGATAAATAGGGCAAGGTCAGGGCACGCAGAGTTGGGTTAGAAGCCCGTCAGTGTGACAGTCTATAATCCCCTCCTCCACGCTATGCTAGCCAGAGTCTCTGTCCTGCTTTGCTAGCCTGCTCTCTCCCCATTGTCCTCTACTTGTGCGTCTAGTTGGATCTTATTACACCATTCCCAGCTGCACTGCTCAACATCTGGGTCATTTGTAGCTCGTTTTGCTTGTGTACACTGCTGGAAGTCTGCAGAGACATCACCAACCCCATGATTCGACCCTCTGCAGTGCTCCTGTCCCTAATGCTCAGAATTGATCTGCATTTTAATACTTTTTTTTTCCTGATGAAATTTATCATGCAGGATATTTCTGACTATATGCAATGTATTTGTGTTTTTCATGGTATGATAAGTACAATACTTGCTTGCCTGCAGACTCTGGGGCCTTTAGAAGCCTCTTTACTCCTTCCTGCTGTGCTCCTAATTATGTGTCTGGGTTACGTCTGAGGTTGACGTGTCGTGTGGTTGCATGCACGAGGTTGTTGTTTTGTTCCCTTTTACCGTGCTTAAGGCTGCTTTCACCATCTGCTGATACAATGCTAGGTACTGTTTTTGTAAAAGCAAATAAAAACTATGTTTTTAATATTTATATGGATTGGAAGGTACTACACAACATCCTCATTTGTAAAACTAGTAGATATGTTTATCAATACTGTCTGAATATATGTGTGTAAAAACACTCTGAATCTGTGTTGAGATACAAATTTGCACCCATGTACCTGCGTCATCTACAGCTTGCAGACACAAGTGTGTTCTGTCTGTTCCCAGCTGTGCAGATGCAGCTGCTCTGCCTGTGGGTATACATGAGACTCAGAGCAACAACCTCCAAGTTCTTCCTGATGTAACAGAGCTTGTTGAATCCAGCCAAGGCAGCCCTATAACCTACCCACCTGTTCTGATGCAACTCCAATGCCAGGGCGACAGTGCTTGTGCTGGAATGACCCCACCTTCCAGCATGGTAATAAGAGCTCGCTCTTGATTTTTAAATCTTAACTGGGATCTGCAGATGGCCTGTGTGTTCCTTGTGGTTTGGATGCTCTACAGTCTTTCTGAGAAGTATGGTTCAGGGTGTGCTGCAATGGTTTACAATATCAGCTGAGACATGTCTTATGTTCTTTGTCACCTTTTTAGATTTAAAGACTTTTGCTGGAATCCCAGTTGAACCCAAAAACCTTTTATCAAATGTCTTCTGTGCAACTTTCCCTGTTAACACAGGTTTATTGCTTAATAGTGTTTAAATTTAAGACTCTGATGAGCCTTCAGGTCATCCTCCAAGCTGCAGACTGCACTGTGAGGACACCTCCGGTGCAGGCCCGACTCAAGACAGGAAGCGTTGCCAAAATAAAGCATGCTAGTCGAAACTCCACCATCCAAAAAATATTTCAAATGCACAAGAAGATTATGAAGGCAGATGTGCAGCACTAAGTGAACTTAAATTTTTGCCTGTGTGCATGTGAAATAACTGACTGCTCCAATACTGTTCTGCATATCAGTTCTGTAGCATGTCATTATTTTGAGCAAATTAACTGTAATGATTTATCATAGAAATATATTTAGAAAAATCCCCTGCTCGCCCCTGCAGGCGGTCAATCCTTCAAGCTCAGGTCCTCTACCAGAGGCCTGGGAGCTTGAGGGTCCTGCGCAGTATCTTAGCTGTTCTACTCAAGATCTTGAGCCAGTCTCCCTGTGGACACTGTTTTTAAGTGACCCTCATGCAGTCTCCTCTGTTGTACTAAGATTTAACGTAGAAATTGACAGGTGGTCAGAGCAAATGCACAAGTGCTGTAAATCTAAAAAGAGAAAAAAAAAAATGGCAGAATGTTCTTGAATGAACTGCATACACTCATGTTTGGCTATTTGTATCCTGTAGATCTGCTCCCTGCTGTTCGAGGCCATGTCCTCAGAACCTGGTGATGACGATGATGATGGTGCTCCCAGACTACCTGTCCTGGTATATTTCAGTGATGAGGAAGACTATCCGAGAAGCCAGTCACTCTGAGGGAATAGCAGTCACTAATTAACAATATTCTTCTGTAAATAGTTATCAAAGTGTAATCTCTCCAGAATAGTTTTTATTAAATATGGTTTATTGTTAAAATGTTTTTTTCCAGTTACTGTTCATTGGAACAATATACCATCCATGTTGTCTGTCAATAAAAATGTGCCATCTCGGGAAGATGCCACACCCATCTGATGGTAACTGGCATGCATTGTGTCTGAGGAATGTCGTAGCACAAACAAAATGTACAAAGTGTTCCCAGACTGTAGAGCAGTGAGCCAAATGTCCATGTTCATGTGAACAAAACGCAGCTGCAGTGTTCAATACACATCAGAGCCATGAAATACAGCAGGTTAATAAATATTATAGTCTTTATTTAAACATTGTACACATGTGAAAATGTTTTTGTTTCTCCCACATAGACATGCTCTGGTTTAAACAGAAAGATGAGGCGGATGAAAAGGAGTCATCCAGGGAGGTGTGAAACAGGAAGCAGGGACCATGGAGCTTACAGTGGTAGTGCCAAATGACTGGGAGAAGTGCTTTATCATTTTTGTTAAGGCTGCTTGGATTGTCCTCAGTGCTGTAACACTTAGAAAAAAAAAAAAAAAAAATCACATTTTGCCAACTAACACTGTTCACCGCCCTGAATCTGTTCTCATTTCAACATGACACCTGACAGGGTGTCACATTAAGGAAACGATCCTTTCGATTAGTGCAGATTGTAAACAGTGATCTAAAGATCCATGGGAAGGATTTTCTAAGTGTGGGATGGCTTTAGTACTATTCCTGATTGAGTGCAGAGAGGAAGCAGATTTCAGGAGAAAGGGGGAGGGGGGATAAAAAACAACAACAACAAAACACTGGGGTTAAAATGATGGTGTAAAGACAGCAGGGCATGATGGGAAAGCTCGTTTTTCCAACTCTTATGGCTACTTAACAGTTTAATGCTTTGTGCTCAGTGCTGGCACATTTTTAGAGGGAAGGTTGAAGACTTATTTGCCAGTATCAATGACACATGATACAAGGCACATTGTAATATTACACAAATGTGGATTTTACCGTGAAATCTTCCTGTAGTGACGCAAAGAAACATACTGACCATTTTTCACATGAAACCTGCAGTGACATGACTTAAGAATGCGTCACTGGAGCTCTACAAGCAGGGGGAAGGAGGGAGGGAGAGAGACAGGAAAAGCAAATGGTGACTGTGAACAAGAGTTTCTGTAAGCTACTTGACGCGGCGAACAATCCCCACGGAACAAAGAGGTTACAAAAATACATTTGGTCACCTGACCAATTTCCGCTGCGTTGAACTTTTTCAGATATGCTCCTTAAGCTTTGTGCGTTTAAGGCTGCGAGACCAATTCAGACCAGCGGATATGGAGAAGTCTCTAGCCTACACATCCATTTCATTGACACCGATTGCACATTACTCAATAGACACACACTGAGGAGCTCATGTGCATTCATCACCCATTCATACACACATCACACATAATCACAATCAAGACTTCAGCAGCAGCTGTGAGATTAAAGGGAGGACATCAGTTTGACACTATCATTTATACTATATATATATATATATATATTTATCTTGAGAGGCTTTTGAGCTACAAAATACTCTTAAGTTACAAAATATGTGCAATACTTGAACTGGTATGGAAAAGGCAGCTGCCACTCTTTATGAAATCTTGTTGGATTATCCTGCCACAAGAAACAAACCATCTGTGTAAACCCATGTCACATCACACTTGTTTTGTTTCTGTTTTTGCAAACATTTAATGTAACATCCCAGAACAGCATACCATTCATATCAAACATATGCTCCCTGCCCTTTCGTACAAGTTTCCAGTCCCTTTCATAAAGGCTTCCTAAGTACCACTGTATTATTAAGTGCTTGCACAAGACGGACCCATTTATTGAGCCTTAATGCTGCCATTTCTCATGCGCTTCCCTTCTTGAGGACTGTTTAGTTCTGTTCGGCAGGCCAGTACGTGGCCACATTCACATGCTAACACACACTCTTGGGCTATGTCAGCATCCGTCTTCTCTGAATTGCAGCTTCTTTCCTGCGGCAACTATCAGAAGAGGCTGACTTATCGTCATCAGCATGCCCAATGATCCCAGCCAATGGGATTATCTGGTGAGCATTGGAACACTGCAGCCCGGCCAACAGGGTGTCTGGCCTTTAGTTGGATTTATCTGGCCACTGTCTGATGTAGAAAACGACAGAGAAAAGGGCATGTTGAAGGATTTCTTTTGCTTGTTTTTAAATGTGTGGGGTTGGCCAAGTGGGGGAGACGGTGGGTGGATGAGGCAGAGTAGATCCTTTAGGTGTGGGGGAAGCAGACATTAGCTGTACATCCTGGCCAGCAGGAATCAAAGCAGTCCATCACCTGCAGCGGCAGATGGATACTCCGTGCAGACTCTAGTCAGTGTACTCAGCCACTATGGAGAGCAGTACTGTGATGTCATCTGGTTTTCCTCCTGCATGGACAGGAAACAGCAGCCAGTTAGGTTTGTTGCTTGAAAAACACGTTTGTAACCGTTCAAATTACAAAAAAATACTCATCTTTTTTGTAATACTTGGACACTTACCTCTTACATTCAGTCCATTGTCACAGGCAAACTGTGCGAAAGGTGACATGTAGTTGGGGTCATAGGCCAACACATGGGCCTGCTCTGCGATGCTGCGGGCCGTCTGCTGAATGCTCTCATAGTTTGTGTTCTGACGAACCAAACAAAGCAGGCATTAGGCGTTTATCGTGCCCTTTTCTGATTCTACGGCAGACATGTTTGTCACTCACTTTGAGTTTCTTCAGCTCTTGCAGTATCATGTAGTCTGGCATGTTGTCAAAGAGCCCATCAGTGGCAGTGAGGATGATGTCGCCCAGTTGTACGTCAAAGGAGGTGCTGTCTGCAGCGTCAGGGCTGAGGGACAGACACAGGTGAGTTTCAGGTAAGAGACAGGTGCAGTAATTTTTGTCATTAAACGTACCGACTGAGCTTAGCAACAGAAACTTGGTTGCTAATGGATAATGAAAAGTTCAGGTAATCATCACATGAGGTTTTTTTGTTTTGTTTGTTTTCTTGGAAAGGACAGTTTGGTCCAAGAAAAGGTGCTGCCATTATGAAGGTGCTTCAAATACGCAGAGGCAGGAACCAAGTTAGTTTGCCAGTGTCGGGTTCAGTTCCTGGAAGATGTCCTTACCCCCTAAATCCAGTCAAGAATGTGATTCATTACAAACTGTCTGGACTGCATCACGACACAGTGAGCCAAAGCTCCCAGGAACAGCCTGTCCTGTGCTCTAATTTTTTAATGTATTTTTTTTATGAAGCCAAAACTACAGTCACATGGGAAAAAAAAAGCTGCTGTAGCGGCTGTTCTTGCAGCTAGTTAGCACTATGATGGCACAGCCACACTTAGAGCTGTTCCTCATTCTTTGTTATCTGTGCACACTGGGTGATTCAGCATTAACATATTCATAAGCCAAAGACATTTGTGACACTTGATAATTACACAGCCAGTTTAGTTATGAAGATAATCATTGGGCAAGAAGGCAAAAATCTGTGGGCTTATAGCTATGAAGCAATGCATCGAGAACATGATGTTTCCCTTGTATATTATTACTAATACAAAGACAGGCAACGAAAATGAATGTACAAACGGACTTGTGGCAAATAAAGAGCTGTGTGGCATTATCATAGAGAGTGCAAAGTGCTTAGCTGTATGTTTAAACATCTTTATCCAAACTTTTTAGTGCACTCTCAGGAATGCTGTAACTAGTTGTTAGCTTTGACCCTTGCACTCTTTTCTGTTAGTTGCTACATTAGTGACTGAAAGCTTAATCTGCTGATGCACTAGGACTAAATCCTTCAACCAAATGAAATGCTCGAATGTAAAAGGATTTCTCAAATCTATGGGCTGTCTGAAACAGAAGCAAGGTCAGCATTTAAGAAAAGTAAATACATATATCTATAGTAACAAGTAAGTGCACTTGCAATCTTTTGTTTGTTTTTATTTATTTTTTTTTAAGAGTAAATTGCTTAATTTAAGAGGAGTCTGCTGGTGCAGGATTGGCTGTGGACTTGTGGATTTGCCCCATCAGCCCACACAGACTTTGACCTGAGGTAAGAGGGAAAGCTTGGCACACATCCAGGGCCTGTCCTGCATTCTAACATCTACTGTGCTGCTGCTTGGCACGCCACAGCAACGAGACACAGCAGCACGTGGCCTCAGACACAGTGGTACACTGCAGCTCGCTGTAGTGCAGTCGCTATAGACGCTCAGCCTTGCAGCAGGCCAGGTGCACAGGCGCTACTGAATGTTGTTTCTGCAAGCAGTCTGCCTTGTTATAAGTACAGTATCATGTATCACATCTGCTGTAAAGAACACGTGAATGAGCAATGACGTGTGCTGATGACACCCGTCCGTGTCACCGGCAGACTCGCTCAAATGAGTGTGGGAGAGCAGATGCACCAGGTGTTGCTCGTTAAGTGTTTCACCTGTCACTGAGGACGGCCCCCTCAGCCCCTGGGGGAGCAATGGACAGCTGGAAGGGGGTGTTGAAGTAGTGCTGCTGCTCATCTGAGCGGTGGACCACCTCCCCTCCCCGGACCACCAGGAAGCCAGAGTCTCCCAGGTTGGCCGTGTGCAGCCGATGACTCTGCCGGTCCAAAATCACAATGCAGGCCGTGCTGCTTCCTAAAAATAAAAATAAAACAAAAAACCCACACGTCACTTTTTATTTTCAATGCAAAACAAAGAAAATGTTTAAGATTAAATAAACAAATAAAAATGGGTAAATGCAACACTATAGCACATTAACCATCTCTGCACCCAAAAACGTGTTCAGCTCCCAAAAGAAGAAAGATGCACAGATGCAACATTTAAAGCTGGAAACAGCCAAAAATCTTTCAGCTTCACACACAGAACCACAATACCAGCAAGATGTATGGAGGTAGAAGGAAGACTAAATAGATTTTAGGACAAGGAAAACAATGATCACAGCACTCAGCATTCTGAAAATACACATCAACATCAGCCGCTGCAGAGGCTATATGTGGAAACGGGGTCAACAGATCTTCGCTTCATCAATCGGCTAACTGATAAAAAAAAAAAAACATTCTCAAGGCACATTTTAAAAAACAGGAGACAACACACCCGGTTAAGCTGAAAACAGTGTGAAAGGTCACAGATTTAGATCAAGCGGCACAGTGCTTCGGTGTCTGCATGTCTGTTAGTTTACCACGTAAGGTTTGTTCGTGTGTCCATCTGATTTCTGATTAGAATAAACTGACCGAACATTTGCATTTGCATCGTTTTGCCCTTTTCAGAGGAGGCCGAGCTGTAGGACAAGTACTGTGGTTGCTAATAACAATAACAATTAACAACGCCTGAGTTCTTTTCCAGTATGGCGTGAAAGTGTGACAATAAGCCAGCATGCACAGCACTGGCCCACTGGAACTGAAAAAGGTTTGCGCTGGAAACCATTTATTGATTATTTTTTAATACCTGTGCTTCTGCTATTGTCACATGTAAATAAATCATCTATAACAGCAGGAAGGACGGTCATTAGGGAGTACAGACTTTAATACATACATTTCTTTAAAAAACAAAAAAGCAACACTTTCTCTTACTTTCCTTTTAGTTTTACACAACTTCCAAGTGAAACTGGGAGAAAGACAAATGAGGTCAACTTAAAAGCACAAACTTAACAATGAGAAAAGATTTTTTTAAAATTTGTCCTTCTGTGATGAAAGGAGGAAACACGAGCTAGTGGAAGAGGCGGACAGCGTGTGATCACACCCTGCTGGTGAGTCATCTGGCCCACCAAAATATGCTCTTTGGGGGGGATCAACCTTCAAACCCCCTCACGCACTCTGACTCACTCCCTTTCTTGTCTCCAGCAGTACAAATTACTCACGCTACCGGCCTCAAGAACATTCCTTCTGCCATAAAAAAGCAACACAATACAGCGTTGTTACCCCTGGTGCACATGTGATAACGGAATGGAAAAGTACTGACACGCGCCGAGACAGATCTGTTCCAAACACATTTGTTCACTGATGTTACGTGTTTGTACACGTTCTGTCGTCGGGAAGCGGCGCAGAGCAGGAAAGGGACCGGTGGAAGTGAAGTGCATGGAGCAGGTTGGGCCTAGTGACGTCCCCTGGACTTTCGAATGTGAGCTGGCTGTTCTATTACTCATGATGCAAAAATCTCTAGCCAGCTACCATTAAACAAAACAGATGTAAACACAGCCCAGCCCAAGAAAGCTGAACTCCATGGAAAGCCTCCTGTTTATTGCCTCTACACAGCAATGCTTTAAATCTACTGCCCTACACAGTGCAAGTATGTACCAGAGATGGAGCATAAAGATTTGTCCACAGCAGCTGTCTGCAAAGACTTGTTGTTTCTTGACAATTTTCAGTAAACCCACAACGCTGTGTTCAAAATTTGTACAAATTTTAATGATTAAAAACAAAAAAAGCTTTGGTGGCCTTTATCGTCAAATGGGCACCTTAAGTTGTAGACGCGACTCAGATTTGAAGTCAGCAGATGTTCAGTGTTTTGACCTCTTCGACTACCAGCTCTCAAGGTAAATATCTCTCGTCTATGTGGCACCCTCACTTTGGTTGACCCATTTCCAGAAATGGCCTCAAGATATGAAATGATCTGATGAAGTTAATGAATTATGGACTATTTCCTATTAAGCCATGGCCTTTGAGGCTTTTAATAATGGCCACCATTATTTCAGAGCAATCTTTTCCTCTAACAGCAGAATTAGGTTTGGACCTCAATCCCAGACTGTTATAAACCAAATTGGATTTTTATAGTCAATTTTCAAAAAGTACATGTCACTTGATTCAATTTCACACTTGAAATTTGCTTTAAAAAAATAAAATAAAATCCTGCCAACCAGGCCTTTAAGATCCAAGAGATATTTTTTTGTAAAGCACAAGAATTTGTGGATGTTTTTCATCACCCAGAGAACATTTTGTACCAGTTTGTATTATGTCACTTGTTGTCAGTTTCTTCTGTGAAGTAATGACGTCTATTGCAAACCAAATCAATATGTACAATTGCACCACCCTAATACTTAAGATGCGAGTCTTTCAAAGACTCGATGTGGGAGCAATGGTCTTTTTCACCATTTTGAACTGTTAATCATAGATCACCAGTTGGGCCTACTGAAGGTTATTTTTAGAGAGCGTCTGCACATTGTTTCTAGCTGCAGTTCAGTGTCAGATTTCAAGGCAATCAGACTTACAGTGCAAGAGATGTGGCTTTTCTTATATTGAATTTGTTGTGCTGTAATCACCTTGATACCATCTAGCCGCCTGGGATCACATTACTTGGAAAGCATTTGCCCATCATTTCCATCGACTGTGCCAAATTTTATGGTTGTAGCCCATTTAAGCTCATGATTTGACAGAGATATATATATATCTCTCTATATATATATATATATATATATCTCTCTCTCTCTCTCTCTCTCTCCTCTCTCTCTCTCTCTCTCTCTCTCTCTCTCTCTCTCTCTCTCTCTCTCTATATATATATATATATATATACATACATACATACACACACATACATACATACATACATACACACACACACACACACACATACATACATACATACATACATACACACACACACACACACTGATACAAGCTGAATATGGTTCTACGCTTTTGGGAAAAACTGAAACCCTGCGTTTACAGTGGCTGCACTCACCCAGTAGTGGCACTTTGTTCTGCAGTAGCTCATAGTAGCTGGTTGTGAGGACTCCCACCGGGTTGCTGGGTACAAAGCGTCCTTCCTTCACTAACCTCTCACATGTCTTCATCAGTGTACCCGAAAACTGTGACGGGTCCACGCCATAGTCTCTCCAACCACCTACACCATCCGCCACACCTAAAAGGAGTTGATTTCATTATGGGAAATAATGATTAATCCCTTATTACATTAAAAAAAAAAACAACTTTCCTCATAACCATTAATTGTGTAATATGTACAATGTTTAAAAACAAAACTGAAAGAAATCTGCAAACTGGAACTCCATGTTTCAGTTAAGAACATTGAGGATTAAACTAGCACCAAGATGCAGATATGATTTTTAACATTCCACAAGTAAGCCTGGAGGACAATGCCTCGCAGCTGCATGATGAACAACAACAATCACTCCCAGCAAGATGGAAAAAGACGCAAAAATGACAAAATGTACAAAGCTTTCAAATGTCCCATTACTCAATTCAAGCATTTCTCATGCTGATTGGTAGAGTCTCTGCTCATCTAACGACTTCAGAAAGTTGCTTCAAGTAGCTCCACATTACCGTCCAGCTTTTTGTTTGTTGTAATTTAACCCACCTTAAAATCTGTCCCCTCAGTTAAATGCATTAAATCCATAAGGGAAACCTTCATTAACCTTTTTACAGAAACATGGCCTGCTTATTTGAGTTTCACTAAGAGCTTTTGTCCCCAAAGGAGTACTTAGCTAGGCGCAAGATTTTCCTAGGAAGGAAACTCTAGTCTTGTTACTCCCAGGGCGCAGACATCTGCTCCACTGACCATACATGGAGGAGTCTCACCACCCTGTGCCACAGCTAAGAAACAGGCCTCCTCAAGTCAGACACACAGTCCAACTGGTGTGCCGAAAAACAACAACTTTGCGAAAATATCACAGTAATCAATAGCAATCATTTAGAAACACCCAGACAGTCGTTAGATATGCATAAAAGCTGCTAAGGTCTTCAATAATAGGTTTACACGGGATGAAGGCTTCCGTGCTTAAGAGTCTTTTTCATCAGCCCCCAGTGGAGCAGGTTTTAAAGTCTGTATCGGTTTTGGCTGCTTAAGATATTCTTTATGTCATGAATGAATGCTGCACGCAATATGAACCCACTAAAAGTTCAAGCGTACAAAGAAGATGCAACAAGCACAAAAGTCTGAAAAATACACGCACAAATTTAACACTCAGAAGGCATTGACATTGAGCCTTCTGATCCGTTTCATTCTGAAAAACAAAAAAACAAAAACACGTGCAACCCACGGAGGGGCTGACCCCTGACCTGTCAGTCACGTCTTACCCAGTGTACACGGAGCAATGTCTTATTGTTTGGTTAAGGTTTCATCAGCAAACAGACATGGGATACTCACCCAAAACATCGGCAGATCTGTGTCGGGCAATGAAACACGCGTCGTCCCCATAGCACATCCCTTTCTTCAGGATCCCTCTGCGGAAATCCTTTCCAAAACCGCAGCTCGCTGTCACCAGACTGTAGTCACGGCTGTCTGTCTGAGAAAGTCCGCCGATGACAGCTCTGGCAACCAGTCTACCGTACGACAGCACGGACAACATCACCTACGACACCAGCTCCCACCGAAAAAACCGGCCAAGCTAGCAGTCCTGCTAGCTCAGCGTCGACGCGAGCACACTATTATATTGACTTGCTAGTTTGCTAACGAGGCTGGAGATGTGCGGCTGAGCTACCCAGACAGACAACAGCCGCCACGCACGCCCAGACAATGCCTCCCGCTGATATGACCACAGCCTCCGAGTGCTTTATTCTTCCGCTGTGATAACTAGGAGAAAGTTAAGGAAAAACGTCGCCCGTTCTCCTCCAGAAACCCTGTAAGCGCTGATTCTCGGCGGCCATGGCGCCACTTCTGCCTCGGAGACGCTACATAACACAAAATGTGGACCTACAGCCCTGCGGTCTCAACACACTCTGCTCCACGAACCCGGTCTTGTGACTGCTCTGACGTCAGACATCGTTACGCAACGTACACTTCCTGATATGGAAATATTATATTCAGTCAGCTTTTACTGTATAAAAAGACCATAAAACTCCAGTAGTAGGCAGGTTTTACGCGTAGATACACATTTTAAGGACAAAAATACATTTACATGGCCTTTTTCTGAACAACTATAACACATGGAAATAGCTAAGAATATATTACATTAAAATAAATAAATAAGAACGCAAATAAAAACATTAAGACTTTTTATTCATGAATTTGCTACCCTGTACATATACAAGACTGCTCACATCTGGGATTATTTACCATTTCCCTAGATGCAACGTAGTTTGCAGTATGTTCTATCTCCCCCTTGTGGGTATCCCTGGATGGAAACTACCCTTAATTATAAGATGTTCTTGAGCAAGGTGGTTAAGTATTTTCGTTTACAACTGTTGTTTTTTAAAAAGCTGTAATTTCTTTGGAATAAATACACTCAGACAGAAAATTTCCCCCTAAAATACACTCAAATGTTTATTAGAAAGATTTAGACATTACAAGAGTGCATCTTTATTTGTTTAATTTAGCACGACTTGTTTAAAAATGTGATGCAGTGTACAGTCAGCGTTCTAAGACACTGACGGTTAAATGAACACAATATAAAGTTTACAGAAGTAAACAGGTGTTTGTGACTTTCTCCATAGTTGTATAGCCATTAATAACATTAATTATTGACAGTGGGGGGGAAAAAAAAACAATGATAAAGGAATAAGACATGAACGAAACTGGAAAAAAATTGTGCACAGCTTCAAACAAGGCATTCCTGTGCATAAGTAGCCATATTGTTACATTTTTCCTGATTGAACAGTCATATGTGGCAAAGACTAGCTGCAAAATGGGAGTGCAAAACACCTGAGGTTTTCATGGTGACATATCAATTTACCCCTGTGGACAAAACAACAAAAATATTTTGCTTTCATCAAAAAGGAGTGAATATCTTTTCAGTATTGGCAGCATGAAGGATAATCAATCCCTCAAATGCAGAAGAACAGAGCAGAACAAAGAAGTCAGAGTCTGGCCACCCCTTCATTTCTTGGCTTGCTTGGTGACCATGCTGCGGGGGGGAGTCACAGGACGGCTGCCGTTGGGCTTCTTCTTCTCAGCTGGTTTCAAAATCTATACCAGGTTGAAAACATTTAATGAATAGCTGTACACCGTCTGTACAAATAGCTTAGATTAGATCACTGCCATGAAAACGCAATGCTTAAAATAAACAAAAGGTACTGTACCTGAAAAGAGCACATGAGAGTCTCATCCACGCTCATCATGGCACCAGCGTTGTCAAACTCCCCACAATAGTTAGGCGCTGAAAACAAAGTGACGAGCTGCCTCTTTGCGAAAAATTCATAGCCATCCTCGACAACCTGCCAGTGAGAAAATACAAATTGGAATGACATGTTTACACATTTTCAAAATACATAAACTAGGAGTAGCCTCAACTAAATCATGCAAGTAGACATGAAGGTGGTCAGATCTAAAGCGCAGTCTAGCAGTCTAACCTAATGGGTTATGGTTCACAGGATCTTTAACTCAATATAAAAACTCAAAACATATTGTCAGGTTTGTAAGTGGAGTCTGAGTGGAGTTTAAAATCAAAACCAGCAGGGTGTAAGTGAAATGAAGACTTGAAGCTTTAACGCAAGCACTCCAACAAATAACAAAAAAGATTCCATTTATTGTTAAAGGCATCTATTATTAGGCCTTACTGGCCTACCACTCCAAAATAACCTTTATGTATCTAATTGGTTTGAGAGGCAACTAGATTTCTGCACCTCCTTAATAGTGGCACTTCTACAAATGCACATGCATGTTCCCTTAGATGGTTTTAAGCCCAGAAATTCTGCAGGAAAAGTTGTTATTCAACACTTTGGCAACAACTGCAGACACTGGAAGGCAACCCATCAAAGACAAACCGATCAAAAACTCTGGCAATAAAACATGTACCTGCAGAACCGGAGTTACCAGCAGTAACTACTTTATTCTGAGCTTGCCGTTCCTCTCTTGACAATGTAGGCTGCTCACTTGTGGTAGATAACAATGCAATCAGTCGATGACTAGCCATACTGAATGTTGATAACAGCTTTTGGCCAAAGGCTAACGGTGCAGACTGATTCAATTTTATGTTTGTGGAGCAAATGAAGGGTGTGCTGCATCTGTCTGCGCTTGTCTGGTAGGAGAGGCTTATGACAAAGCACAGAGAGCTGCACAAAGTACCGCGAAACACCAGCCTATCAGTTTTGCAGCACACAGATAAATCTGATTAGACACTATACACTTCACAATTCATCTTTATACGTCTATCAGCAGCTACATCATCAAGTACATTAGTGGCAAAGGTTTACTGGTCACTATTAAAGTCTAGCCTGGCCTCTGGTCAGGAGTTTCAAGTAAAACTTGTGTATTTACGTTCACAATCACTTGTCTTAATTGCAGACTCAACATGTCTCAACAGTGTTTTTCCTTATTAGTTGTTTTACTGACCAAACTCTATTTTTACATTAATAAGCTACACATTATATTCTACTACTACAAGCTACTGTCTATTCTGACAAACATCTTTTTCACAAAATTACACAAGACTGCATTGAAAGCTGAGCTCTCTTGTCTTTGCACTGGCATTAAGTGGCAGCATTAAAGTAATTTGTGACTATTCTAACATCAATTTCTCTCCATATTCTTTAAGTCTCTAGATAGTTTTTTAAAGTAAAGTTTTAGTTGAACACGTAACAACCTCTGGAAATGCGCAAATAATTTTACTTTGATGCAAACGCAAGCCAAAACGGTCAAAACCCACTGTCCACTACACACACCACGTGTGCTAGTATATCATGTCCTGTACCAAGTGTATCTTGCCTCTGGCCAGTACACGGCCACCTCCCACCTCCCACAGTGACGTTTCTGTTTGTGATGACGGAGGTGATTACCTGATGGGCACGACAGATCAGGTCCAGGTCATGCTTGTGCAGGAACTTGGCTACCACCTCTGAGCCAAAGGTAAATGACACACCCCTGTCGTTCTCCCCCCAGCCCAACACATCCTTGTCTGGATCAGACCAAAGTAAATCGCACAGCAGACCCTGGTCAGGCACGTCAGTGGGACGCATGATGCGTCTGATCTGCTCCATGGACTGAAGGTCAGGGGACAGTCCTAAATGGAACAGTAAAGTAAAAGTACAAATAAACACACTGATACTGAGGTCAGCACCGATTGGAACTGGGTGAGCTCCATGTCAGGTAACAAACTGCAAAAACAGCGTTTCTCAAGGACAAATAAGAAACGCTGATATCAAATGTACACTACTTCTAACATCATGCATACAACCAAAACACTTTAGAGTTGATAGTAGAGTTTTGTGCCAAAACATTCATTCTGCGCATTATAACCCACCGCCATGGCAGCAAAAGATCTTCTCATCAACAATGGCGGCAATTGGGAGGCAGTTAAAACAATCTGTGAAGGTCTTCCAGAGTTTGATGTTGTACCTTCTTTTACCTAACACAGTAAGACAAGAAATTATACTTCATTTTTTTCCATCATCTCATACCAACAACTTCCTCCAAACAGTTTAACCAGCAAAAGATAACTCAACAGAGAGTCTGACAGGTACCCTTAATGGACACAAGAGGCCCCAGGTTGGACATTTCTAGTCATTCAACAATACTCACACTCATCATAAAAACCATATATTCTGTTGATTGAAGCACACTCATGGTTTCCCCTCAGCAGGAAGAAGTTTTCTGGGTATTTGATTTTGTAGGCCAGTAGAAGACAGATGGTCTCCAGTGACTGCTTCCCCCTGTCCACATAGTCCCCCAGAAACAGGTAGTTGCTCTCAGGAGGGAAGCCCCCATACTCAAACAGCCTTAGCAGGTCATAGTATTGCCCATGGATGTCACCTGCAGGGCAAATACCAAGCTGAATTATACACATTGCTATTGAGTCATACACCACTTATCATACGTCAGTACATACCATCAGTCAATTGCTGAGTCAATCTTTCTGGTAAGTAAGTGCATAGCTTTTCTTACCACAAATCTTGAGGGGGGCCTCCAGCTCCAGGAGAATGGGTTGACTGAGGAAGATCTCCCTGGACTTGAGGCATAATCCACGAATCTCGTTCTCCTGCAGCTGAACATTCTTGCCAGGTTTTGCTCCTCTGACTGGAACAAGAAGACAAAAATCAACAAAAGTCAGTAAGAATAACACCTAAACACTATTCCAGCTAACCCGGGCATGGCATCTCTGCCCGGACGCCAATTGGGACAAACGGTGAGTGTAGAAGCCATATGCCGTGACGGAATTCGCGGTGTTTGTGTATGAGAACACAGTGTACGTGACATGTCGTTTCACACCCTTCAGACACACCAATATTCTGAGTCAAGAGACGCATTACATAAAGGTGGTAGCCGACATTAATTAAAATATTAAGTTATCTTGCAAATATTTCTGATTATTGTTACTAATTATTGCAACAAGATGAACACGAGCTAAAGCTAGCTATCTACTATTAGCATTTACCATAACATTTAAATAATAAAACAAGTGTTTCGTGGAAATTTTTGTATTTACTTACCTTCTAAAAGCCGCTGGATGATACTATCTATGTTGAGCTTGTCAACATCAGCCATTGCAAGCGTCGGTGTTACGAAAAAATCGCTCCAGTCAAATCTAGGTCTTCGCGTTGACACACTTGTGAAAGCTAGCCCGCTAGCTATCCTAGCATTAGCTTGCTTATGTTAGCTTCGTCTATTTTCCGGCTGAGGGTAGAAGATGTTGCCGCGACCCTGATACCGTTTAGCCACTCGCCGACACTTTTGACAGCCTAATACGCTACTTAAAGATCGCGATTTTAATAATGCCAACATCAATTGTTTCGTTTTGTTAAAAAAAGGGACGGGGACTATAAAAATAAGGGTCAACCAACACAAACGGTTACTAGCGACGGTGTCCCGTTTCTGTTTTTCCTTTGCCGCACCTTGTACTGCTAAGCCAGCGGCTTGTGCTGGTAGCTGCTACACTACTGCCCCCTACTGTGCTGGATGGGGACAGCTTCAGACCTTCTGAAGCCCTTTAATGTTTTTTCTTTGGATATTTGTTGATTTTTCATTCATTTTCAGTCCAGTCCTTGTACCTGACAATTTTCAGAGGGATATTTTTTTTTAAATTTGCGTGCTTTGTAAGCTACTTAACCCACAAAAGGGCCCTAACTCAATAAATGAATCAGTGTTGTTTCTACACATAACACGTTGAGCCACTTTGGTATAGCCACCTGACACAATACCTGAACGTCATGTCGTTTGGAGAACATGAAAATTATACCAAACACACTGCCAACACAGTACAAAGTATATCTGGATAGAAAAACACACACTATGGTTTGGCCTCCTCAGTCGCCAAGTCCTCAACATTATCGAAGCAGTGTGGGATCATCTCGACAGAAACCAGAATAACAGGCAGCCAACATCCAAAGAAGAGTTTTGATTGTCCTTCAAAAAGCCTGCAGAACTATTCCTGAAGACTGCTTAAAGAAATGCTAAGAAAACATCCCTAAAAAAGTTCAGCCTGTTGTGAAGAATAAAAGTATTGATATCAAATATTGACTTTGAAGTTCATTAGAAATTTCAAAACTTTTGGCTTATACAGTGTATTTCCATGTATGTTTGATCTCGTTTCAATAAATTGCTCCACTTATTTTCCATTTCTCTAGTAAAGTATAATGAAATTAGGTTTTTTTTCACCATACCGGATATTAATTATACGCAGTTCCTGTTCTGTGTTATCTGATTAGGAAATAATTCAGTATGATGAACACTTTTGCTTCAATTTGAATATCAGTTAACCAATAAAAACCTTAGAGATGCACCAATTTCTAGACAATCAAGAAATTGATTTACATGTAAAATAAAGCGATACATAAGTACAGTAAATGATACTGGGGTATACAGTAAGTGTAATTACAGATTAGCTTTACCATTAACAGAAGCTGAGCTATGGTGGAGTAGCCACATAGAGCCTTTAAAGGACACACTGTCTACCTAGCAATCCTTTCCCTTATATTTATACACTTAAAGTACTCTTTAAGGCAAAATTGAACAAATGGGACTTGGAGCTTCTGGGTTCCAGTGTTCTTCTACTGATCAACAGTGAGCACTGAAATAAAATCACTATATACAGATAATTAAATATCACTACTTATGGAAGATGAAATACACTGAGATTCGCTTCTTCAATGCATCTCGGTGAGGTTGAATCTTTCTTTATTGATTTGTCAAAAACATCCGAGGTCAAACTCTTAATTTCACCTTTGAAGAGATTACTCATATATATTCAAATAATATACATACATATACATGTTATAATCATGAATGAATGAATGAACACATTGATCCATGTGCATATTCAAAAACTGAAGCTGAAGTTATTTACGTTTTTGCTTTCTGTTTTTGCTGTCATATGTGATCATATCTCAGCACAAATACGACCCAGTGAGGGAGGATGTGATTATTCCTGGTCTTTCTCTTCACCGTGTGTGATGACATAGACGAGGTTCTTGTAGTCCAGGTTCCCTGCTACATCTGGAGGGAATGCCTGAAACATCTGCTCCATCTTTGGGTACGAAGTAAAAAAGAAAGGTTACAGAGCGTATCTGCATTTATAAAAACTCAAGGCTCAACTATCTGTTGCATCGTCAGAGGTGGAGCACTAACCTCTTCAGCAGAGAATCTGTCAGCCTGGGTCGTCAGCATCTCTGTCACACTGTGGAGACGAGCAGCAATGATGAGCAAACGAGACGCAAATGTCACGAGTCACTTAAGAACCAGACTATTACTCACAACTCTTTCTTTAGTGTTCCTTTTCCCTCAGGGTCAAAGACTTTAAAAGCATTAAGGATAGTCTCCTCTGGGTCAGCACCTGTAGATGAAAAGTGGCAGTTCCGCATTGAAGAAAAATGATTTCATTTTTTGAACGTCATATAACGGCATCTTCGTTTACCTTTTAGTTTCTCTCCAAACATGGTGAGAAAGACAGTGAAATTAATGGGCCCTGGTGCCTCCTTCAGCATGTCATCAATCTCTTCTTGTTTGACATTTAAACGGCCTGAAAAACATGGAATATATGGTGAAACAGGGGTTGCAATTAATGCTCATTTTTTAAACTGATATATTATTTATTGAAAATAGTCCAATAAAGAGATTAAAACAAATCCACAAAAGCTCAATGGAACTATTAAATGGGTTGACCATGTCATCCAGCCCAAAATGACCAAAGAAGGAATTGGAAGGGGATGCAGTTGCTGGAAATTTGGAATAACAACAGTTTTCCAGCTTTGTATTAAAAAAAAATCTATTGAGATTTTTTTCAAGGCACATTCAACACTTGGTCCTTTAAATATATTCTAAAACCACTGGAACATTTAAACAAATGTAGAACATGAAGTCAGCAAGCTTGATGGATAGTACTCAATATAATACACAACATTTTCCAAAAATATTAAACAAAATTGAATCCCAGGTCGATAAAGACTAGAACAGATTTGTTGCAGCAAGTTAAGGTTCTTCTTATACAAAATAAAACCTAAATGAACAATAATAAAGAAAAATGAGGTATGGCTTTTGATAAAACTCTTTTGAATGACTCTATCTAATCAAAGTATTGGAATAGAAATGGAAAATGGAATAAATCACACAACAAACATCGAGAATAACTAGCTCAGGAAATAGCTATCATTATATCCAGAGGACATAATATTGTTTATTGCAAAATGACTCAGTTGCAGGTTTAATACATTTAGTAGAAACAGTTGGAGATATTTCCAGGTATGCAGTAAATATGTTGACAGTAAACCCTATGAAGGAAAACATATGTATTAAAATAAAAAAAACTTGGAAAGGTTTTGAGACTCTTTGAAATATGTGGAAGACCGGGAGTTTGTTGTGAACCATGTGTTATTTGAAAAGATACAAATATTCTTTTTAATGTAAATTTGATCATGTTTGTTTGCTGTGCTTTTCTTGTTTAGTCTGTGTTGTAATATGTTTAATAGGTTTGCTTGTTTATGTATAATATTAATAAGTCTTAGGTTGGGGGAAAAAGTCAGCTAATGATTAATCTCATGACTACTACAGCTCAATTTATCACTTATCTGTTTGTTCAGACGGTATTTTAAAAATGGCAATTAAACATCCCAGAACTCAAGGTGAGTTCTACTTGCTGAGACAATGAAATTCTTACATGTGAGAAGCTGGAACCTGAGAATGCCTAAGGTTTCTTTTGTTTTTTGCTGGACTTGTGTAATGTATTCATGTGAAACCATCACAACAGGAACGTGACACACAGTGAGTTTACCTAAAGCTGCAAAGGTGTCCCTGAGGTCGTTCTTGTCAATGAAGCCATCTCTGTTTTGGTCCATGATAGTGAACGCCTGCGGGAGTATACAGAGTGAGCAGACATCGCAGTGAGTAAACTGCTCAAATTCAATGTGAAAGAAAGCCTTTGGCAGAGTACCGACTTCTTTGAACTCCTGGATCTGGGCCTGTTCGAACATGGAGAACACATTGGAGCTGGCTCCCTCCGCTCTCTTCTTTGCTTTCTTGGGTGCCTGTGGGGGGTTTAACGATGACACTCTTAATTAGATCCAATAGCAATGACACACGATCATCACCTGGCTCTTCCGTACAGCCTTACTCATTATCGGTTTTACTGTCACACGTGGTAATGAGCCGACGATCAGCTCACTCTCACTAAGTGCGTGTGTCTTAGTGGGGGGGGTATGCATCTATTGCACAAGAGGAAAGGTTTATACTGGGGGGCACACATTTCATTAGTGAGGATTACAAACACTGTCAGTTTGTTATGGAAATATTTATTCGAGCCTCCAGTTTGGGGAGCACACAGGGTAAGCCTAGGGAGGGTGTGGTCCACTGCCTGCACTCTCATAGTCCCAGGATCACATGAGGGATTATTCTATAGGGTGTATGTGATGACAGGAGAGTACACTGAGCCCTGTTTGATCAGAAATCCCTCAGAGGCAAGGATTATGTTGAGCTATTTACATGACTGCCAAGGAACTGTGAAAAACACCGTAAGGGGGATGCAGCGCAGTGACATCATGTTGCTCGGATTCAGGGTCCTCTCGACAGCTGCTGTCTAACCCTTGTTGTGGATTAGCTCTTGTATATCTCATGGAAGGGACCTCTGGCACTCAGATACATTTATTTAATTATTTATTTTGTTTTAAGAGGATTCATGTACTCGTGGGCAACGAGGCAGAGTTTGCTATTTCTTGCTGTTGCCCAATGCACATCACTGTTGGACCAGCGGAAACTTTATTGGGCCAAATATTACGCGAATAACCACTGACCTCTTCATAGCCTGCACCTGTTGCTCGTGTTTCTCTGCTGTCTGCTCCGCACTCCCTTTGTTTTGCTCTTTCCAACCCGGTTGGCTGCTCTTCTAAGCCTCTTTTCTGTTTTTTTGCTGCCTTTCTCTCACCTCTCTCCTCTTCATCCCTCCCATTTCCTCTCCTTAAATGTTGTGTGTGTTTTAAATGTCATTGCTCCATTTTATTGTAAACACGGAGGAAAAAGTTGCAAGTAAAAAAAATTTTTTTTTAAGGTCAAGGCTTTCCTTACCGCCTCCTCCTTCTCCTCTCCGAGACAGTTAATTTGTTGTCATTTTGATGAAAATGTCTTCAAGTCAAGTAGACAAATATCTCATCAATAGGACAACGGGAGCATTGTCCGATTGATTATTTAAAGGAAAAAAAAGGCCCTCACAACATATTGACATGGAGTACATTGGTGCGTTATCTGTTGTTTGAAAAGAGCAGACTTTGACGGACTGTTATACAGATATCTACAGTAAACACATTAATCACACAGCAGAAACAGACTGTCTCCTCACAGTCTGGCACTTATTTTAAACAATGTTAAAGACAATAACAATGAGATCTGTATCCACTCACCATGTTTCAGTGTTAGCTGGATTTGGACCAAGCAGTATCCTCGCTGCTTTATGATGGAGCAGCCCCCAAAACAAGGGGCTGATATACTCACCCCTCTCCCATCTATAATGGCGCACACTTATGGGCTATAAATACTCCATGCCTTGTTTAGGCAGAGACACAGGTAAAGAGGTCTATTCTCTCACTGCCACCATTGTCTGAGTTCATGAGATTTAGGGATAATAGCCAAACACACATACCCCATTACTGAGCCCCCAGAATAACAACAGGACATAGCTCTGGCTCGGGAAGGACAGTTGTGTTTGTGACTGACAGTTGCACTTGATGGGATCCATCATCCAGCTGTCCTGTTACTGCTCCACAGAGACTGAGGGACAACCTCTGACTGGAGCCATTTCTTGGTAGCACAATAAACAGAACTGTTAGCTGAAGCTTTCTGAGCCCCAATAAGAGTTGATCATAAACAGTATGTCATGCTGTGGAAAATAGGCAACCTTGTTCATATCATGTGTTTTTTCAAAGCAGTGTTCAGTTTCTGTCCTGCGGCAGTGCTGGACATCCAGCAGTGAGACTGAGCTTCATTAGATAATTAACAAGGTAGTGGACACACTTAACACACCATACTGCAAAACACAGCGGTGTAAAGGTGAAGTTTTAGCGCTAACTGACAGCAGCTTAAGCGGATTTTATGTTGGCAGTTTGCTTCTGAGATAGACCGGTGCTCTGGATCACGTCAGACTCGGGCCTTTGAGTATGTCTGCAAACTCCTCAAGTTCATACTGAGCTTGGAAAACTGCTTCCAGGTGCTCTGGTCCCACAACTTAGAACTCACCACAACACCACCTCTTTGGTATTTCTGAATTCATAATGAAAAATCATTTAGCTTCCACCTTTACCCATTTGATTTGATTTGACTCTGAGGCTGAGCTCTTCCATCCCTAATCAATCACATTTGTATATTCTGTTCTTTTTTTAATCCCCTTTTATTGTTCATTACGTATCTTTTATTTTTCATATTTGATGAAAACTATCTATTATTTATATTACTAGCTTTGCTGTGAAAATAGAGACAAATGTGTCACCTTTTACTAATTTACAAAGACTCCTCTTTTATTTCTTTGACCAGTCATTTACCCAGTTTGTCCAGTAGATAGTGCTAGCAACCCACAACATTCAGCATCCAGGCTGAACTAGTATAGAAGGCATTTTGGACCAGTTTCTGGAGCATTTAAGAGCTTTCTTAGGGTGTCGCCATACATTTTATAGTAAAATTGTCCCCAGATAAAATCTACAATAACCAATCATGGATGGAAGTGACAGCATCTGACTGCTCACTGTGTGTTTATTTATGGCACACTTGTTTGTATCCAGTTAAACAGCTGGATAGTGTTTACATATGTTCATGGTTTTCCTGACTTTTGTTAAAATGTCTAATGTCACAAACAGGAATTATTATTTATTTATTAATAAGTTATTGTAATTGTGGCTCAAATGGCACAGTGCTGTCCTCTTCCTACTTTTTGCACCATTCTGAACCTGTAATAAATTCAGAGCAGACACCCAGGGTGTCTGCTGAGGGTTTAGCGATTTTGGCCTTAGGCGAGTGATGGGACTGGGACATTGCATCATTTTCAGCAACACTGAATCTGTTTACTTTTGTTGTCTCACGCAATTTCAAAACCTTTAGTGTTCTGGTGTTTCAAAAGTTTTATCTGCAATCAAAGTGCCTCAAATAGGGTATTTAATTATGTTGATATAATTTCTATTCATGGACATTTTAGGATAATATCACATTTTCCAATGAATAAATCATCAAACCTTTGTGTGGTTGCTAATCACCTAACTGAGGTAAATTGCACATTTAATATAGTGCAGATGCATTGTGTGAACTCATATACTTCGTATGATAATCTCAAATAACAACATTAAAAAAAGAACTCCCAGGTATTAACAATGTTGTTCGCTTTCATGAGAATGCCAGCGGAAGGTTGCAACTAAAATGTAGCTGTAAAGTTATGATTTAGTCCAAGTGTTAGCTCTTATACCAAGTTAGCACAGTTAATAAGTCAGTTATGAATAATGGGCTGTATTTAACACTTGTTTATTTTACTGCATGCAACTATGTTTCTTTCTTTCTTTTCTTTCTGCTCTCCTTTCTCTTCTCTTCCCTCATCCCAAAACTGCTTTTGGAGATGTCTGCCCCTCCCTGAGCCTCTTCCTGTTAAAAGGGAGTTTTTCCTTTTCACTGTCGCCAAGTGTTAGCTCACAGTCTAATTGTTTTCCCTCTAAAATTATAAGATCTTAAGAAGGTAATTGTTGAGAATGGGTACATTATAAACAAACCTGAATTGAATAGAATTATTCTTTCTTTAATAATTGGCTCATAATCACCTATTATTTTACAAAGGCAGCAACCTGGCAAAGAAATGGACTGGAATTTATATAGCACTTAAAAAAAAAATCTTACTGACCACTCAAAGCTCTTCATACACACATTTATGCCAGGATTCATTCATGCACTATATGTAATTTAGGTATACCACACAGATTTTAGACCAGAAAATGACATTAGGCAACAGCATTAACTACTACACCACTGCATTGCCCTGAAAGCAGTCAGTATCACTGCATTTTAGAGATGAGCATTTGAACGTTCCTCACAGTCCAAAGATATGTATGTTTGACTGGTGATTCTAAGACTGGCCATGGGTGTGGATGTTAGCCCTGTGATGGAAACCCTATTCAGAGAGCACCATGATTCTCAGCCAGTGACGGCTAGGATAGGCATTGTATAGGATAGGGTGAGGGGTTAAGAAAATGGTTAAATGCGTATTTAAATAAAACAGGCTACAGTTATAACCCTTAACCTTGCTTCTGCTGAGCACAGCCGAAGGTTCTCAGCAGCGTGCACGGGCCATCTTTCTGTTTTTTCATCTCTCTATATAAATGGTAAAACACTGTTAACATATAGGTATTCTGATCACACTGATAAATGTTCGATTCATCTAAAATGAATCTCCAATGAATTATTATCAGAGTAGCTGCAGAAACGTGCATGAGACACTCTCCTCTTCCGACTGAGACTTAGGTGGAGCTTTTAATCCGTAATAAAATCACCAAACAAGCTCGGAGAAGCTGCTATCATTCATCAAAAACCTGACACTTTATTAAATATACTGTCAGCATTTTCAAAGAAATGCCTCATTCAGCGACCTCATCAAAGCTATGATTTTATTGTTCCCATCTGTGCACACAGTCCTCATTTTAAGTAACTGTGGATTTCTTTTTAGATTAAGCTTTTACAGAAGAATGTATTAATTTGAATGAGGTGATGGGGGTTACTGGAAGAGGCCCGTAGTGCTTTGTTGATGATGGTGGTGAACGTGGGGTCAAGATTATATTCAGAGCTGATTGAGGCTGTGAGATTGAACAATTTTTCAAACGGCTGAATTTGGATTTAGGGACCTTGACAGACACAGTCTCAGCAACTGGAGCCACATTTAAGTCCAGCTGGGTCCCTGCAGAGCCTGGGCTCTCTCTATATGTTCCTGGTGAGCCAGAACAGTGTTCCTGGCCGGCACTGGAAAATGTCTGCGATTGAAAACAATTTATTATATCTGCTGGCAGATAGAATTTCTCTAGCGTGAGCAGGCGATTGTGCACAGAGAAAACGTAAAAGATTCATCTAAGAATGTGTGTATGTACCAACTTTATGTCCTTACTTAGTGAAGTGTGCTTGATCAGAGGTGGGCTTCATTCTCACTCCTGTTGGCTTGGGGTTCACAGGGAGGACACATTGGGGTGGTGTCCTTTCCCCTGAAATTTGGAGCATCGTACACTTATTTTCCTTACACTTTCATGCTCCAATTTGTGCATTTTCTGCATCAGTTTATTTATGTAAAGGAAAATACAATCATCAGGCTGCAGCTCACACTTCAACATATGCTGGGACCTCAGCGGCTTTCCGTCTTGCTTTCAAATAATCATTCTCAGCTTTTCTCATTTAGTGGTATCCTTGCTAAGCTAGACACGGTCTTCTGTGCTTGTGCGCTTTCAGACATGAGAGTCAGGGTGTCTGATATCAGGCTACCTCTATGTCACTGATAAATTCATTCATTTTGATATATCAACCCCTCATTTTTAAGATCATGTACATATCATCTATGCTAATCAGGTTGAATGAAAACGATAAAGGCCCACAGCAGCATTTTATAATAAAGAAAAACAAACAGCTTTTTGAGACAATATATCAGATCTCTTGTTTTGCTCTGTCAGATAAATCTGTGGTTGCCTGTATCTAAGGTGTCACAGAAGATGCTGCAGAGCTGCTGACTGAGACCACAACACTGTGTGTCTTTAAATATGTGTGTTTGCATGCGGTGGTTATAACTGTGTTTGAAGAATTGCATTAACTTATAATTCATTCTTGTATTTTGGGGGTTAAAAAACAGACTTTTTGGGAGGCATTCCTTTTCTGAGTGACGTTCCCGTGGCTCTCTTCCTCAGTAACTCCTCTGCTACTTTCAGGTTTTGTTTTGTTTTTTCATTGCGGTGGGGGTGAAATGACACAGATATTGAAATCTACACCTGTGCTCATTCCTTTGTTGAAGTGTGTGTCTCTGAGATTTATTTCTCTCCTCAAATGTAAATAAGAATAAATCATATATATATATATATATATATATATATATATATATATATATATATATATATGCATTCTAAATATGTCAAAATGACAACAGAAGACGATTCAACATCATCAAGCTGGGACTGCTGCTGGTTCTCAATGTATTCATTACGTTTTTCATACATCCTAATGAGTTATAAGAATCACAATGTTTTCTATAGCTCAACTGTGAATGCTGGTTTTCTGATAACTACCTTCCTTCTTACATATGAATCCATCACTTTAGCCTCACCCTAGAGCCAGAAATAAAATGCAATAAGCAAAACTTTTAATAATTTCCCTTCGCTCTCCCCCTAAGGTGTTTGTCTGTGGCAGAGAAATATGTCATCGTCCCTGGAGGTGCTTAGATTATGACTCGAGAGAATTTAATTTTCTAACTGGGACTGATTTTTCATATAAGGGATATATGAGCGAGAAGCTACGTGGTGCAAACCATTTGGGTTTTACCTGTGCAAGGAATCACACAAAGCCCATCCGCACATAACCTTCCTTCTGACTCTGTGGTGTCAGCAGGGGGAGCACCTGACTCCAGTGTTGTAGCAGTACAGCAGCATCTCCAGACCAGAGGAATGAGTTATTTTAAGTAGACAAAGAGCACTCTATATATACTGCTATAGTCAGTTAGACAGTCGATTTTGTGACAGTTTAACTCTTCCCAGCATTCTGCTGTCAGTAATAGGAAACGAGCCAATTTCCTAAAATCCATCTTTATGTTTTTATAGTCTTACAGTGAGCGCGTTTACGTCCTAATTTGCTCCTCTTAATGTGAATGCACGATTAAACTCAATAGCCACCAAGTCACAGTGGCTCATTTCTATTCTATAGAAATTGATCCAGAAGAAAATCCAAATATGGTAAAATACTGCAAGTAGTAGATCATGTGGAATGTTTAATAACAAATGTGGGATTGAACTTTTGACAGTAACTGTCTGCCATCAGAAAGTGATTTAGGAAAATAGCGTAAAAACATGATTGAAATGTTCATCTTTGTGCACATTTTCCTTTAAATGTGGAGGAAGAGTTTCATAATGCGCAAGTTTGCTCTAATTTGCACGACAAGAAGGCGACATGCGGACTGATAAGTGGCATTCTAATAATAGTTGGACTACACGTATCGATAATGTAGCCCATTCTAATTTGCAACTCTGCCTCTAATTAGTCAGTCCCATGTGCTCGTGTAATAAACACGCTAAAAAAAAAGTAGGCTTGGCTAAATTCCCAGAACTCCACTAATCTGCACATCATCTCCTTTCCTTTTCCAGACACTATTGATCAAACTCGGGCTTTTTCGTCACTATTGATAACTTTGCCTAAGCGAAATCAAGTGCAATTGTCCAGTTAATGTCGGGGACAGAGGCACGGATACATTTTGTTCTTATTCTTTTTTTTTCTTTTTCTTCTTTTTTTAAGACGTGGGCACTTTTCCAGAAAAAAAGAACAACTCTACTTTTTTTTTTTTTTTAATTCCTACTCCAACAAAAGACATGTTGGCAGACTTGTCAAACATACGTGCGGACTCTCGTGCTAAGTCTCTCCGTTACTTTTTTTAAAAAGTGGGACCGGTGATCGTAAACGTTGTTTAACGAGGGGGAATCCAGCCCACATATTTATTGCAGCCGCTGAAAAAAATCTCCTCAATATCCCCCAAGATGGCCGCCGATGTAGGATCGATGTTTCAATATTGGAAGAAATTTGATCTACGGCGGCTGCAGGTTAGTGCTATTCTCACCTTTCTCGCTTTATTTTTCAGCGGTATGCCTTGCTACTGTACTCCGGGGTGTGTTTGCTTGTTTTGGGCGGACGTGAAGCGAAAGGAAGCGCTGTTTGCATTGATAGTTATTAGAAATTGATCCCTCTCCTGCCTTTGTTCAGTTCAATCATTGATCAGCGGTGGAGCGACCGCGGAGCAGCACAGCCTTCTGTGCCACACCGATCTGGGATCAGCACCGCGGACAGCACTGATGTTTATGCATTAGCTTTTCTTCTTCTTCTTCTTCTTTTTTTTTTTACTCATTATTGTCCGCGACGAGCACAGCCGTACTTACATGTACGGAAACTTTTAATGCGCCTCCGAATCGCTGTCCTTGGACGTAGGCTGTAACTTTTTCTCCCAGCTTAATGTTTTATGCGGTTTGTGTCGACGGTCGTTGCGTTGCTGCTGCACCTTTCAGCAGGCTACAGTGCATTTCTTTGAATTTTACATTTTCTGCTCCGAAGGATTTGCATGTCGGGAAGTTTTTAAGTGTGACGTGGAAAGTTAATTTAGTTATTTTGCTCGGACATTTTTATTATGATAAAATATTTAATGTGCGGACTAGTGTTTTGGCTGTATTGACACAGTAGACTACTGTTAGGCTACATTCACACAGCGTTTATTCGCGGTTCACAGACGACCTTTTTCTTTTTCTTTTAATTTTTAAAAAATTTTTTGGACTGTCATGTCGCTGGCACCAAAATGTTTGTGATTAATAGCGAGGAGAATGTGGCAGGTGAGCGGTTTGTTTGTATCACAGCCATAACATGTAGTCCCGTTAAATAGCATGTCAGCCTCCGTAGCCTTTGGCTACAGCTTGAGCCACTCAAACTCAAAGTTGGATTTATGAAGCACGGCGCTGACGGGCTCGTAGCTCGCTCCTGGTCCTGGAAGCAAACGTTGAAATAAGGTTGAGGAAAGCTAAACGCTGTTTTCAGTGTCCACTCCGCCCCCCACCCCTGCTCCTCTCCTCTCCCCCCTCTCTCTCTCCATCCTGAAGCCGCATAGGGCTGCTCGGCCGGGGGAAGCTGTGTAATTGTATTCCCCGCTAATGTTTGTAAATCAGCCTCGGCCGGCGCAAGGGCACCGTCTCTGCCGTTTGACTGATGTTCTGTAACATGAGAGATGACAGGGGCATGGCAGTCCGGCTCTGTCGGAAAAGCCTGCCGAGGAGCAGAAATCAGATCTTAGTGGCTCTCCGGTTGGTCGAGTGTTATTCCAGCTCCCGGCCGCTGGACACCTCTCACACATCCAGGCTGGGGATCCAGAGGGGCGAGGGAGCTATTGTTGTTGGCGGCTTCATGCAGCGTCCTCCCTGCTGGCTCTCACCATGTCACCACGGCACCAGATTTATGATAGACGTATACATGCAATATATATATATATATTATTATTAAATGCGTCTCAGTAGGCGAGGAGCTAAATGTAAAGTGCCCCTTAAGGATGCCCTCAGTCAGGAGTACTAATGTGGCGGTATATAATAAAAAATGGTAGCCCCCATTCGGTAACTGATGATAATAAGGCTTATAATAACCAGCTGTATAAGTTAAATTCATGGTACCTGTAGAAAAGTGTTAACTCATACTTGTTAAATGAGGCACCCTTTGCTATAACGTAGTAAATCCCTTTCAGGACGTTTATTATCAGCTTATTAATAAATAACACCTCTAGTAGTGAATGCCTTGAAGGTAGATGGCATTTGAACTATAAGTATGTGGTGCATATTATAAACAATAAGCCAATCAGGTGGAAACAGGTCATTGTGTGCAAAGGCAGAAATACAGGTGTGTTAGACTGCAACTAAGCTGAGATCCATATGTTGCTACCTGTCTTGTATTTTAGTACCTGTGATAGGTGCACATTCACTTTCACTCATTAGAGTGTTAAAACTCATTGCACGCATGCATGTGATGAAAGTTGTGGCCGTGTTGAAAATTAATCTTTTCTTCTTCTATTCGTTTTTTTTAACCCCGAAACCTTTAATATTTTTCCACAAATTTGATCACATTATCCTGCAGAAAGCAGCTCCGGTAATGTAAAATCATTACAGCCGTTTCGCCATCTATTCCCATATAGAACCCGAGTTTTTGCTCTAGCAGAGTACAACTGCAAGCTATTTATTTGAACAGTTCACACTGGAACATTTATTTTCTCATTACAAGTTATTATATCAGTAAACCGAGTGTGCGTTTTTTTTTCTTCTTCAGTGTTTGTGCAGTGGATTTGTGCCTCTTGAGTTGCACAGGATGAATAATTCACCTGCAGGCTGATGAAAAGAGGGCAGGGAAAGTGCGAAGTGCTGAGGTGGAGTGACCTTGGTTCCTGCTGGCTGCAGGTCACCCGGCCGTTGCTGTGGTAATCATTCACACCAGCCAGATGGCATTTCCGTGGGCGAGCATGAAAAGGACGGGTCAGGGTCTGTCCTGCCAGGTCCTGCCAGGCTCAGAAGCAACTCTGGGCCAGTGTGGTACCTGAGGAGTAAGAGAGTGTTTTTGGATGGTCTGGCGATGAGAAGCCGTGGTGAAACCAGGTGGAAATGCAGCTTGATTACAGTCACGGTTTGTTTAGTTATCACACATAATGTTACCTTTAATTGCCCTTTGAGAAGTCGGAGAAAAGGCTATCGTCAAAGCCGACTTAAAAGGCCAATTAGATTTTCCTTCAGCAAACTTGGGCTCTGTGCCTTTACTACCAGTCACTGTAATCCCTCTGTTGATCTTTTTTTTTTTTTTTAGTAATGTCGCAACGCTGTACTCATATGGTGAAATAATACTCTGCTTATTTGTTACCGTTTCTCAGCGTTGTTTCCAAAGTCTCTTGCATGAATCGAAGAGGCAGCGGGGTTTTAGATCAGGAACAAAAGCTTGTGATTGTACTACATTTAGCATGACTCAGTTGCTCTGGTGTCAGCTCTAATCCACACACAGAGACAACAGTATTGCCAAACAGTGAAATTGCTTTGCAGCCTGTGAGCCTGGCTGCCTCCGCTGCCAGCCTGCTCTGTGTGCTGTTTGCCAGTAGCTCCTCCACACACACGCGCACACACACACACACACACACACACACACACACACACACACACACACACACACACACACACACACACACACACACACACACACCCTGCAATCTCAAATTGGCTGTGAAAATCGGTCTCTGTCTCCCTTTCATTCATGCTTTCATATATTTGTTTGCAGATATTGTTAATGTCACATGCGTCACCATAATCTCATTGTAGTGGAGAGTAAGTCCAGAGCGCCTCAGATCTTGTTTTATTTATCATAATGGCTGTATCATTTTATTCACATACCGCGATTGATGTAAAAGGATTTGAAGCTGACCTCCACGGTGGCTGCTAAAAGTGCTCATTAGCTCATTTTTCAAGACTTGTCTTTCAAATCTTTGCAAGATTAAGTGCAAATGTAAAAGCCAGCTCACTTGTGCTCGCCTCTCATATAAACATTTCTTAACGCGGTTTTGTTATTCCCACTTCTGTGAATCGATGGGTGGGGCATGCCTGTCACGGTCCCCGGTATCCTTCAGCTTGCCCCTCTCTTCCTTTTGACAGTGACAACAAAGCAAATAAGAAAGAAGGGGAGCTTTTACACGACTATCTGGGGCAAATTGAGATGTGAAATCCAAGAGCCATAACCCCCGGTACATAAAACGGAGAGGAACATTAGAGAGCGAGAGGAGTGAAACAGACTTCAGCATTAAGCTGTTTAACCTCTCTGTGTAGCATTAGTGGTAGAGACTTCAAAGCAGATGCTTCAGCGTTGGAAGCAGAATGACAAATGGGTTTAGAGACAGCTACGGTGAGCATTCTCACAGGAAGACTAGGCCTGTCATTAATGTCAGCTTAATCACTTTGACCTTCCTTCAAGTAGATTTCCATACCTATCCAATCATTTTTGCCTTGCTTGGGCTCCTGTTTGCAGACTGTTTCTCTTTTTCTTGGTTGATAAGCCCTGGTGTGATGATGTTACTGTTTATGTAAACTTGAGATGTCCTGAAAGCTGTAAAATGAAAGGTTTGGATAATACCAGCTACAAACATAGTACCGTTCTCAAATAGCTCCTCCACGGAAATAAAGTGTTGTTGATTGTGATGTCCTTCGCAGTCTTTATAGCTTTGAGGAGAAAAATGACATCTGCAATCTATCTCTACTATTTTATGCCTCATAGTTTATCTCCGTCTTTTGGAAATCACACATTTCATCATCCGTACGAAAGCGTTTAGTAGCAATGCGGTAGCGAAGCCTCCAGCCACTACTGGCAGCACTGAGTGCGTCGCTGCTCACAGCACTTAAGCAAGAAAAGAGATACTATGAAATTAATGATTCTTGTAGTCTAAACCATTCCAGTACTGATGCTAGCATGCTGTATGTATGTTAGTAGCATCAGTTTTTTTTCAATATGCCAGAAAATATTTCATATGTGCTGTTTATGCTCCATCCATCCATCCATCCATCCATCCATTCGCTTCCGCTTATCCTTTTTCAGGGTCATTGGGGGGGGGGCTGGAGCCCATCCCAGCTGTGTGTGTCTTAGGGCGAGAGGCAGGGTGCACCCTGGACAGGTTGCCAGTGTGTTGCAGGGCTAACACATGGACACAGACAACCATTCACACTCACATTCACTCCTGCATTCACACCTATGGGCAGTTTAGAGTCTCCAATTATGCTACAATCACAGGGAAAACAGTGGTTGAACACTGCAGCACAACCAGAATTATCGCGACCATAGCCAATGAACTTGTGATTTTTCTGTCTTTGAAATGCTTTGAAGATGGGAACCAGGTCTGTGAACACTTGCAGTCAGTTCCCATCTTGGCTGTTAAAATGGCACTAAGCGGCATTACGAAGGAGTCGGTCTATTAGTTTGCAATTGAATTGGGTAAAAAAAATTTCTGGTGCAGGTAGAGTCTCTCTCGTGTCTTTTTTTGCACTTTTAGTAGTATTATGGCAGGTGTCAACCAGTGTTAAGGTGTACTACTTCCATTATGATGGTTATTGTTAACACTGGTCCCAGTATGTCATATGTAATGCTTTTGTTTTTGCATTTTCCAGCGTGCAAGTCAGCGTGCCTTCCTAGCTATTCTGGCCCACAATCCTTTGTGGTGAATGTGACGAAGTCATATATCCCAGTTGTATGTTTGCAGTCTTGTGAAACTTTCAACATGGAATAATAATTAGCTGGCTCCGGACTTCAAGTAGTCACAGACATAGATGACTTAAAAGTTCTATGTTTAAATAAACAGGCTCATTAATGCTAGTCTGTGTACACAGAGCTGTTCACAACCATTTAGTAACCAAATTAGTTGTCAGTCATATATAGTTTTACTGAAAAAAAAGACACACATTAAATTTTTTCATTGTTTTAATCTGATTGGTATTTCTTGCTTTCTCTGGCTGGACATGTTATTCGTGGTGAAGACGTCCACATCCGTGTGTCTGTGGTCGTGTTTTTTGGTGCCATACTTTGACCAGTTTTGGAGATGATTTGTCTGTTTCAGGCGTGTTTGCTGGGAGTCATTTGTAAGGGCAGCTGCAGTACTGAAAGTAAAGAAGCGTTTTAAATAATGGATCTGAGGTTGCTCTGCTGGACAAACTATGTAATGACACTATTGTTAAATGACTTGTGCCAGATGTTTTTTTGCCTCAACCTCGCTTAGAGGATTGTGACAAATTTTATGAGGCGCCGCGCTCAGCGACTGAAATGCTGTGTGATGCAGAACTGTAGTATGGAGGTATGGTGGTCTAAGGTTGGGCTTAGAAAACACAACATTTCCCTGAGTGATTTGTAATTTTTTTAATGTATTTTTTATTGGAAGTATTTTCTACCAAAGAAAGGTTTGCTTTTATTCACTCAGGTTTTGAGTCTCTGATTCTTCCCTATCTCCAAGAATAGATACCACTAGAGGTAAGTGAGAAAGTGTGTGCGTGTGCACATGCGAGTGTGCGTGTGTGTTATGTGAGTAGACCCTTTTCAGTCACAGCAACAGAAATTGACATACCTCACACATGATTTCATAGCACTGATCCCAAATTACTGTGGCTAATGACTACTAAGATTTTTTTCCATTTACCTGTGTTGTAATTTGCTACCTTCTTGAAGTTATGCATATTAGTTGTTTTCTCTCGTGTGGTATTGTGGGTAAAAACATAAAAAAACCACAGTACTTCCAATGTTTCAACAAGAACACCCCCTTGGTAGTTGACAGTGCTTCATAGCAAGAGACGCCAGATTTTTCATAGCAGTGTGTTCTTCATACTGCTGCCCCTAGGCTGGAGCAATTGTTTTGCAGGAGTAAATAACCAGCTTTAACAAAACTTCAGGGACACATTAGTGTGCTGGAGGATGGCTCCATGGCGGTAGGGCAGCCTCTTCTTCGCTCGCAGTGAGGCAGGCGGAAGCATCGGGAGGAGAGAGCTAATGGCTCATCGGCATTGGTATAAAGCTGTGTCCTCTCCCTGCTGACAGCCAGTCCCCTGCCCAGTAAGTCCATATTGAGCTGCGTTTCTCCACCGCGGCCTTGGCTTTATTTGTTTTGACTGTCTGACGCCACTGCAGACGTATTGAGCAGCAGTCCTTTCTTGTTCATTTTACTAGGCTTACAATGAATCCTGCTGCCCTCTCTCTCTCTCGCTCTCTCTGTGTCTCCATCTCTCTAAATAACGTGCCTCAGCTGTATTTGGGAGGGTTTCAGTTGCTGTAGTTTATTCCCCTATTGTCCATTTTGTCCTTCATGAAGGAAGAAAAAACACATTTTTGTTTTGTTTTTTAACCCTCCAAATGTGCAGCTGCCAGGTTTTCTGTGTTCTGATGCTGGTTGTCTGGTAACGTGGGTTTGCGTGGTGTGAAGGGTGCCCCTGAGCTCGGCGCGCACTCATGAGATCAATGCTTCACTAACCTTCTCCAGGTTGTCTTCGGGGATCTCAGCCACTCTCATTATGTGCCAGTGCTCAGAGTGTGTTTACCAGACTGGAGGAATACTAGTCTTACGCATGCCACCGATTTGTAAGGCCCATTTGTCCTCATTTAAGTGGGAAGAGAGAAGAACCACGAAAGACAGTCTTTTGAGTATTAAAGCAGCATTTGTTATTACTAAGCAGATGTGCTCTTATTTATCAAAATAACACAAAAGGTGTGTTATAGCAAAAGCAGATGGATCGGGCTTGTTGTGTTAGCCGGTCTCGTCTTTGTGCAGCTGCTACCCCCACACAGTTAATTACTCCCTTATTCATCTCCAACAATGGGAGGGGATGGAATAAATCTGAGCCGCGCACTCTGCCCGCTTCTTCCACCAGGAAGGTGCAGACCGGGACCCTAAAGCGAGCGAGCGGCTTCAAGAGGTACAGTTTATCATTTTTAATGGAGAGGAACAGGAAGTGGAGACGTGAAGCTCGGCTCTTGATTTATACGTCGCCTCAGTCGGGGGGGGAGAAAAGAGCAGGTCTGCCTCCCTGTCCACACCTCTGGTTTGCTTCCACCAGAGTCATACCCCTGTGGTGTTCTCTGCTCCTCTTCAGCACCGCCAAAATACACTTGCACTTTGTCCGAGCCACTCTGGAGAAATGGGTAAACAGTGGGAGAATTTGCTTTACCTAACCATAAGATTGTTGGGAAAGGAGATTGCCCTTCTTTTCTTTTTTTTAATCATAAGTTATTAATATCGGCAATTATACAGGTTAACAAATGCATTTTTTTTCCTGGTGTGTGGGAGCTACCCAGAAATCACTTTCAATCTTTCCGCTGCTTCCTGCCTCTCACTTTCTCAAGCTTTGTTGTTCCCTGAAAAGCCCAGTGATGTCATGCTTCCATTGTCACCTGTTCATTTACTTTCGTGGAGGAGAGCATCGGGGTATTGATTAGGGTTTGCAACTGTGTTAGCAGCTCTGCCGGTGTGTAATATAGGCCTTGAGGCTATTCTGTCTTTCCCTTCAGTCTCACGAGTGCTTTCCAGACCTTGTAATCTTAATTAAATATGCAACTTTTGATCGCAACAGGGTCACTATTTTTGAATTTAAATGTGGTCACCCCCCCCCACACGCACACACACCTCCTCGTCTGAGAATAAAGGCAGACATTTTGAATATTAATGACAAAAAATAGAGGAAAGAACAAAGAAGTGAATTGAGACTCGCTTTTTTCAATTTCCCTTGTTAGCCTCCTGCTGCATTCCCCCTATAGTTTTTTTTTTCCTCTTTTTTTTTCCAGATGAATTTTATGATATTTTCCTCCTACCCCTCACTCCCCCCACACTCTATCGTTCTCCCTCTTTCTCGCTCTCTCACTTCTCGGCAGTTTTCCCCAGACAGGTTCCACAGTGTTTTAGAGGGGATGGATTTAATTGCTCTGTGGGGATTGGTTGGCTGTGCCGGGCTCGGCTGTTTAATTAGTGTACCCTGCCGGAATTGGTTTAATGCTTCATGATCTTGAAATTGTCTGATTGTTCAGCCCTCTGGGGACTCTCACTGCCTACGTAGGCCAGCAGGTTTAGCTAAACATTGCTCCAGGCTTTTGCTGTATGCGGCAGGAGGAACAGTATGCCTGAGGAACTGGAATGTGGCTAAGGTGGTGGTGGAGGAGGGACAAATCAGAGGACATGCATGTGAAGTGGACAGTCTTCTCATTCTCCTTCACTGCAGGAGGTCTGCACAGACCTCACAGGAATTTATATCTTTACATTACTTTCATCTCCGCTTGACACTCTATGGAAATCATCCAATTGACTATTAATGCAGTACCAATATTTAGACTGCAATTCAGGCTTTCTGTATGATAAGCATATGATTTTTAGCTCTGGCCAAGCAAAATAATTGCTTTGCTCCTCTGTTTGCGCTCAGTTTCTTGAAGAAGCTTTTTTTCTGCATGCTTTGGCAAGATTGTTTTAATGCAAGATTGTTTTAATGGGTCTCTGAGTTATGTGTTTGGTCACCTTGAGTGAGGGGAGATGGTGGGAAATTACATTTGTGCAAATGGGCGCGGAGTGTGTCTGTGTCCCCTCGGTAGCCTTCTGCAGGATGCCCTTGGTTTGGCGCAATCATGGCAGCGATGTTGACCTCAACAGTAATAGCGCTTGGCATCCTGAATAAGGGAAGAGCTTCTGTTGTGTGGCCATACAGTCAGGTACATATAGTACCCACTGAAGGCTAAACTCATTGCGCTTCATCAGACTGATCGAGCCCACTCACTCAAAGAACTCAACCTTGAAGTGTATAAATCTCTAGTGGATGATAATAAGAATACCTTCCTCTGCCTCTCTGCCTGGACTTCATAATGTGTTTGTCCTCACAGTGAATGATGACTGAGTGCAAAAATGATTACTGTTTGTCTGAGAGCTTCCTCTATTAGGAATCTCCAGGTAGACGCCACACGGATCATATACTCGGCAGTTGTTGACTGGATCCTCCACGCTGCACCCAGGGGGTAATATCTTTCATTGGTCCTGCGTTTATTTTTTTGTTTACATCTTCCGAGGCATCGAGCGGATGCATACGATCACCACGGTGATGGAGCACATGGCAGCTGAGATGCTCCCAAATGAGTCGCACCCTGAGCGTCATCCCCTTTTCTCTCTGGGGGAGATGCCCTGATTACAGAGTGACTTTGTGTTAGAGTTGAGGGGCCTCTCCAGCTGTTGGCATTGTTTGTGCAATGATGATAAGGGTTAGCGAGTAATCAGAGTTGGGTTGTGCCGACAGTTGTTTAATCTCTCTGTTATGAACGTTGTTCAGCTACGTCTGTACATTTTATCCATTTGTGATAAATGCTACTCTTCATGCTTCCTTTTCATTTAGCACTAAATAACAGGAGGACTACTGGAACATAACATGAAGCCGAGTCATATCAGCGGGATTGGAGATATTCATTGTTCTCTGTTATTTTTAAAGGGACACCCTGAAGTCAATTGCGGATCATGGCCAAAGTCAACAACGCCGCTCCTTCATAAATAAGCCTCAAGACTTAATATTGCAGGGCTGGTTCTCCTTCAAAGATAAAAATATTATTGCATCCCACCCCCATTCCCCGCTGCCTTTTGGGCAGGGTGTGAGTCCAGCGTCCGTCTAGACGTGCGGCATCATTAACCTGCCGCGACCTCGGCCTCTGATGAATTCACTCTCACATCCCCTGAAGCCTAGCGTTAGCAGGCCTACTTGCATCCACTGGGAACTGGGGCTTCTCCAGGCTGGCCATTAGAGCCACTAGCCTCTACTGTCAGGCATTAATAGGCCAAGTGGCCGGAGCTTCTCTCAGACTGCTGAATAATTCAGACCGTCTGGTCCCTGTCTGGTCCCGGGGCGCAGGGGGAGGTGAAGTGGGGATCAGGGTGCACGGGGCTGCATGGAGGTGCAGGGGTTAATAACAGGTCTCCCTCCCTGTGTCAGCAGCTGCTCAATCCCCCCCCCCTGCAACCCCCTCAACAAAAGCACCTAACTCCACCCCACGTATGAAGGAAACCTATTCAGTTGATTAGATTTTTCAAAATGGATCAATTTTTAATCAGTGGAGCATCTGACTATGGTCAATAGCATTGTCGCTGGGAAGACAGTTGTTGGACAGCCGTCTTTATTTACAGGAATGTTTGTTTTTTACACTATGTAGATGGGAAGGCAGGAAATGGCTTAGGCAGATCATTGCACCACTGCAGTCCTGGGCCTGTCCAGACAGAGGCCTGTAACAACAGCAACAACCAACATCCAGTGCTCTCTGATCAGACTCTTTGGAAGATCACATCGAATATGAATTCACATCAGAGCAGAAAGGTGGATTAGTCTAGTATCTTTTCCTGTGTGAAACATGGGTCTGTCCAAAGAGACATCTCTTACACATTTACATCTGCCTAAGTAGTGAGTAGGAGTGAAGAGCCAACAAACTAGCTGTAATACTGCCATCAAAATTTCATTGGGCTGTGGGGAGACCCTAACATGTTAAATAATGAGGAGCCCATAAACTTAATGTTCAGAACCTCTCTGCAACTGCTGACGATGTCTAGTTATGACTCGATATGTAGGCAGAATTATGGGGGGATCATCCTTCTTCAGAGTGCACCTCATTTTTGCACATCTGGTCTTTAAACACCCGACTCCCAATATTATTTGTGTGATCGCTTCAAAGACGTGTATGTTGAGAATGAAAATGTTTACAGTGGGCTGCAGCATTACCAGCCTTTTTTTATTATTAACATTTGAAATATAAATGCTGTATTCTTGAAACTTTAATATGTAGTGTGGCATTCATGAGAGGAAGTTGACACAGCCTTGCTCGGTAACGCACTCTAAATAACCGAGTGTGTACTGGAAACATGAAGTTAACAAACATGTCAAAATCAAAAGCAAGCATATAAAAAAAAGTTTCAAATATATTGAAAGGTATACATTTGCTCACACGGCATTCTTTTCAAACTATGCAATAGACCAGATGGTGCAATATCTAATCGAATCAATAGTGTTCTCTGCTGACTGGATCAAATCAGTTAATCAAAGTTTAAATAATTATAAGCATAGTATGATTTTGTATGTACAGCCGTGTGCAAGTTCTAGACTAATCCATGGTCACAGAAGCTAAAAGACTGAGCAGGTGATGTGGCGTAGAAGGACAAACGAAGACAGAAGGTAGTGATGGGAGAGGGAGGAAAACGCAAAACAAAGACGAAAATTCTAGCTACAAGGATAAAAAGACAATAGACTAAAATCAGAGGGAACATATTCTCTTCACAGTTCTAAACACTGACTGTAGGTAGAGTAAGCAGTGGAGTGGGTGGCTGGACAAAAACAGTAAGATTCCTAGGACGTAGCTCGGCAAGCAGTGACTAAATTCCATTTACAAAGGCTGACATTGAGGTTTGTCAGGTTGTTTTTTTCTGTAGAAGAACTGCATTGTGCATATATACAAACAGATATAAATGCTATTTACAGATTGACAGACACAGAAGGTGAAATATTTTTCTGCTTTTACATGATAACATGGCACTGTGCCACGTGCACAGTAGTTTCACAACATACTGGCATCATTGCGTGTCGAATCGGTGGTATTATGAGATACTGACATAACGTGGCATACGCTGGCATGATATTATCCCCTAATTTGTATCACAGTGTAATGACATGGGCATCATTGCAGTGACCCTTTGGTGTAATGATATCACACTCACATAATGACTTACCGCTGTACTGACATAATGACATTTTGGCTTATTTACATATTTGTATATTGAGCATATCGTGACATAATGACATTTTGACATATTGACCATATCATGATGTAATGATGTTGCTGTCATTGCACTGGCCTCCATAGGGATCTGGGTCCCACTGCTTTGCTGGCATATTGACTGTGATATATGACATAACGACACACCGAATGGCATATTGACTTATTCAAAATATTGGCAAATGGCACTGGCATGACTTGGTGACATGCCTGCCTTATTACCAAGATGGTGTTAGTGTGGCTTGTTGGCATTATGGCAATGCAACACTGGCACATAGTTGTATAAGTACACATTGACATACGGTTGCTTAAAACCAGCGCTCTGATGCTTCCTTGCGTCGTAATATTTGTGCACCACCATGCAGCCCTGAATTGCCAGGCTGTTCCTTAATGTCAGCGTAGAAATAGGGCTGTGCGATATGACCAAAATCTCATATCCCGATATAAGAATTCTATCGTCCCAATAACGACATAAATCACAAAAATGTAACATTTTCTGTAAATTATGTGAATCTCGGGCAGCTCGACTTGCGGGAAGTGTTTCCAGCTGCGCGTCATGTAGCTGGAGTGTTTTAACAGATGCATGAAACGATACATTTTTAGACATAAGTTGTAACAGGCCGCCGTTTTCTTTGTGAGTATTTATTACACGGCGTGCTGCGGGGAAAAGCCTGTTCTAACGTTTGAGTCTAAGTTTTATTTTTTTTTAGCACCTAGCGGCTCTTTTTTACTTCTCCTCCGTAAATAATCTGCTCTTTCACGTGATTCGGTTTATTTTGAAAAGTCTCAACAGGATCTTGAGCTTTATTGTGAAAGGTTTATGTGGAACATAAACAAGCGGACACGCAATGGTGTTACCGTCGTTGTTGCTGATGACAACACATAAAAACAGGTGCTTGTCCATCCTTAGTGTGGTTATATTAAATATAAGAGAAAGAGAGAACTTTAATACATTAATATAGCCACTACAGTGACCGTCAAAACGATGAGAAAATATTGCCGTAAACAGTTTATTTTGCGACACCACGAAACAAACAATAGCATAAAATAAAATGAAACGATAGACGTTTTTATATCGTCATCCGATATATATCGTTATATCGAACAGCCCTACGTAGAAATGTTTCTGACTTTATATATTTTTAATGGAGAGCACAACCAAGAGTAACCTGACGTTTCTGCATTACCCTGCCCTGGATATAATCAACTTGGGTTACAGTTACTTGTTACAGCTTTATTTTTGCTTTATATTTTTGATGCTCCAGTTTCCATTCGATGGATGAAACACTCGGGATAACAAGAGTCCTAATCAGATGGTGTAACTAGTGAGAAAGGCTCTTGCAGAGCTTAGACTTGACATAAAACCCCCTGTCCTCCATCTAATCTTCCCTCTTAAACATCAAACTTATGCAAAAAGAAGCAATGCTCTCTGTAAGAAGTACTTATTTTTTGCTCACTAATGAAAATGTTTTGAATCTCTTTGGTGCGCCGCCAATGGCGTTGTTTTCCTTCTTTGCTCTCTGATTATAGAACTGTATAAACTGGGCGAGATTTTGAATTCTTAGTTGATTGCATGCCTGTAGCCATGCACTTTCTCTGCTTTCCTCTCTAGACCTATTTCTACTGATAGCCTTTTTTTCCCTGGTACAGAGAGATGTAGTGCACTTTATATGCAGTTATGCTGAATAGGTGCTGATGTATGTTGAAAACAGTTTTGCAGGTGCCTTGTCAAAATGTGCAGTGGATAGGCAGTAACACAATTCTGTTTAATATGCTATCAATCACCCGGTAGATTCCCATTTGTACATACAGCATTATGAGTCTGCCTCTCCCCAGACTGTCATGACATTGCTGGTGTTTAGCTGCTCTCATGTCCTCTAACAGTTTGTCCCTATTGTCTGTTTGTCTGTTTAATATGCGAAGGTGGTCATTCAGGGAGTCGTTTTGGAACAGTGTAAACGAAATCGGCAACAATGATTAGCTGGCGCTGCAGAGGAAGTGTCCGTCTTTGTGCGAGTGCATTTTGAGACCATCAGGCCTCCCTCAGGTCATCTCGCTGCTGCTCTCTCAGCCTCGTGGAAGACACTCTAGGAAAAAACCCAAACAGCTCTAGAGTAAATACACTGTAAATGGAGTTACTTAATGGGAGATTTTGCATGCTTAATTGCAAGTATGGATTGAAGGTCCATTAAAAGACATCAGTGTCTCGGAGTCCAGCATACAGTTTGAATATACTTGAGATGGATTGATCCATTGACTTCCTTTTCTATCTGAGAGGAGTAATTACAGGCAAAGAGTACTTAATATTTTTCAATATTTTTCTGAATTTGAAAAACAAGAAATAAACCTTTGTTATTGTCCAGGCAGTCCAGTTTCTGATGCGGGAACTTTATTTTTTTTGTTTTGTTTGTTTGTTCAGTGTATGCAAGCATGCTTCAGGGTGGCACCGTAGAAGTCCAGAGGGAAATATCAGGCTTATTTATTGGAGCCTTTTTAGCCCCAGCTCAATAGCAGCAGTCTGATGGCTGGGGTACAGAGGGACTATCTGGCAGAGGAGGAGGTGGGGGAGGATCTGGGCTTGGCGTCAGCCCCACTGACAAGCTCTTATTTACCGTTCAGATCTATGACTCATTTTATGTACCTAATCGTAAAGCACAGAGATTTATCGGTGGTAACGGGACAGTGGGGGAACACCCCAGGAGACTGCCAGATTCAGCCCCACACTACCTGCTACCCTTGCTTCAGGTTCAGTCTACCTGACCCAACATCTTCTGGGAAAAGGAAGATGAGGAAGTCCATAATTCTGTCAGGTATGGACAGCTGATAGCACATCTAATAAAAAAGAGGGTCATAAAAATTGGATGCCTAATGGATGACTCTGTGAGGATTAATAACAGCTTATTGGTCAGGTGCAGTGACCTCTTGCAGAACTAACAATGCATTGGCCAACTGGGCTATCGCTGCAAGCAGCACAGCAGTAGATGACCCGACCAATAAACAGTAAGGAAGATTATGAGAATTATATTACTCATACTATTTCTGATACCTGCTGTATTCCCTTATGTTTTTTTTCCTGGTTTGTGAAGTGCATTTGAATTTTGTTGGTTTATAAATAATGCATTAACTTCTGGGAGGAAAAAAACCCCTAAAGGTTGACATCCTCACTTACCATCATATTTTCTCATGTCTGCCACTCCAGAAATGGCAAACGGGGAGGCGGGGGGGCAAAAACAAGAAGGTATTGTAATACTGCCTTTGTTCTGACAGGAGCGCTCTTAGAGCCTATTTTATATTCCTGCTGAAAATTAAAATTAAACTTTCATTGTTGTGCATGCTGTTTAATCCAATAACGATCTGATGTAACAAACTGCCGTAATATCTCTCAGCATACTTAATCGGAGCGGACTTAGCCCTGTCACTTTATATTAACCTCTGCTGCAACAAGAGAAGGGCTTCACTAATCTGCCATTGTTGGGTTTGGCAGTGTGTAGCTGGTGCAAAACAGATTTGGCAGTCAGCGCAAAAAGTAAAGGCTTTATAATGACAGTGGGGCCTCTCTGCTATTTGGGCTAATAATGTCAAAATCTAATAATGCTGTGGCCCTTGGAATTAGATGGGAGGTGAAATGGGTGGGAATGGAGGTAATGTGGAAAAGGATTTCGGTGGGGATCGGGTTTGGCCTCCCTACCTCCTCTCGTTATGTCGTTCGCTTTTAAAATGGCAAATTAGGAAGCAATTTAATCCCTAATGACCTTTTAAATTCTCCCAGTGTGGGTCTGCGCATGTGTTTGTCTTGTTGTCGATTTAAAATGTATGGTTGTGAGGAGGACGGCTGAAAGAGCGTACTGTCCTGACACATGACAACATAGTTGGATGCAATTGTGTTAACAGGATATTAGATTCGCCAGGAAGCATCCGAGCAAAGGGACCTCAACAGTCTCGGCTAACGCGGTGATCTCACAGTGCTCAGCAAGGCGGCATCTGCAGCGTCATCAAAGCGCTCGACTCCTGTGTTTCCCCCCTGAACGCAGCCTTGTAACCAAAAACAAAAAGCTGATTGGATGCTCTCCCAGCCTCCCCTCATCCCCTCTGCTGTGGATGAGGTCTCAGCCCGGGAGATAAAATAACAGTTATTTCTCATGTGCTATGCCATTTTGTCAGTTTGACTGTTCCACTTATTCAGTGTTTTTTGACTTGCTGAGCTTGAGGGGATGTGAGTGCCATTTCGCAGCTAGATCTGAGTTGTGTTGATTGAATTAGACAAAGTCGGAAGATAATTAAGAACCGCAAGGCACTGCAAAACTGTCTGCTTCCAAACTGGTGAAAATGAGACGCTGCCACATCAATGAGCTAGCTGGCTCTGCTTGATGTCAGTGGTGGGTTATATCAGTTGACACCCTTACCTCCTAGTGCTGGAGCCAGTTTCCCTCCTTTTCCCTTTAATGTTTCTCCAAATATGATTAATCACAAGCCGTTAAAACCGTTGCTTCTGACAGCGCACCACGTTTGCACAGCTTTGTTTGTTTCTTTCACGCTAGTAATATGATCCTCAGCTGCCAAGTGTGGTTTTATGGCATAAACACAACCCCAAAGAGGTGTGTCTGGGAGTCAAATGGGAACAGCAGCAACATCTCTTAGACTTAAATCACTTAGTCACTTTAAGTGTTTGCAGTCGCGTTTGAGAATTTTAAGGAACTTTTGGACATTGATCTCTTGATATCTCACAATAATCAGATTAAATAATTGTACTGGCAGCGAGATTGCTAGCTTCTATTTTTCATGGCACCTACTGTAATCTTAATAAAGTGTTTTTACTGCTTAAACATGAAGGTACTGTAAAGTATATTATAGTCATATTTATCTATATTTACAATTTGGCACGATGTCTCTTGTCTACTTTGAACTATAACAACATAGGAGCTTTTGTTTTGTTTCCACAAGACACTCCTTACACTCCAAGGTTATGGGAACTCTGCCGAATGCCACAGTTTACCAAACGCAGCCGTGACTTCTAGTCTAAACTTAAAGTAAACTTTAACAGTGTTTTTGGTCATGCAAAAAAACTCCCACAAACAAATAAGCCAAAACGATCAATGATTTGAATGTAGACATGGACATTATGGCATCATTAAAAGAAGTATTGTAGTTTATTGTAAAAGCACTGCATGTTACAGTTCACTGGTCCATCTGCACGGTGAAAAAGGAAATCTGTATTTTTTTGACAGATGTAACTTTTTCACAAAGTCATTTAAGAAATGGGGAGCGGAGGGGTCAAACAGCTGGATCTGTCTGGTAATGTGCTGGCAGCTCATGTGCAGTCAGGCACCTCTCAGCCTTTCAGTTTCAGCCGTTGTATTTTTCACCCCGTTTTTATGGATGCCGGCCGAGTCGTGCTTCTCTTTCATTTCCATTGGCGGATAGGTAATGTAGCTGTGAGGTTAATGTTGAGAATCATATAGCTCAGGCACAATAAAACTGACACCGCGAGACCCTAAAGAAGTATGTTTATAGTAGCGCGCAGAGTCTGCTTTTGTTTGTGTGAGGCTGAATGCGGAGAAGGATCGGGATTGTTCCGAGGCCTCCCCAAAGGGTCTGGACTGCATGCGAGGAGGGTGGGAGCGCAGTGGAACACGGGGTGTCAAAGGCTAATTTTCAAAGCCCCTCACGGGCGCTCATCTCTCACTGTGAAGTGGCAAGCGTGGCAAGTGGCTTGCATGTTGTCATGGATACTAAAGCATGGGACCCCAGAGATGGGGAGCGGGGGACGAATGGCTGCCCTGTCTATAGGATTCCTGTCAACTCTGGCCTGATAGATGGCATTGACGGATCATTTTTCATACTGTAATTGTTCTTAGCAAACACAGAATACCCTCTAGTATAAACAGTGGTGTGCCGGCGGGCTAATAAAGTGGGAAAATGGAAAGGGATTCACTGATCCACAGCCTCTTTCAGTTTAAGAGACAATGCCTCTGTTGTCCAGGCGAGGCTTTCTGATTAGAGCTGTGAAGGCTGAGGAAAAAGCCCGGCCGAGAGAATAAAACAAGGCAATCATAAAGCAAACGGCAGTCACTTCTCTGTATCGATGTGGCTAGGCGGGGGTGAAGTCTGTGAGAAGTGTTGACAGCTGAAGGAACAACAGGAGTAGGTCTAGGAGTGATTCGTTTTCTCCCCCCTCTCTATTTGGCCAGTGAAACGGTGAGGGAGAATGCTTGTCCAAGATAACAAATACAGCACAAGTGCAGATGCATAGCAGGGACTGGGAGCTCTATCTGCCAAGCTCTGAGATAGCCAAGCGCCTGAGCTGGGTGCAAATGACTCTGGGTACAAAGGTACTATTTGTTCACCCTTGTTTTTGTATGGGCCCCGTGTCTCTGCTATTACTATTGGGATTGACCCAGTGCCATCTTGGAATGCTCTGCCTGTGCACGGGGCTGCCGAGGTATGTAAGGGACATGACCTGGGACTTATGATGTCAACTGGAATCAGCGGAGCTCCGATCCAGCTTAAAGAAGCTGGATCGGATTCTTCTTTAAGAAATCCTTTCAGAGGTGCAGATTAATGGTGATGGCGGAGAGCCAGGGCACCAGCTGGACACAATACTTTGGAATTCTCACCAGAGCAGAGGGTGTAATGTACCCATCATATCCTGGGTGATTAAAATTTTAGCAAATTACATCAAACTTTTGAGATGCCCACACTTTTGCTCACTCATTTGCTCTCTTCATAGCTATTGAGGGAGCCTATTTATCTCTCGCCGCCGCTTCATAGTCCAGCTGTAAGCATTTTTGTTTTTGTTGGGGTTTTTTTTTTTAATGCAGGAGGAGGTCGGTAGGTGGATGATTCTTGACTAATGTGTGTGTTGGAGGGGGACCTGCAGATGTTGTGTGGTGAGGCGAGCAGTCCTGGCACTCCTCGTGGAGCACCTCGCCCTTCTGACTGCACTGTGACACGCCGTGACGCCCGAAACACTTTAGGCTGACCCGGCCGCTCACCTCCTGCCTGATGGACAGATTAAAGGACCATTAAACATAATTACTGTTTCAGTTGGAGAGGCCAACTCATCCTGTCAGAAATGGTTACAAATTGCTTTACCTCTGCTCCCCCCCGCACGGCTCTTAAATTCTGAATTTCATTACATTTGTCTACTTTCTTGCCATCAACAAGTTCGGGCTTTGAAAGCAGAAATGGGTTTAGCGCGGAGAATTGAAAAGGCAAATGGTGATTAATGGAAGGGTTTGAGAAATGTATTTTTGGAGCTTGCTTTGTAAAGGTTTTTCAGCTTCTGTGGCTCTAAGCCAATCAGAACGAGCGTGATGGCTGTGGAGAGGAGTGTGACAGGTAGTTGATGTGATCTGGAGTGGAGCGGTGTGAGTGTGTGGTCTGCTGCGCTGTCTGTCTGATTATGTAAAATGTGGTGAGGTGGTGTAACGTTGGCTGGCTGTTGCAGTGGTTTTTGCCAGCTTCACAGGGCCTGTTGCCAGTTTTACATGAGAATGTGCAGCAGTGCCTCGTAATGCTCTCTCTGCTCTCGGTATCCATAAGAAAACCCACACTGCCGCCCTAGGGAAATTGGTCGATACCATCATCCCAGCTGGAGGCCCAGGCGGCAGACAGAGTTTCCCCATTTTTTTTATTTATTTATTTATTTTTTAAAAAAACATCAACACTGATGTTTGCTATGAGATCTTCCTCTACTGTAACCTGCCCCTCTTGCGCCCCTTCTCTTCCTCATTTAGCTGATTATTACACCCATGGTGAGAACAAACAGTTTCCTTACTTAATAATTCACATCACTTTCATCTGATACTCAGTTACCATGGGCAATTTAGTAGTTGAATAATTTTGTGAAAAATTCATTTATTATCGCTGTGCGTTATGAATCTGCAGAGACAGAGAGTGGAGTAGTGGAGGATTTTAAATTGCGTCTGTGGAGCGAGAGATCCGAGGGTAGGTAATGTGTTCTAATGTTCTCAGCCATATGCATTGTTTTCAGGGCTCATCGGTTTTACATCGATTCCCACTGAAGTGTTTAATTGCATCATGAATATGATCTAATTCTGTCCTTTTCACTGAAACTGGAGCACTCTCTGTAAATGATGTACGGCCTTGACAGCACCACATCAGGATGTATTTTATATGGAATGTAAATTATAGTGTTAAATTAGCCTGGAAAGATAACTAGCTGGCACGGGGGAATGGACTCAACAGTTTAATTTAGTGTCAAAAGGCCGTGAAGGGATAAATCACCTCTCTCTCCCCTCTCTGCTGTGCCATATTAGGCTTTAATCATTCTCTTTTCTTGTAATATCACTTGTTTCTCACTGCTGCCTAAGGAGTTCTTGAGAACTACACTGCATTTCTTGCAGCATCAGTCGGCTGCTTACAAATGCTTCAATTTGAGCATATAGAAGACAAAGCTTGCATCTTTCACTTTCACAGTTTTTACCCCCCCCCCCCCCCCCCTACTTGAAATACAAGCAATTTAGCTTTCCCCTGAAGATCCCAAATGGCTCCTAAAGACCTAAACTAGCTCTCTTTACTCGTAGCAGCATCTTTTTGTCACGTGAGAAAGTACTCAGTTGTAATCTATAGGGCCTGAAAAATTAGGCCAGCACTGAACTGCTGGAAACCGCAGTCCCTGGAGTGGCCACTGGAGGCTGCCTCCAAAACCGAGCCAGTCCCCACAGTCTCTTAAGTTAAAATGCCCATATTAACAGCATTAAATGGTGTGTTTATAGCCTAGTACAAAAACTTGCTTTGGTCTCCATGGGTAGTTTCCTGCTTCAGCTGTACTATGGGTGATTTGGTATGCTTTCTGGTAGAGAAAGTCACTGGTTTGAGTCCAGCTGGAGATGCAAATCACCTTTGGGGCTTGCACCAGGAAGGACATCCAGCATAAACCTGCCAAACCAAACATCTGGAGCTACCCCTGTGGCAAGCATTTGTTTCCATTTGGGTCCTGGTAAAGCTAAAGTTGGGGTTCTTGCTGCTTTGATTTGATTTTAAGTCACCCAGACATAAGCAGCTATAGCTCCCAGAGGTCTGCTGGGCATCACCTCCAGTACAGTGAGTTGATTTGGTGCCTTTTGGAGTATTCTTAACCTCCTAAGACCCGAACTCTTTCATGGCATGCATTTTCACTTTCTCTTTGCTATTTGGGCTGATTGGGCCCTGATGAGTGTAAAAACAAAGAATTACCTGATTTTTTTTTTTTTTTAACCTGATTTTTGTTTCTGAGAAAAATAAGATCCACGTAAGAGGACATTCGTTTTAAATTTCGATAGAATAGTGGCAGTATAATGTCCTCATAAGTGGATGTCAGGCCCTTGTAGAGCACAATTTAGTATTTTGGTCTAGACAACCCAAAATGTGATGTCCACATATGTGGATGCGAGGTCCTAGGAGGTTAATGTACATATCTGACAAATCATTTTTTTTTTATTTTATACTTTTTTTTTTCTTAGTTGCCAGGCTGTTTATATATGTGTATTGAATCCTTGGAGCTTGCTAGCCTTAGCCAATAACTTACACTACATCATAAAAAACAACAACATTATAGCCAACACTAAAAACCTAACTTTGAGACTATAAAATGCAGAATCCAGAAACCAATGGGTGATGTCAAGGTGTCTAGGTCCATCTTTTATATTATTCTATGGAACAGACAAAAGAAGGTTAGGAGTGTAAGGCGTCACTGCGTAGGTGGGGGTATTCTTAAACAGATAAAAGCTGTTAGGAGATAGACTTGGGCTTTATAACAAGGATCTCCCCCCGTTTCCTGTCCTCAAGGCTGGAGTGTTTGTCTGAGTGGCCTTCGCTATTATCCAGAGCTACCCTCCATAGGCCGCTGTGCCTGGGAGCAGCCCTCTTGCAGCCCGGCCCTATCTACTATGATTGTGTCCTTGACAACAACTACAAGAATCCACCTGGCCAAGATCTGGGTTTTAATGTGAGAACTCGTTTGGCTTTGTGTTCCCAGAGCCCTCATTGTGAATTGACATTCACTTTAATTCACTTCTTACCCACTCGATGGGGATGGGTACATAGATGGAGGAAGACGGGCTCAAGGAAGAGCTGAATTGGTACCTCAGGTGACTCAAATTCCTATATCTTTAAAAAAAAAAAAATACGTGGTGAGTCACAGACATCCTATAAACCAACTACTGCTCACTCAGGGTACCTCCTCACACTTTGAATTCCTCTCAGTATACCGCTGAATCTGACAGCTCTCTGGAGAAAAGAGCCCTTAAATTATCAAGTGGGGCTCTAGTTGTTTTCCTTGTTGTTTTCAACTCCTAAAAGGAGGGGGTAGGGTGGGCTTTGGGGATGAATTGGTATGTTAAATGAGCTATGGGAGGTCTGCTGAGTTTTTTTTTTTTTTTTTTTTTTTGAGTAGGGGGGAGTTCAGTCAGACGAGAATTGCTGCGTTGGGTGTTTGAGGCAGCTGTGTGAAGTCATTTTCCGGGAGTGCAAGCGGGAGAGAGGTGCGGATTAGGCAGCGCCTCTGAGCCGGAACAAGTCTGTCTGGGAAGGGATGAAGGCTACAAACCATAGATCTAATTCCCTCTCACGCTGCTAGACAGCAGAGACACTCACACATAGCCAGTGTGAATTAGGCCCATTTGCTCCCCTCACTCTGAAGCGAGCGAACACGGGGAGCAGACAGGGAGAAGTTGACATACTCCTCACATCCTGCCCTCGCTCCCGACTCCCCGCGCTGCTTCCAGCCCACCTCCAAAAGCTGTCTCCAGCTCACGCTAGTTTTTTTTTGTTTTTTTTATTGTTTCTTGTGCTGCAGGTCTTTATTATTGCTGACATTAACATGAACACAGTGCAAAAACAGGCTCCAGTGTAATCCTGTGAGAGGGGGTGGAAAAAGGGCATTCCACTGGCAGTGCAGAAAATGTTTGCACCTGTGGCCACATTGATCGCGTGCTTGAAACTCCAATGCTCTGAAGTTCATGTCTTTTTAATGTGTGTAATGCCTCGCCTCAGGTCATGCGATTGCCCCGAGGTTACGGAAGGTCCACGAGGCTGCGTGCGGTGGTGGATTAGCTGTCCTCCTTCCTCCCTGCCTACCTTGATAAACATGGCACCCTCTCTTTGGCTCTGCGTGCACGGAGCCAAACCTAGTGCCCTCTCGTCCACACACAAAAACCTGACCCCAGAGCTCAGATCAATGCGGCTGACCCAGATACACTGTCCCCCTGTCTCTTTGTGATTGGACATACAGTGGTTTGCTTGTGGGTCAGAGGCAGCAGGGGAAGTTACAATTCAGAGCTGAATGCTATCCACCATGTAAAGCAGGCACACAGTGGCCTTGAGGCTGTTTGAATTTCACCCAAAGTGTGAGCAGTATTTCTGTTTTTTCTTGCAATTCCACCGGCATGGAAAAACACGGGTGGCTTTAGTTATTAAGCTTTTGTTTAAGAGCTTTGCTAGTTGTGAAGAAAGATGGAGATGTTGGTGTAAGAGGCTCCCCCTACCCCCCGTCCTCTCCCTGTTCTCCCTGCTTGTCTCTCCCATCACAGCCCTCTCCACCCTGCGTGCCCAGTAATGAGTTGTATTACATGCTCTGTGGTGGGCATGTCTTGTGTTAGGGGCCTGTATTCAATCTTTGTACTGTGAATGCAGGGGAAGGCTCTTTGTGTGTCTTTGAGATGCGCTGAATTGAGACGGTGTGCACCGAGTGAAGCTGATGAGGAGAGAGCGAGTCCTGAGAGGAACATGTGGATGCCTGGCAGGCAGCGAAACGCTCTTGTATGTTTGTGCGCGCTTGTGCGTAGACACCGTGTTTACGCCGTGTGCGTTCGCCGTGTGCGTTCGCCGTGTGCGTTCGCTTTTGGAGGGGCGGATTTCAAGGAAGTGTGCTGCTGAGCTGGATGCAAGTTGAATTAGTCTTAGTAATTCAGTTTACTTATCCCCACATTTTCAAATGGCACGCCAAGAGGTAGTGTATATTATATGAATGAAAATCTACTCCAGTCGGCTCATTCATCACTTGAGCCTCTCATTGTAACCCGCTCTGTGGACTGGCGAGGGGCCTAGCTATGGGCTAAGTGATTTTTATGAGGGAGCATCATGGGGCTCAGGTCTTATTCCTTTTTGTAGGAATGCATTTTCTACTTAGATGGCAACAAACTGCATTTGCACTTAAAACATATTCTGTAATCTTCTGTTATTTTACATACAAATTGCATCCTGGGCGATGCATTCATCATTGCTCATATCCAGCCCACTCTTAAATGAAAAATGTATCTGAGATGAATAATGGATCCTTCCATAGTATAATTTTATGTTTCTTGAATATACTCGAGAGTTCCTCCTCTGCTATATCCTCTAAATTTTTCTGCCTTGCCTGGATGAAGTTTTAGATATGAAGAAAAATTACTTATTTACCGTGGTTATTGTTTACCTGAGAAAATTTTACAATATGAATCCTCTTCAGTACAGATAATATGTGGAGTATGGCGTCGAAGGAAGAAAAAAAAGCACTCTGCCGTTGTACAACTCCAGGATACTTCATATTTGAACGGCAGTCAGTCACGATCGTGTAGCGTCTTAAATGTTTAGTGTGTGGAACTCTCGGTCGGGAGATGATGGGGTTTGTAGACAGCTAGCGTACACGGCTGCTGATGTAGTGGCAGTGTGGTGGGGTTTCCTCTTGGGGGGGCTATGGGTGGGCAGCCGTGTGTGAAGCTGGGAGAATTGAGGTTGAGTAGCCGAGCCCTCTGTCTTTATCTCTAATTACATGGTGAGTCTTGGGGAGATTGGGCAGCACTGTAAAGCCCCGGCAGATAGCTTTGCGGCACCCTCCCCCTGGCTGTTACAGCGCAGGATCTAGGGGTGTGAAGCAGAACCAGGTCTGGTGGGGCCCTAATGCCCCTACAGATTTTCTCTCTGGGGAGCCCCGGGCGTTCTTTCCTCTCCATGGCAGCGCCGCAGTCTGCCGCATTCCAACCTGCCGCTCGGGGAGAAGCACACCGAGGCTCCGGGAGCCCACTCTGTCGTGCTCTACTTGCTCCTGTCGGTTTTTTGTCGTCCCCGAAGTTTCGCAGCTCGTCCTGGGAGACGTCTTGACACAGAGTTGCAGATGGGAGGCACTGGACCGAGGCAGCTGGTGTCACAATGTGGATTGGAATTCACAGTTGGGATAAAATATGAAACAAATATGTCATTACACATATGTTTTCCGCTGTTTGTTCACCCAGCTGTTTCCTAGCTCAGCTCCCCCCACTCCCCCGTGCCTTGCCATATAAACCTGGGTAGGGCTGACTACTAATAATCCATGATTTGTCCCATTGTGCCCCATTTATTTTATTTTTTTCCCCCAGTTACTTATGAGCATTATCCTCTGTAGCTGTCACTTTGGTCTGCTCAAAAGAGCTGTGCATGCTGGAATTTAATGTTTACACTTGTTTTTGATGATACGAGGCGACGCCATCAAAAGACGGCACAGAACATACTTCACTACAAATGAAGGCAGAATAATTCCCAGTCAGTTAAGTGTCCTTTGATTCTTTTGCAAGTTTAATCTGCAGAAATCAATAAAAGGATGCACGTTGGGCCTGGGAGTCAACAGCAGCCGTGTTTGATGGGTAAACGGACAGCCAAATGGATGATGCGGGGGAGCATTCATCTTTCTTTAGGCAAATTGGGCTGCTAGGTCCCGACTAATTGATTGATCGCATGGACTTGCTGATACAATCAAAGCCTGGCCTGATTTATGGCGATAAATCGATTGATTAATAAGGTTTTCTGGGATGGGTTTGGTCCGTGATGGTGGCGAGAAGCAGGGGCGGAGGGGGAAGACACCTCCGAGCCACACATCCGTCTTGGAGCCATCAGCCGTGTTGGTTTAGTGTGGTAATAAGAGAGGCCCGGATCTCCCAGCTGACATTTACAAAGAGCCGCTTGGCTATGACCCGCTCCCTAGATTAACCTCCACTTGTTCTCATAAGTATCCCTGATATTAAAAGATGGGAAGCAGCATCAGGCGGCGGCGGAGGGGGGCAAAAAAAAGAAAAAGAAGTGTGACTTTTTTCAGTGCACCGTTTGCATACATCATTAGGGAGAACAACAAAAATCAATTGCACATTCCAGAATAAATAAAAACAAATATCTTGAGCGGGCCCTCTTGTTGACTCATTCCAGATTACATTTAGTCGGCTGTTTAAACGCTGATTTACAGCAAGATGGAGTCCATTCCCCGCACTCGCCTGCCTGTCTGCCTGCCTGTTCAGAATATGAAATGGAAGTTAAACACTGTGAATCTCCAGCGTGAGGAGGAGGGCTCTGGACGTGTGGGCAGTGTAGCATCAAATAGATTGTGTTTCCTCCCGTGTAAACGCCTAATGTGTGCCGAGCGCTCTGACACAGATGAATGTAAGGAATTTGCTGTAAAGACTTTACGGCCCTTTTGAGAGACATGGCTGGAAACCGGCAGCGTGGAACCTCCTCCACGCCCCCCTGAGCACATGTCCGCACAACACGCGCACGTTGGCGAGCGCTTGCACTTGCACCTGCACACGTGGCGAGGCGCACGGCCCTCCGAGGAGAGAGGCTACATCAAACTGGCAAAGCTGGTGCAGGCATCAGGGATGCTTTTTATTTGCTTTGGGTCAGATGTGGTGGCCCTGACGATGTGATGAGAATCATCCCACAGACCTGCTCGACGCTGTGCGCCGTATTAAGGCAGGAAACAATCTCCTGACCGAGCTTATCATTTAATATACAAGCGCTACCTTCTGTTGCACAACAGGGCAAATTTTAAAGCGACTGAAGTATAAACTGGCCTTTCAAGTGGCTGCTCCCATTTTGTGACAACAGAACTCGCCTGCCAGTTCCCCGAGCCTTTTGTGACGGAGCTCAAAGCTCTCGGCTGCTTGTTGTCAGCTCCGGTTTTATTCCCACTCTCACCGCTCTATTTAGATTCATTTATTTTTGGTTCAAATGCTGTAAAATGAAAGTGTGATGCCGAGAGGGAGGGTAAAGGGAGTGTTCCCTCTCTCTCAGACAGGTGGCCCCGGTTTATGTCGCCGGGCCCCAGGGGCCCCACTAACTGAGTCTGAGCGAGAGGAGGGACCCGTCTCTCGGCGCTACACAGGTGGTGTGAAACGCAGCCCTCTCTCCACACCTGAAATATTCAGATTCTTCCAGCGGCTTCGCTTTGATCTCACCGCAATCGACAAGGGAAAACGTAGAGGATGGGGTGGTGGGGGGTAGAGAAAACAACAAAAACAAGAGGAAGAGCAGCACACCTGAGAGCGAACAGATTGACATTTCTTAAGAGAGAATAAACAATCGCAGGTTAGCTGTGCTGCATCGCTGCAGCTCGTCGTTTCAGGTGAAAGTGGGCCACGGCAGCGATGGCTGCGTCTGCGGAGCCTTCCTCCTCTCGTGCAAACTGACCTCAATGGTGAAGCTTCACAGGAACGAGTCCCCCGCAGCACGCTCCTCTGTTTCCACTTTGAAAGTTATTAGAAACCAGAAAGCAAAACCTGTCCCCAATTTTATTCAAGTGCGACACTGTTGCCGCTCGCCTAATTTTTCACGCATACCCCAGAAAAGAAAAAAACCCCAACTTATTTTGGATGGTTATTGTGTTTGAAGCACCGGGCTCTCTCTTTTTTCTAATTCTCAACTATTGTAACACCTCCCCGTTGCTCTTTCATATTCACATCTCCATTTGAGCCGATCATTTTGGCCGACTGAGGTTATCGTGTCTTCGCTCAGGTTTCAACCCACTAGTCTGCTAATGAATCATAGGACTGTGTAATTAGTCACCCTGCATGTACAACACAATGACAATAGACACCCTGATTGTAACCACAGAGTTTGAAAGGAGCAGAACAATGCTCGGCCTTAATGATGATATATAAGGTGTTGTAATTGGCCTTCGTTTGGAGCGCTCAGTCATGGATTGTAATTTGAAGTTTCTAATTGGAGGGCATTTAAAGTTATTCATTGGTTTCAGAGTGGATACAGGATTGTTTGAAAGAGCTGTAATAAGATGTTTTCATGATACCTCTTGATACTATTTTTGAATAAGACTTGACAATAAATGGAATTAGGGCCTCCCTGGTCATACTAAGATGAATTACCAGTGCATTAGTGTGAAAAAAAAGAGGGGGAAAAGCGCGTTTGTGTGTACATGTGTGTCCAAGCGTGCATGTTGGATTTAAAGAGAGAGAAGTGTTGACAAGTAGGCTGTGCTCTGGCGCATCAGGCGCCAAAAACTCTCTAAATGAAGCAGGGTATGACGAATAATGGCTGACAACACCAGTCACACCTTTTGCTGATGGTTGTAACGCTCACGCGCTTCTCCTTCCTTTTGTAAGATTTAGCATGCTGTTTGAAGACAGCCTGACTGACTGGGGATTAATTATTTTGGATGATTTATCAGACTTTCCAGTCCAGAGTTGAGCGAGGTGTCAAAATGAAACGTGATTTTTAAAAAACATTTATTTATTTATTTTCCCTCCGCATTCGCCGGTAAGTCCTCACACACAGTCTGTACACTATACACCTTTACCTGTTTATGCACAATGCAGTCAGCATTGCTGCTACACAGTGGACGGAGCTAGGGTTCCCAACCTCGGTGTCAGGACCTCACAAGGAGACATAAATTGTATCAGAGGAGGTGAAAGGAGACTTATTGGACACTCGGAGCACACATGCTTATTATACACAGTTCCTGCATGACTGCTGCAGCATTTTTCAGCTGCAGCTTGTACGCTTTTATATGACGTGCGCAATGAGCATGGGATCAAACCTCCAATCCTGTGATTACTCTACTCCCACAAATGTAATAAGGCAATGGCAAGGGAAAAGGAAAGGAAGGCATCATGTCTTCATATCATTCGAAGTCTGTTTAAGCTGCAGAATTTCCTCTCGCCTCCTCAGACATGTCAGGCCTGCTGCTGTCCTGCATCGCTGCCCCTCCACTACCCCAGCATTCACCTGTGGGCTCTGAGGGATAATTACTTATCATGTCCCAGATTCTACGTGTGTCATATTTTTGGGAAGAGATGATTTCAGAGCTGAACTCTCGCTATATTCTGTTGCTTTAATAAATCAGTAAATTCAAATATGAGCTCTCTGACTGAAATACGCATGGATTGTGATTTTCTGGGCAGATACAAAAATTATGATTTGGCTGATAGCTGATGGTTTATTCTCTCTCATCTTTATTTTTTTGTGGTCACTCATTCTGCCTTTTTTCCCATGAAAACAAGGAAATTGTCTTTACAGATGATACTTTAACAGATTTATTGCCCACAGACATTCATGTTTGTCCTGTCTTCCTCTGCTAACTGCTAACCCGTCACGGCACATAGCTGCCCCTCCCTGAGCCTGATTGTGTTGGAGGGTTCTTCCTATTAAAAAGGAGTTTTTCCTTCCCACTGTCGCCAGGTGCTTGCTCATAGCAGGTCGTTTGATTGTTGGGGTTTTGTCTGTATTATTGTAGGGTATTTACCTGTTGTTGTGATTTGTCACTAAATTGAATTGAATTGAATATAAAGTTGAGGCAAGTCTGTGTTACCTTACCTAACAGATGTGTATGCAAACAGCTGTGTGTGGAAGCTGCTTATTTGCGCCTTATTTCTCTTTAATTAGCCGTTGGCAGTCAGTGTTTGGCAGGCTTTCAGTGCAGACCTCTTCATAACCATGTTTAGATAATATTTTTGTGGGTAGACCGTATACTTTGTAACTTTTTCTAAATCTTTATCTTGGGTTAAGCTCAACCCCATGTGGCACTCACAGTTGTTTAAATGAACTGGGAAATATTGGGTAATAGTGGGTATTGGGTAGTTTGGTTGAACCGCAGTGTGATGGTGACATGAAATGATGTAGAGCAAAACTAACGAAGCATCAGTTCGGGGAATAAACAGATGGAGGGGGATGCCAGGTGATAGCATCCCGCCCCCCCACAGCATCCCTGTCAGAAGCTGCATGCTCAGCTCACATTCCAATTGTGGGGTCGCGGAGGTCAGAAGCTCCTCCCTGCTGGGTTTGTCTGGGCGGTCTAGCACCCACATAGACACACGCTGTCTGTTTGTGCCCTTAACTGACGCTCAGCTCAAGGAGGCCAGATAAGAGTTCATTTTGGATCTTTCATATGGACAGGCGCCAACGTGCGCCTCTCCCCGAGCTCCTCTAACCCCTTCAGCCAAACCACTCCCTCCGCCGTTAGCGGCTGGGAGCGTTTGCCAATCATAATGTTGAGGCCAGACTAGACTGCAGTGATTGGGGCCATTGATTGTAGTGATTTGATTTATTGATCAGTCTGCCCTCTCGAATGTGGCGTCTCAGATGCGGGGCTAATCTGAGGCTGCTATGGACAATCTTGTGCCTCACAGAGAATGAGAAGCGATAAGGAAAGTATGAAAGGAAACTACACTTATCTTAATCACATACTGGTCCCCGCTCTGCCTCGTTCGCTGCAGCCCCCCGTGTGCAGATGTCAGCGCACATGTGTCTGTGCGCACACATGTGTGCCAAATCGCTCTTTTGTGCAAGACCTTGCATGCAAAGAGTGTGTGTTGTTGTGTCAGTGTGCGTATGCGGTGGGGGTTGTGAGGCAGTACAGTCACCAGGCAGAACAGAGTGGATCTATAAATTGATGGAATTCAAAGCCTCCAGCATCGATTACCATTATAACAAACAGCAGCACACAGAATGTCTGATTATTTTTAGACAAAGATTCTGTGCTCTCAGCAGCAATTCTGCTGATGCTGTCACACTTTCAGACATCTGCCTATGATTGCAATTAGATGGGATACAAAAAGAAAAATAATACCCCCATCTGCATTTTCCCCTCTCTCCTCCTCCTTCCTATTTTTTCCCTATTTAATTTGTGCTGTCCAAGCCCACTGCACACAATAGTGATTTTGACTCAGTCTACCTCAATGCAGTACCTTGCTAGTTTCCTTTTTTTTGCACAGTTGTCAACATTTTCCACCACGGCTTGTCTTTGTGAAAGGCCAGAAAATAGCTTACCACCACAGATGTAATCAAGATGAGCTAGGTTTAATGAATCAATGTCAAATCTACTCCAACATAACACATTAGCGAGTCCTGGATTTTACCTAAAACATTCCTGCTTGCACAGATTGCTACAGCACATCATTTTGCTCCACTTTTTTTTTTTGTCAAGAACAATTGTGTTAATTAGCTTTTATCCAACTTCCCTTTGCCTAGAATCATCATTTAAAGAAACATAACATACTCGCTTTGTCTTTTTTTTTTGTGTCAGATTTCTTGCCACCTCTAACCTCCAGTTTCTTGCCTGCTTCTCTCACCCTATGGAGTCTGAAAGGATCTGTGCCTGTAGCCTTCGCTGCAACACGCTTTGCATAAACCTCAGACCTCTTAATGTAGTATAAACAGCTGCTTTATCATATCATCTGATGGCTCCACTATGGGGTCCGTCTTTGGTCAGTGTCAGAAGGCCACAGTCTGCTTTTGTAAGCCAAAGGATATATGAGTCATGGTTTCACAGCTATTTTTTCCTTCCCTTGTGTTTAGCTGGTCATTGAGCCGCTAGTCCGTTTACAGGCTGCCAATAGGGTGCAGATCTAGCCTGTTAAAACCACTAAGCTCCTTCTTTCTTGGTCTTTGTTTTCGAGTCACCAAGATTGCCTTCTTCTCACGTATCGATGGGAGCACACCAGGACTGGTTCCATTCTCAAAATCCCTCTTTCCTGCCTCCTCTGGTCCCAGTGACAGCTCCGCCCTCCCAGGGGAAACTCATCAATTATGGCTGGATGTTTGACTGGCAGAGGCTTAATGACAGGAGCTCTGTATTGACCTGACTGCCACACACTGAAAATTTGGTCCCAATCGCCCTTTTTAAAACCTGTCAAATGATTACTGAGAAACTCCTCTTTGCACAGCTTGTTGCAACTTGCCTTTTCTTCCTCTTTTTTTAAGACGAAGAAATCTACATGTTCATGCAATTGATCCTGTGAAAGATGAAGCCCAACATAATGAAGGGAGATAAGTGAATTTTATCAGGGATCTTGAAGGTCCCCTGGTTGTAGGTTGAAACGGATCACATCTGATTAGGAAGCAGAGGAAAAGTCTTCCTCAGTATCTTTTGTCTCCAGAGATAGCATTGCTATTTCAGCAACACTATATTGTGAGTTTCTCCCATCATCAGTCTGAACAAGACAACCAAAGTAGCAAACCGTCTGTTCTGCCTCACTTCTTTCCAGAAAGACAGGCAGTAGGTTTCATTTGATGGGCTGTTGCCCAGGCTCCCCTCCCTCGTAATGGTCTAGAAACTGTGGGGATGCTTTCAAAATAACCGTGCCATAATGACTGCACTGTTTGACTTGCATACTGCATGAGTATCCACCATTCTCATCAGCTGAGCTGCAATAAAAGTGAGCCCAGCTTTACGGCGAAGCCACTGACGCACGGGCAGACTCAGAAAAACCACACTGTTATATCTTAAGTACTTATAAAATCCACTCAAAGTCACTTCTTGAGGAATTTTCTCTTGGCAAGATTAGCCAGTCTAGGGCCATTTGAATCTAGTGGAGGTTGGCCGGCTTCTGAAAGCCGACTCTCTAATCTCCAGGAAGGCTCATCCCAGATGGACTGTGAGGACTAACAGGAATTTATAAAGTCCTGTCGCCTTATCCTGTACAGCCATGCCCTTTTTCTTTCTTTTTTTTTTCCTTCTGTGACAGCACGATTTACAAGGAAAGACACATTTCCTTCTCACCAAACGTATCATAAATATTGGGACGTTTTGACAAGGGTAGATGTTCAAACATGTTACGTTGGTCTTTGGTATAAATACAAGGCATGCAGCCTTTTAGGGATGATTGACTTCAACTTGACCTGTCATTACTTGAAAACTACACATTGCATTGCTGCAGTTTAAGTTTTTCTTTAGTTGTTTTTTTGTATTAATGCAAAGCAATTTCACACAGAACCTGACAACTGACTCAGAATAAAATGGGTGGTAATGTCTATTATTCGTATTGTTAGCAGTCTTCCTTAAAAGACAAAACTACACTTGATTAATCTGACTTACTGTATTGCACTATGTATCTTCTAGCTCGTCTTATTTCTTTATTTGCGTGCACCTAATCTGTTCAGTTGGCCACTGGTTTATATGTTGCATATATACCACATGAGAACAGTCTCATCTAAGGCTTTGTGAACAGTGAAAAAATAGAATTTTATATGCGTTTATATATTTATGGCATCACCTGTAGTGAAACTCTGGGCTGATGCTAATGCCAATGTTTAAAATAACTTGGTCGATTGTCTATACCAGTGCTTTTACTTTATGTCCAGGATAGCAAATACATTTTAAAAAAAATTTCTTTTTTTTATATTTAGCTTTTGCTAAAGTGACACAAATGATAAACATCAATCTCAATATGCGATGCATATGGGGAAAAATGAGCAAAGACGCTAACAGAGATTGGCTGCTGCCACAAAAACAACCAAGAAATGATGCAGTCGATAAGAACCAGACTTTCCAATATTTCCAATATTTGTTAACTTCACTATTTTGCTAAAAATCTTCATCCAGCAAACCTCTTGGCTATGAGCGGAAAACTGCAGCTTAGCACAGCAGCACATGCCTGGAGGTGCAACCTGGCCAGTCAGGAACATTTGCCCCCTTGTAATGATGCTTGTGACTTTTCCGTCTTTAGCCTGTGGCGATGACGCTCTGTGTTCAGTGATCGATCACCGATTTCTTGGAAAGTGAAGTTTTTGTCAGAAATTAAATCCTTTGCAAACATGTTACACATGACTATCCATGTGCGTTGTTATAAAATTACTATAATTCAACAACTGGACACAGTTCGACAGTTCAAGTTTAAGATCTATAGAAAATAAACAAAGCTGCATGAATTAAATCTGATTTTTTTTTACATGTTAGGGCACTCAAAAAAGTTAAATTGAAAGTTTTAGACCTCAGCTTGGCTCTCACTGCTTTCATTGCATATGTCAACTGGGCTGATAAATGGGCTGATAGTGATATTGGAGTGATGGATCAGTACATCCTTAGTTGTATGGTTTTTAACCTTTTAATGACTGAAAGTGTTGTTTTGATTGAACAAATTTAAAGATTCAGTGTGTTGCATTGAGGCTGAACGCCAATGAAAGAGTCAGGAAGTCAGAAAGAATAAAATGCTGTTATAGTTTTGTGACATACAATAATGCCATACCTAACATTTAAATGGACTTCTGTGGAACATTTTATAGGCTAAGACGGTTGGAGAAGAAAGAGTTAGTGGGATAAGTTTAATATAACCTCCTGTAGAGGAACCTGGGGTGGATTGATGGGCATTAAAGCTGTAGCTTTGACATTGGACGCTGCTCGTCACATCTCAGGAGCATGGACCTTGGCCAATACAGCGCCAAGGTTGTAAATGTCCTCAAGGCTTGCATGCTGTCGCAACAAACTTTTACTGCCGAGGCGATAGCATCAGTCAGGTACCTTTCTTGTAGACAAATTGGTAAAGTTGTGCTGTTAGAGTCTCAGTGTATAGCATCTCGCTTAAGACAGTGCACATTCCTACTTTAGCCCCTTTTTGACTCGCCAGTCCAGGGACTTGAACCAGCAGCCCTTCAATTAACAGACCGCTTCTCCAACCGACAGGCTGTCACCATCCCACGAGGCCACGGCTGGTTGGAAGCTTCATCCTTCCATTATCTGACTTTTTTCCCTCTCCTCCTTGTCGTGTTATGATTTATTAAATTGCCTTTAAGTAAGACTGCAGATTAATTAAAACACAGTCAATTTAATTTCCCGGCGTCATATATAAATTCGTAGTGGTAATTGAATCCCCTACTCCACTTTTTATATTGTAACCCAGCAGTTACAAGAGAAGAAGATCTTCGTCAATTACTGATAATCACAGTCCAAACTAAGAGGAATACACTGCTGTCTGTTTCACTGCTCGGTGTAGGAAAGCAGAGTTCGAATCTGCTTTCTCCCTTTTTTTTCTGTTTGCTGAAAGAGCCGGGAATTGGATGACTGATCAATAATATTGGATTTGCGGATGGCATGTGGTGCAGCTGAGTCCACGGTGAATGCAAGGTTCTGATGAAGGGGCCTGCTGCACAGGCAGCTATGCATAGCGGATCAGACATGTTGGCAGGGCGGAGCTCTCGTTTTGCTATGACTACAGATATGTAAGCAACCGATGTGACATTAATGGAATAGCAATTGGGGCCCGTTGTTGTAGCAAAAGGGTAATGTGGTTTAAAGCTATGGAGGCTGCTGTCGCGTATTGAAAATCTGAGCGGGATCAATATAAAGATTGGTGCGGGCGATGGGGGAGAGAGATGGAAAAGAGGCTGAAAATAGATCTGACCTGTGGTAATTACTACAGCATGTGAGGCGCTCGTGTGTTTGAATCAGGTCTCGGCCGGGCTTAAAAAACAGCCACTCATTTCAGAAGGAAGCTCCATTTGTTTATAAGGGTGTTTGTCAGGTTACTGGGCCTTAACATGTGCTCCCTTGCTCTCTCTCTCACCCTCCACCCTCTCACCCCATTCGCTCACTGGCGCTCTATAGCTGTTGCAAGGGTATTGATTATTTCAAATACTGATTATCTAAAAGGCCTTCTGCTACTGTAGGCATTGGATTTATTTTGGCTTAATTATTTATGGGCCAGGGCTAGCTGTAAGTATTACTGCTGTGAGATCATGAAGGATTACATTGTTAATATTCAGCAGTGTATTTTTATTTATGTACACTCTTAAGCTTTACTGGATGAGCTTTGGCCGGCTCCCTAAAGTGCCGTCTCTCTCTCTGTCTCGCTCTGTTTCTCTCTCCCCCCGTCTCACCGTTTGTCTGTCTTTTGTGTGTTTTGTAGAGGGAGCTAAACTCTGCAGCGTCTGAACTGGCGGGTCGACAAGAGGAGAGTGAACATTCCCACAAGCACCTGGTAGAGCTGAGCAGAGAGTTCAAGAGAAATGTCCCTGAGGTGAGTCTGGCACCCCCCCACCCCTTACACTGTCTCACACATACACACATATGACCCCCCTACATTATTTCAACTATGTGCCATTTTGCTCATCTTCACCTCAGCAGGTACTGACTGTCTGCATCTCTGCAGCTGCTCAAGCCCCCGCACATACCTTTTTGAACAGGGAATTATTTCTCTTGTAAAGCCTGCATTAGCATACTGTATGTTAACAGTGCGCAGCACTTGCGAGAAATCAGGGTTAGCCTCCTCCCTTCCCCTTTCCAGTAGATCAGTTAATATTTAAATGCTGAGGCCTTGCAGTATTAGCCTCTGGCTTGGTGCGATGAGGGTTGAGGGGGCTCATTTGCAAAAAAAGGTAAGCACGACTGTGCTGGTTGCTTTCAACTCCAAAGCTAAAGCACCACTTTATGAAAAAGTTATCTTGGTGTCAGAGTTGGCAGTGGATGTTGATATATCTCCAGGTTTATGAGATGGATCAGGAACAGGTGTCTCTCCAAACCCATTAAGGAAAGGGATTCTGACTAAACAATGTGATGAATGCTGATTAGGACGCATCCCCCTCTGCACCATCCCGCCTGTTAGGGTTCACTACTTTGTCTCTGGTTCTATGTTACAATACAGAACCAGACACAAGTTGTGATATACACTGAGCTATCAAAGCAGCTACTTTCCTTTCCTTTAACAACAAGTGAACTCCGTTAGTCTGATGTATCTTCAGTTCATTCTTTTTCTGAACTCTCTTCTAACAGCTTTCACTTAGCATGTTCTGCAGTCTCTTAAAACAAAGCTCCACATGGCTAATTACCATAACCAAGCACATGGCTAATTAGAATATTATTACATATACACATTACCCAAGCTATTTCTCAACATATGTTTACACACATGCTGTACACAAACGTGAAATGTGCTCATGCTAAAAAAAAAAAAAGTCTAAACAGATGCTCAGATAAATTGTGTATTTTACTCCAAAGCTAGGCTAACATACAAGTAGCATCCCTAAAGTTTGCTACAGTGATGAAGCAGGCCCTTTTAGCTTCTTAGCCATAATCTCACATGTAATCTCATAGCTTTGTGTTTCTTTACATCCACTGTTTGTCTTCAGCTGAAGCGGTGTGGACCACTGACTCTGCATTGATCTTTTCATATAGCCTCTTGCTACTTCCTTCCTTCTGCTGTCTTGCCACCAGCACTATTTTCCCCTCTTTATTTTATTTCTTAATTAATAGTTAATCTGTAATTCTTAGATTTTCTTGTTGAGGGACAAACAAAAAAATTCTACCTTAAGCCAAAGTCAAATTTAAATGTTGAAGTTGTTGTTTGCCAATGATGAGATTGCTTAAATTAAGACTTTAAAGCGAATGATACGGTGGCCCTGAGAGTCAAAGCACAACAGATGTTTTGGGGGTGGGGGGGGAGGCATTAAGGTGACAAAACAGCTGCAGAAGTGACAGAAACTAAAACATGTGAAGGGTTGCGCCGCTGAGATACGCTTAAAAGAAGGATTAATCAGTGCCGTGAGGGAGAAAAAGACAAAGGTAAGGTCACATGGTTCATGTAATACTGTAGCTACGTGTTTGCTATTAGTCGTTTATTGTTAGCTTGTCACTTTCGCAGCTTGTCACGTTATCGTCTCCACAGAAACGCTTGAGTTGCATTTTATCTTTTCTCTTTCCGTTGTGTTTTTTGTGTGTAGTTTTTTTTGGTAGCTTTTCTATATGCTGACGTTTTCTTAAGTTGCAATGCATTTGACCTCTCAGGGCTGCCGTAGAATGAGGACTGGCGATAGATATTGATAAGACTTGATACCAATACTGTTATTGATTCTTCTTAGCTGAGCCACAACAAAACAGTTTTTATTATGTTAGAGTTTTGAACACAGTGTAGAAACTAAAGGACAAATAAGTATTTGAGGTGTGCCCCACTTATTAAAGTGCACTTGGAGCCATATGATTCTGATGAACTGGACAATCTGGAACCAGTTCTGAATAGCTTTCCTTAATGAAATTTCATTGCATTAACTACAGTGTAGTCAGATATGAGATCTCTTTGTGGTTAGCACCACGGAGAGAAACTATTAAACACAAGCAATGCATCTTTCAGTGTAAGTACTGGAATGTGAATGTCATTTGAAGCGAACATAAGCTATAATATTTCTTCTGTTTACAATCAGTTCTTGTCTTGTCATTATTTAGGGGTACTAAAAATATCTTATTTAACCAGGACCCGTTATGCTCATTTTCTAGTTCCATATTTATGTTCTTGGACCTGAATAGCTTTGCATAATTCACAGTTAAAATATAATCTTTATTGAGCTCGTCTTATCTTCTGTCTGAAGCGAGCCGTTTTTCCCCTCCCTTTAAGAAAACTTTCTTCTGACTACAAGAGGTTTGAACATCAGGTGGGTGGGGCTTGAATTCTTACATCCAGAGGTGTATGGCTCAGGTGACTACAACAGGGATATCCCCTTGCATTGACATCATGCAGGACCAAGAGTAGAAAAAGTGAAAGAGAGCATTTTTTTTGTCAGATCCTGACTAATCATACTTTCAGACGCTACTAAATTCTACTAAAAGGGGCGGATGTCAAACTATCCTAACCATTACACTTAATACATCACAATAAGATTTTAACAACATGTAGAATTTCATGTGTCATTATTTATGTTCTGGGCTATTTTTAATACCTACTAAGAAGCTATATAGACATCACTTATTTTCATGTTCTTCTGCTTTACATTAAAAATGTGCTGAGACCTCGATGCACCTTGCTTTTGTAAAGCAAAATGGCAATTAAGGTAGATTGAACCGAGTACATGAAAAGCAAAACCTAAGAGAGATACAGATATGATTTAGTCCTTTTTCATCATCTTCCTTTGAAATGATCAACTATTGACATGTAGGCTGAATTCAAAGGGAATATTTTTATATTTTATAAATTAACCTTCAAGCTATTTGCTATGCTGCCTGCCTATCTCAGCCTGTAGTGCGCTGCTGTAATCTTGTCAGTATAATACAGGCGTTTAAGACAGGATCAGGCTGTCACCACTGGCAGCACAATCCCCTTACCTGAGGCTGCGAGAGCTCGCACACGTCTGGATCTCTAGCTAGTGGAAAGCCCCACTTTTGAAACATGCCCACTCAAACTCTTCAGGTTTAACCACTAATACTCACACCCCATTACGACGTAACTCACCGGCAGCACACGTGCAATGTGAGGGAAGCTGTGGTGAGAATCCATTAACGTGCTCTTTCTTATGTTTGTGCCGCACTGGGACTGGTAGACAGGTGGAGTGTGTGCAAAAACGACAAAGTGCTGAGACAGAGTTTACTGTTTTTTTTTTGTCTGTACACAGGAAGTCCGGGAGATGGTGGCACCTGTTCTCAAGAGTTTCCAAGCCCAGGTGAGTCGCACGACTTTTGCATGCTACGGATCACTGATTCAGCAGCGGATTTAGCAGATTCAGCGCTTTTATCGACGATGTCTGAGGCTTTGTCTGCATAACATTATAATCTACTGAAAGGAGACACTCTTGCTTAGCACACTGACCAAAGCAGACCACTGTGCTCCTGGAAAGAAACACTTGATTGATAGGGCAGAGAATCCATGGCATGCTTTTCATGTTACTGCTCATCTGGTGCTTATTGACTGATGCCTTTTCTGTCAAAGTGAAGTAGCATCTATCTGCCATTAGATGATCAGATATCTGGCTTCTCATATTTTCTTGGCTGAGACAAGCCCTCATTTCCTGTTGTGATGGTGCATTCAGCGTGCCCCCTCTGACGTCGCCATATTGAAAAAGTCATCTGATACCTACCAAGACTCTGCTCTAGCCATTAAACCAAGGTCATAAATCACATTTGTGAGCTGCATTATGGTCCACGAAGCAGAGGCTTATGGAAATGATACCACAAATATGTTTCCAGTCTCGTTCTCCCCCTTCTAAACTCCCGCTCAGCGCTAACCTGAAAGCCTCATCATCGGTAAACATTAGAACACTCGGCATGGATTGTTCAGATCTCTTGGAAGCGATTATTGGCAGCTTCTTTTTAATGCTTTATAATTGACTATGCCCAAGTAAGCGTGTTTTCTGGCAGGAGCTATCACATTCAGCACCCTGTGGTTGATTTCTGTGCTAATTCAATTACTCCGACTGTAAAGTTCCACAAATATCAGAAGCACCCTTCCATATCTTTATTGTGCAAACAGGAACCCAAAGGATTAATTTAAGCACCATTGATGTCTGACAACTGGGAGTCTCGAGATGTTTCATAGTAGATAAAATAGATGGCTGATAATGAGCAATGATTTTTTTCTTTTTTTTCATGTTAGCTGCAGGCCTCTCTGGGTACCTCTTGGTCTCTCTTGTGTAACTACCACAGGCTCGTGTTCTGCACATTTATAAGTAAGCCAGCTTGCAAAGCAAAAAAGCTATTTTTTGATCGCAGGGTGCAGCAGGCAACTAAGAACACCATAATAATCTAATCCTCTGGTGTTTTTCTGATACACTTTGACCTTATTGGTAATGTCAAACAGCTTGCAGAGGCTTGTGAACTTTACCCAGCGGTAGTCTGCTCGACCTCAGTGTAAGCTGTGGGACCTCGACCTGCTGCTGCTGCAGGGGGAGACAGTGGAAAGGAAGGTTGGAGTTGGATGTGCTTATTTGGCTGTGTGGTTTGGGATAGACCGAAGCTCCCCTGCAGGTGCACTGTACAGGTGGTGAACCGTAGAAAAGTCCCGGCATGTTCTGCGTGTGCGTGTGTGAGGATGCATACTTGCGAGGAGGAAAAAAAACTGGGTCCCTGCCCCCCTTTTCTTCCCCTCCCTCATTGCAGTTCGGAGGCCCAGAGGAGTGCCTCTTGGTATTTGGACCCTCATCATGCCACTTCTAAAGGAGAAGTCGGCTCCTTTGAAGTGTTTGCGACATGACAGGTTTCCTTTCTTTTCTTTTTTCATTTCAATGTTCCCCACCCACTTTCCCTCTCTTCTCCCGTCCAATCTCGCCTTCTAATTATCACTAACCAGGCGACTGATTAGAAACACGTTGCCGACCTAGTTTTTCCGCAGAGCTGGAGGAGGAGAAAGGGTTAATCCCAGAGCTGGTGGCTGTCATTGGTCGCTTCCCTCCTTCTTCTCCTCTCTCTTTTTTTTTCTCCTTTCGTTCTGCTCTCCTCTTTTCTTTCCCTGGAAGTTTGCTAATGAGGTCCCGTCAGAGCTGAGGAGAGGTGTTAATTTGGCCTTGTGAAGTAGGAAGGAGATTAAGGACAGTGAGGAGCTGAGTTTACGGCTTAAAATACACCGCTGTCCTTATTAATCCACAGGGCCCTGGGAGACCGGCGTTTTTGGTTTTATAATGAACACTGTCTTATTAAGAAGGTAATTTTAATAAAAATTTACGGCGAAGAAGAGGAGATGGTACACGTCTCCATGGTCTCAGGCACACCTTTGGGGCTGAGGGATATGACAGTTATTTCTCAAATAACCGATCGCTGGAGAGCCGGGGCCCGTTGGACCGCGCTGTTCACACAGCTCTCTCTCTCAGAGCTCTCGCTGCCATCTGAACATACAGGAAAAACAGACTTTGCCGACTCTCACCGAGACTTCGCGGGCTTCTCAGTGCAATTTACACCTCCCTCTCACTTTAGAGTATAAACTCCCCTCAGGACGAACCGTGATTCCTGGTATGTTTGCAGGAGAGAGGCAGATTCCTCCTCACATCCGGACAATCTGAATATCAGGCCCAAATTAAGCACTCATTCTATTTTTCTCTCCTCTCCTCTTGATGTCGTTCGGCGATCTCGGAAAAAGAAAACAGCAGTATGGGTCCCTAATTACTGAAACTTGCTTTACAATGATAATCCGTAGAGTAATTTAGCGTGCACAATGAGAGTTGTGGTGCTTGCGCAGATGGAGATTCTGATAAATAGTTTGTAACGTGTAATTAGCAGCTCTGCCGGTTACATGCCATTAACCCCTCAAGCTCAGGAATCATTATTGGCCCTCATTATCAAGCAGTAAGGTACGATCGAGCTGACTAGACATCAAAAACATCAAACAGCTATTAAAGCAGTGCGAGCTGGGGGCCGGTGGACACCTGTTTATGAGTCTAACTGTGCCATTTCTTCCCCTGAGGTGCTAAAAGTGATGATGTGAGGGAAGACAATGTTTTCATGTATATTGTTGTTGTTGTGGTTGCTTGTTTTTCTGTGTGAGCTTTGGAGGTCTTTTTCAAACGAATTAAGACATCTCAAAATGGCTGCTGTGTCTTGTCTGGAAAGGTGGACTGTGCTGGTAATATGACCTTTCATGCTGGAGAGCGGCACCAGAAATGTGCAATAAAAAAGACAAAACAGTTGTTTGGATTGTCATATCTGCTTTAGTGCTTTTTTGTTTTTGTCGTTAAAAGCTTCTGCAACTGTATTTTCATCCTCGTTTAAGGCTTCTTGCAGATAATTTGTCCACGAGTATAAGAGCTGAGTGGAGACCTTTGCCCATAATGCCTCGCCCTGAGCTGCCCTCCCGTACTCCACGCGGCGAGGTAGACGACCACCATCTTTGATCATCCATCGAGAGCCGACCAGTTTTTGCTCCTTTTTGATTAATTCCTGAAGGAAATGATAATTTCTCTTGAATGTATGAATATGTTATGAATAGTGGAATGAATCAAAGAGTAAAGGATGATAATTAATTACAGCGCTATGATAAAAGGCTGTGGGTGTTATGACGCAAGCTTCCTCTGTGTCATTATGAGAGGCTCCGTAATTACCTTTCTGCACGAGCCAGCGCTCCTGGCGGTGCTGGCAGTGAGAGTGCCGCTCGCTGAGTGAGTCTAACGGTCATAAAGCTTTTCCCTGCCTAATTGTCTGAGGGGCTCTATGGCACTTTCATAGATGAGGGACTGCGCCGTTAGGAAAAATGCTCGGCGACGCTACAGCTTTTCCAGCTCAATGAAGACAGATCTTCATCATGGGCTAAACCTTGCGGTTATTAGGTACAGATTGCATGAGTGGATGGCTAACTTGGGAAGGTGGTGTCGGAATGAGTGAGCAGCAGAGTCATACAGTCTGATAAAAAGCTGCTAGTAAACTATGTACAGTTTTAAAAGCAAGCTAGTGTGGATTTCTTTGTACATTATAGGCTCATATTTCTGTGCCAGTGAACCAGATCTGTGCCTCCCAGGTACCTCTGAATATTCCCTTTGTGTTATTATTCATGCCCTACCTTATGTAAGGGGCATTTACGACACCCTCCTACTCACTCCCACTCGCCCATCCTCCCATGCTTCCCCCCCCGGCTATGACCAGGCTGCTCCATACTGGGCCGACGAGGTATCTCTAATGCCTGTCTCCTGCTCGGCTGTCTTAGGCTCATTGAGCAGCAGGCCAGGCCCAGGATCTCCAGGCCATTACCTATTCATAGCACGCACCGGCCTCCAGCCTATTGTGGGGAACATAATGGGCTCCGGGGCCATGTAAACCACCGGCTTTCTGCTCCCAGTTTATCGCTTGTGTCCTTTTCATGCTAAGGAGAGGGAATGAAGGTGAGAGTAAGGAAGTTAGGAGAGAGAAGGGAGAGCCAAGAGGGAGAGGGATGTGAGGGGGCGTGGGAGTGTAATTGGACATTAGATAATACCTTCCTTGAGTCTTCTACGTCCTTTGCATCTCCTGAGGGTGAATGGCCTTGCATGTTCTCCACATCAGTGCAGAAAAGCTGCTTTGAGCCAAACGAAATGCACCTCGATTCACTCACTGTTTCAGTTTCTATTACTTTAAAGTTTACTTTTATCGATCACGATTAATCAGAGATGAACAAGCTTATATGTGGATGTTGGATCAAATGCTCTGTATCCTGCTGTAACAATGCAACTTCATTTCGTCTAATGCCAAGTCCTGTACATGAGCAGTGAATAAATAGCCTTTTTCTGAAGATACTGAGATTTCTTAGAGATAGTCTAGTTTAAGTTGACACATCACTTTACATTCTAAACGTATTCAGTGCAAGACATGTAGTAAATGGCCTCTGGGTGAATTTGAACCTGGGCCTCTGGTTAACCTGCTCAGCCTTTTGCACTATACCAACATCCTTGTTTGGAATAACTTTAAAGTGACCTGTGTAACTTCTGCCAGGTACTGTGGGCACAACTGACAAAATACAGAATAATAAATGTGAAAATATTGTAATCAGCAAGTGAATTTTAAGTTGGTATATTTACAGATAAATTTAATATAAAGCCAGGACGATGCCACCCACAGGTTTGTGAACTTTGGCTTTTGAAGCCTAAAAAAACAGATAAAAGTAGAATTACCCTCACCCAAAAGCATGCACTTCCTGGGTGGTTTGTTGGTACAAAAAGACATTCAGCTGTGTCAGCATTCACCTTTCACTCAAAGAGGGCATGCTGTTAATGTGCAATGTAAAATTGTAAGGCTTATGAAGGATTTAAATGAATGGAAAAAAAATAAAAATCTACCTGCTATCAAGTACATTAGTTATAAAGACCAAAATGTTTATTGTAATTGTCATTTTAACATGGAAGTTTATTCAATTCCATTTAATTCAATTTTATTTATATAGCGCCAAATCACAACAACAGTCGCCTCTTTATATTGTAAGGTAGACCCTACAATAATACATACAGAGAAAAACCCAACAATCATATGACCCCCTATGGCAAGCACTTTGGTGACAGTGGGAAGGAAAAACTCCCTTTTAACAGGAAGAAACCTCAGGCAGAACCAGGCTCAGGGAGGGGCGGGGCCATCTGCTGCGGCAGGTTGGGGTGAGAGAAGGAAAACAGGATAAAAGACATGCTGTGGAAGAGAGCCGCAGCTTCCTTAAAGATAGCCTCAAGTGGCCACTAGAGGAATTGCAGTTTTCACAAGCGCTTCATTTCCCAGAACTGGAGGTTAATGCTTGATATGGACAAATTACTTTTTCTAGGTGACTCGTATAGGTCGGGATTTGTTGCTAGCTACAAGTAAATATAGAATTGGTGAACACTGCCAGTTTTGTACCAAACCAGTTTGTTCTCATAAAATAAAACTGAGGGCTATAACAGAAAAAGCCTTCCACGAGAAGGACAAAAATAGAAATCATTATCTCGCAGATCCAAACAGAAAACACAGGTTGTGTTTTCTTTTTAAATATGCTTGCTACGTATGTTTTCTGTCTGCAGAGGTGAGCACTTTTTTTTTTCTGGCCAAATTTATAGCTTAAGAATTTACCATCCGTCAGCTTGGCAGAAGCTCAGACAGTACCTTTTTAAAATGAAATATCATTAATTCAGTAAATGACAACATAAACAAACCCAGTAGTTGGGTGGCAGCGTTTCACCAGCGCTGCACCATCTTTCAGCTCCATATTGGGCCTTTTGTAGAAGTTTAATATATCTGACTGCCCTTGTTTGTTTCCTGTGTGGTGACTGATTGTTGTGATTCTGCCGGGTGTTTTTATGCTGAGACGCCTCAACCTTTCCATCAGCCTTCCCAGTGTCAGTCTTATCCCTCCTCTGCTGTGCTGTGATCTGATGGCGTGTGTGTGTGTGTTGGCGTGTTTGTTTTCCTGTCCTGACTGATGCCCTGTCGGAGCGTCCCAGTTGGGTGTATTCATCATTATGGATGCGTGTTTAGAGTCAGGGATGCACACCAGGTAAAGAAGAGAAGATGGGGGGGGGGTTGTTATAAATAGGCACTTGGCTCTCTAGCCATGTGGAATTGATGAGTTTCAGCACATTCTGCTCTGCAGTGCCAGGTTTAATTTCTACCGTCCTGACAGCACAAACCTCAGAGCCCAGAGACATCACGCCTGACTGCCGCTGCTGTGCAAATGTTAGCCATGTTTGAGGATGGACGCACGCATAGCGCCGGCTGCAGCGCTCCTATTGGATGTCTGACTGGGTGTACATCCCCTCCTCTAAACCCCTGTCACCTTAACAGACAGGCAATCACATCCCTGACTGGACACTCACCAGCAGCACACAGTAACTAATCCAAGAGGCAGTTTCTAAGACTGAGCTCGCCTCGGTCTTAACATGGTCAGCTACTGGTTACGAGGCAGGTGAACGCCTCTGTTTCCTCATCTGCTCCCTCCAGGCACCCTAAGTCAGACAGCAGCAGCAGCAGCAGCAGGACGAACCACAGCAGCAGCACTGTCTCTGAGATTCTCCGAGTCCTGGCTCACTCTCAGCTGCTGGCAAGAGCACAGTCAAATTAGCCAATAAAAATGTGTGAAATCGGTGGCTCAGTGCCGGCGAGGACGTGCCAGGAGAAATAAACATCAGTGCTCGCACAACCAGGAAAAGCTCGTGTGAAGAGGAAAAAGGCGGAACGGGAGAGCTGCTCCGTCGATTCTACGGCACGACTCTCTGATTTCAGGCGCAGAATCGGAGCTGCACAGACACAGTCGGAGTAAAGTTGTTTCTCCCCTCCACTGAACACAGAGACCCGGCACCGGATCAGGCCGGTGTCAGCACAAGTCAGAAGAACATGAGCTTCTGTCAGAGGATACACAGGCCTCACGTGCCGAAGTGATTTAATTCCCACTGTTCATCTGCAGTGGCCTCCCCCCTCACCATCCCCACCCCCACACCTGAAGCCTGGGAATACCAGTCTTCATTTCACATGATGCTCGGCTGTGAAGTTTAATTTCAGCAAAATCTAAACACGCTAATTAAATATCATAACTTTCTGAAGAAGGCTCTTGTAAAGGTACCTGAAATTTTAATTTAGACTTCAAAAGAGTGAAGACTTTAAAGCAAATCTATTGTTTTTCATTTAGACTTGCAATTTTCTTTTCTCTGCAGTGCTGCAGTACGAAGTTATGATTGATCTGGTAATTAAAATATGCAGAGAGGGAAAAATATTAACTGCTCCTTTTTTCACTTTCTTTTTGTTTTAGAAAACAGCCGACACATTTTCTCTGCTCTTTCCAGCACAGATAATTAAATTTTGCACATTGATGTTCTTTACACAGCATTCATCGGCCTCATTATTTTTCCATTTTCATCTTTCTGGTGCGAGATCGATAGATTGATAAAATGATGGAGCCTATCTTAAATAATGCAAGCGGTGAAAAGTTACACTTACTTTGCTGCTGGCTAAGTGTTTGAACTTTTTATTCTTCTTTCAAATTGTATTTAATATCCCATGAAGGTAGATCTCGCAGTATTACATGCTAGCATAAAACATTTATTCCCATTTTTGCTGTACCTCTGCAAAAAAAAAAGAAGGAAAAAAAGATGCACCTCATCTCCAGTTTTAGTGAGCCTATGGTATATGAGATGATGCTTGTCAAGGCTAATATCCTAAATGATAAAGAAAGTGGCAATTCAAAGAAAGACAGCATAAAGTAGGCCAATTAGTACCTAGGGAACATTTTGCTAGAAGAGATAGCAGCTCCAAATGTCACATGCACGAACATTAGGACCGATTGTTTATAATGTGACCTGACAGTTTGGGTCTCTTTAATATGGGATTAGCTACAATGCTAATTAACATGTGGCTCTATTAAAACCAGCAGCTGCAAGTGAAGTAACTCTCTTCTGATGTACGCCCCACATTAAAGTGTTGCGTCCTGATCACAAATCAGCGCCAACACTTTTAAGAGACCTCCTCGTTTCCTTTCCTATTTTCTACTGGAAGCGCGACCTCCTAAATCACCCCCCCCCCCCCACACACACACACACACACACACACACACACCCCCAAAAATATCTTAAGCCCACAGATCAGAGTCTGCTTTGCCTTTGTCACAAACAGATATATGTTTTAAAGTCCCACTGCAGGGCTCTGTGTTTCATCAGAGACGTAAGCCACGGTGGCCTGAGGAGAATGTTAAACACATTCTCAATTAAAGCAGAGTAACTTTGCATCTCCTCGTCATTTCTCCTGCAGTCCCTGTAATTGGGTCTCTGTGGATTTAGCGGGAGAGTTCCAGCTCTTCTTGTGGAGTGGGGCTAAGGGGACAGCCAAAGAGGAAAAAGCTGCTGGTCGTCTGGCTCTGGACGCCAGCAGCTGGCAGGAAGGAACAGGAGTCAGATGCAGCCAAACGGGAGCACAGGTGGAATGAAGGCGCTCGCCCGTGCTCCAGTCCCAAACAGAGAGGCACTGTTAGTCAGTCAGGGTGAGATAAGGAGACGGGAGAACCGCCTGGGTGGCCTGGTTTTTCTACAGTTGGTTGCTATAACTAAGAAGTTGTAAACATTTCATTACAGCAAAATTATAGCTGCAGTAATTTGAATCCGATACATGAATAGTGCATCAATAGATTACATTAGATTATAATACTGTAATGAGATTAAGACAATTAAAGAAATGGCTAATCCTTTGACAAAACTTTTAATTGGCCAACCTGTGACAATAGGACCTGTGAGTAATTGGAGATTCCAGAAGGTCTTGTTACGTATGGAGTTGGGGCCTCTGTTCTTCCCACAGATGTTGAGCCGAATTGAGATCTTGGGTATGTGGAGACCAAGACAGACAGGTTGAAACTATTCCCGAATAGTGTTTCCAGTATCCTGATGAAAGAATCCACCGAATACTATTGCCAGGATGAAAGGATGCATAATCTTTAACAATGTTTTAGTAGGTGGTACATATCAGAAAAATATTCATGTGATTGCCAGACACAAAGGCTTCCTAGGAGAATGATGCTCAGCGCCTCTACCGGCTCTCCATAATGCATCCTGGTGCCATCTGTCCCCCCTATAAACAGTAACAAATATACAAGGAGCAATGGAAGAAGACCAGTGGAACCAGTGTAGGCCCTTCCAGCTGTGGACAAAGCTCAGCGTGGGTACGCTGACTGGTTTATGGATACGAAGCCCCAAGGGCGGCAAGCTGTGAGGCACTGCATGATCTAGTTAGTTTAACCACTGCAGCACCCCACATGACCTACCATGTTGGAAATGCAACATGAGAATCAGAATCCTTTATTAATCCAAGCGGAAATTATATGGTCACTGTTGCTCCAAGACAGGGAGACAGTAATTAGCAAAAGTAAAATAAATAATACACTATATTACAAAGTTACAAAATATAACAAAAAAGCTTGAATGAGTCAAACTGGTGTCTGGGTGACAAAGTCAGAATCATGTGGATTCTAAAGCTTGGCCATTTTTATCCATCCATCCAGCCATCCATCCATCCATCCATCCATCCATCCATCCATCCAGCCATTCTTCCATCCATTTGCTTCCACTTATCCTTTTCAGGGTCGCTGGAGCCTATCCCAGCTGTCATGGGGCAAGGGACAGAGCACACCCTGGACAGGTCATCAGTTTGTCGCAGGGCTAACACACAAAGACAGACAATCATTCGTGCTCACATTCACTCCCGCATTCACACCTATGGGCAGTTTAGATTAATTAATTAACCTATCCCCCTAACTGTGGGGATAGGTTAATTGAGTGGCCATTTTTAGTTCTTCCAAAATATCAACTTAAATAATGGATTTTTCACTTGTTGCCTGATAATATCTCAGTCCTGAACGAGAACAGCGAGAGGTAAATAATCACTTCATTCACCAGCTTGTTTAGATTGAAGATATATGTATGTACATTAGACGAATTTAGATCCTTTTTTTTGTACTTTAAATGTTTTTTTGGAACTGGGCTCTCTTGCAAATGAGACACTGGGTCTCAATGGGACTACCTGTATAAATAAAGGTTAAATAAAAAATAAAGTAACATGTTCATGGATATTCAGTTGGCATTAGTTATACTTGTAGTTATTGTTGGTACTGATCAACAAATGACAAACATATTGCAGACAAACCAAAGTAACTGGAAAAACCAGCAATTGTTCTGCTGTTTTCTGAACTATATATAAAGGCTCACAAACTCAAATGTGTGTGTGTGTGTGTTTGTGTATCAGCGTGTGTATGTGTATATATTTGTGGGTGTGTGTCTTCTTCTGGAGAGACATGTGAAGGACAGCCGAAGGTGCGGCGAGATCCAGTGATGGGCTTGTTTTATTACATCTCATATTGAGACCAATCTCTGTCCGTTCACCCGAAGGACAGCCAGCTATTCCCTAACTAAATTAGCCAGCCGCTGTGGTGTGAGAGGGCCTCCACAGGCACACACACACAATCACAGAGGCAGGTACAGGCGGTCATGCAATATTGTGCATGGTTCTCCTCCCCCTCTCACACACACTTCCATACATATTTGCACGTCCTGTTGCTCGCTTTCCCTCTCTCACACTTACACACATGCTCACACACTCCCCTGGTGAAGGCAGTGGATGTGGGGTAATTGCAGTCATTGTGGTAGGTTGCGTGTGTGCCCCTGTCATGGAGGTCTGCAGACCTCCTTGTGGGACCAGGCAGCACAGATGCAGCTACCTTAAGTGTAGCAAACGCGTGGAGTTTAGGTTGAGCCGCGCGGTTGCTGGAAGGGTGAACGTTGTCTTTATGCGCTCTTGTCCCTAATGAATGATCTTTTGTAGATTCAGTTACACACACACACACACACACACACACACACACACACACACATATATATATATATATATATATATATATATATATATATATATATATATATATATATATATATATATTCACTCACAGTGGATGTTCTAATGAGGCAGAGCCTGAAATAGCAGTGGGGCTAGCACTGCAGAACTATGACATCCCATGTGAGAACTTGCCCAAATCACAGTGGCTGCAGCCGTGCGTCAGGTTTCTTTATTTATAACCCGTACGGTATTGTCCTACACTCTGAGCATATGGAGGATTATGTAACACTCAGCATCCAATAGATAACCACTAAAGTGAGGGCCTATATATAAAGCTCGCTGAAGACTTGTTTCTGAGGCTGCTTAAGATTGATTTGGCACTCCTGAACGTCTGCCTCACAATGATGTAACAAAAAGCATATTTTTCCTGGCTCTTTCTTTAATAGGTCGGTTCACTCAGGTAAAAAAGAAAAAAGGAAGTATTTTGTCTATTAACTTTAATGATTTTTATTTACACAGGTTTTCAAATATCTACAATGTTTTTGTTTTATTCTAAAGGCTCTAGGCACTTCCGATTTTTATATTCCATTAGGCACACCATCAGGGAGACATCTAATCAAAACTCATTGTTCAACATGACCTCAGAAATATGGCCGGGTTCTAATGTCATTTCCACACATGCTGTGCGGCTCTGAAGTTTTCGAAACATTACCTCGCAGAGGTATCAGCGCAAATTTCTGACTCAGTCACGTAGGACAATAGCCCGTGTTTAACCTGCCAGCTCACTAGTTCACAGCCTGTGTGTGTGAAGCTAATAGTCTGGTGCATTCACTGCCTTTGAGTGGGCGTCGTGTGTGCTGCCTCCTGCACGCTCTGTCCAGGCTGGAGCGTTTTCTGTAGCGTGAACCCATCTGAAGTGCACTACTTCCTCTTGTGTGTTATGTGTGATAAAGGAAAATTGTGGTATTTTCTCCCAGCTTGATTTTTCTGAAATCGTTCAAAGCTGATGCGTGAAAACACGTCTGAAGAAGTACGTTGATGGATGTTGTGGGGAGTCCGGTGAGGAGAGGAGACAGAATACACTGAGAAAGCCGTAATCCATAACAAAAACTGTGGCATGTTATTCAAGAAGCCTAGGGGTAAAAAAACAAACTATGTGCCCTCTACCATGGAAAACAGTGCAAGAGTGCCGAGGAAGACTAGTACTGTTTTAAAGGCAATGGGTGGGGGGGGGCTCATCAAGGTTGAGCTTATCTTTTGTTCATGTTTGCTGCACTTTGTATGAGGTTATTTGATCAATAAAAACTATTCATGGAATTATTTTTGAAAGTATCTTTGCTTTCCTCTTAGTATCTAAATGCTTTGCACAGTTGTCGGTTTGCGAGATTTGCTTCCACCCCTTCATACAATGGATGAGGAAGGAATTTCGTCGGTGGTCCTCAAAGTGAAGAAATATTAAAAAAGAAGCGATGTCCTTATTACTCAGGATAATCCAAGGACCTCACTCTCGTTATTTTTATTTCACATTCTTTTTATTGAGGAGAGGACAAAAAAAGTCGCTAAAATGGAAAAAAAAAAACCACTGGTAAGAAAACTGTTGAAACTGTGGCTCAGTGGTTTCCAACCTCGCGGTCAGGACTCCTGCAACGGGTTCATGGATGAATCCGAGAGGGCAGGGTTGGCAGATGCTCGCTAGATTAAGATAAACTTTCTAAATCTGTGATATTGGCTTCTTTCTTTTGAAATGCTGTATAGTTTTAGTTTAAAACTTAACATTAGTTCGATCAAACTGTCAAACACTAACGCAAATGCTCCACGAGATTAAAGAGTCAAGTAGAAATTTTATCTGTCAAAAAGGTGTGAAACTGCAGAATTTTATTAAATGAAATACTACATTTCTTCAGCTATGCCTCACAAATGTACCTACTAATATATTGCAACCTAATGCCTTTAACAACATCTGTTGACTGATATCAGTATATCTGTTTATGTCATGTCCATAGCGTGCTGAACGACTTTCAAACTTCCATGGCACAAAAAAGGAGAACAACCAATAACAAAACAAACGAATCAGTGTCGCTATCTGCTGGCAGCCAGATTGCTACTTGGAAGAGGAGTATTAGAAAATCGATGCATCCCTAAAAAAAAAAATCATAATTTTTGGTTAACTGACCTTTTAAGAAATATCAACTAATAAAATGTGACCGCTGTCATTTTGTCGATCGTTGCCGAGATCTGCTTTTGCAAACATCAGCTGTGCCGCTATAGCCATCTCCTCTGATTAGTCCTCATTCACTCAAATAGAAACGCCACCTCACGCTTGTCACATTGTATATAAGTGATCAGGCAGAAAGCTGGTCATTACAATCATGACATCAAATGCCTGGCAGCGGAGGTCAATCAGTGTACATTAACCAAACAGAGCTCGTTTGTTTTACAGCTTTTAGTGGCATGTTGGCACCAGCGTACATGAGCTTTAGGCTGGCATCCAGCGGGCACAAAGGGCCTCCCAGCAGAGCGGGAGTAAGATGGGTCTTGGCCAGCCCTCTAACGGAGGAATATGAAGGAGACAGAGTGTGGGGTGTTAATGTGCCCCTCCTCCTTTTCAAGCATTCAGCCACTCAGGTGATTTATGTAGCTGAAATTAACTACTTTCACATTTGGCATTCATAAATATCTAAAAGGTATACAGTGATGGACAGGTAACTGCCAGAAAGATGCCTTTTTTTTCCTTTCTTTTTGACCCTCCACACTTTTTTGGTCTTTGACACGTCAATACATTTGTGTGTGAGTTGGTGCATAGACAAACACACAGGGAACCCAACCCCCACCTGGTCCTAATTATAGCAGATGAAGCCACATTTCAGTGGCACTCCGGTGATCTGTCATCGACAGGCCCTCACCAGTCTGGCTGGGAGTGATATCTCTCTGTAAAATATGTATGACATCAAAAAGCCTTAAAGGTTATTACAAATTAATAATGAGTAGTGGGCTGGGAGCAGTAAAAAATAGCCTTCCCTTGGTGTCGTGTTTAAATGTTTAATTTAACATGCTCCAGTATAAATGTGGACTGCCTCCCAGCAAGATGTGCAAAGGGCCCCGAGGCCTCGCCAGACTGCCGGAGGTCTGCGGCGTACAAACCCAGACTCCTACGCCGGACTAACGTGTATTAAAAGCGACATTCAGATTAGACTGATTCATGCAGATGTGAATGATCGCCCGTCTGGAGCCGTCAAGTGTTTTTGAAAAGGCGCCTCTTCATCTGCGCCTCTCTAAGAGCATACAGAATGAAAAAAAAAAAAAAAAAACACTAAAGGAAGTAGTTTTACTCGCATCAAGCGCAAATTCTCGGAAGACTCGGAGACACAGAAAAGCTCTTTCTGAGCGTTTCTCTGAAGCAAGTCGAATCATTGGCCCTGAACCCCCCTCACAGTAATGTCTGAAGACACTGTACAAAATTGCCTTATTTATGCCTGTAATGTAAGCTGTCTGTTCTACTGTCGCTCATTCTCTGTGGAACCAACGATGGTGGCAGCCGAGTCTGGAGTGAATTTGCCGGGCGACTACCTAGGAAACATCAACAGTCATTAATTATGTAAAAACTCCTCTCATAGTGGGAGCAGAAAAAAGCTGCATACAACTGCAGCGCCTGCTTCTATTAGACTCAATGTACTCTACAATGAGCCCTCGCTGCCTGGGGGCGTGGAGGGATTATCAGCCTACCACCACGACCCCCACAACGACACACACACGGGCTGTACAGTACGCTCACACTGGCACACTAAATGTGACGTTCCATTAAGTTCTGCACAAATGTATGCTTGTGTTTAGCTGCGGCGGAGAGGAGCACAAATCTCTGTGCTTGTCTCTCCTCCCTAGTCACCCCATCATTCACTCCTCTCCTTCGCAGGTCCTGTTTCTTTTCCCCGGCAATTGTCTACTTTCCGGCTTTTTCACTACAATGAATGAGATCGGCAAATCTGGCAGGACAAATGATACGGCGTGTTTGTCAGGGAAGGCTGGGTGAAGGGGCCGTTTGATTGTTGATAGTGCCGCCACCAACGTCGCTCTCGTTCTTCCTCTATTTGGAGCCAAATTAACCGCAGAGCCGTCCTACGCGGGGCCTACCTGAGATCTTCTTCCGAGCCCTTGCGATTGACAACGGCAGATTTATCAAGCAAATAATGGACCTAATTTCTGCACCATGTGTTTCCGATCCGTCTTCTGCCTGCAACAGACGCCGGATTGTTTGGCAGACTTCAAGCCATCTCCACACCGTTCGCTCCTCTGTCAGCTGCGCTCTTCTAACCGCGGTTCAAGGCTCGTTCATCAGCGCTGTTCTTTTTAGCGGATGCGGCTTTGGCATGATGTTCCTCCATGCTGAAACAAAGGCAGCGCTGACACCTGTAATTAATTAGGCTATTATGCATTCCGCAATGATAATTGCCTCACTGGAAAGTCACCAGCCTTCTAAGAGGGAGAGAGAGGAGAGGTGGCTGGAGAGCGCTATCCATCATAGAGGAGCACTCGCACTCCCTCTTTCGCTGCCTCCCTCTCCTCTCGTGTCATGCTGTCTCACCTTGACTAGTGTAGGCAGGGCTAGAGAAACACTGTCAACATGTGTCTGGGGGGGCGAGATATGCAGCTGTGCCTCCCCCTTAACTAGAGCTGCTCCACCAGCGGCCTGCCAGGGTCCATCCACTCCAGGGCTTTGGCTCACATTGGCACAGTTACCCGTGACACCCCATCTGTTGTAGCTCTGTTCACTAGGGCAGTACAGTGCCGGGATAATGGGGGCACTTTATTGTTATAATTAGCCCTTACCTACACTTCTCCTCTCTTCTCTTCTCTCCTCTTAACAGTTCTCCCAGCACAGAAATCTAGTCCAGGTGCACTCATTACTACTTTTCGCAGCCCTCCTTCTCAGCACATCAACCGGTGCCTTCATCTTACCCTCAGCACGCCCGCGCTCCCTCCCATCATGCCGTGATGGATACATTTTCAGGAGACACACTTTCCTCAAGGTTTAGGTCACTCGGTGCTTGAAACATTTGAAAGAGCAAACTCAAAGAAAATGACAACTCCCGTCTTTTGAACTACAAAGACGTTCAAAAAAGATTTGTTTTCTCTTCTCCGTTTGTCTCTCGTCGGCTCTTGACTTTGACTTTGCTGTGACTTTGAGGTGTTAGTACGGAGGCTGGTGCTTTTGAATTTTGTTGAGAGGGTGGGAAACACAGTGGTTCTACCGCCTGTTGATGATGACTGGGGGGGGGGGGGTACCCAGAAGGCACCTGCTGCCTAGCGGAGACAGCAGGCCCTTTGATCTCGGTTTAATGTCGTGCCATGTTCTCTGTCTCTCATGCAGCGACACGTGCCACGTCCGTCAGGATTACGTCAGCCCCACCTTGATCTGTAGAGGTTTGCTGTCTCTCTCTCTCTCTGTCTGGGTCATTATCAGCATACTACACTGGGGCATTGACCTGAAGTCTCTCTCCTCTTACACAGTATATGTAGATTTGCAGTTTTAGCCATGTTAGCTGCTGTAGAGAAAATGATGTTGGTGTATCCACCTTTAGGCTCCAACTGAAGTATCTTGCAACTATTAGATGCAAACCTTAAGTCTTCAAAGGATGACATGTGTCTTTATATCTAGCATGATTCTGAATTATTAATTTGGCAAATCTTATATATGATTGTATATAAAAGATTAATGTAGCCATCCTGAGGTTGTCCATTGGTTTTATTTTAAACCCTTTAGTTTAATATTTTGTCTGTCGCCATCTTGGTTATTTGAACCAAGCAGGTGTAGAAGTAAGCCTGTTTGGGTGAGAGGAGTGCTAACACTAGCAAACCATACTAATAAGATGCGCTGACCCACTTGCATATGTGTTTCTGGGAGTTTTTCTGAAATTTGCAAAAAAAGGCACAAAAATAGGAAAAAACTAATGTTTGCAACTTGCTATTTGCTGCTATATGCTTTACATATATAAATGGTAGAATTTACTTAGAAAAACTGGAGCACAGATTTCTTGGATGGGCTGCTCTGTATAATTAACTGCACAGCAGGCTCTAATATTTGTCAGATAATTCCATTAAAAATGCTCCAAATGGCACAGAGAGAGTTGAGAGGTCTTAGAGGTTTTAGATAACACCCTGGGTCAACACACCTGAATCGAATGATCAGTTTATTACCAGGCTCTCTGGAGAACTTCAAGATATGTTCAGGAGGTAATTTAGCCATTTAAATCAGCTGTGTTGGATCAAGGACTCATCTAAAACCTGCAGGACACCGGCCCTTGAGGCCTGGAATTTGACACCTGTGCCTCAGAATAATTTAAATTGATTAGTTTTTTTTTTTTAAAAACCCTTCATAACACAAATTTTTGCACTAGGATATAAACCTGTTTATTTTGTTTGTTTTTTCTGCTTTAAATTTGTTCCTTGTAACTTAATTTTGGGGGGACTATTCAAGGAACTGCGGTAGTTCTTGCTTCAGTGTCAGTCCCTAAGTTTAAGCATTAAAACCTAGCAAAGCTTATTATATCTCATCATTCAGACATGTTTTTTTTTTGTTAACTGCCGCATAAAATATCTGTGTTAATGAACGTGGTCAGTGCTAACATGTATGTTAATGTTAACAAGCCCCCAGCAAACAGTTTCTCTCACATTACGGTGAGCATGCTGACGTTAGGATATAGCTCAAAGCATGACTTCCTGTACAGGGTTGCCTGCTAAAGCCTACATGATACTCCATTGTGGACGCAGACTGTAGAAGCCCCGACAGCCAAGTAGTCATTCCTGCTATGCTTCTTCGATGTCCGCCAACTGGATCACATGCATAGTTGGTGCATTCCAATGTAAATTCTCTATTGATGAGTCTTTAAAAAAAGGCTGGCCTTCGAACATCTGCACAGACCCTTGAACTCCCTGTTTGATGGCTAAGTTTGCATCACTGAGACCCGAGTGCAGCTGAGCAGACTCGCGGACACGGAAAGTATATAACCACAGCCTAATCCAGTAACAGCTGTAAAATGCTATATGAAAACCTTTCTGCCTTCTTCTCCTCAGGTTAATAGGGTCTTGAAACCTATATTGGATTTTTTTTCTGGTGTACACTTTATAAGGTCCTACTCTGCCTCCATTCATTGTACCATTCAAATATCATTCAACTATTCCAATACAGTTGAGCCTCTCCCCTTGGGCTTACAGGCTACCATGAATGGTGTCAAATTTTCACATTGAATTTGTCATTGCTTTTGTTGCAGCATGTATTCACATGAGGAGCGGATAAGTGGTTCAGAAGAATATTGGTTTGGTCAGCTTTGGCCATTTATTTGGCTGAGACGGCAGCTCTGCAGTGGCTGAGTGGCGGCAGCGTCAGTCTTTTGTGAGCGCGGCGCATTGACTGACAGGGACCGCTGATTGGAATTGACGTGGCGACGAGATGTGTGTCAGTACTCTGACTGCTCATCTCACCGGGCACCCAGAGATGGCTGCAGCCACCGCCATGCTGCCACCACCGCTCCAAGATGGGTGTCACCATGATTAAATCTGCCCTCAAACACAGGCTGAATGAGAGCAACTTGATGTATATGTGTGTGTGTGTGTGTGTGTACGTGGGAGTGCATGTGTGGGTGTACACGGGTCCCTCAATGTCCAGACTGTATTGCAATAGTGTTTACCTCTGACTCTCTCCTCCACCCACTCATCAGTCACTCCTCACCAACTCATCTCTGCGCTCCCGCCTCTCCTGTGAACCTACTCTCAAAGCAAAACAACCGCCTGCAGTGACAGCTGCACAAGTGCTGGGCCTGCATGGCTAAGATCAGATCTCTTTCCTGCTTCTGAGGAGAAAATGATGATAGTTTTCTCTCTTTTTTTTTTTTTTGCATTTGTTTTCGTTTTAACATACAGATCACATAAAAGAAACTGAAAGCAGATAACTCACAGGTTTCCTCCTTGAATTGTCTTTTACAATCGAAATTTTGCGGTGTTTCACAGAGGCATTCCTGTGACCAGTCAGTCATTAAAAAGTCATCTTGAAATTATTTTAACTCTTTTGACCTTTATTTAAGACCTCCTTAATACTCAGCTATAAATTACCGAGTGAGATGCTGAATAATTTTGCTGTAAATGATGATTTACAGATGAAGGACCCAGTGACCAGGAAATCCACACAGGTGCTGATGTCTGAAATAACAATTTTGCTGATGGATGATAACAATATTTTTTTTGTTTACCAGTTTTTGGTTATTTATTTATTTATTCATATTTTTGGCACTAGGGAAACAAAGAAATTTTGCATTGAAGCCACTATGAGATACTTTATCAAAGTAATTTTACTCAGGACAGGTCAGAATGAATGTTGTTTATATGGATGCACCGCTGGGTATCTCTATAAACAACATGCATAGCACAGATAATTATCAGCCACAGCCACGGGTAAATGTCACCTTATTTCCAGAGTGGTAGTCAACAAGTGCACCCCTAAAATAGTATTACCTGCAGACTGGGAGAAGTCAGTCCACTAAAACCAATGTTTGGAAATGTAAAAAAAAATCAAACAATCACTGGGGGTTATATACTGAATATATGTTATAGAAATGTATCTCAGGAAAGAATAATATCGATCGTATTTTGGCTTATCTCCTGTATCAGCTCCAAGGAGCAAATATTTGTCACATATCAAGCAGATTCTTCCGGAAATTCTGGTGACAAGTGGTGCTGTGGTGGTAGTGGGCTTCCCACTGTTTTGTTCTAATAAGCATGGAGCGGGACCGGGGTTGTTGTGACATCCTGTCAGCCTGTGGGCTGGACTGGAGCTCAGTGAGCAGCACAGTAGGATGGACTCCCTCTGATTGTGCGCTGACCTTTGCATCATGGGGAAGATGACAGGTAATTTAGAGGCCTCAGGGACTGCGGAACCATACATTTTCTGTCCCCAAACCACCCCCAGCGACGACCACATTCACCTTGAGATGGAGGCGGCGCATCCGTGAATACACACATGCACACACTAACTCAGAGAGAATGAAATGGCACGCTGCTCACACGGAGGCACAGATGCATATGCAGACATGCTCCAAGCATTCACACATTTATTTGCACACTCTCCGCGTTGACACCCGCCCAACACCCCCATCATTGTCGCACACTCTAATCACCTGCATCATCACAACCCATCCTCAAACAACCAAATCACAGGGGGTGGCAAACTGGTAAGGCAGAGGGGGGAAACGATGATTTAGTGTGATAATTGCATAATCACCAGTTGTGATAATTGTAATTGATGACTGCATAATTGCTAATTGCGCTCTTTATGGGAACCTCTCTTTTCTGTTGTCTCTCTGTCTCTCTCTCTCAGCATTGCTCAGTAGCCCTTCATGCTGCCTCCTCTACTTCATTCTTGACTTGTTCTCCTTTATTTATTCCTCTCTCTTCAGCACATGCTAGCTATTTCTCACATACACACATAGACACTCACTAGTGGGCACTGTAAGTATTCTCAAAGGCTTATCAGTAAGTATTTCCCAGCAGCCTTGTCCCAGAGGCTGTGCTCTGCCCACTCCGCTGCTGCGTGAAGAGTTATGGAGGAGCGTTAACAGGTTTCCTTTGTCTCTCTTTTGCTGCTCTGCCTCAGGCTTTATTCCTCTTTGGAAAATCAACCTGCGGCCAAGCCCATTCCCTTGGTAGCCATATCCTTAATCATGAAATGGGTGAAAACAAAGAAAGAAATGTGAGCCAAACCCAGGGCAAGAGCCATATCACACAGCCAAAAGAGGAGAAGTGATTTGGTAGTTATAGACCTACCTTGAGCTGCACCTGTTCTTACAGGTCCTGATTTTTGGCAAGCTGTTGTCATCCTGAGACCAACAACACGCCCGGAATAACTGCCTCAGACCAAAAAAAAAGAAAAGAAGAAGGATTAAGAAAAACAAGCTATCCGGTACTTAAGAGCAGTGTGAAGGTTTTTTCTCCACATTGCTGCTACAGCTTCACTAATATCATGATATTATAAAAGCACAAGTTTGGGCAGTTTGTGTGTGTGTGTGTGTTAACACAATGCCAAGGAGGAAAACATCAGTTTAAATAAGCAACTGTGGCTGCCATTCAAAATCTTGGAAGGGTTATAAGGCCATTTCCAGACAGGTTGCAGTCCTGAGCACCTGCAATGAGAGATGATTCACAAGTGCTAAACCTTCAAGGCAGATGCCAATCTTTACAGGAGTGAATGTTCCAGCAAATTCGCCCAAAGATTAAACCGTGCAGTGCTGAGAGAAAAACTAAATAAACCCCAAACATTACATCTCACACTTACATCTCAGGCCTCGGTTAACGTTTTAAAATTCATAACATTAAAATTAAAAAGAGGATGAACAATTATGGCTTTGTGCCTAGTAGTCGTAGCAGCTACTTTTGGCTGTTCCCTTAATCACAATTGGTGACCACAGTTGTAGCTCCCTGCATATCTGGCAGATTTTTATGCCAGCTTCACTTCCTGATGTGTCCCCCAAGAGATTTGTCTGCTCCCAGGATTGAATCGGGGTCTTTAACTTGTTAGGCAAATGCGTAAATCATACACTACGGAGCCACTTGCCAGGAGAAAGTCTCTTCTCACTAAAACAACATGGCATCATATCTTAGGTTTGTAAAGTTGCATTTGAACAAACCATGACACTTCTGGAAAAATGTCCTTCAGACAAACGTGACAGACAAAGTGGAGATGTTCGGCTTTAATGCACAGTTCTAGGTTTGGTGAAAAGAACATGCAGAATATTAGCACAAAGAGCTCATACCAACTGCCAACCACAGTGGTGATGTGGTGATGATTTGGGCTTGTTTGGCAGCAAAGAAACTGGGCACCTTGCAGTCACTGAGTCCACCATGAACTTGTCTGTATACCAACGTATTCTTGGGTCAAATGTAAGCCATCTGTCTGACAGATAGAGCTTGGCTGAAAGTAGGTTATGCAACAGGACAACAGCAGCAAAATAAAAGAATCAAGATGATCTCAATTCTCCACAGCATTTTAGCGTTGGTAAAATTAAACAGAAAATGGTTCCTTCAAGCTCCAAAAAGTTGATTCTGTTCATCTGGATGTGGAGTTTTCAGTGGAGGAAACGTTTCGTCACTCAACCAAGTCTCAGTTGATTGCAGGTTTCCCCAATCTTATAAACAGTACATTTGCATAATGATTGAAACTAGCACCACTGATGAACAAGGGGCTGTGAGGTCAGCTTTTTGATTAATATGCAAATTGTCATGACCATCGATCAACAACCATTTCTTCAAGTTATTTCTGCTAAAGGTGATTCTACAAGCTACTAAATAATGGTTCTGTAGTTTTTCCACAATCTGCTTCTGCATGTTGGCTTACTTTTTATTATATAAACAATGATGTGGTGTAATGTCAAATGAGCTGTTGTTCAAGTGAGTTTGCATATAAATAATTGTAAGATTTGGTTTATGTCCTGGTGTGAAAAACCATAGTATTAAGAGGGTTTTACTGTAAATTTAAGTTGAAAAGAATGTGATTCATATGGATATTTAAAGTGTATGAGCAAAATATATATTTTTATTTAACAAAGCAGAATTTTTAGTTACATATTACGTTGGTGACATATCTGGCAGTTTAATATCTAAGCTAAAACTTGGGTAACAATGAAATTGCACGTTAGCAAGTGACAAAGCAAAGTTAAATCAGCAGCATAAACACAGATATTTGACTCAAACATAATTTTGAGTCAAATAAAATTTATCTCTATATTTAAAGGATGCTAGAAAAAGTTTGGGTTAGCTAACAAAGCAGAAACTTAGCTGTATTATTCATGTTTATACTTCTAACATTTCTCAAATGTCCTAATGCATTCCTAAACATAGCAAGTTGTCCATAATACTGTTGTGTTTGTCGCTATCCAGGAGTTCAGGATAGTCTTGGACAGGTTTTTCTGGTAATATTTGCCTAGCTCACCTGTGCAAGCTAGTGTTTTCATGGTATAACAATGCAAATGCAAGAAGCAATTCCACATTTTAGTGTCATCAAAGAGTAGTCAACGTAATAATACTGTAGTAGCAGACTGTGAACTAAAGCTGGCACTGGATCTTTGTGATGTCATCATAAACACTGATCGGCTGAGGTACTTGTGATCCCAGGGGTATCATACAAATGCTGGTCCCTGTGCACCAGCTCCATATGCTCATATCAGTTAGACTTGTGGCTCGAAAATCCCACGTGCTTGACTGGAAGTGGATTAGCGTGGTCCTGAGGATGACTCTGTGATTATGCACAACACCTCAAAGTGCTTTGACGATAGGAAAGGCAGATTTGTGTGGGGGTGTCTTTACGCAGAGCGGACACTAACTTGAGAAGGCATCAGACGGGCGTGTGATTGATGTCTTTGCTAGCGTCTGTAGGCAGGTTAATGGTGTGATTGTGAAGGTAATCTTCGTGTTCTCTCATTAAAGGATGATGGAGGGCCAGCAGACCCTGGAAGATGGAGCCTTGGCTGGTGCCTTCACAAGGAGCTCGGGCTTTTTACATATGCAGTTGGGAGTCTCATTTGATGTATATGCTTTGAGGAAGGCACGCCAGCCAGCAGACTGTCAGTGAAAAGTTGATGACTAGCTGTGGGATCAGCCACCCTGCTGTAGTGGCCATGTAGATGAGGTGTAAGCTCAGGTTGGTGATAGTTTGTCTTGGTGTCACAGAGTGGTGTTGTTGGTTTGCTCATTGTCACGCTGAAGAGAGGAGAAGGAGACTTTTTAGTTACTGCCTCAAAAACAAGCTCTGGGTCACCAAACTGCTCCTCCTCGGGAAGCAAGCATAAAAACAGTGTCTCATCATTGGGAATAAAGCCCGCCTCAGCTGAAGCAGCTCAGTTGTTGATGTACTCATAAGCAAAAGATAAAGCCGGAACGTTATTTATGGTGCCATTGAGCTTCACGCATTTTCACTGTTTGTGTGCCAACATGCCAACATTAATGTCATGTTCCAAAGGGACAGGGGAGACGGGTGACTGGGGGAGGAGGGGGGCAAATGGAGGGTGGTGGGAGGGTTAAATATGGGTAGAGCTGAGTGAAACAGAACAGCATAGTGTAGCAGGCAGCTGACTGAGAGCGGCAGACTATTGCATCTGTATTGATTGGGCTCCAGCCTTTTCCATTTTCCATGAACTCCTCGGAGCTGCTCCAAGTGGGAGTGATGGGGGGATTTGCCTGATCTTTATGATATTTCTTTAAACATGATGCTGTCGTTATGCCTCCCTGGGGAAGACACCAGCCATTTCCAGTAAATCAAAGGCTCTGCGTCCCTCGCTGTTTTCCACACACCTTATTTATAACCCCACTAAACCGCCCCCAACACATTGCCACCATTCTCATAAGTGTTTTCTGCCTTTGCAAAATGAATGTTTTTTCTTTTCTTTTTTTTCCTTCGAGTGCAGCCGTACTGATGAGGAGGGGCCCCGGCTTAGCCATACTGCACACTTGACCCACTGTTGTGGAGTCCATTGAGCCAATTCGAGTCTGTAATCAACAGTGACAGAAATGACACGGACAATAGATGACAATAATTTGAATTCTATCTGCTTTTGGAGTGGGGGGCCATTTGAACAAGCCTGATCTGATTTACTGTTGCATGAGGACATGGAGAGGCAGATTCTGACTTACGAAAACAGGCCTGAGGTCTTAGCGGGAGCTGGGAGCAGAGTAACCCACATACCCACTAGTGCAGGTGCCCTCTCCATGGGGCCAGGTGGTAGCTAATTCACTTTCTTTGTCCCTCCTAATGAATCGTTAATTGGTTTGCATCACCCGCAGCGCCAAGGATAGCAGGTGCTGAGTGCTGCTGGTGATGGAGGCCACTGGCAAGTCTCCTCGCACACACCAGCACCTACATTTAACAGGCCAAATGTCACCTCGCAACATGTAGCATCTTGGCAGTGAAACAGCAAGGACATGGTCGTAGTTTATACCTTGTTTCTAGTTGTCGCAGATTATGTACAGTAGAAGCCACGCAGCATTTTTCCGGTATGCACATATAAAAGACAAGCAGAAATGTTTGATTTATCGGCAGGATGCTGTGAGGCTGACCTTTGCTCTCGCTACCATTCATTTATTGCGAGCAATAGGAGAGTTTGCATGCTTTCTGCTCTGTGTAAAAGCGTCAATTTAATGCCTGCAGTGCAAATATTCTGTGCATTGTGAGTTAGTCGTGTGCCAGGATCCTATCAGTCCGTGTTTTCCTTAATGGCATCTTCTCCCCTGCAGGTGGTTGCTCTGAACAAGCGCAGTAAGGAGGCAGAGTCTGCGTTCCTGGGAATCTACAAACAGCTTATCGAGGCCCCAGGTGAGTCTCCCACTAAGACCTGAGATGTGCATCTTCACAAACAAAAGCAGCGGCAGCAGCATAAACACCGGCGTTACTCCTAGAATTATCTCTCTCCCTTCCAAGATCCCTCCCCAGAGATCAATTCCCTATCACTGGACCAGGCCTCTAAGTGTACACGCAGAGACATATCATGCATATGTGAAGAAAAAAAGTAATTTTCTTACCATAGATAGATATGGTGGAACAGTATATGATACAAGACGCATAAAACCCTATAGCCTGTGGCTCTTATCTGTTTTTCAAAGTCTACGCTCTCAGAGCGGTTTCCAAAACTCTGCGTGAGGCCACTTCAAAACCCAGCACTGGTCCTTGAGTGTAGCCTGGCTGAGGAGCGAACACATCCTTGAGGAGCTTTGCTGTTGATTGTGGAGGGCCAATTAAAATCCCAACTGAAGTCTGGCTCTGTGCGGAACGCAGGTCTGATGAGGCCAATGGGGGGAAAAAGGGGGGAAAGACAGTAAGTAAGAGCAGAGGAAAGACATATTGCGTGTTTATTTAGTTGTTATTTCAATGCCACGCAGGGCACATGTACTGTATTGCTCTTTGTTGCAGGAGACGGCAGCAAAACGCAGCCCAATCTCAGTCTAGATCAGAGAAACACTTGTGGCAGGAGTAGAGAATGCTGTTTACAGATTCAATGAATACAAGATAAAAGTCTGCGTCAGAGAAATAGCGACGGCGGCAACTGACTTTTAAAGGTCTCCATTTTTCCTTGAAGTCCCCTGCTTGATATTGCACCACCACACACATGCACACACCCACACACATACACTCTCACACACTTTGAATGGAGTTATTTCCTTGATAAAGATAGTTTTCTTTGAAGATGTATTCAGTTTGATTTTCTGACCTATACCTTTTATATCGAGGCCTTAATTCAAGCCTAGGAGGGTCTTGTGAGATATATATTGTCAAAAAACTCTCTCAAGTAGCAAATAGAGTCAACTAAGAGTTATGTTATGTTCAAGAACAAAGACTGATAAATTAAAAACAAAAAAAAAACAAAAATCAAAGGCTGTTGTCATCCAACACCTGCTGTTAAGAAAAAGCATTTGTTTGCAGGGTAACGACTATCTTTTTTCTCTCCGTGTTTCTTTATATCGAGTGTATTTATTCACCCTGCCTGTGGTCATTATATCGAGTATGCAGGAGTAGACATTCCTGTATCAGGTTACATCAGGTGACGTAGCGCAGCCAGCCTCCTACCTCCATTTGACCTTACATTTACAAAGGGAGTCTGTTTCACTGTAGCACTGCGACTCATACAGAGTGAAGCGAGTTGTTTTCACTCTCAGCACTCCGCAAAGGTCAGGGAGTTAGCTATGGTACTGAACACCATGAGGCAGTCATTGCTTGTAACTCCACAGGAGCATGACTTAATACTGTAATAACTACTCAATGAAAACTGTAATAACAGCGTAATGATAACCTTACGTTTAGTGCAACATTGATTTTTATTACTCAGCTGAGCAGAGGTGACAAAATTACAGAATGAAGTTGACAGAAAAACTAAACTTAAAAGTAATTTTTAAGAAGAATTTTCAGAATTTGGATTACATGCTATATGTACTACTAGTATTACTACATTACTCTCAAATTAAGGTGTGGCCTCCTCAGTATTCATTAAAGGTCCTGCTTTTTTGCAATCTCAAAAGCATCACTCTCTACACGGCTGTCTGCACTTTTTTACCACAGTGACAGTCACCGTGCTACCCACTGCACTCGTGGTGTCACAGCTTTGTGTTTTTTAACTTGTAGGTAAATTGTGACTAGCAATCAAGGTACTAATTGGGGCAAAATCAGAAGAGCACTCGTGAAAAATAATACTATTTAAAAAATAAACAATTTTGAAATATCTGTCAAATATCAATTCAGGAAAGCTCTGTATGCTCATCTGTTTGTCTGTTATTCACCACAATAACCTTGCCATGGTTGATGTCATTTGGATGACCCGTTTTCATATTTAGATGTATTGCCTTTTGTTATTGCCTGGTCTGTGAGTAGCACCATACATGCACACAGAGCCATGTTTTTATTTGGCTGTCTTTGTGAGGACAGCCTCTTACCTCTAAGTTTAACAGTTGAACAAAGTGACAAGACTGTACCCGAACCAAATTTTAACTTTCCCTTTAAAATTAAGCTCTTAAAGTTGTCTGGATGCTCCAGCTCGCTGTCTTCCCATTCTGCACAGCTACATTTTTAACAGGCACAGTCACATAACTGTTCTCAGTAACATCTGACACATTTATAGGGCATCTGTAAATTGTAACTGTGACCAAAGGAAGTTAGGTTACACTGAATAAACAGGCTTTTTAAAGGAGAATTAAATAACTTATTTTTTTTGCTCCACTTGCCACTCATAAAATATTACATTATCCTGTAATGATGTGGCCAGGGTCTCCGTGTCTGTCTGCTAGAATGTCTCACTCTGCAGTTGCCTACTCACTGTCACATGGTGTGGTTTGATCACAGCAGCCAAATCAGTCAGAGCACTGAGTGCTTATGTTTTTGGGCCTTCCAGTATCTGCCATCTGTGAGAAGGGCCTACAGTATCCTGTGGATGTTTGTCACTGTACATCTTGCTGCTTGTGTCCAAGGTCACCCCCCCACCCCACACACCCCTCCCCGCCCACCTCTCGCTAGAATGGATGACTCCAGGTACACCGGAGGACAGTCATTTGGCTGTGGCCCCACTTCATTTCTCTCTGCCCCTCAAACACAACAGTGAGCTTTCCCACCATTCCCCCAACAAACGCTACAGCTCATGTATTTTTAATCTTTTGACAGATGCAATTATTCTTTACACGCCGTGCTCGTTAATCTTAATGCAGTTATTACTATTCATTGCAGGGACGTTTTTCCCCTCCTATTATTTTATTTGAAAGTGCCTCTCCTTCAGTGTGCGTGTGTGCACGCTCAGTGTGCGCCGGCACCAAGCCTGTGGTCCAATCAGAGCGGGCCGACAGCGGAGTTAATGAATGCAAGAGGAGAACAAGGAAAGAAGGGGGGAGGGGCCCACGGTGCAGAGGCTCAATAAGTGACCTGTTGTATATGGATATTATTAACATGTGGTCACATATCAGTTATTCACTTTGCCACGCACGCTATCGGCTCCAAAAAGCTGTATCCATTACAGTTGCGAGATTCCAGCGTGATAATGCTGCGGTTTGTTAATGCTCCTGTTCAGATTGCAACAGTAAACTCAGAGCAGAAATAACTTTTTGATGCGAGTGATTGAAGTGATTTTTTTCATCTCCTTTCATGAGGCCCCTAAGCCGAGATGTCAATCCGCTGGAGTGTTTCATTAGCGTTCTATATTTTGATTTGCCTGTGACATCTCCCCATGCTGTGCAGTGTAACTCCTACCCAGTCTGGGGCTTGAAAGAGGCCTGTTAACAGTGTTTCCCTAACAATGTTTATATCACCTCCACATGGTTTTGATCAGCGCACATAAACACCTCCTGATCACTGAATGCTGAAAAACAGTGGCAGCTTCTGCCCGAATTCATCGGTTTCCCAGAGATGCTCCCGACTTCGTCTCTGTCTTCTTCTTCCTCGCCTTCTCTCCTGGAGTGTGCGAGTGCGCGTGCGTGCGTGTTCGAGTGGCGTTTGAACGTCTGCGTTTGTTGCCACCTCTGTGAGAGCAAGGAGGCCCTGTCGCCAGGGGCGTAGCCCTGAGACTGACGCTCCAGGTGTTTGCTCTTCCTTTCCTCCTCGTAGTTCACACACTCATCCCTCAGGATCCACCCCGCTCCCCCTCTCCTTTAGAACACATCGCCTTTTATCTGAGCGGGGAGCTCACTGAGACTTTCTGAAGATTCTGATCTGAATACACCCCTCTAAGTGTGTATGTGTGTCTGTGTTGGGGCCTACGGCGTGTCTGATGTGTGTGTCTATTTATGTGGAAATGTTATGACAACAGCGCTTGCTAGTGGTGACCGCGAGCACTGCAGACGAGAGCCCAGGCACAAGCAGCTTTTTTGCCACATTAAGGCGCGCGTCGTCTTGTGTTAAGAGATGCTTGTAAGTGCCTCACATATTCGCATCAGATTTTTCCCTCGGCTATGAGATTATCTGAATGCAGCACGCTGACCTTAGTAATTCAGAGTCGTTCAGATGCATAAAGAATAGTTGTCCTTCTTCAACCTCCCATATACAAATGCGAGCACCAGCAAGAGAGGCCTGCAAGGCACGGCGAGCTGGCTTTATTGTAATTGTGCAGCTGAGTACCTACAGTCAGGAGGAGAGTGAAGGAGAAGTGCCTTGTGCATTTGTGGCAGTCCTGTTGGAAAATAAGGGCATATAAAAGCTGATGGAAAAATGAAAGCTCTCTGGGCGGGACGAGATTATGCACAAGTGATTAATAAGAGCAGTAATAAACAAAGGCCCAGGAGATGTTTGAGGTGCTTAATAATGCATTATGTTCATAAAAGAGCCGGGGCTTCTCCAACTGATCCCTGTGGAGTAAGAGACCCCAGAGGGACCAGGAGAGTGTGCTCTTAAAAGACAGCAGCGTGTGTGTGTTTGTGTGCATGTGTGTAGGAATGCATGTGTGTGCGTGCGTGTCTAACCAAAGTATTCAAAAAAAAATTTTAAACAATAGGCCGGTATATTTGATGAGGTTATATCATTGTGATTTGTCTTACAAGTCTAATAAAACAAGACTGGGAGGTAGGTGGTTTTATCGTTGTCACATTTCCAGTGAAGTTTGGTTTGGATGTTATTGGCACATCTTTTTTTTTCACTGCAGCATCTCGTGTTAATTTTAAATGCTGTCTAGCTCTACTCTTTGTTCCAAAGCCCCGGTCTTTGTTCTGAGCTTTAAAATGTCTCGGTATTGATGTCATTCCTTCTTCGTCCTTCAGTCTGTCAAACAAAGACGCAGAACGGCAATGAAAAAGAACAGGTTAAAAAGTTTCTCTTTCAGCTTTGTTTTGTTCGTGCACACAAAAGCCTCCGCTTCCCACAATCATATTTTTTCATTCCACCTTCTATCTTTTTTCATTATTTTTTTATTTATTTATTTTTTATTTTAGCGTTTTCTCACTCCTGCCACATCAAGGTAAAGCGAGACTTGGGTTTGCTATCTGAATATCAAATGCTCGTTGGTTTAAAATACGCCACAAAAGGAACAAAGTTATGTTTCTGAATTTGCTGCAAGTGGTTTGTGTTTCTTCTAATCAAAACGAATCCTTGACTGGTTGCGGGAAAGAGGCACCGTTTTATTCGATACATCTTATGTCACGATGCATTGTGTGCGAAGGTGAGAGCGAAGCTTTAGTGTTCTGTCAACCTAGTTTTAATCCTTGACAACAATATTACAGCAGTCTTGCTGTTTGTTGCAGCAGCGTCAGAGCATGTTTATGGACCTTGAAGTCCACTCAGAGGGAAAAAAAAAACAAGACTGTTTTGAATGAAAAGAAAAAACCTTGGAGCACAGCCTTGTAAATTAATTTGTTCGTGTTGTATGATGGGAACACAGCTGGCCTCATTAACATGCGCACAACAAATAATTATAGCTTCTTTTTTTTTCTCTCTCTCTTCAGCCAGCCAATGCTTGGCTAATGGGCTTGCTGGGTTAATTATGTCAGAGCGTAATTACACAGGGCCCAGGGAGACATAATGGTGCACCCTACTGCGCCCACACCGCCTAATGATGGTGTATCGCTGACAGGGCCAAGACGGACCGCCCCGACACACCTGCTTGTCTTGGCGCACGCCACGCTCGTCCACCCCCACCCACCTAGACGCACAGCCTGAACCTGTGCACCCTCCACCTCCCCCCTGGTGTCACACGCCATCCGCCGAGCCATGCTCTGACTGCTGGACCGAAGGCTCACCCAGACACACAGTAGCTGCTTTGAGATGTGTAACCGCACAGAAACAGCAGCACAGTGACCACAAGCAAGGAGCTACAGGGTGGTAACCTCATTATTGCTCAGCTAAAGTGATGAAATTCAATATCAACATAGCGAGTGAGGTGGCGTGAAAACTTTAAAAAGTCACGCTAACCTTTTGTTGAGGATCAGTTGGGGTTACATTAATCAAATGGGTATTGTTTATGTAGTTTGGCCTTCTCTTATGTTGGTATTAATTACATTGTAATTTCTAATTAAGGATGCACACACAGCAAGATGAGCGAGACAGCCAGAATGAAAATCTGCAGCATGCCCATGCATCTTCTCTACTTCCAGTTTTCTCACATACAGTTAACGATTAGTGGCAACTTCTCATGGATGCGGACGATTAAGAAAGAAACCATGTACAACATCATCAATAATGTGGCGACATCAGTGTGAAACAGTATTTTATGCTAACCTGTTGTTTTTTTCATACTTATATCTAAGTTTTGCAGAGCACCTGACCTGTTCAGGGTTTAGAATATGGCCTTTACCACAGACTGTATATAAAAGATGGATGTATTCACTGTGAACTTCCCAACACGTTCTCAATCCCAAAGCGTAATATGTTGCGCTAGGTGACAAATCGTCAACATATTACGCTTGCGGACACCCATCACGTCCCTAAATGACGAGATCGGAAAAATTAGAAAACATGAGAACCGTTTGGAATCAATCTACACATGTTCATTCATTTTACTTAAATCGCTTTGGAAAACACTATTTAACGTCATTAAAGTGCTGGTTAAGGTTAGGGATAAGGTTATGGTTAGGGTTAGGGCTGGAATACATGGCTGGAGCGTGTATTACCACGTGTATACCATTATCATTCTACTGGATTTCACCCATAACTTGGCGCATAGCATAACAACAGGGAAGGTCACCTTTCGCGTTCCTCAGGAACACCGCGGGATGTGACAAATTGTCGGGATGTTGCGCCTCGGGAGTGAGAATGGGCTGGAACTTCCCCCTTATGTTTTATTGTTTTTCCGAGTCAGAAGTTACCACATGTGGATGAGATGGAGGCGTTCAGCAAGTCGCAGTCATAGCCTTTATGGGTGGATGCCAAATTTTTGTTTGGCATATAAAAAATTCTGTCATTTCACACACCAAAATTGGCTAATCGTGCAGTTAAGCTCATAGCCAGTCAGTGATATTTAAAACTAAAATTTAAAATTGCACTTGAAAATGCTCCAAAAGGCATCAACAGCACAGACGATGAGAGACCAAGTCCAGGGACATCAGGTCATGCCAGACAGATGTCTAGCAGCTGCCATCTGTCACTCAAAAATGGCCTTTTAGCCATAAATAATATTTTTAGAAGTTTAAATAATGAATGCATAAATAATTCACCCTGGTGCATCTGTCATCTACTTGGAGACTAACACAACATTATGTATATTTCACTTGTAAAGTTGGGTATTTTAACATGGTAGTTGATGTGGAGTAACTTACTTTTGGGGCAAACCTGAAGTTGTCATTTGAGGAACTGCAGTTTTTGATACCTGGAAGTTTCTGCTCGGGCTTTACACATTCTTACTGTTTTGACAGTTTGCATATAATGAAATTTACAAAACTCTTTTTAAAAATGTCTTGATGTTAACTAAAAAAGGGGTTGACTGGATCAAGAAACACAAGAAGTCAGACAGGCCGACGTATTATTACCAGCGTCCCTTATTTAGAAGAGGAAGAAAATCTCACTCTGTTCAGTGGCTGCGATTTCAGTGGTTGCACACATGGACCTATATTAACCAGAGAAAACGATGCATTAAATGTCCTGTGATTTATTAGCTGAAACGACCCGCCGTTGCCCAGTCACTTACCACGACCTGAGAGCGCACATCCAATCATCCATAATTAAGATAAGGGATGAATTAAATGGAAGCATTTATTTGGGCAGACTCTGGTGTGACTCGCACAAAGTACATAATGCCTCATCAGCTGCATTATATTTCTTGATTGGCAGGATTGTGAACTTTAAGGTTAGTGTTGAATTCCTCTCCAATTCCAGTTTTTTAATGGTGGATTTAGGACCAGAGCTGCTCTAAGAAGAACCTCCATCAATTAGTAGCTCTATTTTCCAAAGTTAGCCGCAGTCTTACTGGACTCTCCTTGAGTAACTGTAGATCCGAGCCCCTTCGAGAATATCCTCTCTGCTCTACTTTGATGGGGGTTAATTTTGTATACAGACTTAAGTTATATCCCTTCACTTTAAATTTGACTTTACTTTACTCCCCTGCCACTGATTGATAATCCTGGCTTGTCCATGCGTGAAAGATCCCTTACTATAATCTCTGTCCTTTGATCATTAAAAGTTGAAAGGATATATGGGAAAGAGGCTGATAAAGTGATTTCTGTGACAGTGGGTCGATGGAATAGCAGTGCTTTAAGTCATCCTGTTTGTCTTAGAAGAGCTGTGCTCTTAATAGTGATGTCCCTCGTGACTGATGCAATATCTCTACAGTTGGTGTAACAATGAATGCAGACAATGTTTGACTGTAAACGGTCCTGGGAAAAATAGCTCAATCAATTAAATGGCCCAAAATGTTTGTCTGATGAAAATGCAGATATGGCGAGCTGCAATGTTCGAGCAGGATTTCAACAAATTGCACGTTGCAGAAGTTTTCGGCTCTTTGATGAGCGTTTATTATTTCGTGGCCTGCTGGTTCAGAGTTTGCATTCTCTCGGTGGCATCTGGCAAAGTTTAAACGTCTGTGGCTCCAACTTCTTATGAAAAGTCACTTCAGTCAGTGCCCATACTGAAGAAGGGATCCAATTGGGTTCCACACAGAAGTCTAAGATGAGTGGATGAAAGCTGTGGGAGAAAAGTTTGTGCAGCAAAGCAGCGATTTTCCTCCTCTTTTAGAGTTTTGAAGGGCTGCGGTGTGTCTGTGCATCTGCATGTGTGTGTGTGTGGGTGAGTGTGAATGTGTGCGCGTGGCTCTTGCTCCCCCCCCCCCACTTGTCAAGGAGCTCCCCTGAGCTTCTTTCTCTGTGCTTTGGCACTAGAAGTCACCTCCTTTGGTGTTCGGCAGGCAGGTACACAACAGGAGCAGCTCTCTCTCTCTGAGCTGTTGAACTTTTCGGGAGGGGAAAAAAGGGAAGGGGAAGATTAAAAACAGCCCTGTGATGTGGAGTGCCGAGCTGCCTCCTGAGAATTCCTGGCATAATAATTTAAATGATCAAATGATACAGAGGAGACTTGTTAGCTGAGAAACAGCCTCCTAGTTGGCCCCATGGGCCTGGTGCTGCCGCGCATGCATTGCAAAACAGCTCCTCTGTTGTGCTAAAGAATCCCGCTTTTTTTTTAACCTCCTTTTCAGGAGCAGAGTTTTTCTACACTTTGCCTAGGTGTATACATGGGACTTAAGTCTCTGTCACATATTCATTGTAATCTCTCTCTTTTTTTTTTGTCGTCTTTGCCATTCATCAGCATGTGAGAGGACTCATTAGATTAGATTTTTGAACATGTGAAGGGTCGGAACAGCACTTGTGTCATTAGGTCCAGGCTGTGAAATTTTCAAAGGCGGCTGAGTGGGGAAAGTCTGAGAGTCACTCTTTGGAAACAAGTCTCAGCGGAATAGCCTGCTTCTGTTGAAAGTGCGAAGCAGAAAACTCTGTAATGTGCTTCACAGACAGTGCACACAGTTAAACAGCTATTTTGCCTTTTTTGAAAAGTAGAAGTGTATGGGTATCATGTGAATCTCAGTTGTTCTTCCTGCACAGATTTGTTTGCGCGTGTTTCCACAGATCCCGCTCCTGTGCTGGAGGCCTCACATTCCCTGGAGGAAAGACTGCAGCAGCTTCAGAGTTCAGCCCCAGACAGCGAGGCCCTGGTACGAGAGATCAGTGGGCACTGGAAGAAACACCTGGAGTGCCTTGAAAAGACAGGTCAGCCTCAAATCATCTACATTAAGCGGCTGCTGCAGTACGTGTCTGCAGGTATACGAAGCTTCATTAAAATACACCTGGTGTTGAAATATATCTGAGTATCGGAGGAAGTGTGTACAAGCAACATCGTTAAATAAAATAAACTGTCGTGTTTTATTTCTGAGCCCTCACTTTACCAACTCATGGCTCTTCATTTACACAGAGCCCGCAGAGGACGATCAGGCAATCTCAGACACAGCAGTGAATAAAGAGGCCCCAGAATCCAGCCCTCCAGCCTCCCTGATGACCCCAAACAGCACCCCGGCTCCTGGGGCCCCAGACTCCCCACAGCAGAACCACCGGGATTGTGCTAATGATGGCGGGTGAGAGCTAGTTTTTAATTTATAAAAATAATAAATTGTCGTTATAACCTGTGCACACGATGGTTTGTAATTCTTAAAGAAATATGTAATTGAAGATTATATTATATTTTCCAGCTCATGCTGACTTTAAACTGACTTTATTATTCTCATGTAGAGGTTTGTTATTTTGGGAATCTGCTTGAATACTTCCATCTTACACAGCTGCACCTTTTCTCACCCTGTCTGAAATACACCTTTTTAGCTCCCATCCCTTTTTCACAGGTAGCTCCACATATTTGATTTGTCAGACTTTTACCCCAAAGTATTTCTAGTACTTCCAGAAATGAACCAGTCTATTCTTTTGCTGTTTTTGAGGCAAGACTGTTGACTGCTAACAAATCCATTTTGGCTTCTGTGCCCTCTAACATTGTCTCTGGGTGATAATTTTAAACATGAATGTAGACAATATCACTACACAGTCATTTCTGTGACTTATGTGAAGCCATTTGCGGTTTAAAAAATGACTCTAATGGCCGTGTTTTCACCACATAATGCTGCAGAAACATAAAAATATGTTCATACACTTTACATACAAATAATGTAAATTTGGCTGTATAAAAATATAGTGTATGTGAGCCCAGCGAGTGGGAGAAAAGCAAACACATGGTAAAATTACACAGGGATTTTCCTTTTATGGTGGGGATATTACCGTCAGAACTAAAAGTTATATACTTGGTCTTCAGTTCCTCAGATGTTGGGAATATATGAAAATGTTTGGGTCCACTCCTGCAGCACACAGCGGAACATTTTGTGTACCTTGCTAACATATTTTAAAATTAGCAAAAGCAGCTCTAGCATGGCGGTAATGGGAGGCAGCTGACTGCAGCTGAACTTTTTAAGGCAGCTGCTCGTTCTTTATCTGAAAGTTTGAAAAATTAGTTGCTCTAAGGGTATCATGTTAGCATGCTGCATAGTGAAATGGATAGTGAACAGAAGAAAAGCCTGGTAGTACACTAGCAGTGTTTCCAGATTGGGATGGACTACCCTGTATACTGGAAAACTTTTTATAGTGGGCAAAAACAAACAACGCAGTAAAACGGGCAAAAGAATGTGGCCAGCCTGAAAAAGCTAATAAAACGATTTTAAACTTGAGCTAAAGCTGGCTTCTTGTGTGTGTGTGGTGTGGAGGAATGGTTGCAAACATCCCACTTTATCTACATGCATCAAATGTGGCCCAAAACACGTCAGCATTTCAGTAATTTAAAGCATTTTTCCCTTTGCTCTACTTGGTTTTGATTAACATTAAAAGTGCGCATTAACGTATGGCCATGATGTAGGCAGGAACTGACAAGAGTTTCTTTTCTCAGGGAGGAGGAGGAGAGCGCTGATGTTAGCATGGCTGACAGACTATCAGAGGCCGAGGAGAAGATCAAAGTTCTGCATTCATGTAAGTGGTTTAAACACTGGCATGTGCTGTAGCTGTTAGATTTAATATCAACCCATTAAAGAACCATTGCTTGTCTAATTGCAGTATGGTGCCCCCTGCTGCAACACTGCTCCCCGATTGGTGCTCGTGTTTACATAAATAAAAATGAGAAGTTGATATATTTTGTCAGTGTAAGTTGTCAGCTGTTAACTTATAACAAGCTGTGTTTTGAATCTGGAATGGATATTGATCCATCCTGAAATTGGACCTGTACAATGTAGCTTTAAGGTAAAAGTTCATGTGTCTTTTTTTTCTTCTTTTAACATGAATTTCTGACTCCCCCCTGTGTGTTTCTCATTAGCTTTGAACACTGCACAGACAGAGCTGCTGGAGCTGCGGTGTAAATACAACCAGGAGATGACGAACAAGTAAGAGTCTGCCTCTCATCTCACGTTTTCTGTTTACTTTGGCACACATTTCCAAATTTCAGAGGTTTTTCCCCGCTCCCTCCCACAGTCGTGACGGCTGCACGCCAGCATCACCGTAGCATTTCGAGTGCTCAAGCCGCTCTTATTTTACCTACATAAACTCACGTCCAGTGTAGAGCTGAGGAATGCCATTGTAAAAGCAGAGAGTGAGAGTGACTCAGCCACTAATGCAGGTCGATGAGAGAGGTCTGTGTTTGCTTTCACTGGCAGCTGGGCCTTGACAGCCCTCAAGAAGAATTGCTTCATTTAAAGATTGCTTCAGAAAACACTCTACCTTGTCCTGGTCTTTGAGCGCAATGTATCCACCACACGGCTGAAATGAATCTGAGCTTGTATGAAGGATGTCGATAGACATTCAAAGTAAACACTCCTTTGTTTGGGTTGTGCTCTAGAGCACAGTCAGCCGCTGCTAATGGATTTTCTCCCAGGCTTAATCCTTGGCGCAATTGAACTGATGTCTCCAGACCCGCTGCCATCCATTTTGTCGGATTGGACACATTTTCAGTTTGGCCTTACCTTTTTGCAAAGAGCTGCGATGTGAAAGAGCATCTCTGTCATGTAGTTTGTCATACTGTGTGTGCGTGTTGCCCCGGTCGCATTCCTCAAGGCCGACAGTAGCAGCAGCGACTCCGCAGCTCAAGCTGCAGCTATCCCGCCCTGACCCCGAGCGTCTGAGCACCGGGCCGGGCCTCTATTAGTCTCACTGACTGTTTCCTCGGTGCTGATAAGAAAAACTATATGTCTGCCTCGGCTTGAGTAGCTGAACAGGTAATCAATACAAAACATTTTCCGTAGTGCACAAGTTCATTAAACGTAGAACTGACACCTGTTAGTGTTTTCTGTCAGGAGGACGCCATCTATACAGGCCTTATTGGGCATGCCCATGACCCTTTAAAACTGGGGCTGCACCAACTGCAAGAACGGGATTGGTCGGAGGCATCATCTGACAGATAGCTGCACTACAGCCACGTTCACGCATGCATTGCATTCCTGAACTTTGCTCATACATACCTGACAGAAGTGCATGTGAGAATGTAGATGTCCAATCAGACATTTGCATTCATACCTGCACTAGCTTGATTCTCTTGCAAAGCCACATCCTGTTGATGAGTGAATAGCGCAGCTTATCTCCTGGTGCATTTATTAGTAGTGCATGGATGCCATGTGTCCTGCCTCCTGCACGCTCAAGCCACAAGTCTAGCTCCTCTAAACTTTGCAGAAGTGTGCACCACATAGGAGAGAGAGAGCAGCTGTTCTCTCAAAATTGTCAAGTTCATTTGTCTTAATGTCTTATGCACAAGTATTGAAAGATTGTATTTGTGCGTTCTTGTGATCCCATTGGATTAATAATTTTTCAGGTAATCACAGCTTTTGATGTGAGACAATGGAGCAGATAGGCGCAAACATGAAAGATAATGAGGGTTTGGCTGAATATAGTTAGTTTAATAAGGATTTAAAAAGTCTGATGTGTTCTTTGAACAGTTTTATTTCCTTTGGTTAAAAAGGACTGCTGTGTCCCGAAACTTGAGAAACCTATGTGCATATTTAAATCAATCACAGCGTTCTCGTTAATTCATCCTTATCTACCTTTTGAAAATCTGATCCCATGTGTGCAAAATGAAACTGTTGAACTTCAAACACACCTCATGACTGATCCTGCTGAGCTTCTGTTTAAATTAGACTTCTCTGATTGTTAGATGTATGGAGGCTGGAAGTTCAGCCTCAAGAGTTCTGAGGGGAAAAAAACACGATTCGTGTATGCATCCGCTCGCTCGGCCGCTGACGTTGTGCCATCAGAACTGTTCTTGGGGTATCTAGGATTATTAATGACCTGGGTTTACATAGACACCGGTTACACCTGGTGGATTAAAAAAAATCCATTATATTGAGAATATTTCCATGATTTTGAGGGAATAAACAGTTCGGGAGTTAATTTTTTGTTATTGTGGACTTTGCTTTGAAAATGTGTCTCTCAAATTATAATTGATAGTTTTTTTTAATGCTTGGTAACATATTAGCTGTAGGGGGTGGGAATTTAAACTCACTTTTTCCAAAATCCCAGCTGAGTTTCTAATTTGAGGTACTGAAATGCCAGAATACAGACAGTGATAAAACTCAATTGCCAGTTCATTAGGGACTTTTAGCCTCTAGTGTGTTGAACAGTTTTTTTCCCCAAATATTCTGTGCATAATGATTTATGTGTAGTAAATGTTAGAACGTCGTTTTGAGTATAAAGTATATGTGTGAAACAAAACTCTGCAAAACTCTATTATGCATTTCCTGTTGTTGGTCAGTATTTGGTTATAGGGCCATAGCTTTCCTGAAATATGACTGTCACGCTACAGCTTTTTTTTCGTGTGTAGCAGAATGTGTAAAAGCAGTTGGTTTTGTTGTTTTGTTTATTTGAAACTGAAAATATGTCGCCAGTAAACCTTCTCTGTCTGGATGTGTATGTGCTGCAGGGCGGAGGAGGTCGACGGCATCATGGCGAGTCTTGAGAAAGCAAACCAGGTGAGTTCGGTCTTCCTGTGCACTCCTCTGATTGAGATGCTCCTTCATTAAGGTAATCACTCCTGTAATCAAGCCTCGGCTTTAATTAGGCACCCTCCGCCCTGTGCCCCCCCCCCTCCCTCCCCAACCCTCTCCTCTTCCTCCCCCCTTCTGCCTCCCGTGCCCTGAGAGTGTGATTAGTGAATGTAAACCCGAAGCCCCGTCGGTGGGCGTGCTACGGCAGCACGGCTCCACTCAGCAGAGAACAGGAGACTGCAGAGCGCGATTGATGCCGGAGTGCCGAACGCCGGGGTTCTTAGTTATCTCATTGCCTTGATTGCTTCCTGTCCTGGTGATACTTCTTTTCTTCTGCTTCCCTCTTCTCTGCTCTGATTTTCTCCCTCGCTCTCGTTCTCTCCCTCTCTCTGCTGCTGCTGCTCTCTGCCAACCGCTCCCAGATAAATGTTCTCAAAATGAATCATTAATTAGCAGGCCGGGTGTGACAGAGCAGGTAAACAGTTTGGGGAATAAAGTGGGCTGACTAAACACCCCTCGCAGCAGAATAAACCAGTGGCTGCACTCACCTCCTTGGGCCCCTGCTCAGGTTTTTGCTAAATTTTCTGAGTGAGGGCGCCTTTTTTTTTTGTTTGTTTTTTTGATTTACTATGTTAGTGTGCTCTTGCTGTGATCAACTCATTAGCCAATTGATGTGGCCGGTGTATGAAAACTGTAACGCTGTGATGCCGTGTCTGTGTGCAGAGAGCGGAAATGGCTCAGAGGGAAGTGGAAAGGCTAAAGGAACAGCTATCCAGTGGCCACAGCGTCACCGCAGGGAGCTGCCATCCAGCAAAGGGCACTAGCAGGGTAAGAACTGTTACATGTTGGGTGTAAAATACTTTATTTTTCTTCTTCTTATTTTTTTCTTTTGTTTTTGTTTTTTTAATGGCCACAAATAATTTATTAGTCAACTGCAGGTATCATTTTGAGATATTTTACTTTATTTTCATTCATTTTCAATCCAGTCCTTGTACCTGACCATAGTATTGAATAGTATTGTATATAAACATTATGTAGGAGTAGATAGTGGATAATAGGTATTGATTTGTAAATAACTGGACATGAATAACTTCAGTTTCTAATATAATATTAGACTCTAACTGTTAAGCTCGTTCTCTTTCTTTTCACGTGACTTTGTTTAAAGATGGAACAGATTTTTGGGTCAACTTGAAAGAAAGGCACACGTGGAAACGAGAGAGCAGAGGTCAAATGTGATATAGATGTGATTAGATTTCATTCAAATATTTTCAAGCTATCGTGTTTATATATCATAAAATACACAGCTCAGCAAAAAATCCATTTTAAGTTTTATCTTTAGACACGTTGTTACTAGCAGCCACACTCACATGTTCTCATTTCTTAAGTTGAATCCATTAAAACAAGGTGATTTACAAATTTTACAGCTGTTAGTCGAAAGCCTGGCATATCTGAGCATGCTGGGCAGTGTGTCCTTAGAAAATAGAGGAAATGGGTGCAGAACAAAAGTACTAGTTGGTCTAAAAAACCTACAACAAAAAATCTACAACAGATGAACGGTGTCTGAAAGTCCTTCAGAAATAGGAACAAATCCAGCAAAGTCTGACACAAGACCTCAGAGATACACTTGGCCTTTTAGCCGATTGTTCACTGAAGCATCAACAGAAAGGGTCTCAGTGGAAGGATGGCTGTCAAGAAGCCCGTTTGAGGAACGCAAACCAGGAGAAAAGGCTGAGGTTAGCTAAATTACACTAGAACTGGACTACTGAACTGAAACTCATGGAGTGATGAATGATCCCAAACACACTACCAGCATACCTGGATTTAAAAAAACAAACAAAGGAACACCATCGGACATGGATTAGACTCCCCAGAGCCCCGCCCTCAAAATTGCAACTTAGAAAAGATAACAAACAGCCATAAATGCCTTCATAAGAATAAGTTAGTACCACATGTAACATTTCTGGTGAAAAATACAGTGGAAAGTCTAAAAGTAACTCCATGTGTTTTGTCCAATTGTTTCACTCTGCAAAGCCTGCAATGGCTGGATTTTTGCCTGTGGGTCTTATGTTTGACACCATTTTCAGTTCACATGTTAGCACATCAATCAAATAATGTTGATGTAATACTACTACTAATAAAATAACCACAAATTTGTTAATTCCATTTTTTTTTTTACAGTTTATACCATAACATGTAACACAACAGCTAGATAAACACACACACATCAGTACACCTTTATTCTTCATGGCAGAGATTCAACAAGGCACTGGAAACATTCATCAGAGACTTTGGTCCATATTGACAACGAATCACACAGTTGCTGCTGAGAGATTCACATCATAGATCTATGATGTGAATCTCTCATTCCACCAGATCCCAAAGGTGCTCTATTGGACTGAGATCTGGTGACTTCTGAGCGCAGATAACTCACTGTTGTTTTCAAGAAAGCAGTTTGAGGTGATTTTAAGTTTGGGCAATGGTGTTTCATTCTGCTGGAAGCAGCCATCAGAAATGTCTCCCACACCAACACCACCAGCACCAACCTAAACCAATGATACAAGGCAGCATGGTCCACCCTTGCTTTCATGGTGTTCGTGCCAAATTCTGACCATCCAAATATCGCATCTAACTTGAGACTGGTCAGATTAGGCAATGTTGTTTTCAATCTTCTGTTAACTTCTTCAAGTTCGACATTCTCTTCTGCATTGGTTGTAACAAGTGGTTATTTGAGTTACTGTTGCCGCCTTATCATCTTGAAGCAGTCTGGACATTCTCCTGTGACATCAATAAAGCATATTCACCCACTGCCACTCTCTAGGGTTTACAGAGAATGACCCTAAAGTTAGTTGTGTAGAAAAATTACCAGTAGAGCGTCATTCTGAAATACTCTGACCAGCCTGTCTGGCACCAACAACGATGTCATGGTCAAAGTCACTTAAATCATGTTTCCTCCCCAGGCTGATGGTCAGTTTGGACTTCAGCAGGGTCATCTTGACCATGCCCAAATGTCTAAATGCACTGAGCTGCTGCAATGTTATTAATTGATTAATTCATTTGTATTAACAAACAGTTGACCAGGCGTACCTAACAAAGTGGTCATTAACTAGATATTAGAGCATCTTAAAAACGTATTATGTACACATACCTTTTTAAAATGTTCAAACCACGTTTGACGTTTTGTTCTGTACAGATCACCAGATTATGAAATTATGAAATCCCTGCCAGAGGGCTTTTTAATTGGTGTAGAAATATTGAATGTTGTCTTTTATCAGTCTCTGAGATGAATTAGAATATGCTATTAATTGCAACCTCATCATCTTTGCAGAAGTCATATTCTCTCACCTTTCATTACCACAGCAGAGGTTGTGATTCACAGGCTGCCCTCACTCCCTTTATCACTTTTTTCCTCTCCCTCACTCTCACACCTTTTGTCACATCTTCCTGTCACCCTGTCAGGAGAAGAACGAGAAGGGAGAGGTGTTGCCCTCCCAGCTGGAGGCTGCCTTGCTGGCTAAAGACCGTGAAATCCTCCGCCTTCTCGAAAACATTCAGCGGCTGCAGTTCACACTGCAGGAAGTTCAAGAAACCTCAGCCAATCAGATTCTAGAGCTGGAGCGCCAGGTAGCCTATAAGACAGAAGCTATAGAGGTGAGTGGCTGGGACACATGATGGGAAATGTGGGGAAGAGTCCTCCGTCCGCAGAATCTCTTATTAATTCAGAGGAAAATATTATCCTTCTGTGTTTTTGTTTCAGAGATTAGAAGCTAAACTGCAATCCCAGATGGACTATGAAGAGATTAAAACTGAACTCAGGTGGTTGATTGATATCGAACGTGTCAGTAATTCATAGTAATGTTAATGTACATCTAAATATATGACTGTGCTTCTTTTGGTTTTCGCCGTAGTATCCTAAAGGTAATGAAGCTGGCTTCAGCCAATGGCAGCTCATCCCAGGTACGCATGTTCCTGCACTTTGTACTTTTGTGTTACTCGCAGCAACAACTCCACCTCATTGTTAGTCCATTTAAAAAAACTCGGTGCTTTTCCTCAACATTTTGCCGCGACGTTTCAGAGAGCGGGAAAGTAAATAAGCGGCAGACAGAAATGAAGCAGGTCGAATCTTCTTGCGTTTCACGCATGCGCAGTACTGGAACGTAAGCGTTTTTGGCCGTTTCAATGTGGACACACAACTCTGTGAAAACGATTGAAAAGGGTAGTGTGGACACGGAGCGTTTTCAGACAAAAACGCCATTTTCAAATCTAAAGCTAGTGTGGACGCGGCCTTAGTGCCAGAGAAGAAAAACTACAGCAGTGCAATTGAATGCATCATTGGTCCATCATCCATTATATCCAATATAAGGATATCGGCAGCCACTACAATTGATTAATCTAGAATTAACAGCTTTTGTGTGTGGGTGTGTGTGTGGGTGTGTGTGTGGGTGTGTGTGTAGGATTCTACTAAGGCTGCAGAGGCTCTTTTGCTGGATAAAGAGGCCTTTCTTCCATCTCACAAGTACCTGGTGGATAAGACCCGAATACTACACAGCAATGGTAAAATAAATGTCTCTTTTTTTAGCCTACCAAATACTGCCTGTTTGTTTGGCACTCACTGGGCAGCTGATTCTATAGTTGATTACTTCCACATTTAAATCTCTGTGCTTAAACTGAGTTTGCATAATGTAGTCTGGATTTGCAAGGGTATAAAGTAAGCGATTTAATTCAGGAAATATCTTTTATAAGCTGAATAATAGTTAGGTCTTCATTGTTAAAGCCATGTAGCTGTACACATCCCATGTGTCCTGAGTGAGATGGCTTTTCTGTCACCAGATGATGACCATTCTGAGGATGCAGGCAGGGAGATAGGCAGGCCGCCCGGATCCCACTCATCCTCCTCTCAGGTGGACAGTCGTGCCTCCCCCAGCCCTGGTCCTCCCACCCTGGACCGCTCCTCCTCCAGCCATGATCTCCCCCGGCCTTTCTCAGTGTCGCCGTGCTCCGGGGACCGGCTGTCAGGAGACCACATCCTCCACAAACAGCTGTTATCTCCACACTTTAAAAAGGATGGCCTCATGGCTTTCCCTACCGCCCTCTATGCAGCCAAAGTCGCGCTTATGTCAGCCTCACAAGGGCCTGTGGGGGCGGGCAGCGTTGATGCCGGCTTGCCCAGCGACCAGTCGGAAAGCGGCAGCTCGACCGCAGGAGACGATGACCAACTGGACACGGCGGAGATCGCCTTCCAGGTGAAGGAGCAGCTGCTAAAGCATAATATTGGCCAGCGAGTGTTTGGCCACTATGTGCTGGGCCTGTCCCAGGGTTCGGTCAGCGAGATCCTGGCAAGACCCAAACCCTGGAGGAAGCTGACTGTGAAAGGCAAAGAACCTTTTATTAAGATGAAGCAGTTTCTGTCTGATGAACAGAACATTCTGGCACTCAGAACCATCCAGGTCCGACAGAGAGGTGAGTGCTAACTACTGTGTGTCACAGCCTGGGTCTCTGACCCATCGCTCTGAGTTTATTTTTGTATTCTTCTCATGTTATCTTTGTGATCATGTGTTATTCCTGTCTAGCTTAGGTTAAAGGCAGCCATTATTTATTGTTTCCTTGGTTTCCATGTTTGGATTCTTGCCTAGTTTATCATGTGTTTTAGGTCTGTAAGCTTAGTGTTGTCATGTCTAGTTTCCTGTTTTATTGTGAAGTTGTGTGTGTGTGTGTTCATGTGGTTAGTTTTACTCTCCCCTGTGTTTTCATTATGTTTAATTCTAGTCAGCTGTGTCCTCATGTGTTTCCACCTCCCCTGATCACCTCATGTGTGTATTTAAGTCCTCAGTCTTCCTGTGTTCAGCGTCACTTCGTCTGTTATCCACATTATAGTAAATCATAGTCTGTCATTCAAGTCATTGTTTATCATAGTTTTCATGTTTCCATCAGCCGTCAGCCAAATAAAGGCTCGCTTTTTGTTTGAATTCAAGCTCTGTTCTCCTGTGTCTGCATTTGGGTTCGCATCTGAAGCACATCGGCTGCTCAGCCGTGACACCGTGACAGGACACGGACTAAATGAAAACCGTGCTGCAACACACAGATGTATAAAGTGCAATACATAATACCATTACAGCACATAACAACAGCTGACATAGCGTCAGAAAGTTTGGCAATTTAAGTTTGTTTTAAGCATAATTTAAAGACCGCTGGCTTGTAGATCAAACGTTAGAAGTGACAGTGATTTTCATCCACTGCACTGATACATGACGATAGATGAAGCACAATGAAGGTCATATTTTACAGTAACGATGAAATAATCAAATTAATTAAAGAAGTACCAGTCTGGAAACCATTAGGCTAGTCTGCTGACTGCCGGCAGCCAGCGGATATGTGTGCTAAGACTTCTGTTCTGTGCTCTGTTCATTGTTTTTGAATGCAGATGAATGGGGGGGGGGGGGAAGCTAATAAAAAGTGAAATCATCATCAGATAACTGTGGTTATTAAAGGCATTTTGGTACAGCCATTCCTCTTTGGCTCTCCATACAGACTGTTTACTTGCATGCAGCCAAAGCTTGAACATGCACTGCAAGCAGACTACAAATGGTATCCAGAAATATTCTTCATAAAATAAGTTTTTAGACAAAGTGCATTTCAGAATGCTTAGCGGGGACCTATTGCACTAATTTGCGCGTCCCTGTTTTTATTCCTAGACTAACTTTGTATAATTCAAAATAATCCTTATTTAGCTTCCCCTTCCCTTTAAGCCAGCTGTCTTCTGATTGGTTGCTGTTTCCAATCAAAAGCTTTGAAAGACATGTTGTTTGGGCTTAGTGGTCACAAGCAGAGCTGTGTACCTGTGATGATCATATTAGGCAAATATTCTCTCACTGACATCAATGAGAGGCAGAAGTAGAAAAAACTGTCTGAAGGCTTCACACAACTGGATATTCTGACCTCATTATTTGAAACTTGGCTGATGTTTGTTATGAGCATTCGTATACAATATATGACTGAAAAGCTTCATCAGTTCTGTGCTACTATGTACGCAGAGGTTTTTAAAGCAGATGTATTGGTGGCTTAGCTCCTGGACCTGTGCACATTTAAACCTTCTACATTTAAATCTACTTGGCCCTCATCCTTGACTTCATCACGGTTTCCTCTGCCATGTTTATAGTGTTACTTTTAAACTTTGTTTTCTCCCTAGATTCACAGCTTTTGAAAGTTGAGCTTCCCGTATACTGCAACCTCAGACAGCACGCGCTCAAAGGCAGCCATTGATCTACCAGTCAAAAGCAAAGCCTTGGAACTGCTCTCTGATCAACCATCCCACTCACCCCCTCCTCTCTCCTCCCTCTCTCTCTATCTCCATCTCTTTCTGTTACCCTCTGTGGCAGGGAGCATCACTCCACGCATCCGAACTCCTGAAACTGGGTCAGACGACGCCATTAGGAATATCCTGGAGCAGGCTAAGAAGGAGATCCAGTCCCAGAGGGGTGAGGATGAAGCTTCGAGTCATAAGTCATAGTTAAAAGCCCTATTGATTGTTTGTTTTTGGTTTTTTTCTATGCACAATGAGTTCTATTATGTATTTTGATCAGTACTTGAATGCATCTAGATTAGAAAGGAAAGGTGATTCGAGTGTGCGTCAGTGTCAGCGTGTGTGTTTTTCTTGTTTAGGTGATGTCAAGTCATCTCTAAACAGCTCATCAGGCAGAAGCAGTAACGGGCCTGGCAGCAGCTCTGACGACACCATAAAGAGCATCCTCGAACAGGCCAGGAGGGAGATGGAAGCTCAGCAGCAGGCCCTGATGGAGATGGAAGTGTGCGGCAGGGCTTCGACTGCTAGCTCAGGAGTTCAGGTGGAACGTCTGGGGCCCCCCGAGCGCTCCAGGGGCCTGCCTTTACCCATCTCCATCAAGCAGGAGGAAGGGGGCTGCATTACAGTGTGCACAGCCAACCCCGTGAGCAGCCCCCAGACACCCCTCAGCGTCCTCTCCCCTGCCGCTTTCGTCCAGAACATCATCCGCAAAGTCAAATCAGAAATCGGCGAAGCGGGCACCTACTTCGATCAGCACTGGTCTCAGGAGCGGGGATCTATGGTGCTCGGCGGCGGAAGCAGCTCTCGGCCCTTCAGCTCGGTCTCCCCTTCCTTGTCTTCCTCCTCCTCCGGGCCCTCCACCTTACCCCGGCCGTGGCTGCGTCTGGAGAACGGCGAGGGTCTCCCCAACAGTGAGGAGGCCTCTGCTGCCGAGGACGAGCTGGGCCTGAGCCGGCCGGTGGAGGTGAAGGTGGAATCAGATACCTCGGTAAGCGGGGAGTCCCCAGGACCCGGCCCGGGACGCCTTTCCTATTATCCAGCATATATCCCCCGTGCACTGAAGCCCACCGTGCCCCCGCTGACACCAGAGCAGTATGAGATGTACATGTACCGGGAGGTGGACACCATCGAGCTGACTCGGCAGGTGAAGGAGAAGCTGGCAAAGAATGGCATCTGTCAGAGGATCTTTGGTGAAAAGGTCAGATGTTGGCCTTTCACATTAAACGCATACTGCAAATGAAACAGCCTGCAAATACAAAAGAAGAAAAATGATATTTAGTTTAAACTTTTCAGATTTTCAGAGCATGTGAAATATTAGACTGAGGTGATCTCAGTAAACATAAAACACATTTTAATTATGTTAAAAAAAGAACATGAAACTCATCCATGTGGAAAAGTAATGGACTCCTTTTAAACCTAATAACAGGTCCCGACACTTTAGTAGCCGTATCTGCAGCTCAGAGCTTTGCATAATACGGTGCTGGTATTTGACGTCGCTGTGAAAGAATTTTAGCCCGCTCTTTAGAATTTCTTGCAGCAGACTTGACATAATGATGTGAAGTCTTGACATTATATGCCCTGTAAAAAAACGGTTAAAAGTTTGCCGTTTTATTACTTTCTGCATACAACATTGTCCTAAAAAGCCTTCAGGTGCTTTTCCCCACATGTCAGACAGCAATAGATTCTGCTTTGCTGCTCTTCCTTTGAATCCTAGTTTCTCACATCTCTTTCTTAACCGTCAACATTTTTAGCTGAGAGGCTTGCGTTTGGTTGAGTTGTCATTCGTGCCCTTGAAAAACCTTTTAGAGGCTGCCCGCAAGTTTTACCATACCACATTATTCTCCCTAGCTGTCACAGTGGTTTGGGAGGGCATCTGAGCAGCTCATCTCTTTCAGAGTTACATTTGTGGTGCAATGTGCTTGTGGGACTTTTGTGGTGTGAACCTGAGGGAAATACGGCTATTTTTTATTAATTAATTAATTTTTATCGGGTGTTCCTTAAATGAATAACATTATAATCTCAGTCTCTTATCAAATCCCACTGAGCATCAAATGTCCAGTGATGTTTTCTGGGGTTTCTGATTAGCGTCTCTGTTATATCTGAATTTGGTTGAAGAGTGAAATGTAAATGTTTGGTTATCCACTGAGAATTTTTCTAAATTTAGTTACATTTGGTTGTTAAATGGTTGTGATAAACCAGCCATAAAGCATTCACTCAAGGTTCTTAGACTAAAAAAAAAAATATTATAGAGGCCTCAGTGCAATCAAACTTTACTGCTGGGACAGCCCGGTGGTGCAGTGGTTTTTACTGCTGCATAGCTGAAAGGTTCTGAGTTTGGATCTGTTGCTGGAACGTTCTTTCACTTTTCAGCCAAAGTCATCTTTTCAACAACTCTTTGCGGAGCGGAACGTGTTAGTTTTCCTTCACCCAGGTGTTATATTTTCTGTGACAAACACACAGAAGATTAAATCTTTTTTTAAAAAACGGTGTGTTTTTATTTGCATTTTCCCTGAAATGAGCTACTGAAGACTCGGTATCGGTTTTGTTAGTTCAAGCCCCAGAAAGTGTGCCTTTATTGTCGGTAAAATCCCTCTGGGTGTCTTCCTAGGCAGCCTTTGTGATATATCACTTTATTCTGTCTGGAGTGGATAAAATATAACGAGTGTCACAAAGGTTTTTTTCGAGTAATATGAAAGGTGCTGTCTTCCTTCTCTGCTGTGTTGATATGACTGTTGTAAAATATCTTTAATGCAAGTCCCACTAAAGCTGAAGACGGTGCAGCAGTTTTTTTATTTTTATAATATACGATCATGTGGAGAAAAAAAAGGAAGAAAATTTATCACTTCAGAAATTTGCGCATTTGAATCGCAGAAATATAAATCACATATGAAAATAATCAAATATGAGGTGTGCCGCAAATCGAACTTAAACCTTTAAACATGAAGATTTATAGTACATTGTCTCCCTCCAGTGGTTGTATGGGGAAAGTGCATGACCAAACAGATTTCCATCTTTCACAATAATAACTTGGAGCTTCAGTCGTTTCTGTGCAACATACACATTTGATGTGAGCAATGACATAGATAGTGTGTTTAATTAAAAGGTAAATATATCAACCAGTGTTTGTGTTCCAGGTGCTGGGGCTTTCTCAGGGCAGCGTGAGTGATATGCTGTCTCGGCCCAAACCCTGGAGCAAGCTGACCCAGAAAGGCAGGGAGCCCTTCATCCGTATGCAGCTGTGGTTACTGGATCAGCTAGGACAGAGCCTTAACCAGCCCCCAAACCAGGGCCACACTCAGGGTGAGTCTGCATTTCACAACACACGCTTGAGAATATCTAGACTGCTTGAGAAACTTTGCAACTAAAAAAAAACCCCAAAAACACACACACAGCTTACATAGTCAACTGCGTGTATTTATTTGATTGGTGTGACTATTCTTTCCTACTTACAGATAAAAGCCCAGTGACGGCCCAGTCCTCACCATCCCCACCTCCCAGCCCAGCAGACAGCCACCCAAGTCCCCTGGTAGAGCCTGTGAGTCTCTCCCTGGAGAGCAGTAAAGAGAACCAGCAGCCAGAGGGCCTGAGCTTGGGGTTGTCCACCCACCCAGAGGGAGTGAAATCCACTCCCAGCCTCATGACCTTGCATCAGCCCACAAACCCACTGGGCATCCAGGAGCTGGTGGCCATGTCTCCAGAGCTAGATACCTATGCCATCACCAAGAAGGTCAAAGAGGTGCTAACAGATAATAACTTAGGTGGGTCTGAGTTCACAACTTGGGATAAAAAACTCCCCAAAACACCTCTTAAAGACACCATAGCAACTATACACCTGTGTGTATTTGTTCTCCACAGGCCAGCGTCTTTTTGGGGAGACCATCCTGGGCCTGACGCAGGGCTCGGTGTCCGACCTGCTCTCCAGACCCAAACCATGGCACAAGCTCAGTCTGAAAGGCAGGGAGCCCTTCGTCCGCATGCAGCTGTGGCTCAACGATCCTCACAATGTAGACAAGCTGAGGGCCATGAAAAAGATGGAGAAGAAAGGTGGGAACCAGAGTCTACTCTGTAATATGACGGAGGACATGATTCTGACACGTTTGTACTCTGCATGTCATACTCTGCATGTCTCTGTCTGCCCTCCAGCCTATTTGAAGAGGCGATACGGCCTGCTGAGCACCGGCTCGGACAGCGACTCGCCCAGCACTCGCTCTGAGTGTGTGAGTCCGGCTTTGGCCTCTCTGGACTTGTGCCCCTACAGCCAGGCGAAGAAGCCTCGGGTGGTGCTGGGAGCCGAAGAGAAAGATGCCCTGAGGAAGGCCTACCTTTTAGAGCCCTACCCTTCTCAAAACACCATCGAGATGCTGGCGTCGCAGCTCAACCTCAAAACCAACACTGTCATCAACTGGTTTCATAACTACAGGCCAGTCCTTTGTAACCTTTACAGATGGCTGTTTTTGTTGATTTTATTATTACTGTACATTTACTTTAGGTGGACAGCTCACACTACAATCAAAATCTGTTTTTTCTTCTCTGGCCTCCAGAGCTGTGTTGTCCAGTGTTGAAGAGAACTGCTATAGAGCCATTTCTTGAATAGTATGGCAAGAGACATTACAGAAATTTCATTTAGGAACTATTTTATTTCTATTGTCTACATCCAGTAGAAAGAAAATAGACGTGTATTTTTTATTTTTTTTTGAGTAATCAAGTCCTGATTTCTGAAATATAAAGCCTAAAGAGCCAAAGCAAGAATATGTAAATCTAATTTTGTGATAAACTGTCTCTTACACTTCAACTGAAATCTGATTTAGAAAGTAAACTTTAGTCTCTAAAGTCTCTTTCAGTCAATGTCTAACTGTGGTATTTGTGTGCAGGTCCAGGATGCGACGGGAGGTGCTGATGGAGGGTCTGCCAGACAATGACACGGATGCTGAGCACCACAGCTACTCCCCCTCAGTGACACGGAGCCCTCACTCTGATGGAGAGGAGAGGAGGCTGCAGCAGCCCTCAGGACACATCCATTCCAGCCTTCCTCTTAGTGCCAACACCTCACTGCCTCATGTCAAACAGGAGGCATTAGACAGGGAAGACGACACAGAGGAGGGAAGGGAAAGCTCGGCGAAACAGTCCAGGGTTCAGTGTTTTCCAACAGCCGTGCCGCTGCCGCAGTTGAAAAGTGAGCACGAGGACTCCGTCGCGGGCTGTCGCGAGCCTCACTTGGCAGGCCAGAGCCTGAGGCAGGAAGAAGGTCAGGGTCTCTACCCTGGAGGGCTCTCCGTAGACGGCCCACAGAGAAGCAATCAGACCAGGCACGAGGGGGAAGACTCCGGAAAGTCACCCGTCGACCCGGTCAGTTTCAAGGCTTCGTCAGAGCCCTGCCGCAGCAGCCTGGAGGTCTCCCTCAACTCGCCCTCTGCTGCATCCTCACCGGGCCTCATGATGTCAGTCTCGCCCGTTCCCTCCTCCTCTGCGCCCATATCGCCCTCGCTGCCCAACCCTCCATCGACGAGCACCAGTCACAGCCTGGACCCTAACCCGCCCCCTCCCTTCCAAAGTCCCAAACTCAACAGGAGCACTCAGAGACGCACGGAGAAAATGGCCAACCTCAATAACATCATCCACAGGTTAGAGAGAGCAGCCAATCGAGAAGAGACTCTGGAATGGGAGTTTTAAGTCCACTTTAGGTGTATCCAAACCTTTGCGCCACACAGGAGAGTCTCAGAAGCTTCCTGACGTCTTTAAATGGAGCGTGGCTCCTGAAGGCCTGTCCTCCAAGAATGATAACTCACAGGAAATGGGAACACGGAGCTAATCATACGGTTGAATTCCCTACAAGAACTTGAGAGTTGAAAAAAAATTTATAAATGTGTATTAGTTTGTTTGTTTGTTTTCTCCTTTTGATAATGCATACTACTTTGAAATATATGTGACAGCACTAGCTGTCATTTTACCTATTGGACTTGACATGAAGACTTTTGCAGCTATGGTGTCATCAAATGTACACTGAAGTTCTGTAGATTGCCACTGGGTGAGATTAAAAGAAGACCCCTGTCTTAAGCCATTAAAAGCACTATAACTATTTGAAAAGAGACACTGACCAAATTTGCTACTTTTTGAATAGCAATTTTTCAGATTTTGTCTGTAAGACTGGACAGTTTAAGTCAAGTAACATGAAATCCTATTACTGACTGAGGGATAGTCCTTTAAGACTCTAAATATTCAACATCTTGTATGTACTTAGTTTCCTGGTGATATGTTTTGAAATATTTGTAACTCACTCGTATAAAATGTGGTTGTACATGTTGTAGAATTGTCTGCAATAGCCTTCTCTAAACCTGATGTAGCATGGTACTCACCTGACCCTGTTTATCCTCTGTAGTTAGTCACCTGTGATTATACTTGAGCGAAAACATGAGAAAAAAGAAAAAAGTTGAAAACCCTGCAAAAAATGCGAAAAAAAAAAAAAAAAAGGAAATGTTAAACCTAATGAGTAGAGTACTTTTGAAGTGTTTTTGGTTTCTTTAGTTTGCTTTGAATAATCCTCGAGGTTTACAGTTTAGGGCCCTTGTGCTTTTGGTAGTGAGTGCAACAGTCACTTCGCACGAGCACAGTTTACACGATTTCTTTCTGACTTACCTCTCTGACTCTCTAAGGCACTGGTTCTCAGACTGTAACGGGCCAAGACACAGGACACCCAGTTTACCTCAGATTATGTTGATGCACATCATGCGACGACCATGCGTTCCATTCTTTTGCATAAACATGACGCACACTTGTTTGGACCGAGGGAGGGAAGGCGCTGGCGTATCATGCTTCGGGTGTGAGCTCACGCCTCAGAGGGTCAAACAATGAAGCGAGTGGTGGTGGTGATTGGGGGGCTGGGGGGTTATGAGATAAATCTGCTGCTGTTCGTCCCTTTGTATGTGTTATGGAGTAACACCCGATTGATTGCACATTCTGAAAATGTGCATTTTACTGTAAATTATACGGATCAAAACACCTCAAGCACTGAGATGCTGTTTAGCTAGGCCACCCCTGCTCTGTGTTGATCTACTTTGAGGCTGAAGTTCCCAGTGTTTAAAAGCATGATACGTACAGTGTGACCTCTCATCAGTCTGTAAGTACGCTATATTCAAGAACACAAAAGGTTACAGGTATCCCCTCATATTATCTTTGACCACGTGTGTATTGTGTCTGTAGACGTTTCTTTGTCATGCTTGCAAGATGTTCTTTATGTATTTTGCCTCTATTTTATACTCAGAACAGTTAACTAGATATTCAATACCTCGTGTATGAAGTACTTACAGCACTTAGATTTTTTTGATAATTGTGAGGACTCAAGAAAAATCTCAAATATCAACATTATCCTAACTTAGTGTCCACAAGTCTTTGCCTTTACTGTATCGTTGAAGTTGGTAGTGAACACTTGCACATGTCTACATAGTTCAGAGGACTTGGATTGTATTATGTAGAGATATATATTACACAATTACTAAAAAAAATACTATCTTACATTCTTGGAACAAAAATGTGCTGATTATATTGAAATAGAGTGTACAGATTTAATAAACCAAACCCATTCAAGCCAGTTCTGGTCTGGCAAGCTTGCCCACGTTTTAGACCTTCTCTCAGGGTAGTCTTGCTTTTTAAAGCTTTATTGAAACAGTTGCTCTCATCAGTGGTGTTGAATATGAAAACTATGTGATGTGGAGAATGACTCCGTTAAATATTCGACGAACATGTGAAAGTTGTATGATTACGGGATTTTCGACACTCACACGGAGGGGAAAAAAAGCGGATTGTTAGAAAGTCGTGGCTGTTTTGTAATTCCTTACATGGATGTGTCAAAGTACAGTGTCGAGCGGAACCACCAGGATGAGGCTAAATGGGTTGCATTTTTTAGATCAGTAGACTTTGCTCTTGGAAATACTGTTTTGTTTTGTTTTTGTTTTGTTTTGTTTTTGTTTTTTTCTTGGAGCCACAGAAGATTTCTCTCTGGTTTTCTTACCATCATATTTTGTGCATAATATACTGTATGATTAGAAGTGGCATTTCTTATGTGAAAGCTTCATTGTTTCTCAAGGTAACATGGACATATGGCTGAAAATGAAATGTATTTACCCAGACCATTATCTCTTCATGTAAAGCTCATCTCATTGTTTTGCATGCAAATCCATTCTGCTCACACAACAAGGGATAGACTGTTTTTGTGTTATTGTTCTTGCACAGGGACATTGAATCAGCACTTGAAGTCTTTTTGCATTAGGGAAGTCCACACATGGTGCAGCTGAGAAATTTGGCTCTCACAAACTTGTCAAGATTATGGTCAAATCAGAACCTGAGACTGGCCCTACAAACGTTATACTTCCAGATTTATTTTGTGCCATATCACCTGCCCCATGCATTATCCTCATGGAGAAATGCCTTGTGGTGAAGTCTGTTCTGATAGCGGTGTAGGGCTTTTTGTAAGTACAGAAAAAAGCAAAGCTTTTTCTATATCACAATAGCCCTGCACAGTAGATGTTTTAATTTTATAACTGACTTCAGTCACTAAATAATGGAGAAACTGATTGATTGGCAAAACTTGAATAAATGCATTAAGATTTGCTTATATAAAAAAAAATCTGGCACCGAGGGTTTGTCACCAAGGGAAGTTGTCATTTATAAGTCAGCTGTGGGCCAATCGAAAGAAGCATCCTTCAGGCTTAGATAACTGTCTGATGCCTCACGTCAGACTATTAATTGTTAAAGAATGGACAATGATATGCCAAGCATCTTGGAAATGAAATTGCATAGGCTGTGTAAGCCATCAGTCAATACATAATTGTTTAAGATCCTGCTGTGTTGTGTTTTTATTTATTTTTTTATTTTATAATGAGCAATGAGCGCTCCACACATTAACATACAAAAGTTACTGCAAATTCATGTGCATATATAAAACCTTACACTGTAGCGTGCGTCCCTAACTAAGTGTAATCATTTGCACTCTTCTCTTTCAGTGAAGGAAACACTTCATCTTTCCTATTGAATTCAGGGTCATTCATGTCCACTATATTAAGCATACGATGATACTTGGGCAATTGTGGATCTTATAAATATGACAATAAACACCACTGGATTTTCAAAGAAAAGCCAGTCAAACAAAGTAGACTGAATGTTTATTTATTTAGGAAAATGACTCACTATTACATTCATTAATATGAACTTCTAGGAATAAGAATAATGCTTTTGGATTTCTTCAGATTGAATGAATGTCACTGATGACTAAATGTCATTGAGTTCAAACATCTGACTTCTAATTTCATTCACCAATCAGATATATAACTACATATTTTACTTTAGTGTGTAAAATTAGCATATATATTATAGTGTCCGATTTGTTTAATTAGATGTTCTCTATCTGCTTATAAGACGTTTGAAAATCGATGATACTTGAGATCGCCTTTCTACCTAAATACAAAAAAGAAAAAAAAGTTTTAAAGCTGTTGTAATATTAATTTATCAGGCATCCCACTTGCCAGTGTTTACATGACTTACCGTGTGGCTGAGCCCCTCCCCTTTTCCAGAGAACCGCTCTGACGCGATGACATCACTCACACGTAGGGCTCTTTAGACTGGAGAGTTCGCGGCGATGGCGACGACGGCTCGGTGTTGGAAAGGGACGCAGTGAAGCTGGCCTCGGCTCTGGTATGATTCATGTTTATGTTGGACACGTTGTTTTAATGTTTGGTAATTGCACAAGTTCCGGATGAGTCTTTGTCGTCTAACACCTCAGCACTCGTTTGACTGGTGAGTCCGCCGGTTGTAGTCGTTGCTCGGTGTGTTTTGACAGAGGCCTCCGCTCTGGGGTCCGCCCTCCATCTCATAACAACAAAAACAGTTGCAGAAAGCAGCTTCAGCCTAACCAGCTAGTGCTAGCTAGCAGATCTACGCGCTGCTCTCTGTCACGGCTTTTAATGCCAAACGTCGAGTGTTAAGAGACCGCTGCATAACAGTTCACTGTCTGCCAGCAAATGTTAATTTCCACTGTTTGCATGTAAATAGCTCTTCGACTGAGCGTTAGCTCGCTAGCATTATTTTACGCTGTCGAGCGGTTGTTGATGAACACTGGTTAGCCAACAGTTTACATTACATGGCTGCAGAAAAACTAGCTAACCGCTATTCAAAAATAAAAAGGAAAAAACGAAAGAGGAGTTACTTGACTTAACAACCTGTTAGTACAAGAAACGTTAGCTATTTTCTTTTTTTTTTTTTTCCCTTGCAAACGGCTTTTCGTCAACTAGCAACGTGTTAATGTAACGTTGCAGAGCACTTGCGAGAAGCATTTGTTTTTGGGTTGACCGTAGCTTATTTTTTTAGTGGCCAAAACTACCGGTATCTTTACATCGAATACTAACTAGTTGAAATAACATTAACTGGTGATTAATTAAGTCTAGTTTACATTTTATTCACCGTAGTGAAGTAAAAGGTAACGACAAAGTGTTAAAATTGAGCTGGGAAATCCCTTTCCCCAAATACGAAGTTAGCCAAGGCTTTTGCGTTTATACACTGTTTAGCAGCGCTGTTCAGTATGGCTACCGGGCTGTAAACGCAAAGCTCCGCTGTTAAACGTGTTGGTTCATTGTCTCGTTTCTTGTTTTTTTTTCCTTATATCATTTCGACGCTAGAGTGTCGATAATGTTACCACTTGTGAAAATGACTGGCCTGTCACGGGATAGGAGTAAGGTTAAGGCTCTAAGGGGCTTAGACTTTTCTGTGTGACTGCTGAACTGAGAGCCAGACTGAGCCGTAGCCACGGGTCACGAGCGGGCTGCAGTAAACAGAGCCGTGTGTTGGGCAGATATGCTTTATCAGGTAGCAGCAGCAGTAAAAGTTGGCCTCTACTCTCAGTGAAGTAATGACCTCGTTTGCCTCCTTCACACCTCTCTCAATGACCGGAGATACTTTTGGCAGTACAGCGGGATATTTTGTCTTCTTTCTGTCTCCAGGCTGCTTAAATGTTCCTGAGAAGGTGTGTTGCTCTCCTGAGCTGCCCCTCCACTGACCCTCTTAGATCAAGTTTCAGTCTTTGCAAGCGTAGCTGACCTTTACAACTACTTGTGGGCCTGTTTGCTGAGAGATCCTAACAGGTTGCCTTTTGAAAAGTGATGTTAGAGGATATCGATAACGGAATGTAAGAAAAAGCTCTTTATTGATGGTTTACATGATCTGACCAACAAAGCTGCTGCTGCTTTTACTGTTTTTGATAAGTTGCATTTCTTTTGCTCTTTCAAGGGCAATCTGGGTAGGAACTTGAAAACTTTCAGCCACTGGACAAGTCCTGCAAGGTCTTTGGCTCTGCTTGGCCAACCATTTGGGCAAATTACCAACCATTGTTGGGTAGTTGAACCACAAAGCACAATTCATTGAACACTAACATTTCTGATTTCTTTGACTACCTTTTAAGAACCTCAAAATGTGACTGTATGTTCTTAAATATGTATTGTGCACATAATTGTTAATTTTTTATTTTTTTTTTGAAGGTGAACATTAGCCGATCAGTTCACGTGCCTGAACCATGTCTTTATGCAAGCTAAACTGTAGGCTCGGAGAACCAGCTGGCTTATTTTCCAGTCTGCAGTACAGTTTTAAGTGGTATCTGAGCTCACATGCAAGCCACTGTGACCACCAGGGCATCTATATTTGCCAGTGAATCAAAAGAGCTTCTGTAGCTTGTGTGTCTCAGTACGGAGAAGCATTTTCTCATTATTCACTTTCATTTCCACAGATTTCCATGTCTTACTTGTGAGAGTTTCCACACAGGATATCAGGTCTGCTTATCATCCATTAGTGATTGTTTGTGGTAAGTCTAAAAATCTATGTTTTCACATTTTGTTCATGTTCTTCAATTTTAACCATGTAAATCCAACCATTGGATTTTCCCCATACTGCCATTTTTCTGACTGCCCAACATATCATAGATGATCATCGTTTACAGTCTTCCCAATGCCTGGACACATTGCATGGGAAAGGCATTTGTGCATCCAGGTGCTCATGTACAGCCTCAGCGTATTATGAGCCACTCCCTGGATCCTTCCTTTTTCTCTTCTGCTTCTACTACTACTATTTCTTTTATATGTGTAAACTTAAAAATATGCTCACATGCTTTCTAATGCCAACAGAAACACATAAAATTTATGTAGAAAATGCTGCTAGTCTGTTCATGTCAGCAGAGAAATGAGAGGAAATGAGGTTGGTCAGGGATGAGACTGATATGCAGCAGAGATCTGGTCTGGAGTCAAACCGGGGATATTGTAGTTTGTGGTTGGTGTCTTAACCCCTCAACCACCCTGGTGTCTGCACAAACATGTATTTACATACAGGATTGGGCCAGCTTCGAGAACAAGGTTTGAAACCTTAAAAGTGGATTTCAGTGTATTTCTAGCACACCCACACCATCAAGAACCAGGGTTGTATGTGGGCAAAGGTGAGGGTTTCTGGTTTAAATAATTAAATGCATGTTGAACTGAATTTGCAAACCTAATTGTGGATGCATTCACTTCTGGCGAAATGACAGTGTCCCTAAATGACAATGAAATTCTTAATGGGGATATTGGCCAACTAGTCAGACCAATTTGCTAATTTGTTTTTCCATAAGTTCTATTTTTTTTTTTTTTTTTTTTTTTTTTACAGTGGAGATCCACGGTCAGGATTCATAGTGAAATGCTTTGAGAAAGTTGATTAGCCAATTGCTAGTTCATTTGGTTTTGTGCCAGTAGTTCTGACAATCATCTGTGATGCTGACAGGCTGAAGTAAACCCTAGATCAGGGGTCTCCAATCCCAGTCCACGAGGGCTGGTGTCCCTGCAGGTTTTAGATGTGTCCTTGATCCATCACAGCTGATTTAAATGGATAAATTACCTTCTCAACTTGTCTTGAAGTTCTCCAGAGGCCTGGTAATAACTAATCATGTGATTCAGGTGTGTTGACCAAGGGTGAGATCTAAAACCTGCAGGGACACCGGCCCTCGTAGACTGGGTTTGGGGACCCCTGCCCTAGATGTGTTGAAAGAGATGACTCTGTTCACTCTTATTTGAGGAGGGGGAGTTACCTTGCCTGTGTTACTGGTAATATGTACTACTCAGTTTGCAAGTGACAATGCATATCTATGAGAGATTCCTCGATAGTCCATCCCCCGTTTAGACATGTTGCATGCTGCAAGGGCAAAGCATCAGAGAGAGGAGGCAGATAAATCTGCCAGAATTAAAGCTCTTGGTAGACTATAAAATTGGACACAATTTTAAAGCTTTGTCTCTGTGTAAAACAAAAAATGAGCATGGGTAGGAGGCGTCTTGGGGTTTTTTTTTTTTTGTTTTTTTTTCTTTTAATAAAACTTTTTTTTTTTTTTTTTTTTTTTAAACCAGCAAATGATCTGACTATTACTGACAGTGTTATCAACTCCAGCGTTTTAACTCTTCTTTAAATGCATCCTTGCTGCCCGTGTGTGGGTTCAGCTCTTCAATAAACTACAACAGCCCCTCCGCCTCCCAAAAATCTTGTCCCAGGGAGTTCTCAAGTTTGTTCAGGTGGTGAATGGAGATTTACTGGACTAGGTTATGTTTAAAAATGTTTCTGATATCTATTGACCTCAGGTAGCCTGTGGGTTGGAGAATTTCCATTAATAATTTGATTAATTCTTAGAAAGCCTGAGTTTAAAACATTACCAGCTATAACAAGATAACTTGATATTAAATGAGCCATTTTCTCCTGAAGTTACTGGCATTTTTTTTTTTTTTTTTTTTTTTAAATTTAAAAAAAGAAAAAAAATTACTTGTCTCTTTGTTTTTCTACAGACAGATCCAGGCCGGAGTTCCTTGTTGGGTGACCCACACTCCTTGACAGGGGCCATGGTAATGTATTATCATCCCAGGCATGCTTTTGATAATAACTGTTGTGTGGCCTGAGTACTGTCTCTATAATCGGAACTCTCAATTGATTTTTACCCTTAATCAGCACGGTTTACCAGGAGGCAGACATTTACGTCAGTGTCAGCAGTATCAAAGGTCCTCCAAGTTTGCCATCTATTCAGGAACACTTTCAGTTTCCACTGCCGAAATGAGTTGTTGCATTGCACTATGACATAACCTCTGGATCTGATGCATTGCCTTTTTTGAACCTGGCTTTTTTTTCTTCTGTTCCCATTTTTGGCATGCTGCTATGTTGTGCCTGTCCCTGTCTGGCCTAGGCATGGTGCTCTTCTAGCTGTGGCAACTATTCATATTAGCTCTGCTCGTGTTCAGACAAGATCTCGGAGGAAGTTCTTCCACTGTGTGATATCTATCATCTCTTTCAAACAAACTTTGATTGAAAACTGAGCAAAGAAAGACTAAAATCTGTTAATGGCCAAACAAGAATGCTACAGAGTCTGTTACTGTCAGCACAAGATCATTGTGTGGCTGTATAAGCATAAAATACAGTTAGTTTTGACCACAGCCACTACATTACAAAAATATACTGCATGCATCTTCCAAACAGATTAGAAAGTAGTCAGACACAAAAGGAATGTGTGTGAAGAGGAATGTCATAGTTAAAGTTGTTAGTACTAGTTAACTAGAAACATTAACAGACTATTGCACTGTAGGAGGAGGAGGGGCAGCAGAGCTTGGAGTGTATCCAGGCCAATCAGATCTTCCCCAAGAAGTCCCCCGTCCTGGAGGAGGAAAACATGCAGGTAAGAAAACCACTGCAACTAGCTGCTTGTTTTGTGCAGTATGAGGGCAAAAACAAACTCTGTGACAGTTGTGTAAATCTTTCCTAATCAGTTACACAACCCTGATGACATGTGGGACTTTTGCTTGCTTCTGCTCACCCTTTATGCTCAAGAGTTTGTGTTGAGGATTGAAGTGTTTCTTCAGAACACTTCAATAAACTTTTACCACCTCTTCAGAAACTCATTGTTGCCTAGTTGGACACTCTGACTCTGACTTTTTGTTGCTTTGAGTCAGCTGGATTCTGGCTCTCCTTTTTTTTTTTTTTTTTTTTTTTTTTTTTTTTTTTTTTTAAATGGGCAAAATATTGACACAACTTTCAAGTTGTCATATGACTCATGACTTTTCCCACTATATTTGTGTCTGTGTAGCTCTGCCGTTTATTTGAAATGTTTTCTCTCCTGCTGTTGTCAGGTGCCCTTTCCTGAGCTGCACGGGGAGTTCACAGAATATGTGGGGAGAGCAGAGGATGCCATTATTGCAATGTCCAACTACCGCTTGCACATAAAGTTCAAAAAGTCAGTTGTCAATGTAAGTATCTCTAAGTGACAAGTGCGCTTCAGTGTTGTAGCTTCAGAGAAAAAAATCTTTCACGTGGCACAAAATCACTGCAAAATGAACCACATTGTCTCCATTGGAGGCTGTATCAGTATGTGTGTATTTTGTGAATGGACAGAGCTAGGGCCAGCACTGTGGTGACCAGGCCATTCAAAGCTGCTCTCCACTGGCAGCAGTGCCATGTGACTCTTCATCACCTCTCTTTCTACACTCGTCTGCTCGCTTTGGCTTCTCTCTGGAACTTGCCGTTGCCATGGATGCAGTTGGCCCACAGGTTCCTGCATAACAGCCAGGGCCCTTCTTTCATCCCTTTTCACTATGTTAGAGACAAGCTTTGTTAACAAAGTATGGTCTTCATTTACCATCACACTGGCCTTGTATGGATCTTTACTTTTTCTTTTTTTCAGAAAAAGATGATTTATTAGAGCCTAAAGTTACACAGGACCCTTTACACTATCAGTGGTAGTCACCCTGTCATAACTACTAGTCTGTGAATTTCATTGGCTTTTCATGGTTTCTCATCATATTGCAGCTAGCCTCTTGCTTGCCTTAAAGACTTAAACTCACCAGGGTCTTGGTGCCTGCTGGCCACCTTTACCTCGTATTACCAGCCTGTTAAAGCCCAGTGGTCCTGGACTTTTAGTTTAATTAAACTGTTTTCTATGTTGTGTAGTATTTAAAAAGTTATTACTATTTTTTTTTTTTTTTTTTTTAATTTTTGTTTCCGTTGTTTATCTTAGTTGAGTATCTGCCATCATTTGATAAAGCTAATCGGCTAGTGACATACAACCACAAGACAGTTTTGCAATGTGCAATCATGTGCTACAGAAGTTTTTGTTGTTTCACTTCCGCCTCAATGAAAATGTTTAATCATCTATAGAGAAGTTTATTTGCTCATTGTTTTAGTGTTGAAATGTTTTTATTTCATTTGTCATTTCAACTCTCATTAAAAGACCAAACGCACAAAGAATCTCATCAACAAGTAATATCTTTCTGAAAAGTTGAAAGTGTGTGTGTCTTTTTTTTTTCATATTTCCAAGTCATACAAGCTGTAGTTATTCAGTAAATGAAGGTATGAATACACTAGTTTTAGTCTCAAAGACAACTTATCCAAATAACTGGAACATTTATTTATTTTTGGTGTATTTACTACAGTTTGTGCATCCATCAGTGTTTCCTGTTGACCTCAGGAACACTCTGGTTCATGCCTTACACAGTGCCTCCCTGTGCCCATGTCACACAGCCAGCATTTTCCTCACACATATTTGGATGTGTTGCATCACATGGCAAATCTGCCGGAGCTCACAAATCAGGGGTGGGATGTGCTGCAAGAGAGCGAGAGGTTGTTAACAAGCAGCCCAGGAATTTTCATGGTGGCTAGATTAGGGTTGCAGATTAGAAAGTGGAAATTAAGTTGTGACAGCAAGATGCATGAATGTGTGGAATGTGCGGTGACGCCAGCCTCACACAAATCGACATGCATCGCTTACATTAGTATTCTCTTTGTTTTGCATAGAGTTGTTGTTGTGAGATGTCAGTAAGTACCCGGAAGAGCTGCATGGTGTGGTTAAACTGTACAGTTTTGTGTGTATCTGCCTGTTAACAAGCTGGCCTCAGACTAGAAAACTGCTTGTTAGTTTTGCACAAGGTGCTGGATTAAACTAGAAATGACAAAAAATGCATATGGGGGGAAATCTATCCTCACAGCATTTAGGTTGCCAACCTCTAAATCAGGGGTGGGCAACTCCAGGCCTCAAGGGCCGGTGTCCCTGCAGGTTTTAGATGTGTCCTTGAACCAACACAGCTGATTTAAATGGCTAAATTAGCTCCTGCAGTTCTCCAGAGGCCTGGAAACGAACTAATCATGTGATTCAGGTGTGTTGACCCAAGGTGAGATCTAAAACCTGCAGGACACCGGCCCTCGAGGCCTGGAATTGCCCACCCCTGCTCTAAATACTACAATAAAATCTCCATATGGCTGTGACTCTGCCACTGTGCATATGTCTGGAGAGCTTGACGTGCTGATGATCATGCATGACTCCAGACTCTGTGAACATTAACTTTTTATCCCACAGAGCTACTGAAATATTATCTAATTAACAAAGCTTAGTCAAAGGCAGCATAGGTATTTCCCTGCAGTATTTAAAGTATGCTGTTAAGTCATAAGCACAAGCCAGTTCTGTACTTTGCTATGTGCCGGGGAGAGGGGAAAAATGGCTTTGTGCCAAAGGGAAATGCAGATACAACTGTAAGATCTAGGATGATTGCTTTTTTTTTTTTTTTTTTTTTTTTTTTTTCCTCCTTGCAAATGGGGAACCAAAAGGAAAGTTAAGAGGATTATGTGCTGTCTGTTTGGAAAGTTTTCAGACTCTTTCAAGTTTTCCATATCTTGTGTGGACTCATCCTAAGATGTGGTTTGTTTTTTTTGTTTTGTTTTTTTATTTATGGTGGTGGGGTTATATAAATAGTTTTCCCATCAAAATTTTAATAAACACTGATTTATTCTGACTCTTCAGCACTCTTAAGCAATGGCCTCAGTTGTTCCTAGGTGTGCTGTGTAGGTTTTGAAGGATTGGAGTAAAACTGAAATAAGATTTGAAAGAGTCTGAATTTTCTGACAGTCTATATTTGCAGAGCAGAATGGGATGTGATTTTTAATGATGATGTGATTAAAATGTACTTCAACAAATAACCTTTTAACGTTGAATTTTTAGCACTGTGTCTGATGGTTTAGTTTTTATTTATACTTTAAACTGCTCTTACACATCAGCACATACTTTGTGTTGTTGGCATGAAGCCACTATCCAGCCCCCACTAATTTGCTTAAAGGATTGCTCGAGTCTGCCACACTACCTGTACTGACTGCATGGGTTTGAGATTTTCTTTTTCTTTTTTTTTTTTCTTTTTTTTTAAATTAAAAGGCTATACACTAGTGTTGCAGTGTATAAGTGATGTGACGATTCCTTGTTTTCTCCCCCCCCCTTCAGGTTCCTCTTCAGCTCATTGAGTGTGTGGAGTGTAGAGAGATGTTCCAGCTTCATGTCACTTGTAAGGATTGTAAAGTCATCAGGTATGACCATTGAAGCTTCCTGTCTTTGTCTAGATGAGAAACCTTGAGTCATGTCACTTCCGTATGTTTGTAGTAATCACTGCAGTATCAAAAAAGACATTAGGTGATTACAGTGTGAGCCTGCTTTGTATGACAAAATGACAGTAAACGGGTTTGAAATGTTCTCTTGAAAACTGAGGATAACATTTAAGATAAAATTTGTACTATTAGTAAAGATTAATATTTATTTTTGTTTTTGAGTACTAGACTCCTGCATTTGGTTCTTTTTGAAAGATCACATTTTAAATTTTATCCCCAGATGTCAGATCTCCACCTTTGAGCAGTGCCAGGAATGGTTGAAACGTCTGAACACAGCAGTGAGGCCTCCGTCTCGCTTGGAAGACCTCTTTGCCTTTGCCTTCCACGCCTGGTGCATGGAGGTGTACGCAGGAGAGAAAGAGCAGCATGGCGAGCTGTGCAGACCAGGTACCCTTTTAATTGCTCGCTTGTCTTTACAGAAACTTACCCAAACCTGTTTTTTGCTTATCGGACATCTCTGCTGTCACTGTAGGTGAACATGTGACCTCATGGTTCAAGAATGAGGTGGAGCGGATGGGCTTTGACACTCAAAATGCTTGGAGGATATCTGATATCAACAGCAAGTTCAGGTAGATGCGGCTTTCTTTCAGGATACTGCTTCCGTGTTGATTTCAGAATTGCAGCTAGAAGATGGATTCCATCCTTTGCTTTCATTGGCAAACAGCACAAGTCAGTATGTGTTAAACAGTGGGTGGTTGTGTTATTGTACTCCATGAGTGCTGAACCCTGGACAGATAAGGGGCTGGCCCAGGATTAGGTGTCTGCAGACAGAGACTTTTGTTGAGCCATCACAATCCTTTGGTGTTCCCTCTCCTTGTTTAACTTTGCTCTTTGTGCCCTTCTGCACTGCCAGGCTTTGCCCCAGCTATCCTCAGCAACTCCTAGTGCCAGCCTGGATTACTGACAAAGAGCTAGAAAATGTGGCAGCCTTCCGCTCCTGGAAGAGGTTTCCTGCTGTAGTTTACAGGTTTGTGTTTATTTCTTCCGCAGCTATTAAAAGCAGACACTTGGCCTGTTTATCATTAGAGAGGTAAAAAGCTTCCTTATGCAGCGGAAACGAAGCAATTGTTGGATCGAATCTTGACTGTTCTATATCAGTGCCACAAACCCTCCTAGCTTCTGATCCTTTTTTTTTTTTTTTTTTTTTGTTTTGTTTTGTTTTGTTTTGTTGTTGTTTAGAGTGTGCTACCCGACCAAAAGCACTGACGTCACCAATTTTGGAAGTGCTTCAAGCATTTTTTTGGCTCTTTTTGTTTAATAATGCTTGGCACTGTTTGGGCAACTTCATGCTTGAGCCAATCAGAAGTGAAGACTTTGTATGCCTGTTTTGTGCATCACAGAACATAAAATTTCAGTTTTTTTACTATTTTAGTATATTAAATTGCATAAACTGGCATTTCTGAAGCTTTGTGCCTAAGAAAAACTAAAAGGTCTACCTCATACATGTGACACACTGAGTTGTGGTAATGAAGTTCTATTTTTAATATACTTGTGCGTTCTAAGTCTTTGGAAATCTAAGAAAAGTTAAAAGTAGTATAAAATGCTGTGAAAGGGAATAAATTGTCGTCTTTTTCTGTAGGATTTGTACTGGTATTACTATCATTAAATTGATTACTTCCATTAAATAAACTCTACCTTGGCCAGACATTACCAGTCTAACTTCTCCTCACTTGCCCTTCACATAGGCATACAACTACTGGGGCTGTAATTGCCCGCTGTGGCCAGCCAGAGGTCAGCTGGTGGGGCTGGAGGAACGCTGATGATGAGCACCTGGTTCAGTCCATTGCTAAGGCCTGTGCCGTGGACAGCAGCTCCCAAAAACATGTTCCCAACGGTAGCTACACCAATAGCTCAGACCTGCCTGACACTGATTTTGGTAAGAGCTCTCACTCAGACACTTTTATACTGCCCACTCAGAGTAGGATATGTTAATATTCTGCTTTATTTGGCAGCAGAGGTTGTCAGAGCTGAAATGTTTCCCCTTCTTTCTCAAAGTCTGTTCACCTGCTTGCTATTGTTTTTAAAGCAGAACCCATATGTTTGAAATTTAGGGTCCCTGTGTTGCATCATACTAGAAACTACTGTTACATCATGTTAGCCCAGCATTCATTCATAACACTCCTCACTGCTGCAGTGTTATGCTGGCTCTCTTTAGTTCAGTGTAAACAAGCAAAGCTATCACAAGGAGGGGCCTTAGTGGTGCAGTGAGATCTGTGTAAAATGGCCTTCAGTCAGCCTCACTGACATGCCGTGTACGCCCACAGACAAATGTATGCTTCCAGCTGAACATACACCTACCACTGCACATTTTCTTGAAGTGTTGCCGTCTTTATGAATTTGCAGCAGACACTGTTGACTTGTCTGATTTGTTGGTGCTTGTCTGAAGCTGCAAACTACAGTAAACTTCTGTTAAAGACATGTTTGATGTGCCTGAAAGAATCTCACTTATGCCCCCAGAAGGTGCTTTATACAACCTGAGCTGTAACTCTTTTGTTTTTGTGTGTGTGCCTGTCAGAATCCTCCATGACCAACAGCTCAGAGGTGGAGACACTGGCCAGCCAACCTCAGAAGTTACTGATCTTAGATGCCAGGTCCTATGCAGCTGCTGTAGCTAACAGGGCCAAAGGTGGAGGCTGTGAATGCCCAGGTAAGTCCCGTCTGTTTGGTCCCAAGTCGCATACAGAATTGGGTCAGTGTGTGTCTTCGATTTAGCAGCTCAGTTTGGCTTAAAGACATCCATTTTTGCTTATAGTAAGTGTTACTTTCATCTTATTTCAGAATACTATCCCAACTGCGAGGTGGTTTTCATGGGAATGGCTAACATCCACTCCATTCGCAAGAGTTTCCAGTCTCTACGATTCCTCTGCACTCAGATGCCTGACCCAGCCAAGTATGTGTTTGTAAATATGCCTCAGCAGTACACCCAGATTTCCCGAGTCAAGATTTTATGACACAACACTAACGCTAAACTATTAAAACTCAAAACCCCCAACAACCTTTAGTAGTAGCTGGATGTAACTAGCAATCGTAGCCGTTTTGACTTGGGCCTTACAGCTGCGCCTGATACTGAGAACTTGGCCCAAACCCTCTTTCCCTTTGCACTGCCATATTCAACACTGCAGTGATGTGTAGCTGAATTGTCAGCTTTAAGTGTTTGTGTGGAGGGTTTTTTTTTTTTTTTTTTTTTGGTTTTTTTTTTTTTCTTCCCCCCTTATGGTTTGCAGATCAAGATGGAGATAAAAGTGTGTGTGTGTGTGTGTGTGTGTGTGTGTGTGAGAACCATGAGATGGTAATTTGTGTGTATCTCTATTGATCAGGAAAACACAGTTGCGGTTAGATTTATAAACTATGTAATGTGAAAGAATCATAATTTACAGTGGGGCAAAAAAGTATTTAGTCAGCCACCGATTGTGCAAGTTCCCCCACCTAAAATGATGACAGAGGTCAGTAATTTGCACCAGAGGTACACTTCAACTGTGAGAGACAGAATGTGAAAAAAAAAATCCATGAATCCACATGGTAGGATTTGTAAAGAATTTATTCGTAAATCAGGGTGGAAAATAAGTATTTGGTCAATAACAAAAATACAACTCAATACTTTGTAACATAACCTTTGGCAATAACAGAGGTCAAACGTTTACTATAGGTCTTTACCAGGTTTGCACACACAGTAGCTGGTATTTTGACCCATTCCTCCATGCAGATCTTCTCGAGAGCAGTGATGTTTTGGGGCTGTCGCCGAGCAACACGGACTTTCAACTCCCGCCACAGATTTTCTATGGGGTTGAGGTCTGGAGACTGGCTAGGCCACTCCAGGACTTTCAAATGCTTCTTACGGAGCCACTCCTTTGTTGCCCGGGCGGTGTGTTTTGGATCATTGTCATGTTGGAAGACCCAGCCTCGTTTCATCTTCAAAGTTCTCACTGATGGAAGGAGGTTTTGGCTCAAAATCTCACGATACATGGCCCCATTCATTCTGTCCTTAACACGGATCAGTCGTCCTGTCCCCTTGGCAGAAAAACAGCCCCATAGCATGATGTTTCCACCCCCATGCTTCACAGTAGGTATGGTGTTCTTGGGATGCAACTCAGTATTCTTCTTCCTCCAAACACGACGAGTTGAGTTTATACCAAAAAGTTCTACTTTGGTTTCATCTGACCACATGACATTCTCCCAATCCTCTGCTGTATCATCCATGTGCTCTCTGGCAAACTTCAGACGGGCCTGGACATGCACTGGCTTCAGCAGCGGAACACGTCTGGCACTGCGGGATTTGATTCCCTGCCGTTGTAGTGTGTTACTGATGGTGACCTTTGTTACTTTGGTCCCAGCTCTCTGCAGGTCATTCACCAGGTCCCCCCCGTGTGGTTCTGGGATCTTTGCTCACCGTTCTCATGATCATTTTGACCCCACGGGATGAGATCTTGCGTGGAGCCCCAGATCGAGGGAGATTATCAGTGGTCTTGTATGTCTTCCATTTTCTGATGATTGCTCCCACAGTTGATTTTTTTTTTCACACCAAGCTGCTTGCCTATTGTAGATTCACTCTTCCTAGTCTGGTGCAGGTCTACAATACTTTTCCTGGTGTCCTTCAAAAGCTCTTTGGTCTTGGCCATGGCGGAGTTTGGAGTCTGACTGTTTGAGGCTGTGGACAGGTGTCTTTTATACAGATGAGTTCAAACAGGTGTCATTCATACAGGTAACGAGTGGGGGACAGAAAAGCTTCTTACAGAAGACGTTACAGGTCTGTGAGAGCCAGAGATTTTCCTTGTTTGAGGTGACCAAATACTTATTTTCCACCCTAATTTACAAATAAATTCTTTACAAATCCTACCATGTGAATTCATGGATTTTTTTTTCACATTCTGTCTCTCACAGTTGAAGTGTACCTGTGGTGCAAATTACTGACCTCTGTCATCATTTTAAGTGGGGGAACTTGCACAATCGGTGGCTGACTAAATACTTTTTTGCCCCACTGTATGTGGGTCAGGGTGTATGTATGTGTCCTACTAGTCACATAACATGGTGTTGTTGGACTTTTTTTTTTTTTTTCTTTCTTTTCTAAGATTATATTCATTTCAGCACTTCAGCTTTAAACTGGGCACTATAGGATTTTGCTGTCTGTTTGCAGCTGGCTTTCTGCACTTGAGGGCACAAAGTGGTTGCAACACCTGTCCCTGCTACTGAAGGCAGCTCTGCTGGTGGTCAACGCTGTGAACAGAGACCACAGGCCTGTTCTTGTGCACTGTTCTGATGGCTGGGACCGCACACCACAGATTGTTGCTTTGTCCAAGCTACTGCTGGACCCTTACTACCGCACTATTGAGGTATGGATGGAGATGACAATGCTGTTGTATGCAAATAAAATGTGAAAATGATAAAAGCATTTATTGGATTATCTCATGCAGGGCTTCCAAGTTTTGGTGGAGACAGAATGGCTGGACTTCGGCCACAAGTTTGCTGACCGATGTGGCCATGGAGAAAATTCAGAGGACCTGAATGAGCGCTGCCCTGTTTTCTTGCAGTGGCTGGACTGTGTTCACCAACTGCAGAGGCAGTTTCCATGCTCATTTGAGTTCAATGAAGCCTTCCTGGTATGTACATTCAATGTTGTGTGTGTGGGTGGTTTTTTTTTTTTTTTTTTGTTTTTTTTTAAAACAACAACAAAAGAATCAAAAATGAGCAATTTATCTACAGACATAATGGTGTCTCTGGTTAAAGTGTAGTTACATTCAGGTTCCAGATGTGAGAGATTGATATGCATTTACCTTCATGGTGCGCTAAAATGCAATATGAGGAACTTTTTATCCATGCTTCTGTTATACTTGATAATTTGTATACAAGTGTTTGTGTCACATTTGTGCAGGTGAAACTGGTGCAACACACCTACTCCTGCCTCTTCGGCACTTTCCTGTGTAACAGCGGCAAGGACAGGGAGGATCGTCACGTTCAGGAGAGGACCTGCTCGGTCTGGTCACTCCTGAGGCCAGCCAACCGCTCTCTGAGGAACATGCTCTACTCCTCACACTCCGAAATTGTACGTCAACACTTTTAATCATTCAGTGCTGCTAAAAGAAAGCAAAGATACTCGTGTCTTTGTTGTCCTTTCTGACTTTAACATTTAATGTTTAAACTTAAAGACAACTGGGGCTGTACCAAGCTATTGGACAGAATTGATCGGCTCCCAGCTCAGAAAGCTGGATGGGGATGTCAGTGACAGAATGTCACTATATTCAGTTGTTAGTTACTACACTGCGTCAGCAGCAGTTCACTAGTTCAGAGGTATTACACAGTGAAGCCGACAGCTTTTCTCTTGCCATGTTTACATAAATGTAAAAGTTGCATAGACTTACTTGACCAAAGTGAAAAGCTCAGACAACAATACTTTTACTGTGAGCTTCGCTGACTGTCTCAGACTCATTATGCTGTCATTAACCCATAAGCTCTACTCAACACGTGGCGTTAGTAAGTGTAAGTAGGTGCACTAAGAGTGAGGACAAGGAATAGAGAAACTAGTGTCTGACGGCATTATGTAGCGGCCTGATTGCGTGCTCTGATATGAGAAAAGTATAAATAAAATGAATAACATAACTGTATTTCAGTTATATTTTAGTAAAGCAGTTCCTTAAAACCCTTATTACTGATCTAACTGCATCAGTAATTTTGATCCACTTTTTGCCCTTCCTGTCATATGGAGTGCAGCTAGCAAGTGCTCCAATGATGCTCTCTGTCTCAGACATACCTCAGCTTTTCTTGTTGTTGCGTACACTACAGAACAAAGACGTGTGGAATTACTGTAGAGATATAGTGAACTTTGAAACTTAGGTGTCTGGATTGTTCATGAGTGGAAAGTCAGTCAGATCGATTCCTGCAGTTAAATGAAAGATTTCCTAAAGCTCATTCAAAGGTTTTCTGCTTTCAACAAAACTGACTAGAAGTGAACAGGATACAGTATAAAAGGAAGCTTTTAAAGAGATCGTCCTGTTTGAAACTGTCAAATCTAACTATCTCAGAATCAAGCTCTGTGCTTCTTGCCATTGCATACAGCATGTCTTCACATGCTGCTTTTTCTTTTCTTTTTTTTAAGGAACCCAAGAGTGCTGTAAATTTTTGTACATAACAATTGGCAATAAATCTAAAATGCTGTGAAATACCAGTGCTTTTGACACCCTTCTGAGAATTGCATTTTTGTGGTTACTACTTTTGCATTTGCTTTGTGTGGGTGGAGACGGGCAGACATAAATATTGTCCTCTTGGTATGAAAAGAAACAACATTCTTGGAACAAGTTTAGTTTAGATGTACTTGACAAATCTTATAAAACTTTATTCATCCCAGATTTAGACACTACTTGTTCGTTCATTCATTTATTCTATTCCACTCCTTTCTAAAGATTTGCATTCAGATAACCTTTGTCATCGTCATGTCTGATTATATCTTGAGTTAAGTTTGCAGCTCTTGTTTCAGGTTCTCCATCCAGTGTGTCATGTACGGAATTTGATGCTGTGGACGGCCGTCTATCTGCCCAGCTCCTCCCCTACCACTCCTTCCGATGATTCCTGCGCTCCCTACCCAGTGCCCGGTGCCAATCCGGAAGATGCACCCCTGGGCAGGTGAGCCTGGCGCGTTGGCACCCGACCCCTTCCCACTCTTCTCCCTATCGTGTAAGATAAAACGCAAGCCACAGACTTCCCACAGCCAGAGGGGGGCCGGCTTTTCCACTCTGCTGGTCACATGCTCTGCTTAGATGCAGTCTATGCTCTTGTGTCACGACAGTCAAAACATCTTGGGAGTGCAACAGGAAGTAGTCTTTAAGGCTGTCATTAAAGCGCTTCAGGTGGTCGATAGGACTAGAAGTGCTGTGAATGCCCGTTCATTTACATAGTTTGTGACAGCCAGGTCAGAATTAAAGAGATGGTCTTTGCTGAAATGTCTGTTTTGATGAGACAGACATGTGAGTGATTTGTTAGGCAAACATTTTATAATTGTTTGCAGTTTCTCATTAAATTATAGGCTGTCAAGCATACTAGGCTATTGTTATGTAATGAAATGCCGCTTGTTTGTAATTATTTTTCTCCTTTCCTGTTAAGGCGAACAAAGACGCGCTCCTTTGACAACTTGCCTAGTGCGTGTGAGCTGGGAAGCTCACTGGCTCCCAACCGTCGCTCCAGTGACCCAAGCCTGAATGAGAAGTGGCAGGACCACCGGCGGTCTCTGGAGCTCAATGTGGCAGTGGGGCCTGAAGGAGGGGAGAACCAGGATGAGGTGCAGCCATATCATGACAGACTGGACTCTGAGATGGATCACAGCAAGCAGCAATCCCAGGGCTCAAATACTGAACGTAGAGAAGAGTCTTCTGTGAACCCAGCAGAAGATACAGCGGAGGAGGCAGAGCTCTCTGTGGCAGTGGGTGTGGCTGAGGGACAAATGGTGAACATCCTTCAGGAAGCCACAAAGGAGGAGGCAGGATGCGACGTGCCAAGAGAGGACCATGCTGATACTGCTCAGGTTTTTAATGCTGTAGACCAGGAGGTGGATGGACATGTAGAGCAGCATCAGATGGTGGATGTCAGTGAGACTGTCATGAAGAGAGACATGTTCGCTAATGGTCAGCTCCCAGAAAATGGTGAGATGAAGGCTCAGGAGAACGGTGACTCTTTTTCTGTGCCCACACAAGAGGAAGAGGAACAGGATCAACAGGAAGCAAATGCGTCTCAGAGAACTGAGGACTTGGTGACGGAGAATGTAGAGGAATCTTCTGTACAAGAAGAACTTGCGCATGTACCGAAGGAGTGTAGCACAGGTGAGCCAGAAGAGCCTGCAGCTCATAGAACTATAAATAGTGACTTAATGTATAGGTCACCTGAAAAACGAGGCTTAGATGAGAGAAGCTGCCCTGACTCTGAATCTGACCACAGTGTCCCTGAGTCAGTGGAGTTGGTAGATAAAAGGACCTCCTTGATGGAAAGCTCCACAGAGACTTTAACTGAAGAGGTCTGTGGCAGGGTGGAGCTCCCTGTGCAGCCACCTGTTGGTTTAAACCATCACCTCATGAGTGATGGCAGGAGCCCAATTCCCTCTTCCAAGAAAGAGAAGGGGCTGGAGACTAGTGAGCATGGCTTGATCAGAACTTTAAGCGAGGGCAGCAAGCGGCCCTCTGTCAGTGCCTTTCAGTCAGTTCGTGCTGACCTTAGCAGGGATGGACTTTGTAATGGGGACAACTCCGAAGGGGAGCCAAGTGGAGCACCTTACTGGGCCAAAGGGAATGTGGAGAGGGCCCCTTTGAGCCGTCAGGTATCCGTAGCAAGCTGCAACTCTCTGATCCTCCACCCACGAGGCAGCTGCTCTCAGCACCGCTGGTGTCACGCCTTGCTAGGCCGGGTCACCATGAGCCCTGAGCAGCCAACTCGCAGCCATCTGGATGACGATGGGCTGACGCTGCACAATGATGCTATCCAGCAAAGACTGAGGCAGATTGAAGCGGGGCACCAGATGGAGGTGGAGACTCTGAAGAAGCAAGTCCAGGAGCTCTGGAGCCGCCTGGAGAGTCAACAGCACATTATCTCCCACCGGATCAACGGAGACATTGGCGATGAAGTGGTAAGCCACTGAAAGTTAACTGACCCTCTGATCTGTTTACAACTTGTAAATGGAAGCGATCCACTTCAGACTGCCCTGCTTACCATTGCCAGTTAAAGTGAACCTTACTGTGATCATCTGTCTCCCTCCATTCAGACCTCAATGACGGACTCTGAGTACAACTTGGACCCAAACTGTTTGTCGCGCTGCAGCACAGAGCTCTTCTCTGAGGCCAGCTGGGAGCAGGTGGACAAGCAGGACACTGAGGTGAGCAGCTGCAGCCATATAAAGACCCTCGTCAGGGAGGGATGGCACAAGGCTCACAAAGCAGTCTTTTAGCCGCATTTATGCAATGCAGAAGAACCTGGATGAGCTGCTCGGTATATGGAAACTGAACTGATACTTTCCCCAAACATTGCAGGTCACCCGCTGGTACCCTGATCATTTGGCAGCCCAGTGTTATGGCTGTGAAAGCAGGTTCTGGCTTGCTACCAGGAAACATCACTGCAGGTGAGAACAACTTTGTTTTTGCAGAATCTCAGGCCTTCACTCTCAGTTATCACAAATCAATTCTTTCTCTCCTGTTGAGGCCTTTGCTGTTTAGCTCACTCCTCTTCGGGTCAGATGAGCTTCTTGTATGTAGGTTCAGCTGAGGCTGTTCATGCTTGGTACCTGAAGATTAACTTGAGAATCTTTGTCAACCCATTTGTGACGAGGTTTACTTCCTCTCTATGGACCAAAGCTTAAAATCAGTTTGCGTTGAAAGCCAAAATAAGAGTTTCTCACTTGATGCATTTTTCTCAAAGTATGCATGTCTGTGTCCCTGCACAGACATGTATGGATGATAAACATGATGTAATCTGTGACTGCTCAAAATATTTCAAGGACTCACTAAGCAGTACTTGGAACTGGTATAACGTTGGCAGCTATTAATCAGCTATGTCTACTATTAATAAAGCAAAGGGTTTTGTTTTGTGAATTAAAGACTTGTATAGGAGAAATCTGTCTTATACACTTCCTGCCTGGTTTATTTGGATGTTTCCTGGTTCCCTGCCGCTGGGGCAGCCAGTCTTATTTCCAGCATCCACATAAAATGCAACAGGTACCACTTAAATGGGCACAATCATTAAACCCTCTAAATAAGGTAATAAATCAGAATAACAGATGGCGTACTTGAATACTGTAGTGTGGGTCTTTGAAAGGAATACAATGTGCCCCTGTTGACATGATTCCCAACTATTCTAAATGCAGCCAATTAAGTGACCCAGATTTGCCTTTTTGATCCAAGTGTTACTCTCTAATGTATGAAATCTTTAGAAAGTCTTTAAGCATGCCCTTTGTGCAAATGTAAGAAGTCTGTTGTACTGTGTGGAAGTAGCCTTCCAAAGAAAGTGTCCTGCACGCTCTCTACACCTGCTGTGGATGAACAGTCAGGATAGTTGCACGATTTAAGGCTTTTGGTCCCAGTATCATGTCTCTCATTCAGGAGAGGAAAGTTATTTTTAAAATTTGAGGACCTAATTTGCATTTCATTTGCCGATGGAATGAGGCGCCACTCTCTGGTTGGCTCCCTGGCTCTTGTTTATAGATTGACATAGTACAGACAAGTAAACTGTTGATTGGTTGTTTAATTTATTGTAGACGCCCTTTGTTTTGCACCGATGTGTCCACACAAAACTGGGTGGTCAGGTTGATAATCATGTGGTGAATTAGCTCGTGGACACTTCCTCCTGGTGTCATCACTTCCTTTTGTACTGCTGACTGCTCTGTATTTCCCTTTTTGTCAGTGGATCACATAAGTCACTCAGGAGAACTTTGAGGTTGAATCTTAGGATGTTTAGTTGTAAATGTAATTTGTGTGAATCCTGTGAATGCAACTTAAACGCAACACATCTCCATCAGGACTTTTTTTTTTTTTTTTAAGTGTTATGTTTTCTCTGCTGTTCAGCAGTACTTATCCATTTTCTGCCCCTCTCCTCCTCTACAGTGGCAGGGAGCCTGTTCAGGAGGTCTGGTGAGATCCGGCTCCCCTGTCCTACCCACCCTCCAGCCTTTTCAACCCAGCATCCTTCAGTTTCCTCCTCATCCTAACCCAATCCCACCTCACCCTTTCCCTTACTCACCTGCTGCATTTGAATCCCCTCATTCTGTTTTGGCAATCAGCAAGTTCTCAGGGAAACCTCTTCATTTCTGAGATGGGTTGATTTGTGTGTCCTCCAGCAGTAGCAGTGTATTTTCATACAGCAGTTTTGAATTGGCTGTGACAGTGAGCATGGTGCTGTCACTCGGTCAGAGGCTGCCCGTTTCATTGGAAAATTTGTAAATCTTTACTAAATTGATCCCTCAGCCTCGACCATCCTAGTATAGCATCACATCAGCACCCTGCCCCCGACTCACCCACAACATTAGGGTTGTAACGATTCTCCAAATCCACCGTGGCACATCTGGAAACCATGGACGTTTGTTACTGCAGATTCTGTCTCTGAACCGTTACACCCCTACACGGCACACACCCTGGCAGCATGCTGCCCCTAACCAACCCTGCATCCCACTTCCCAGCAGCACAGCATGGTGTAAGACACCTCTCAGGCCACTTGGTGGTGCAAAAGGGTAAAGAGTTGGAAGAAAAACAATCTAATTCACTTTCTGCTCTGTGTGGTTACAAGCAATTGAAAGGGAGCGCTGTGTGTGTGAGCATGGCCTTACATCAGAATTAGAGCATGGGTGTTTGAAATCTTCAGTGTGACCTGTCTGTCAAGTGATCACAGCAGTGTTTTGAGTTGAATAATCATGTTCTGTTTGGAGCACCTCTGCTAAGCGGCATGTAGTAAACATCACAGCAGAGCTGCACTGTAAACTGGATGGGTGGAGTCTGCCCACAACTCTCAAATCATGTTTAAAATAAAAGTTTATCATGCGTCACACATGGTTGAATCATAGATCAACGTCACTTCACCAGGTGTGGGTTTTTTTTTTTTTTTTTTTTTTTTTTTTTTTTTTTTAAATAAGTAGCACATAAGTCCTGTTTTAAAATCAGTGTTTAGTATTTCCCTGTGTGGACCTCCTAGATAAGTGAATGTTTGTAGTTTAACATAAACTTGATCCAGATAAGCCAGCCCACACTCCAACTTGATATTTTTTCTTAATTTATTTATTTCTTCCCCTGAAAGCTTTTTGTTTTAAAAAAAAAAAAAAAAAAAAAAACCCAACTCCTCACATCAGTCCAGTTTAAGTAAACTGTTTTAAATGGGGTGTTATTTTCTAAGAATCTACCACAGGGACGCATGGTAACTTGAGGTGTAAAGAATGTGAGAGTCTCCCAAATAACATCTCCGTGTTCCTTGGCAGGAACTGCGGTAACGTGTTCTGTGCCAGCTGTTGCGACCAGAGGATCCCAGTGCCAAGCCAGCAGCTGTTTGAGCCCAGTCGCGTCTGTAAGACCTGCTACAGCAATCTCCAGCATGGCTCAGCTACCCTGGAGCTGGAGAAGCCCATTACAGCCAGCTCCAACTGAGGTCCAGAGGACCAGGACAGACGGGAGTCGGGCTGAGCTGCAAGTCGCTGATGCGGAAGCACTGCTGAAGAGCACAGGAGCTAAAGAATGTCCCACCAACTTTGTGAGTGCTGCTGCACTTTGGAGTGTGAGTGTATGTGTGAAAGAGAAGCTGAGTGGCATGTTGGTGAGATGGGACTGCGCACAAAGGAATGAAACTGGACATCCTGGTGCCTTGGACCAGGCAGGCAGAGGACATTGTCTCACTGTATTTGCTGAAGTCTCCTGGAGGACTTTGGTCTGTGAAAGATTCTCCTGAAGATCCTGAAAAAAATCATAAAGGTTTCTCATCTCCTAGCCTGGAGCATGGACTCATCTCTGCAGGGTGTTCTGACATCCTGGCAATCACGAGACTGTCCCTCAGCAAGCCAATGTCTCAGTGAAAGATTAAAGGAACAATTCATCCAGATCACCAGAGGAGATTGTAGTCATATTCCCTCACTTCCTATGGTACCAACAATCCAGCAAAATTTATTATGATTCGACCTTATCTGAGATTTCTGCTGCCAATTAGTCTGCAGGTCATGTTATCAGTTCATCATATTTTTGTGTAACTTGTTTATGCTGTAAGGTTGGGCTGTTTTTACCAGAAAACTTGGTTACATATTCAAACAGTCCAAAATAAAACCTAAACACTTTTATATCTGAATACATGTAACAAGCAAATTTGAGAAGCCTGATCCAGTGTGAGATTCATCCCCCAATCAAACTATCAACTTTGCAATGCTACACTTGCAGGTATGATTTCCACATTAAAATAAGACTGATCTGACTGAGAGGCACATACCCATTGAACCTGTTACACTTTAGAATTGTCCTAAAAGTGCAGGAAACTAGTTTCTAAAATTACTAATACTTCCGGCTATGTAGCTCAGAATCTCGTTTAAAAATGCTGCTTTCTGATGGTAATGACTTTATAACATGACCGCAGACTGATCAGTTAGTAATAAACTACATGAAGTCCTCTGTGGAAAAACTGACTCCATGCTTTTCAGACATTGGTTGATCATCAGCTAAAGTGACTGAAGTGATAGTATCCTATTTAAAGATGGGTCACTTAAATATTGATGTTCCCCTCTGCTCAAGAACCTCTGTAAGCAGGTGATATTTACCATACATGCATTTGTATTGTCACCAACTAGTAATAGCACACTTGGGAATATTTGTTCCTCTCTACCATTGTGTGCAAGAGCTCAGTACATTTGAAAACCCCATTCCTCCCTCTCCTGGACTGGGAATGCTGAAGTGCATCATATTCCAAATTAAACCAGAGTGCCTAAGAAGCTTGTTTAGGCTCCATATATTCAGACTTGTTGAGAGTGAGGCAAGTTTTGCCATTTTGACTTGGTAAGAGTGCTGTGAGGATGCTTGCATACACTCAGTCACATGTTCAGTCTAAAAGAGAGCTTGTCTGAAAAGTGTGTAAAACAGTGAAGTGTATCTCTTAAAGAAACTGGCCGCAGCCCTTGTTTGCAGTGTCATTACTCTGGATAACTGGGTGAATTGAGCCTTTAACTTTCTGTGGGCCGAGTCTCAACTGTGCTTGCTTTGTTTGGGCGAGCTTTTAAGCAGCTTTTCAGAAGAGACGCACAAATGTGGTGGCAAACAAGTGATGTACAAATCAAAAAGCCCTTGATGCTTTGTGAACATCACATTTAGTTATGGTTGAGATTCAGTCCAGAGTACAGAAAGGAGGCTGGACTCCTGGAGTTTGTGAATTTGTAAAATTCTGTGCTGTTCACATATTTAAATGCACTTTTTTTTTTCTTTTTTTTTTTTCTTTCTAATTGCTTTTTTAATTTTTTCAGTAGTTTGGCATCCTTATCCTGATCACGGTGAGGATGGTGAATCATTTTGTGTTTGAAGCCCCCGTGTAGACAAGTCATGCAGCAAGTTAGTGAGAGGAAAAGGCTTGTGGCTATTTGGTCTTTTAACAGCTCGTGCTGCGCTGCTCCTCCATACCAACAGACTGTTTATTACTCGTGTGCAGGGAGCACTCACTGTGAGACTCTGCTGATTTCAGGCTTTGGCTTTTTGTTTCAAAGAATTAACATCACACAGGTTTGGCCGATAGACCTGCATCAATACCGACGTTTTTTCAGTTTGTCTGCCGTGGACAAACTGAAGCACACGACGGTGCGGCCAACTGCTGCCAAAAGATCCAGTTTTGTTTTACCCAGCAGGCACTGGGACGGAACAACCTGTTTTGTTTTGTTTTGTTTTTCTTCTCCCCTCAGTCCTCTGGTACTAATCAGACGGGTGTAAAGCTCACAACAAGACATCTTTTTATCTGTGTGTATATATATTTTTTTTTTTTTTTCAGGTGGCTGTCAGCCACTACGAAACAAATTCCACTTTGTCTAAATCACAGAGGAGCACAGCAGCAGTAGAAAGGGCTTTCTGCATTTCCCAGGTCTGTAACGCCACATGAAATCTGTCAAAGCATCGCTGAGACGCCTGCTCAGCCTCACACCCATTCACAAACTACTTGTGCACACACAGACACAACTTTTGTACAGTAAATGAGAGGAATAATATATTCAGATACCTACATAGCATTTAAGAAAATGTATAGAATCTTTGAATAGTGGCACTTAATTAGTCACCAAAGTTTTTTCTTTTCTTTTTGAAATTGCATAAAATACCTATATTTTGCAATCTGTTTAAGGCAGTTTGTTTTGTTTTGTTTTTTTAATAAATGGAGAAGCAGGGTGACCTGATTTGATGCTGTAATGGTTCTCTCTCCTCCCCCTACTTGGATTTTATTTATTGATATTTGTATTGTTGACTTGCTGTTAAAACTCCAGTTGACTCAGTTTTTGCCACAGGATAATCAGAAACGCAGACTGAGCGGTGGTTCTGAACTTTGGCTACAGCATCCCGTCAGAATATTTTGTGTTGGCCAATCACAGCATGTGTGGATGTAAAGATTTCAGCATTATGAGGGGGTGAGCAGTCAAAGGTAGCCAACGAGATGTCTATGCACTGAGTGAACAGTGGTCCAAAACAAGCAGCCTGAACCCAAAATGAAGCCCTGCCCCCTTTAAAGCTCTCATACATTTATACCATTCACACCCATCTACAAACACTACCTCTACTTGCATCCACACTTGTTCATGTAGACACGCATACATTCACATACTGAGCTTCTAGTTGCTGAGTGACTCTTGCTTTTCAGATTTCCAGCGCGAATGGGTTGTTGTTGTGTTGCAAATCTTTTTGTAAACCCCTCCCCTGATTACTGTTCAGCTGGAACATTTAAAGGTACAGCACAGAAGCGTAGACGAGGTTGATAATCTTTGTTCAGACTGCCGATCTCTATTCCCCATGATCCAGCTCGCTGTGTCAGATGGCTGCTGTAGATATAAACGCAGCAAGTTTTGGACTAAGGGAGGAAACGCAGACATTTAACTGTGATTGACAACCTGATGCTACTTAATTATCCTAAAGCTGTTTGACTGAGCCCATTCCTGTCACTTCCTGTTGGATTTGTGCATGATGCGGAGTTGAGATTGTTGCCATCTGGTGGTGGAGCTGCTGTTTTAGGTGGTCAAAACAACCGGCTTAAAGTATGTGCTTTTTAATGTCGACCTCCTGTGGAAGTGTGTTTAATTCGACAGCCTGACCTTTAGTCTTTCAAAGAGAACTGAAATATATTATTTTGGCCCTCTCGCGAAAGATGAGTCAATTCCACAAACTACATCTGATGGCAACAAAATGGAGCAATTGTGTCCAAATAGACAACTTATTATTTTAAGACTCCACACTCCCTTGTGAAGCCAACGCTTTTTGACCTTCCCCACATTGACGACCAGCAGCGTGAGTTCCCTTTTTCGAGTTTCACCACCGTCACAGGGACTTCTTGTTAAACAAACCATGAATGTGAATGGTCTCACGGGAGAGGAAAGGCTGTTTATTTGCACATGACATTAAGTAAACACTGCCACAGGGTGCATCTGAGTAAAGTGAGACTGAAAGTGTGCTTTTCAGTATTGCAACAGCATGCTGGAGTTATGGACAGATCTGTGTGTGGGAGGGGCTGGTAATGTGGGCTTCAGTTAACGTTGCTGTGTCCCCACCCCCAGTATGCATATGTTGGGGTTTTGTTTTTTCCACTCACGCTGACTTGCTTTTAGAGGCATCACTGCAATGGCCCAGTAGTCACATGAGGTGTGAGTGTATAAATGCATCAAGCATTTCAAGCATTAGTGTGACTGAGTGTCTCTTTGGTGGAGCCTGGTGCCAAGCAGTTTTTATTACGGGTCTCTCACAAAGGGATCACTCGTGCTTTTTTTTTTTTTTTTTTTTTTCTTTCTTCTTCTTCTTCCTCTCTCACCCCCTCTGTTAAGCACTTTGAACCTTCTCATGTCTGTCGAGTGTATGGCTGTACATAGCAAATTCCTGTAACAACAAGTGCTCCTTGTTCAGTCTGAATATTTTGTTCTGTTTTGGATTTCCTTTTAAAGAGAATTACATTGTTGTAGAATTAAAGAAATAAACTAGAAGATGAATCTGTTGTGACTGTTTGCTTGCTAGATGATACCTGCTTTCACTGACACAAGTTGCTGTGGTGGAGAATCTGCAACTGAGAGCGCACAAAGAAGAAAACGGACACTAGAATCATGTTTAATGCGTGTACTGGTATACAGCTCTAAAAATCAAGAAAATCTCAAGTTACACTGTCTAACATCAATTTCTACTTATAGAATGCAAATCCAAGTGAGTACATGACAGAAAAGAACAACCAAGAGAATCGATCAAAAAGCGACAGTGCTGCTCTAAGTTAGTCATGCTCACTGATGTGATGAGTGGGGGTGGTCTTGCTGCCGCTAAAAAAACGATACTAGCAAGTGACGACCCCTGACGGTTACTAGACTTCATATCACTGCACAGAAACGGGACATCTGTACCATAATCGGCAGCAGCGGACTAAGAGCAAGCTGAGGCGCTTTGAGCCAGCCTGACAGCACGGCGTCCGGCATCAGAGGCAGAGCTGCGTGTTTCTTTCTTAGGTTTGCTAAAACAACACGAGGAACACTTGGAGCGAAACACTGCTTAATAATTGTTTTACAAAGTATGGCCGGACAACGACGGTCGAAGCACTCGTATGCAGTTATATATCAAAGGCTATTCAGGCAAGAAGACCACACGGTTGATCTGGTCGCGTAACAAAAATGAGCTTTTAAACTCCTGATCAAATCCAGTCTTTTGTGCAAAGTCTTGCCTCCTCAGATCTCCCTTCCGTTAGTGAGCTATGAAAGTAATTCAATGTCAGTTTAATTCTCTTAACGGAGAAAAAAACCCTGTGATATTTCAGATTCTTATGTAAGGTTGATATTGTACGTCCTAGCCAGCGACAGCGTTAATCTCCCTGCAACATCTTTAGAAACTCATTTTTTAAAAAAAATAGACATGGCTTTACCAGCCGACTCTTCCCTTTTATCTATAAAAACTCCGACAGCAATATTTACAACTTTGAGGAGATAGAAAGTAGCTTCTGTAGATCAGCGTAGGTTCCCTGCCACCAAATCTGTGGGATAACTCCCATAAAAGCACGTGTCAAGAGGATTGTCACAGGAGACGTCTCCCGTTGCAGGTTTTTGTGAGGTTGAACGAGGAACTGACGCTGCACTATGTACAGGCAATGGTGCTGTGTGTGTGTGTGTGTGCGTGTGCGTGTGTGCATGTGCGCGCTTGCACTCAGGGTGGAATAAGGGCTTTTGCAGTTAGTTCTCTACAACCTCCAGTCAGGAGCAGCAAGTGGACTCACACTGATGACTGATCCCACACCTGCAAACACAGATTAAGAGCAAAGGTCAAAGCGTGTTACTGTTAAGAGCTGCAGCATCAGTTGTGAAACTAAAGGTGAGTGGCCTTACTGGATATGTATTTAAATGAATCGTACAAACGTGATTTACTGAAGTTTACAGCAAACTGCTAAATTTAACAACAAAGCTTGTCTTATTTTGCACCTGATCGCTGCTGCTAGTAATATTTATTTGGAACAGCAGGAAGGAAGCAGGGAATCCCAGTACAAGGTGCATATTATAGGGTTTTTTTTTTTCCCTCAGCAGTGTGCACACTTTAAAGGCTTTTTTTTTTTTTTTTTTTTTTTTTTTTTTTTTTTTTTTTTTTTTTCCCCCCCCCCCCTGTTTGTTTGATTTTGACTTCTATTATCAGATTTGTTACACACTATATAAAAATGTCTCAAGAGGCAGCCCATGATGTCTGCATGTTACAATACTTGATGTGAATGAGGCTCAGTTGCCCTGTTTGAGGATAGATAATATTAACCTTAAAAAAACAAAGTAATTTAGTTTTTTGAATTCATTTTTTTTTTTTTTTTTTTTTTTTAAATTTGTTCTTTACCTGCTCTCACACCACTGGGGTTGCAGATGAATTTGTCTTACACAGCCTGGAGTATTTTAATAAAATCTGCAACTCTAATCAGAGGTGATCCTTTTCCTGATGCTGGGCAGTGAGCTTTTAAATTCACGTGGCTTTCTCCCAGTCTTACTGAACCCAGCGCTTAAACGCATTCATGTAGTATTTCTCTGCATCCCCACACATCAGCTGTTTTGCCTTTAGCCTGTGTTGTGTATTTCACCTATAGTTCAGCACTTCATCTGCAGACAGTAACTTGTTAAATATGGAAAAAGAGATCCAGCCTATTTAATTCACTCATTCATTTCAATTCAGTTTTACTGATAGAGACCCTATAACGATGAACCTTCCTCATAGCACACGCATGTGTACACCTGTCTGCAGAGTCACTGTGTTAAAATCAAAATAACCTACTGTGTGTGTGGTTATGTGCACAATTGTTTTAACATAAATGATCCCAAATGTATCTGTGCTGAGACAGAGGTTTGTGAAAAATCTAGAGTCTGAAACTCCAGCAGCAACACTGCAGCATAAAGAGCGAGGTTTTTTGCTTGCAGTCTTCATCAGGATGACCTCAAACATGCTGACTAAGCAGTAAGTTTGCTCTTTATAGCACAAGCGCTGCTGGAGCTTGAGCCTCTTCAGAAGACTTTGTGAAAGCGCAACATTCTCCACACTTTACAGATATAAACTGTGTTTTTCTGCACATTGACAGAAATAACCGGGGAGAAGACATCTGGAGACATGTCAGAATGATGTATCCACATTCAGCAGAACAGCTTTGTGTTACCATATCAAGAATAGGACTGTTTTTGTCTGTGATCAAATCAAAGGCAGAACATACTCATTAAATATTTGGATGCTCTTTCTACCAGAAGGGCAGCTTGATTTTGTTCATAATAATCCTTAGCGCATCCACAGGCCGACTGGAAACTTCTGCATACCTTGTTAACAGGTGCGAGCTGGGTTCGGACAGAACCAGCGTGGAGTCGACTGCTGTCTCCGAATCTTCCAGGAGACCTCTCCCTGCGGCTGTCCAACACCCTGCCCGGTGACTTCTCCCGGTCCAGAGGCCGGGCAGGAGACTTGTCTCTTCTGAACTCTGTGCGGCCCTCCCGATAACGATGTGGGGTGCTCGGCTCCCGATGCAAACCGTCATGGCTGCCGGGGCCTGAGGTCAGACGCTTAGAGATGTGCTCTGTGTAGGTGGGTGGACACCGCTTACTGGGACTACTGTTGACAACAACAACAAAAACACACCATGGATGGTAGCAGACATAGCAAAGCCAACCTTCCAGTGATTTTTAGCAGACACTACAAGCGCTCAGGAGTTTTTAGGTGATTTGTTTTGTGTTTGAATGATTAACTCACTCCGACTGTCACTGAAATATTTTTTTTCTTTGTTTTAAACTGGATTAAAGTGAGCAAACATGACAGAGTGAACTGACCCTCGACTGGACCCGGTCCTCTGGAGCTCCCCAGACTCTCTGATCAGACTTCCCTTACAGCAGATGACCCGCAGTTTGTTCTGGTAGGAGGAGGCGAGGTAAATTGCCCCAGAGGAAATAGCTGGGCCCAGGTAACGTGGATTTGGGATATCTAGGTGTGCCAGCACTGTAGGACTGGAAGAAAAGACCAAATTGAGGGAAATGCAGCTGAGAAGTAAACTCAACGAGTGTAAGATGTGGCACAAAGAGGCCACTGTGTCTCACCCCAGAGCAGCGTGCCCCTGCACCTCGATGACATCCAAGGAGTTGAAGTAGGTGACAAACAGGTAGGGCTCTCTGTAGGCTGCAACAGACGACACACACAATTATTTAGTCTTATAAAAGGTACCTTTGCAAAGTGGATTTGGTACAGTTAATGTTTTTGTTTTTTTTGCTTTTGTTTTTTTTTTTTTAAATCCAATGAGAGAATTAAGATGAAAGAAGCAGCAGTCACCAAACGACAGAGGCAAACGGCTCCACTTGATTTCCTCAGTGCGGCTTCTTCGTCCATACGAGTCCACGAACACTCCAAACTCTGCCACAGAAACATTTGCTGCACTCTTCATCATACTCTTACAGAAAAACACTGCGCAGACAGCAGTATGTTAAGCACACTTTTATAATATATAATATAATAGCTTTAATCCCCAAAAATGTTATTCAGCTTATATTTATATACCTAGAATCAACATTTAGAATCAGTAACCTATCCCCAGTAAGTACATGTCTTTGGAGTGTCGGAGTGGTAACCACTATGCAACGAGTGCATTAAAAATCCTGGGACACTAACAGTTTGTGCTTCTGAAACTGCAGTACTACTAGCACAACAGGATGCATGTGTAAAACACATTCACCCAGCTGAAAATGTAAAACAGTTGGAGCCTGAAACATGTTTCGATCTAGCCAGGTTAGAAGAAAAATCCATTCTGTTGCACTGACTTGGCTAATCGTATCTCATGAGCTCATGGAGCTCAGTTCCTATGGATTTACCGTGAAAACACAGAAGATATTCCTCCTTCTGCATGCTGCTGGCCACCTGCATGATGGCGATGGGAAAACTGTGAGACGAGGCTGCAAACACAGCCGGGGCCAGCGAAACGTCGTTCTTGTCCAAGAATTCTGCAGCGGAAAAAGCTGAGGTTAAAAGCCACACAGTGATCCAACAACCGTAAAATATCATCCTGTGACTGGCTGGTAACTGATTTGATCCTGGAAGCATTAAAGGCATAAAGAAGTACTTCACCCTCAAGTACAAATTGCTTCATTTCAATCTCGTAGAACTTGTTTGTGCCGATGATGATGCTGTAACTGGTCAGATGGATGCAGCTGCAGGGCTCCAGAGTTTCAATTTCCTGTGAGGTAAAGAATTAGGTGGTGAGGGAAAGCCAGTACTTTGAAGCACATCTAGTAGTAGAAAATGTTTTGAAGGTAGATTTATCCACTTTAAAACCAAACGTTACCTTTGCTTGGTCAAAAGAAAAAAAGCACGACATACTGTATATGTCAGTATAACAGACTGTACTGTGTCATACTCACCTTACGAATGCAGTATTTGCTAAGATTTTCATTGTAGCGCAGAATGGTTATTTTGTTTGGCATTGCAGCACATATACAAGGCGTGTTGTCTATCTGTAAAGAGAATGCACACGCTCGTACGTACGGTCACATTTCAACCATGAAAACAGCATTCATGCAAAGACAGAAGAACTACCTTTCCTGCAGCAAACAGATGGCAGCCTTTCACAGTCTCAAAGATGTATGGAGCCAGTTCAGACTGGCTAGGCAGGTGGGACTGGGCCAGAGACTGCTTCACTCTTTTAATCTCCACCAGACACAGCGCTCGCTCATCCCCTGCAGCACACAGACATTACACATAGCTTGTTCAAGGATAAAGACATTAGTCACTTTTAAGCCACCCTGCTGTCTTGTGTAACAAGATATTTACAAGTTTCTCCAAAGTTATTAGTATGGCAGACCAACCTTTCAGTTTAAATGATGCATAATAATTGCACTTCATCAATTATGCCAATTATTTGTAATGGCAGCAGATATTGACCTTTTGATTTACGAATGTCTGAGCAAATGAAAATCTAGAGTCGACTCCTGCTGCTCAGCAGACATTTATTTTCTACTGAAAATACCAAAGCTGGGCCTCTTACCAACAATCATCAGCAGTTTCTCCTGCTCTTTGATGATGTAGATCTGAAAGACTGACCCCAGGCCAGGAATGTGAGTCAGGGAGTTCTTGATAACATTCAGCGCATACAGCCCCTCTTCAGAGCCCACCAGAACGATCTGCGGCACAGCAGCGAAACACAAAACACCCCATAAATATTCAGGTGAACGTGGTGACATTTCAAACTGGAGCAACATGCGGCAAATCCTGGCAGAGAGCCCCGAGCATCTGCTCCATGCTCCAATACATCGTTCTTCTCCTGAATACACCTGCAACTGCAGATCATGTCATTTTCTACTGCTTAAAATGCACAATTAAGAAGTAAACATATTTTCTAATAAATATATATGTAGTTACATATGAATATCATTTTATAGCATATAAAACATGTTCCTACCTGATCTGTGAGCGGAAGGGTGCAGTTAATGTCCAGCCTGTCATCTCCCTCCAGCTTCAGCAGAGAGTTTCCCAGCAGCTTCTGAAAGAACAGAGAGGGGTGAAGGGTCAGCTGGATCACGACCTCCACGTGACCTTGGGTAGGAGGGAACAGAGGAGCAGGACGGGAGGGGCTGGATGGCTGGAGGACTGGGTTCAGAATCACAGTGTCAGACGTGGGACCAAGTCACAAGCGGTCTTCAGCTTCAGGTCACGGATAGAAAGTTATACTTGTTAGACCTTTAATAGCACGCTGTTTTATTCAGAGGCTCTACAGTACCAACGAAACGATGCTTTCATTTGTAATAAAGTAATTTTGTACCACTTGTCAGCATTAAAGGGAATAAAAGATACTTTTACTAAACATTAGCGACTCCTACGAAGCTGAGAACAAGATTTTACATTTGAAATGAATAAATGAAGTAAATATTTTGCCAGTGGTCAAGTACAGATTGCAAAAACGTAATGTTTACACAAATGATCAGAGTGGAAGGATCAAAGTCTACAAGCTCTACTGCGTTTAAACAAGAGTCATTATTAACACTAATCAGCATCACCGCCGGCTTCCTCATTACTGAGTCAGTGTTCCAGCTCATACGCTGCTGATATCTTCTACACATATACAACAGAATTAGATACATACAGCTGCAAGCTGAGATGAGAGGGTCAAGCAGATTAGGACAGTCGCCATAGCAACTTAAACTATTAATATTAAAATGTGGCAATTGAGTCTGATAGGAATTTGAACTCCTTTAGGGATTGGGTAGAAGTACAGTAGCAAGCTTTAGGCCTCACTCGCCTGTGTACCCAATCAGCATCTGTGCTGATTTATATGGATGATAGATGTACTAAGCTCATGTCCATCACATTCATAGTGCTTATACAATTTCAGTGATTGGTCTATAAATAGAGTAAATTATGAAAAATGAGCATTGCCGTTTACAGAGTCACCCATAAGGTGACTTCAGATGAACTCCGTGACTGACACATGAGGTTTCACTCGTCGTTTCACTCATATCAACCTGAATTTACAAGTTAATGAGGATGAGAAAAAATTACTTGGACAACATTAGTTTCATGTAATTTTAATATTACCACATTCAGCTCTAGATCCTGTTGTTGCTTTTATTTTTAAAGATTAGTAAGAATATGACTTGCGTCTCTTGGTTAAGTCAAGTGACTTGAGTCCCAGCCTCAGAGGAGTGTGCAGAAAGGGCAGAGGTAACAACGCAGACAAGTACACAAACAGGTAAAACTCGGCAGTGCGGTCCCTGCTCCTCCGGACAGGACAGCTGCAGAGATTCAACCCAAAGATGATCAGACATCTTGGCGAATATTTGTGTACTGTGGTTAGAAAAAAGGACATCGGAGACAGGGAAGAATATTTGAGAGTTTGTTCAGGATACAGCAAAGGATAGTGAAAGTGAGAAGTGGTCACAGCAAGTGAAGTGACAGCAGGGTGGGGGGCAGGTGACAGCCAACGAAATGACAGACTCATGCACTACAGCGTGCCTCGTGTAGGATGTGCAGTGCTCGTGTGTGTCAAAATGTCTCGTGTCTAACTGTTTACCTGGACCAGTGGAGACAGAACCATTTGTCTTTTGGACACAGCAGCCTATGTGTGCAGTGACACATGGGTAGGAATAGAGCAAATCGACAAAACACGCCCATATGCCGGACATACAATGTGTCACGATGAAAAAGCAACAAACACAGGCGAGAGAGACAAAGAGAGAGGAGAGAAAGAGAAAAGAAGAGAGAAGAAAGGGACAATTAATGACGCACGTAAGCGAAACTACCCGTTAAACTTTAAGCTCGAAACCTACGTCTTAAATAGTCTACGGAGGGGAAATCTGCTCATGGTGAACAGCACCAGCACAGTCAAATATCATGTTTACGACCACAGACGCGACAGCTGTGACCACGGCCGGATATGAATTGAGTCAGGAGACATTAAAGACAGAGAGCGAGCTGCCCCGGGTTGCGTTCGCCTGCTCTGGAGATACTCACTGCGTCAGCCTCTGCCTTCTCCCGGGAGGCTCGGCCCGCAGCCACCACAGACTCCATCACAGCCACCCAGCGCTGTTTGTCTGGGAAACTGGGAGCCATGAAGTAAACAGCCTGACCAGGCCAACAGGGAGTGTGACACCGTGACTCCAGCTTTAGGACATAAGGAACATCTGACACACAGAGAGAATAAAGTATGACACGACTTCAAATGATTAATATTTGACAGACTTTTGAACAACATTGGGAAGGCAAAGGCTGCCTGGTACACTTCACATCTACCTGACTTGGCAGTGTTTGGTAGTTCAGATGCTCCCACTGCTCCATGAACCACCACCTCCCCATCTGACAGACACAGATCAAACTCCTCCAGTGGTTTCACTGAGTCTGAGCAACACACATAAGGAGATTCATAAGCACTGGTGCCCACTCTAATAACTTTCCATCTATCTAAAAATCCAGACAGCTAAACATGTCACCTTCTCTGGGCTCTATCTCATAGATGGATATTTTAGTCCCATCCAGGACCACATATTTCCTCTCCCAGCCCTGGCCTCGTTTGCCATTCCTGCAAAAACACAAGACGACAACAATACCACTGTGAAGACTTGTTTTTTACCATTTACCACTTGTTTTTCCACACACTGTTTCTGTATATTGGCTGAACTATTGTTTGATTTATTACGTTTTTGTTAATGACGTATACAATATGTAAATCCCCTAATTTAGTATTTACTTAACTAGAAGATCTGCTAAAGACCAGGTGAGTCCTGAGATAACTTTGCCGTCTTGGGTGTCATTTCTTTTTCACATGACTGTACATACGAAACATCAGGGACCAGATGTATAAAATGCTGTGTGATGTATCCACTCTTGTTGTCTTTTTTAATTTTTAAAGCTGTTTGTACAGACACTCCTCGTTTGTAAATCTCTACCATTGTGAAATGTAACACATGTGGATGAAAAGATCAGATGCTCAGATAAAATCACTGTTTGTAAACATGGCATTAAGAAAACAATAAAGAAGAAGCCAAATACACAGTAACACAAAGTGAAACTGAGAACTGGAGAATTACAGAAAAAAAGGCAAAAAAAAAAGTTTGGAAATTTGTACTTTTACTACTACTAATATTCAAAATATAAGGTTGATATTTATCAGACACTATAATGCTCTGATTTGTCAGATTTTGTTAAATCGTGTCTCACATTCATCTCCATCTCACTGCTGGAGGTTTAACTCACTTAAAAAACGGGTATGTGTGAAGTCTGCACATTAGAACTGCAGATTTATGTGCAGCTGTTTCGGCAGGTGATGTGTAGGACGGTCTTCATATATAATAATGCAAGCGAGCAAAGACTGAGTCAGACACCACTGTGTCCACAGCTAACCTGGGCTGTTTCATCCAGCCCTCCAAGTGCATGTGTCCGCCGGCCTCTTTCAGCTGCTGGCCCGGAGCGCTGCTCTTATCTCGACACAGGCCCTCAGACAGATGCAGGGAGCAGTCACTGGACATCCCGCATGTGGCTGGAAGGCAGGGGGAGCATTTCGGGTGGCACAATGCATGGCATTCTGAGGAGAGAGCAGAGCGACACTACTGACACCGCCAGTCTAAAAGGAGAGCATGTTAACACTATCAGCGTAAGGAGAATGCACAGTAGGTTTATCTGTCCATAAAAATGCTCTCTTCTTGTGAAAAAAGCTTGTGTTTGCCAACTGTTAAACATCTGCAAACCGTCAAAGACTGAACATTTTGCATATGTGTTCACTGATGTAAAGATTTAAAGATGAAATGCTGCTATTTTTGCAGGGCATAAAGTATCAGGAGTGTTAGGTAACAGTAGAAGCAGCTGTCACCAGGGTGTTCAGCTTAATAAAACCCAGAATGATGACTTTCATTGTAAAACGGAAAACTTCAAAACACAGACAGAAAGGCTAATGTCAACTTTGGTCTTATCACAGTTTTTCTGAATTGGTAAAACACTAAACTCCATTCTCTAAGACATCAAACAGTCTTTTGGCCAAACCTTAAACACGGTTCAGGTACTTAGACACAATTTGCAAAACTCATACACTCTGTTTTTCAAAACCGTAAACATATCCTTAGTCACTAAACACATTTCACATGTGTGTTGCAAAACTGTAAACACTGGCAGCAAAATGTGAACACAACTTCAACACAGCTGTCATCTTTTACACACAGCAACTCACAGCTGAACACACATGTTTCTAATGATGTGATCAGACCCTCTGCAAGACTTAAAGATCTACGATATCAGTATGTGCGAGTGTAACCTGTAACCAGCGACTCTTCCAGTACAGTTCTGTGCCCATAGGCCTACTCTTACTGTTGGCTAGGTTGTTACAGATGGTACTCTTGCAGTACTGTAGACTATATTGTAATAGTGCACATATATCTGGAGTGCATATACTGTAAATACACTATTTCATTAGTCTGTCTTTCTGTATCACTACTTATCTATTATCTATTATACAGAGTGTTTGAAATGGATTCCATGGAAACCTCCATGGGATATATTTTGAAAGATGAATCAGGGTTCAGTCTGGCAAATAGAAGATGGAGAGACAGTAACATACATTTTTTCTCAATTGTTTACACACATTTCCTGAAAACATCCCTCATATTGTCAGAACTCTGCACACAAATCAAAAAAACACACACACAACGAGCAAAACCCTTCAATTCTCCTGCAAAATGAAACTCTACATTCAAAACAATGTAATTTCTTGTCAAAATGGCTTTTTGTTTTCAAATGACACACAAACCATCACATGAATAGACATTTATATGAACCAGTTAAACACTGATGTGCTTAATGTAAAACACTATGACCACTTCGTCTCCAGTCATCATAATGACTTAATGTAAGCCTTTTTTGTTCAGTGCTGCACTTTTCAAAATTGTAAACTCAGTTGCCCAACTTTGCATACTAACCACATTGCTAAACACCTTTTACACATAATTGCAATTACAGTTTTTTCTGATTGCTTAAGCACATTTTTTGTAACTATTGGCTAATTTTGCAAAACTCTTCACACAAATAAGAAAACCTGTCACTCAATAATCAAAACATTGTAGTTCTCTTGCAAAAGCAAACACAGCTAGATTAACTCTTCACACCTTCGTAAAAATGGTGTTTCCGTATCAAACAGTACACACAAGCCATCATCTACTAAGCACACAATGCGCCAACTGCACACTGATGGTATGAATACAAAACACATCTGGCTTTTGCTTTCTCTGTGCACAAGGTAGGCTATGTTAGTTTGAGCTCATACTTCTGTCATAGATCCATAAGCATAGAGGGATCCAAACTTCAAGTACTGGTGTTTATTCAAACACATCAAAACAAACACAAGTGTTTATTTCCAAGTATAGGATTATTTGCAATCACCATAATGACTATATGGGTTACTTGGTCTGCAGTGAACATGCTTCCTCTGCCCCCAGCATCTGGTCATCTAGCAATTCTGTAAAGTAACAATTTCAGTATTTTTACATCAATGGTATTGGTGTGTTTCTCATTGGCATATGGCAGTGCTACAAATCTTTGTGCGAAGTGACTGTACTAACCGATTCTCATTTCAAGATGTCCTTATGGTACTTGCTACAGTGTAGCGGCTCGAGTTAGGCTGGACCCGTTGGCCAGCTACCCTCAGGGTCATTCCACGGTTGATTACATGGTCCACTATTGTAGCTCTGATGTCATCAGCAATTCTATTTCTTACTCTTCCTACCCTTCCTCTCCCCCCTCCTCATCTTCCTCTCCCCCCTCCTCGTCTTCCTCTTGCTCCTCCTTGTCCTTGTCGTCCTCTTCATCCTACTTCTTCACCTCCACGTCCTCTTCCTCGGCCTCCTCTACTTCTCACTCTTTCTGCTCCCTCCATTGTACTCCGCACACACAGCTTACCTGTATTATAGTGCTTAGGCTGATTGCAAAGTGAACTAATTATCTAAAAAAGTTTTCACATGTGAAAGTGTGCCAGACAGTTGGCAAATTAGTGTTAATGATAGCCATACATGTGTATACTTTTGCTAGGAGTGTGTTGGAAATTTGGTAATTGAGTGTTGTGCAGTGAATTGTGCCTACAGTTTTGCAAAGTGTGTGTTACAAAATTGCAAACTGAGTGCAAAGCAGTTTTTGTGCTTTTAGTTTTGCAAACTCAGTGAGTGGTTTTGCTATAAGTCTGAATAGTTTTAGAGATTGTGCTACAGGAATCACAGTTAGGGTTTAAGCATTCAGAAAAAACTGTAAAACACGTCAGCTTCCCAAGGATAAAGGAGGACTAGGCCTCCCTTGCCTACATGACTATTATAGGGCAATCCAAATAAGGAGTCTGGTGGGCTGGTGTAAACCTGGATATTGTTCAAGATGGAAGGAAGTGGAATTTTCCTTGGGAGGCAACTTCCCTGTTGGGGCACTGATAGGAGATCCCTCAGAGTTACGTCTCCTGGGAGACCCGGGCAACCCTTGGATAGTAAGCTCAATAAAGACATGGAAAAGAGTACTTAAAAAGTATCAATTAAACCAGAGGGCTGGATTCCTTAGGTGGTTTACATATGACCCAGAATTTTTGCCTAGTAAGATCAACTCAACATATAAAACATGGGCTAATAAAGGTCTCACCACATATAGTACCTTGTTGAAAGACGGAAAAGTGATTGAGTTTCCAGGACCTTAAGAATAAGTTTGGGTTGCAAAATCAAGACTTTTTTAGATATTTGCAACTGAGGGACTTCTTGAATAAAAAGCTAAAACATCCCCAGTTATCGACTGGGAATGAAGAAATTATTTACATATTCGAGAATGCATATAGAGGTGCATCCTATCAAAAAATTATTTCCAAATTATATCGTTCACTGACCAACCTAAGGGGTCATGATACAAGATATGTTAAAGCAAGATGGGAAACAGAGGGTAATCTATCCTTAACAGGAGAGGAATGGGATGGGATCTGTAGGCAGCAGTGGTCGGTAACAAGCTCCCACTCATGGAGGGAATTCAGTTGGAAGAATGTAATTTGTTATTTTAATACCTCGGCTCAAAAATCCAATTATTCCCATAAGACAACATGCTGGAGGCAGTGTGGACATGCAGCAGCAAATCATTTCCACATCTTTTGGGAATGTCCTCATGTGGCTCCGTTTTTGAAGGAAATACATAAGGTCCTGGAAACAATCTTCCAATTTCATTTTGCAGTATTGTACCCAGGTAACTTAGAGAGTCTTAATCTATGTAAACCGGATAAATATTTGTTCAGTGTGCTGTTGGTAGCTTCCAAACATGCCATAACCCGCCGTTGGCTTAATGAGGATACTCCTACTATAAATGAGTGGATTGATGTGATAGATACTATTTTTGTTATGGAAAGAATAACTTTTAGGCTAAAATTGCAGGTGGACTCATTTGACGAATACTGGTCGAAATGGTTGAACTATGTACAAAATGGGAGGCCCGATTTTGTATAATCTCGTTGTATTCTCTGGTTTGTTTGTTTTGTTTTGTTTTTCCCTTTTCTTTCCCCCCACTGTGATTAAGTTGTATTGTTGCATATGTTGTATAAACAAGAAAACCAATAAAACATAAATGAAAAAAAAGAAAAGAAATCAGAGCTTTATACAGTTTTTTTCTGCTAAAAAATTGCTAAAACACATTTGCTAAAATCTCATCTCTTTGTGTCAAAACACTAAACGCAAACTGTAAAATTCAAGCTACGCTCACATAACCTTTAACTTGTCTTGCAAAACCAAACATTTGACCCAAAACTATTTTAACTTTACTCAGAATCAACCACTAATGTCAAAAGCCACACAAAACCAGCCAATGTCTAGCAACTATTACACACTACAGAAATAAATACAAAACACTGTGAGATAGCAGGAAAATAATATTTTTCTATTCATTCATTTATTCTTGTACTCACATTTGAACAAAAAAAGAACTGCAGTAAAAAAAGGGAGCATATGGTGGAAGACACCATCCAGGACCAATCAGGACTGTTACTAGAAGTTCGTTGTTGTATGTTGTATGTAGTGTCTGTAAGTGCAACACTAAGCAAAAGGCTTACAGTAAGTCATTATGATGACTTTAAGCACATCAGTGTTCAACTGGTTCTTATAAATGTCTATTCATGTGTCGTTTGAAAACAAAATTCCATTTACATTGTTTTGAATGTAAAGTTTCATTTTGCAGGAGAATTGAAGAGTTTTGCACATTGTGTGTGTGTTTTTTGATTTGTGTGTAGAGTTCTGACAGTATGAGGCATGCTTTCAGCAAATGTGTGTAAACAATTGGAAAAATGTAATATAGCAAGAAGTTAAAATATGGTTTATGTGAAGGTATACATCACTGTCTAGTTGATAGTCCTTGTGAGCACAACTGTAACTTACCAAGACAGGTAGCTGCCTGGCGACCAAAGTGCACAGTATCCAGGCACACGGTACACTTGGCAGCTCTCATGTTGAGTCCCACTGTGAAGCGGTGAGGCGTGTTGTGGTGCATCACCCTCTCTCTCTCCCTCTCTCTGTCTCTCTGACTGTCCTTCAAGCGACGGCTATACTCTGAATACAGTCAGCAGGGAACACAGTCAGGGCAGGCAGCGCCAGCATGTCTTACTCTGTCAGGTACATCCATCGCTTTAAAACCTCAGTGCATCATGCCATACCATCTATGAGATCAGTTCAACAAAAAAAAACATAAGCTTTCCAAAAGGAGTGGTACATGTTTGGCAAAATGCATTAATGCAAGTACTCTGAAGACGGAAATGCTTGAAACAGATTCTTCATTTTGTCAGTCCCTCTGCTTGTGCCCACACACTGCAGCATTTTAAAGGCATTATCCAGTCAGCATCAGCGAACTGCATTCTGCATTAAAGATGGTTGAAAAATTTTCACGTCATTATTATGGCAACAAAACGATCACGCTTATTGATATAATAATGTCAATCAGTATGAAATTTACAAATCTTGTGTGTACAACCAACATGGAAAGAAAGAAAAACGTGAGCACTTTATTTCATGTATCTATTGAATATTGTTGTTAAGTTACTGATGAATATGGCCCCGTTTGTATTTTTCTCATACAAAACTACCTTAATGTGATATTGCATGAGAAAAGTATGAAAGAGACCAAATCATAGTAGAATGGAATAATCAATAGAGCCATATCTCACTAATAGATGCGTATAAGCTCCGAAATCCTAGCATCACATAGTGCTGGGCCTGTTGTTTAGACCTTTATTGTAATAGCAGGGAAATGGAGGCAAATTACAGGCTAATTGGACTTAAGTAAAATGTAAAGCCTTGGTCTTTTCCCCCCGCCTCCAGTCTGTCCTAAACTCAGCTGCCAGGCTTTTAACAAAATCAAAGAGACAACACTATATCACTCTCAGTTTTGCTACTGCATACTAGCTATTTTATCCAGCTGTTTCAGCTGATTTTAAACTTGTGCCACGCTTTTACCTGTGTTATAAATTTACAGTCAGACCCAAGGAACCGAGCTGCTGGGTTGTTCCTCTGATCAGAGCCCTTAACTGTTCTCTAACAAAGGAGCTGACGTTCGCAAACTCACCTTTCATTTACATCTAGATTACATTACAAACGTACATTTACAGAAAACTGATCAAAGTGTTTTATCTTCTTATCACTTCTTTATGGACTTATCTATTTCCGTGTTTATTTATTTTACTTGTAATACCGTTCACACTGTTCAGCATTTATGTTCTTTTTGTTTTAACTGCATCACTTCACTTTTTGATTTTGATCTATATTAACGAGTTCTCAAAAGCACTTTGAAAATCTGTACATTTTACACTTATTTATGATTAGAGCTAGCAACTTAAAATAAATCATAATAACTTGGTCATCTTCTTCAGTCCTCTTGCATGAAACACATACATTAGTGTTCAAACTGCTGTGCAGCTGGCATTCATGCGGATGTTAAACCTCCAAGGTAAGCGCTGTTACAAACTAAATACACCTGCCCATTGGCAATGGCACCCACTGACAGCAATGGCCTTCCCCCAGACTGCAAAGTTGTTTAGGAACAGCTTGAGGAACACAACAATGAGCCAAAGGTGCTGAACAAGTCAGATTCACAGTTATCTCATCCAGCATCCCAGAGAGAACCCAAAGGATCTGACACAGGACGCTCTCAGGGATCCTGTGTCTGTTCCCCAAGGCCTCAAAGCTGTTTGTGTCCATCAGATTTGCTATTGTAACTGACAGCTGTACATCTTTTTCTTTCTTTCCTTTCTTGCTTCTGTTGTTTCTGTTTTTGACTACCAGGTCACTATGACATAAAACGTAGATATGAGACTTTTCTTTTCTTGTTGTAACCTTGACTAACAAAATGGCTAGATAATACCTTTAGATCAGAGTGTGGGTTTAAAGTGCATACAGTGGTTTTTGCATTGCAGAATTTTTAATATGGTACATTTGTGTATATGATGTGAATTTGAGGTGGAAATAAAGTGAGTTAAATAAAGTAGAAGGGTTCTGCAAATCACACGCTTCAGCAACCAAGATAAAATGCTTCAGATTTCTAAAGCTCTGCACTGAAGGTTCTTCAGCCTCATCTGACAAACCTGTTTGGATCTGACATTTTATACTATAAAAGTGCAGAGCTTTTAAAATCTGGCCTGTCAAAGATGTGGATGTAGCAACGTAGAGGAGAGATAAGAGACCAAGCTGCAGAAACCATGAATTTGGATGACTTACTTTCAAAAGTGACCCTCCTTCCCTCTGAAAGGTGTGTGAAAGAAGAGACAGTAAGAGCTTCAAAAATCAACCTTTGAATGTGAGGTGTGTGCTGCAGAGGCAGTAGAGGAGAGTCAGCTAAGAGATAAGCCATTTTGCACTCAAGTCATATGATACCTATCAGTTGTGCCTCACTTAAATAGACAACCAAAAAATGACTGGTCTTTGGGATCAAGTCAACCCCCAAAATTGATCTAGTGTGACTGTAAGAAGATTTAACAGCTGTCTGAAAAATATAGTTACAAAAAACTAGTAATTAAATAATCAAATCCCCAATTCTACTCATATTATTGGTGATAATGAAATAAATACTAGTACAACTTGTCCACAGTTCTGAGGTATGAAGAAAACTGCCTGAACTGTATCAATGTGACAACAAGACACATTTATACAATGCTTTATTCTATATACTTCTACATCCAATTAAAATTACCAGTTAAAGTATACGGCATGTCTTTGGACTGTAGGAGGACAACAGATTGCTCAGAGGAAACCCACACAGACACAAGGAGAACATGCGGGCTCCATGCATGGGGGCCCAAATCAAGTCCTTTCTTGCTGTGAAGCGACAGTGCTAACCACTGCACCTGCTGTGCTGACCATTATTCAAAATAGCAAACAAGAACAAGCACTAGGAGCTCAGAATCTTGCTGCATGCAATACTGTATACTTCTGCAGATACTTCATACAGAGTAGGGATGCACCGATACCGATACTGGTATCGGGTATCAGGGCCGATACTGTAAAATATGTATCTGTGTGTGGTAGAAGTATCGTTTTTTGTACTCTGTATCGGCAATTACTCAGATCCAAGTATCGGTATCGTATCGGTTTGAAAAAATTGGTATCGTTGCATCCCGAATACAGAGGTCTAGGTTTGAAGAATAGCGGTGCAGGGGACCTGTGTTTCTTTTTCTTCTATAATTATGCTGCATGATAGTGGTCGGGCTACAGCGCGTCTAAAATGAGAACAATATCTGCTCACTGGTATGATGGAAACGAGTTTAAACCTCAAATATCTCACTTGAGTATATCTCACTAGAGTAAACTAGAGCACTTTACTGACTCCTTCACATGTTTCTACACAGTACATCTGATTGAACTTAATAAACTGAGCTGCCAAAAAAGGCTTTGACTTGAGCTGTTTACACGTCTTCTTAAATAGTTCTTCCTTACGAAGCAAGGTAAAAAAGAAGAAAAAGTCATATGACAAAGATTATGAATGGTTGCCTAAATGAGATAACAAACCTGCCGGCTCATCTTACCTCACTCTCCTCTATGCATCTCCTGTGAGCCTGCATGTTTGTGCCATTGGATTAAAAAAAACACACTGAGCTACTATGAAAATCACCCTTCCCTTACCCTCAGGTGTGGGAGTGTCCTTCCTTCGTCCAGAGTTGGAGGGTGCAAGGCTGGTGGGGCCCTGCTGGTGCTCAGGAGACTTCACCATAGCAGACATAATTATCTGTTGCCGAGCTGTGGCTGGGTTTGTAGAACTTCCGTGGTCCTTATACTGCAGAGCTGGGTTGGAAAGACTAACTTTGAGTATTTTGTTTTGAGTAAAATTTAAAAAAATTCTTAGTTCAAGTTTCTACTGATGATTATAAATGAACAACAGAGTGTAAATTGGAGTCCACAGATTGGTGCAGGGCAGTCTCACCTTCTTCTCTCAGTGCTCGCAGTTCTGCTCTCATTTTCTGCAGAGCATCTTCTAACTCTGTGCAACGAGAACGTTCTTTGTCTAGAGCTGCCTTCATGTCGCTGTACTGCAGAGGCACCGGCTGGATGGCAGGCACAGGGGAAGCCTGGCCTTGAGTCTGAGTCTGACCCTGAGTCTGAGCCTGAGCAGCCATGGCGGCCAACAGGTCCTCCCGACGACGTCCAAAGAGACCCTGAGACACACACAAGCAAACACAAACAGGGAGAAACACAAGAAATGAGCCCATAAATGAACAAAAAGAAATAGAAAGATAAGAAATTATTATATATCTATATATATCTGTATATCTATATATATATGTAGAGAGAGAGAGAGAGAGAGAGAGATATTTAATCCCATCTGACCTTTTTCTTCTTGGAGCCACCGTGTGCCTGGGCCTGGAGGAAGTCTATGAGCTTAGTCTGCTGGGTAATGGTTCCCTCCATTTTCACCTTCTCATGAGAGTATACAGCCTGCAGGTGGAGCTAAGTGAACATCACTACTGCCATGAATTTCTTCTCAAGTACTTCATTTCATACAGAGAGGTTGACAGAGACAGAAAGTAGGGGAGGGAGTTGTGTGCTGTAAAACAAATAGTGTGTGTGCACATACGTGTGGCTCAGAACAGTGGGGGAGAAACAAGACTCACATGGTTCCTACATGTGTGGGTTTTTTTCATTTGTCTTTAGTAGGCGTGTGCATGTATGTGTGTAGCAGCACCTGGATGTTCTCCAGCTGGTATTCCAGGTCAGTCCTTTCAGTTTTCAACAGGTCAGTCTGGTCCAAAGCGTCCTGCAGCCCCTGGGTCAGACGAAATATGTGGGTCTTCTGGGCATCCATCTGCTGTTGCAGCTTCTCTTGCTGTGGAGGTAAAGCACCTTTACATCACCCTCTGAATGTCTTTACTAACCCACACACACTTCTTACAACTGATTGCTTTTACTGATTGCTATACCTTTCAGCGTGGTTTCATACAGAAAGGTTTATTATTATTACTGCTAAGAATTTCTGAAAAATAGAACCGACTTATTTTCCGGTTTTGACCATATGTCTGTAATAAAAGTGTAATAAAATGATCAGATCAGTGGCTCTGTGAAAATAATGAAACACTGTGCCTCTTCCAGCAGCCTCTGCTTCAGCTCTCTCTCACTCTCCAGTTTTTGCTGCAAACTGCGGGCATTCATCTCCAGCATGGCATGCTTCTTCTCCAGATCGTTCAGCTGAGGAATGAAAAGGAAGAGTTTGCTGCGACATCTGCTAACTACACAAAACTTAACAGATGTTATTCAGGAGTGTGAAAATGCGTACAGTGTCTGCAAGGCTCTCGGCTTTGAGTTTCTGGTCTTTGAGGGCCTGCTGCAGGGCCAGGATCTCAGCTTTGTGCTCTTTAACTGCCTGTTCCACAGCCTGCCGAGACTCGGTGCTCCGCTGCTCTGCACGGAGCCTAGATCGGAGAAAAATTAGTGCCAGTTATTTTTCAGCCTTCGAGTGCGTGCTCTTCAAGTTCATCTATTATGTGTTTACAGGCTCTTTGAAACAAACTGACTAAAGTATTTCGGAATGTTCATATTGCTGTTTCACTCATTGGTTTGTTTGGGGTAAAGTCGCGTGGTTCTGGATAGAGGAAAACACATCACTAAAAATGTAATTTCAGTTTTTGAATGCTTTAAAGTTTACCTAATTTTCATCACTTTCCACTGTTCCAGGCAACTCAGAAAATCATTTCATATTTTACCTAGAATTCCTGCTTTGACAGACCCTAGACAATACGGCAAAGCCTGTCGAATCCAGTGCGTGTAGGCGAAGGGAGCTTTATCCAACACTGATAGCAAGAGAAACATTTAGAGCAAAAATAGTTTTCTCTGCTGATGAAATAAGAAACTCATAAGCCTCCTTAAAGGTCTTGTGGCAAGATTACATAACTGGACTATTGCAATGTGCAGAAATAAATATACTAACGTTTCTTTGAGGCAACTATAGGTGCACTGAATATAAGATAATGTGCTGTAGACTGTTTTCATAGTAGCAAGAAAATTACAAGCAAAATAGAAACAGAACATTGAGGAAAACATTTTGGCTATTTAGGATTCATTAGTTAACACCCACAGTTACAGTGATACATCTTGTGGTGGTCACCTATTCTGTTTTTCAGTGTCTAAGAGTCTCTGGATCTCTCTGGTCCTCCGCTCAGCCTGGTTCTTCTCCTCCTCCAGTGTTGCCCTCCAGGCATCCCACTGTCTCTCCTTCTCCAGCAGTTCATCATTCATAGTCTCCAGCTCCATGACCTGTTCCTCCAGCATGGTACACGTGGTCTTCAGAGTCTCAAGATTCTGGTGAACAGATGAGAATGTTTCAGACTGTTTTTGATCTGTTTGAGGTCGTCAAGAGGGCACATCTTTAAAATGTTCAGCCCAGGCACACAGTTCTGTTTTTTTGAAACCAGAAGCCACGCCCACCCACTGTTCAACCCTTCTGTTTACAAGAGGCTGCCAATCACAAGAAAATTGACAAGAGTCAAAATGGGTTGTTTAATAAGAATTAATCAATTAACAGAGTGGATGCACCAAGACTCAGTTTAAGATAAACAAAGATTGTTTAAACTGTAGGACTGTGGGAAAGCAACTCTAGTAAGAATGCTTCATTTACTATGGGAAAAAAAAGCTATCCAATCCTACCTGGAGAAAGTAATTGCCCCTCCCTGTTAAATCATGAATTAACTGTGACTAATCACATCTGTTGGACAGCTGCATTCAATTTCACTGGCCCCACCCAGGTCTGATTACTGCCAGAGCTGTTGAATCAAGAAATCACTTAAAGTCAAAGAAAGTAACTGAAATCTGTCAGCTTAGAAAGGTTTACGAAGCCTTTCTAATGCTTTAGGACTCCAGTGAACCACTGTGAGAGCTATTCTCATCCAGGAGGTCACAAAAGATCCAAACACCATAGCTAAAGAACAGCAGGTCTCACTCGCTTCAGTTAAGGTTCAGCAAAGTATGCATGGGAGCGTTCCACAGAAAAAACCACTTCTGACCAAACAGGACACAAACGCTCGTCTCACATTTGCCAAAAACATGTGATGATCTCTAAAACCTTTGGACTTATGAGACAAAAGTTGATCTTTTTAGGAAGGTTTGACTCTGGCATAAAAATAACAGAGCATTTCACAGAACATCACTCCTACACTACCTCCTGGTGGTGGTAGTGTGATAGTCTGGGGCTGTTTTGCTGCTTTAGGACCTGTACGGTTGTAATTAAGTACTCCATCCAGGTCTGTATTCAATTACAGTAAAGAGCAGAAGCATGAATGCTGCTCTCTACCATAAAAGTCTTATGGAGAATGAATGGCCATCAGTTCACGCTCTGAACCTCAAGCACACTTGGTTCACGTAGCAGGACAATGATCCGAAGCACACCAGCAAGTCCACCTACTGAATGACTCAAAACCCAAAACTAAATGAAGGCTTTAGATTGGCCTAATCAAAGTCCAGACATTAACCCTCTCAAGGCAGGCGTTGCCGATTTGCAACAGTTAAAAACTAACAACCTGATTACCCCACATACATATTTTATGTGTTTTTTTTTACTCAGAAGTACCACTGCAGGACTTGGTTGTGCATTAGCAACAAAAAGTTTAATTTGAGCCTGAGAGGGTTAATCAGATTGACATCATTTAGGGCGATCTTAAACAGGTGTAGGTGCACCAACGGTATCAATTGGAAAATCGTAATTTGCCTTGTTCTTGAGTTATCATATTCACAAACGTGGGTATCACGTCACCCATCGGGCACTGGGTATCAAAAACTGTTTGATGATCTGAAAAATGTAGGTGTAACAAATATGCAAAAAACTAAGAAGTCAAAAAGTAAAAATGTTTTCATGGCATTGTCAGTCACAATCTGTTAAAAAGAAACCACAATGCTAGAGCCAGGGGCTCACAAACTGTTTAAATAATATACATTTGAACCTGGAGTTATTTTCATGCCTCGGAATGTTTTCCTATATTTTTCACCAGGCCTACACAAAGCTCCATGTTTAATGTCTTACAACAGACTCCTTTAGACAAAGCATGGGGAGACAAATATAGCCTCTGCCGGTGCTGCAGCAACACCACGGCCCTCTGAAGTCCAATGCTTCCACAGCTGACACGACCTGGGAGTGATGGGGATGACACATCCCTCCCACACACCACCCCATCCCTCGTCTATGACTTCCATCGGTGGTTACACAACCAGCAGGACTGAGAGCGCTACTGGACACCCACACACAAATCCTCCCACAGGGGCAACACACCATCACACAGCCTCCTCTCTCCCTCTCTTTCTCTCCATCTCTCTTTCTCACTGCGTTGAGAATACGACGCATAACAATAATAAAATTATTCCAGTGTTTCGGCTGCCTGATTTACACTTGGCACTCTCGGAGCTGGGAGAGATGTCTAGGTCACCTGTCACAGGTGTTGTGGAGATATCAAATAATGTGAGTGTAAGTGAAAAGCTCCTGTCTGACTGTGAGTGGGAAGTGGGCAGGGTGAAGAAACTTGAATAAGAGGAAGGAATACAAGTGTTTTAGAAAACAGAAAATGATGTTTTCTCACAGACTTCAACTTTCATGCAGAAACAACTGCCACACAAAAGCGGTGGCATGTTGGCGGAGTGGTAAGCACTGTGACTCTAAATGCTGGGTTCAGATGTCAACTCTTTATGTGTTTATTTGCTGAATGACTGGCCGCCCGTGCAAAATGATATCGAGAATGAATGCAGACTTCACACTTTATCTGAGTTTTGCTTGTGTTTTTCTTTCTCGCTTATCTGATTCGTGCTCTTGCTTTGCAGTAAAATCTATTTTTATTTCACATCTGGTTGTCATGTTATTGTTGTGTAGTGTTCCCTGTGCTTAATACAGTGTTCCTGTCTGCACATGTAGTTTTGCTTGCTGCTCTTCATCTGATGCTCACGCCTTCTCTGACAGACTTCCTGTTACTGACCCGAGCTTAGTAAACAGTTATTTGATTTGAACCTGCCTGACTTTTTCTTTTGAGCAGGAAATTCAGTGTCAGAAGCTAATAAATCTGCTGGTAAGTAATAAAAAACACCAGCTGGATTGTTCCTGCATATAACAATTTTGCCAGCACCAAAGGAAGATCCAGTCTGTGTAAAATGTAAATGAAAACAGCATACTGTGATTTCATTCACAACAGAACAAATGTTTAAACTGAGATGTATTGCTAGTTCATGAAAGATCATAGCTCATTTTGAATTTGATGGAAACAGCTATTTCAAAGTTGAGATGGGGGCAATAAAACATTGGAAAAAATGGAAGTGGTACTAAAATTAAACATTTTGCAAGCATTTAGGTTAATTAGCAACAGGTCAAAACAAAACTGGGTACGAAAAGATCATCTTAGAGACATCAATCTGCAAAAAGCTATGCAACAATTTCTCCTGAATAATCTGCAGCACATAATATCATCAAAAGATTCTTAGAATATGAAGAAACCTCTGAGGACAAAGGACAAGGCCAAAAATTAATATTGGATGCCTGCGATCTCTGGGCCCTCACAAGAAACAGCATTAGGGGAGGCTGTAGCTCGGGTGGTAGAGCAGATCACCTACCAAACAGAAGGTTGGTGATATCCTCGTGTTGGTGTTGTTCCCACATCATCATAATAAATGTTGTTCCAGGTTCAACACTGCAAGTGACCAATCACATTGTTTGACGTCATACTTTTGCAAGCTAAGCGATTCATTCATTTATGAAATTCCAATGTTGCAAGGACAATATGTATAATGCTTACCGTTTATTAAAGAACAGTATGAAATGCAAAGAATTCAAATTGCTGGATCGGCGGACGGAGGCGGTTTCTCGCAAGTTAAGTAGATTTTTTGTTTAATGCGTTTTTTTCCGAAGTCACAAACGTATGATGTCACAACAATGTGATTGGTCACTTGCAATGTTGAACCTGGAACAACATTTATTATGATGATGTGGGAACAACACCAACACGAGGATATCAGATCATGCGTCTGGCACATATCCTTGGGCAATATACTAACCCCATGTTGCTCTCAGATGTGTCCGTCAGAGTATAAATGTATGTGAACGTTAGATAGGAAGCTTCCTTATGGAAGTGCTCAGATTGAGTAGAAAAGTGCTATATAAGAATGAGTTCATTTACCATTAAAAAAAGACATGATTCTGAAACACTTCCACAAATGTTCTCTTTTCTGGTCCAAAGCTCATTTAAAATAGACTGAGGCAAAGTGGAAAGCTGTTCTGTGGTGAGACAAACCCAACTTTTAAATTCTTTTTGGAAAATATGGACGCCACATCAACTAGATTTAAGAGGAGAGGGACCATTCAGCTTATTATGGGGGGCATCACTGCCTATGTCTTTGGACATCTGGAAAGGCACCATCAGTGCTAAAAGCTGAATACAGGCTTGAAAAGATTTGGGGCTCAAGAAACAAACAACACAACAAAGTAGACCCAGGACCGCTGAGCAAAGGATCCTACATCACACAACAGTTGGATGAGTTTCCTCATTCAAAAGTCCAGCAGCTGCTCGCAGTGATTTACAGGCTAATGTTAAAAGAAGAGGGAATGCCACACAGTGATAAACATGCCTCCTGACCCAGTGTTTATATATGCATTCTGCTATCAAATTCATAGTGAGTGATTATTTTTCTTAAAATGTAAAATTTTGTCATTTTAAACCATTTCTTTATTCCTATGTTCCAACTGTGAATGAAATATGTGTTTATGAGAAATGCAAATCGTTGCATTTTTATTCAGATTTTACACCTTTTTTGAAATTAGGGCTTTATTTTTAAGAATAATAGATATTAATGTTTACTGTAGTGGAAAATAACAACAAAAAGTAATGTATTTACTGTATGTGGTGACATGTGAGTGGCCTGTGTAGTCGCCCTCTAAAACCCCATCCTGTGTCAGGTGAAACCCTAACAAGAGATTCAACAAGCCTCTTGAATCTGATTCAAACATCTCTCTGGGCTAATAGTAGAGGTTCAGTGTGCTTTCTGGTAACTAAGTTTCTGTTTTTATTCAGGGTTCACAAACCCATCTGCATTTTAGGACTGTACACCATCATCAGAAGTCAGCACCTGTTTCTGGTTGTTAAGGTGCATTTCACGGTCAGCCACCTCCCGACGCAGCCTGTCCACATCCTGGCTGAGCTGCAGTCGATCTTCTCTCTCATCAGAGGCTTCATCCAGCTGCTTGGACAGGTAGAAGTTCTGACGGTTAAGCTCTGCATTCTCCTGAGTCAATGTTGTCAGCTGCTCCTCTAGGTCTGTGATTACCTACAGAGTAAAGGGAACATTCATATTTCACATTTAAATGGCTGAATACATACACAGTATCCATCTGCAACTAAAATGTACCCCTGTAATGTGACACTTTACACAGTGATTTTGTTGCTCCAAAGGCAGTGTGTACCTACACTGTAAAAGCAGAATTCCTGGATGTTCGAGAAAAGTAATAAAAATGTTAATTTTACAATTCGCACATAAGAAAAAGTTTTGGTGCTGTTGTGCATATAATGCTCAGATCGTTGCTCCTCCACAATAACAGCTGACCTAACACCCCACACAATCTCAACTCTACTGCTGCATGATTACATGATGCAGATATCTGGGTTAGTGATGTAATGCAGTAATCATTTTTCTATGCTGCTGTTTCAACCCAAGTAGCATTCAGAATGAGAATAATCATTTCATCAGCATCGGTCTGTTCCTTTAATCAGCCATGACTACAGTGCACACTGTAAAGAGATCAGGGTTATACGAGGCTGTCTGTTAAAAGCCCCTTATTCTCAGCTCTTGTGGGAATAAGGGGACCACACAGAATTTCAAGGTGGCAGGGGGGAAGAGGCAAAGCTTTTAAGTACATAAATTAGCTGCCTGTTCTGTACTGACTCAGTGCTTCTGCTCCCTTTCGGCAGGGGACTGACAGCAGCGACTAAATTCTTAAGGCAAGGCTAGAAGTCAACAGTGGAATGAGTGCAGCGGTGATCTGGCAATTTATTCCAATCATCTGTCAACCAAATCTATAGAGCAACTTAAACAGCTAAGGTAAATCACATCTAGATCTGCATCCTCAACGCTGCTGAATACAAACTGCTCAGTGCTGTTTGTGAAATCTGTGGCTGTCACACACTTTCACTGATTAAAATTAACATATCATTTACTGTTTACCTCTGCTGCAAAACACAGAGGAGGATCTTTCTTTCAGTGAGCAGTGTGAATGCTATAGAGTGTAAATGCAATGCTGATATGCAGGCAATATATAACTACATCCAATGAATTTGCAGTCTTTATCAGTTTTAAACATTGCCCACAGCAGTCTAACACACCCATGATGGCTTCAGCTATAATCCTATAATATACAATTGATTAACTACAATGTTAAAAAAGTGAAGATATGCTATGAACCTCAATGAATACAGATTTTTTAAAAAGATCATAAAGCAGTGAAAACATCATGAGCTCCCACATCCGGTGACTAGTCGCTACAATGCTCTCATAATACAAAACACACACCATAATGCATTAATAATTTCCGGGAGACCTCACTAAATTAAATGACACTTTGGCTCACAGTTGTCCAGATATCCTGTTCTCCTCCAAAATGCTCCACAGACTAATGGTTAAACCAACACTGCAAGTCAGCAGGGCAAAAAATAGAGTGGCATTTCAAGCTCTGCTTGTTGCTGAATTTGGCTGTGCTTGCCTGACTACTGGCCAGCTAAATCTATGGTTGTCGCTTTCTGAACAGTTTGTGAGTGGGAGGATCTCAAAAGTAGGGCAATGGGATAAAGGAAGACTGTGACGGTTTTGGTATTTATTCAAGCTACATAAACTTGATGGCACCTAAATACCTGAAAAATGACAACATAATTTCGCAAGGTTAGTCACATGTCACAGATCCTGTGTTAGTAAACCAAAGAGTTACCAGGAAATGTTCATTCATAACAACGTAAAGCAAATAAATCTAAAAAAATTTGGAGCTCCCAAATAGCAATGATCACCGAATAGAGGGCATTATTTTCTGATTCAGTAGGGCTAACTTTGGTTAGTGGAGTTTCACTTAGTTTCTGTGTTAATGCGCACAATGGTGCCATGAAAACAACAAACAGTTCTGAGAGTTAGTCTAATATTACTGTAAAAATTGTGTCTGGAATAACAATTCTCACTTTGACCAGAAACATAATGTTTTGAAAACAGGGTGGAGACCTGCTCATATTTAAGGATGCACATTTATGCAGTCAGCTTTACATCTCCATAAAGAGCACCAGCAAGGTAGACAAACGTGATGAAACGGGGAAGGTGTTAAAAGTGACACGGAGTCAAATGATTTTAAATTTTAATTCATCCAAGAGTGACAGAAACACATATGGACTGAAACGAGGCTACTTCTAGTGCGATGATTCAGCTGGTGTTCGGTGCCAGAAGAGCTGTTTATTCCTGTAAAGAGCGAACGACAAAAATAAGGGTGTGAGCAGCTTACCGCGCAGCTGTCTCTCAAGGCATCATATTTGCGTTGTATTTCATCTCTGTGTGCCTAGGAGGAATGACAGGAGAGATGCAGGGACAGATATTACTGCCTACATTACACAACATCAATGAGACAGCATCTTCACTACTTTTTTTCCTTTCCATTTCTCTTACTCTGAGCACAGTTATCTCCTCCTCGGCCTCTGCAGTGGTCTCCTCCAGCTCGGTCTTAGCCTGCTGCAGCTGGCTTTCCAGGGCATGGCGAGCTGCCTGCAGGTTGCTGATCTGAGATTCACGCTCTTGCAGTGAAAGGGTCAGCTCTGTCACCTGACGTTTAATCTCCAGCTTTTGTTCCTCATGCTCCAGCCCAATCTACAAAAGCAGACAGAAAGGCCAGGATCAGGAGGAGGAGGCGATTCATCCCCAGCGCAGTCAGACACATGCTGACATCACCTCGGTGTGAGAGCATTACACCTGACACATGTCTGACTGCCTTCAGTTATTAGGCTTCACTTTTTGTAACATCTGACACAGTCAGACAATAGCAAGTGAGACTTTTATGGCCCGGGGAAATTCAAATTACAAGCTATTATGGAGATAAATGGAGTACTACAGAAAATATCCTGTATCCTAAATCCCAAAAAGTTGATTCTGTTCATCTGGACGTATCCTACATTATGCTACTGGATCCCAAACCCCATATATCATAATATGCACTGCACATCAAATGGTCCCTACCTTTTCAATGTCCAACTTAGCAGCTCTAGTCCATATATTACCATCAAACAACTATTTTATATGCACCACCTGCTTCCCCAAGAGGTCACGATATATATACTACACTATAATTATTTCCTCAATATACACTCGGGGACACAGTTCCACGCAAGTGTGTTTATACTACATGGAGCCAGATCAACACAGATGGAAGAGGTTTACTGCACAGCTTCGTCTATTTAATATTCAAAAATGCCTTTTATGCTTTGATAAAAAAATCTGTGCAGATACTCTATAATAATATTAACTAAGATTACTTCATATGTACAAAATAAAGCATAGAAATAAAAGACTCTATGAAGCGGATGGTGCTGTGACAAACAGACAGGGAACAGAGCAAATACAAAGAAAAGTGTTGTCACACAGTTGGAAAATCCACCACCATCTATCAGCAGAGATATCCTGCACCTGTTCTAATGTCTCCTCACCTCTCGGAGCCTGGTTTCCAGCTCCAGCACGCGGCTCTTATTGCTTTGCTCTTGCTGAGTCATTTTCTCTAGATGCTCTTCCAGTTTGGCATTCTGAGCTTCCAGCTTCCCGGCCTGAGACTCCAAGTAGAACTTCTGCTGGCGAAGCTCTGAGATCATCTCCTCTTGGGCTTTCCTGGCAAGACAAAACATCAAAATGTGCAAAAGGTTAAATAGAAGGCCATGTAGCAACGGCAAGGTCAGAATTAAGTACCTTCCAGATATTATTGCGCACAAGCTGCAGCTTCACTCTGCCCTGACACAATAAAAGGACAGGCTTACAAGCGTATTTGTATCTATTGTATTATTATTGTATTTTATTGTTATTATGGAGCACAATAACAATGCTTTGTGTTGGGGTACTTACATGTTTTTCTGGGTATAGATACTGCTGTTAGCTGCTAGTTTGTTGGCCTCAGATAGTTCAGCAATTCTCTGCTCCAGACTGTTCATCTTTGAGTCCATTGCATTTATTGTCTGAAAAGAAAATGTGTAAGCTATAACATACGCTTAACAAACATTTAGTTTGGTCTTCCTGGGATCGGATTAAGGGTGATTTTTGTGCTTTTTAATTATACAATCATTATTCCAAACATGGAATCTATGTCAGTGTGATAAATATTAAAATACGCCTGAAATAGTGCTCCCAAGCTGGTCAGTTCTTACCGCCTTCTGTTCACTGATGATGCTGCACTTCTCCCGCACCTCCTCCTCATATTTGCTCTGACTGGACTCCAGCATCTCCTTATCGGCCATGTCCGCCTTCATCTGGGCCTCTAGCACCTGCTCAATGCCAGGCAACCCACAGACCCATAGCCGGGATATCACTTAACAGGGTAAAATATGAATTTGAATATGACATATTGCTGCTCTTCCCAGCACCCCGGCTAAGGCACGACCACTAGACAGAGCACTTCCAGTAAGTTTATCAGGACATTTCTGCATGGCGTTTTACATCAAACCAATGGGTCTGCGTATATGATTGTGTGTACATATTTATAAATCGAACCTTTATCTTGTCTTCGTAGAGCTTCTCTTTCTGTTTCAGGTGAGTCTCCAGGCGCTGGGCTGTGGCTTGAGTCTCTCGCAAATTCTCCTCCAGCTCCTACACAAAATACAAATAGGTCACTTGCTTCATGTTGACATCAGCAGCCATGCTCGCAAATGCTAAAGTAGCCATCATTTCTGGCATAAAGGTAATGCATAAAGCATTTCATCACAAAACACAACTCATACATTTGTTAGAGGCAGTGCAAAGGACTTCAAAATCACTAACACCTAATCACAATAAGCGATGGTTCCTGCTGCTCACCAGCAGGTTTTGAGAGCTTTGAGATATAATTATAACAATTGTTTATTTAGCTCTGCTCTGGTTGATTGTGGTCTCTGGTAGTCAGCGAGAGATTCAAACACCAACACACAGGTGTTTTTTAATCCCTCATACAATATAGGAGAAAGATTAGTATTAAAATGCAATGATTACAGTGTAAAATTTCCATGTCTTTGTTACTATGGATGTTGAGGAGCTCAGGTAACACAAAGTCATTTATATCAATGATTCCAGCGTCATCTCCTCTCTTTTTTGGGCTTTATTAATAGCACAGATTTTGGCTGAGACACAGCAGGAAATGCACAGGTGGACCTCACACACACTGCTGCAAAAGGTCAATTTCTATGACTTCTTTTTAATCAAAAGTAAATGGAAAAGCTTTGTGACTCTCTCAGAGTTTTAAAAGGGACTTCTTTTATTATTGATTGTCACAAGCAGACACGGGAACCAGAACGTTTTCACAATAAAACATGCCCATAATTTAGTGCCTTATAGATCTAGCCTTAGCAGCAATAACTTGAAATAATCACTTTCTGTATGTCTTTCAGATCATTGTGGTTGAATTTTGGCCCACTCTTCCTTACGGCGTTGCTCTCTTGAGGTATAACATTTCAATCAGATTGATCATGACTAGATCATTACTAAACCTTGACTGTTTTTTTCAGCCTCTCTCTTAGAAATTTGCTGATGTGTTTGGCATCATTGTCCTGTTACATGAACAAGTTTTGGTCAACGGGTGGCTGTAGCTCAGGAGGTGGAGCAGGTCGTCTACTAATGGGAAGGTTGGTGTATTGATCAATGGCTGCTTCCGTCTGCATCTCAAATATCCTTGGGAAGATACTAACCTCATTTGCATTGGAGACCGTTGGAGACCGTTGGTCTCCAATGCATCCACTGGCGTGTGAATGTTAGTTAGAAAGACAGAAACTATTTAAGTGCTTGTGTGAATGGGTGAATGAGTTAAAGCACTTTGAGCACTCAGGTAGAGTAGAAAAGCCAGTCCAGTTACCATTTACCTAGCTTCAGAGAAATGGGCTCACATTCAAATCTAGAATAATTTGGCACACAGAGTTCTTGGTCTGCAAGAACTCTGTGTGCACTGTAAGTGCAAAGCAAGCCCAAACCATCACTGCTCACCGCCGTGCTCGACAGCTGGTATAAGGTGTTTGTCTTGATATGCCGTGTTTGGTTTTTGCCAAATGTGGTGTCGACCATCATGGCCAAACGTCATCTTTGGTCTCATCTGCCCAAAGTACATTGTTTCAGCTGTCTTGTGGTTTCTCCAGCTGCAACACTCCCTATGTGATCAGTCTTTTTTCAAATTGTGCTGTCAGCTTTTTGTTTTGTTTTTTTCCTGAGCACTGCACGGTCTGATTTCAGGTGAATCTGCAGTGCACAATATATGAATTTGCGTAATATTCACACTCAGGGGACTGTTATGGCATTGTGACAATAAACACATGAATCATCCAGATCAGCAACATGGCAAAAAACTGCTTTTATGGAGGTGCTCACACTTCCTGATCATCACTTAATGTTAATGATGCGTTTGGTTATCAGCAAATGCACTCACCCTGTTAATTCACATGAATAGTACGAGGTGTTCTTAGTTTTTCACGGGACACCAAAGAGTCTTGTAAAACCTTTTTTTTTTCAGATGACTGCATGTATTTTGTGCTTGCTCATATTAATTTCCCTATAATCGTTGTGAGTCAAAAGCTCATGATTCACAGTCCTCTAAACTGTCTGTTTGAAACGGTTTTGTCAGCTCTGAGTGGATATGCTTAATACTTTCATCTCAGGCACACAGTTCAGACGCTGATAATGCAGAAAATAATGGAAATAAAGGAGTAATTTCTCATAACAGGTGCAACAAAACTATTGGAAAAGTTAGAGAGAGATCTGATCACACACAGTCTGGTGATGTAAACAGATTCAAAGCGCTGGCCTGGTTGTATCACAGCTGTAAGGCAATTAAAATACAAAATGTGGAGTGTCTGAGCACTGCATATGTAAAAATATTAGATGTAAATTTGCACTTCTTTTGCAATGATGACAATGAGGTCTGTTTATTTCACACCTCCTTCTTCATTTTGCTCTGCTCGAAAGATGAAAGGTGGGTTACCAGAATCTTATCTGCCATCTGCTGAATCTGCTGGCCCTTGCTCTGGATTTCATCCTTCAGTTTGGCCTCCCGGCGCTCAACAATCTCGAGCCTCTTCACCTGGTTCTCAAGAGTCTTCCTGCCATCCTGGATAACACAAAACAAGCAAACGTTATGCACAAAAAGTAGCGATGATTTTTTCAAATTCATCCACAAGTCAAAAGAATTAATGCTCTAAAACAGTGCTTTTTTTGCTATCTAGACATAACACACAATTATAAGAACAGCAATTAACTTTAAATTTCCACTTCAAGGAAGAACTGGCGACATACTGTAATGGTCACACCCAGTTGGCTTGTTAGGGATGCATCTCTGCTGTGTTTATATCTCATTATTTCAAGTTACTCCCAACTAAAGTTCCACAGAGCTCATTTCCTTTCATGTTGGAAAGTGTAGGAGATCTTTGGAGCTGTATAAATTTGACCTTGTTGCATATTCTCTTTTCTCTGACTCTAAGTTATGCTGTTTACAGGAGTACTAAGATATGGTCATAACAAAAAGACCCTACAAACAGAGCTTCTATATGACTGCATATTTATATCATTTAATTTATGTCATTAATTTATCACGACAGTTGTGTGACGTAGCAGTGCATTCAGATTCAGATTAGTACTCTCAGAAAGATACTAAAACTTAGATGATGCTAAAACTAAAGCTATGCTGCTGGTGCCTGATTGTCTGCACACTGGAGTGTTTTATTTTTTATTTGCTTCATAAAATCTAAATTGGAATTTAAATTTTGTTAAAGGACTAATCATTTTGTCCAAACAATCCAGATTTAGATCCTTACATTTTTTATGTCAAAACAGGACAAAAGGCTTAAAAAAGGAATGTGCTGCTTTAATAAACACGATTCTGATTCTGATTAAAAAAAAGATGTTAAGGCAGTCGCCTGAATGTGGCCTGGAATAAAACTGTATACAGAAACAGCCACTCGGTGATCATGTAGTAAAATATAATAGGCAGCCTGGTTAGCTTCACAGGAACAATCACAATAAATGTCCTTCTGTCCAAAACCACACAGTCGCTACATAATGGATACAGACTGAAGACCTTAAACTAAAGAAAATAAATGTTCGTTGAGCTCAGACATTTTTGTCTAGTTTAATCTGGTGTCACTCACAAGAACTGGACAGCGGGGGGAGATCCCGACAACCAGGAAATAATCAAATCCCAAAACAAAACCTCTCTGACAAGCAACGATTCATTACAGAACAGGTTTGTGCTTCTATCAGATTATTTAAGACTTTTAACACAGAAATTTTGACGGTGCAAATCTACGAATGACTGAAAACACAGAATAGCAAGAAAACCCCCCAGAACGCATGTATGAAAGTCTTTGTGCATGTGTACAGTGTCTGTGACAGCAGTGTTTGTGTGTGTGTACCTCAGTCTCACGGAGACGTCTGCGTAGGCTGTCACTGGAGTCTTCCTTATTCTGGAGCCTCTCTAGATCCCGCTCCATGCGCTCTTTGGCCAGTTTTGTAGTCTGAAGGAGGTCAGTAGCCTCAGCATTTGCTTTTAATGCCTAGTAATTACAAGGAAAAGATGGAAAACATTTAGAAGGAATAACCAAACTTTTGCTCTCTTTCTTACTTTTAAATAAACTACTTTATATTGCTCATACCAAATCCTTAAGAAAATTACATGCTACATGTTAATTATTTCACATTTAGTTCGCATTGTGTCAGATTTAGGCCAATTATAGCCAAAACTGTTTGACTGTTGATTATTAATCAGTAACTCTTTAATCGTTCCCTGGCAATAGCCTACATCTGACAAGAGACCAAAGTTTAATCAAGAGACAGAGAGAGGAAGGAGGGGGTTGGGAAGGGTAATGAAAAGTTTATAAAGTCATCTCAAAGTGCAAAAATACTGCTGCATCTCTTCCATTTAGGATACAAGTTCAAATAAATTATTAATTGGTCTTTTAAACAAAAATATTTTACCTTGGTGAGTTTTTCCTGTAGCTCTTGGATCTTTACATGCTGTTCAGTATTTGTCTAAAAAGGGGGAAAAAATCATTTTAATATGGAAATATTATCCCACATTAAAGTCATTTAAACTCTTCAGTGTCTTTACCTAGAATAAATTTTCACCCTCACCAATCACACAGTTTTATCACGAATAAATTAACTTCATGAGCTACCTTCTCCAACTTGGTGATCGTCTCATCTCCTTCTGCTTTCCCTTGATCTTTGGCCTGTGAAGATGAAGGTCAGGAAGAGAAATGATCACTACTTTACTAGAAAAGTGAGAAGTTGCAAATCATGATCATGTGGTTGCTCTGTCACTGTGAGCGCTATAATTGCCAACAGCCAGATTACAGGTATGCTCAGTAGTTTACATAGCATTCATCAAATCCACTAAGGGTCAAAATTAGGCTCAAATATATGCACACACCCACACTAATATTTGGTTTAATGCCCCTTAGAAAGTTGCACAATTGTTTGGTTTCCTGTAACTGACCTGCCTTTAAATGTAGTCCACAAACTTAGGCACCCAATTCTTGTGTTTTAGCCATTACAGATGTATGCCATACAATCACTGCTCAACAATGTGGAGAAAGAACATTTCAAAGAAATCATCAAAAAACCCCAATACCATGACATTCATGCCCATGATGCAAACGTCTGACCACAACTGTTCATACAGTTTGATGCCTTCCTAAAACCTTTGAATCATTAAAAGCTTTAGTTCCAGTGCAGACCTTCTGAATCCTGTGCTGGTACTCTGCAGCTTTCCTCTTCAGTTCTTCGCTGGCCTGGCGGGACTCTTTCAGTTCTGCCTCATAAAGGTCGCTACGGCGACGGGCAGCAGACAGGTCCTCCTCCAGCTGTCTAATGGAAACTCGCATCTCCTCCAGCTGGGCATGATATTCCTACACACAGGTAAGAGAAACCTTAGATGACTGGATAAGTGAAGCTGAACACAAACAGAAATTTAAGCAAAGGGTCCAAGTAGTCCCACAAAATGCTGACCCAACACCACATCTACCCAAATTAGGTACTCTCACATAATTCAGACTTGAATCTAAATCATCACAAGGGAAGCATGGTGATGTTTTTCAAAATTTGGGCTTCATCAAACTACAGTCAGAAAGCTGGGAGCATTGTCCGATTGGACTTTTACAAATGGTTTTTTACATGGTGACAAATAGGGCTTTCCAGATGCACAGTGACAGGATTCAACTTTGAAATAAGGTTTCTTAAAGGTTTATGAAAGCTTACTAAAACATGTTGAACATACTGTAGACAACAAAGACAAACACTCGCAAGAAGCTCTGTTTCCTTAGAAGCAAAACAATGAACAAATGAGGGTTGAATTAATACTTGTGCACAATATTGCAAGGATTTAATATCTTAATCATAAGCACTTAATCCAGGTAACGTAACTATATTTTTAGTATCCATTAAGATTGTCCTCATTCCAGTGTAGCATATTTGGTTAGAGCAAATACTGCACGCTTTCTCAAACAACCTTAACATTGTTTGACTAGAACCTGAAGAAGATGTCCTTGTTAGAGATCACTGCATCATTTATAGCAGTCCCAGGCACACGTTCAAAACTCATCACATAGTAGAGGAAAATAAACATTTATGAAAAGACCGTTAAAAGGAGAAAAGAATGTAGAAACAATGATCGGCCACAGTCATTTGCAGATGTCTGTTAAACAGTAATTAGTCACTGCATAACAAATCTAATTTTAACCACCTCATCTGCTTACAGGGTACATCAGCCTGTTTGTCAGTCTAATAAAAACTAGCATCATTGTGCATCCAGGGAGCATTGGTGCTCAGCCGACGCAGATTAAAACTGGTCTATGTCGAAGCACACAGCATCAGACATGGTGATCCGAAGAGTCCCCACATTGTCAGAATGTACTGCTGTGGGCCAGGAAGAAAAACATCACTGAGCTGGTTTGGCACCATGTTGAAGTAAACATTTGCCTCCACCATGACCACTTTGGCTCCATTAAAGCAAGGCAGTTTCCATTATAGTGACAATTCATTGGATCCATAGGTACATCTCCCATTTGATAGTGACAATAATCATGATTATGGGTTAGAAATGTTTCTCCAATTCCAGTAATTCTTTAGCAGAACGATGATTTGGCCTAAAGAAATGAAAAAGAAAGCTTTCAGTGTGCTAAACAAATACAGCTTGTGAATTGCTGAATCACAGCAGCGGTCTGTTCTTGAGATGGAACATAATTGTGGCTCACACACCTGCACAGAAAAAAAAACTCTGAGACAAGACATGACATTCAAAACTTAGATGAGCTGATGCAATGAAGGAAGCCACTGTTAACACCCTCAAACCCCTAAAGACTGAGATCTTCAAATCTGTGTTTACTTGTAAAGAAAAAAGCAAACAAACAAACAAAAAAGTAAATAAATTAATCTGTTTTCTTTTCTATGCGGATTTTTTTTTAAGAATTGATAAACTCAAAGGAAAAAAACAGGAAAAAGAAGCAAATTAATGACATTAACTTGTTCCTACTTGCTCACTTCACAACACAAATACATAAGGATCCATAAATGTATTGTTTCTAAGGTAGTTTGCAATTTTCACCTTATTAGAGGTAAAAATTCTGATTCTGAATTGTGTTCTGATGTTTCAAACCTTGCGTTTTTAGTTTTATTTGGGTGGTGCGCTTACTTGGACCGCATTGTACCATATCAGCCTAATGGAGCATTTCAGAGTGCAGGGTTATTTCTGGTTCCTAGGATATTTAAAAGCAGAGTGTTCAGCTTTCATGTTCCTCTCCTATTGAACCAGCTTCCAGGTTGGATTCAGGAGACAGAAACTCTCTCTACTTGTAAGATTAGGTTTAAATCTTTTTTTCTTCCTTTTTTTAGTTTTGCAGTTAGAGCTGGATCAGGTGATCCTTAATCCTCCCTTAGTTATGCTGCAATAGCGATAAGCTGTTGGGGATTTCCCATGATGCACTGAGCACTTCTCCTTGAGGCACCTCTTTCCTCACCTCTCTCCAACCGGTCGCAGCAGATGGCCCCGCCCCTCCCTGAGCCTGGTCCTGCCTCAGATTTCTTCCCGTTAAAAGGAAGTTTCTCCTTCCCACTGTGGCCGAGTGCTTGCTTATGCTGTAGGCGATTGTGTGATTGGTGGGTTTTCTCTTCATTACTTTATTAGTTTTCTCTCTATTATTATAATATATTACAATATAAAGCAGGCAACCATTGTTGTGATTTTGTGCTATACTAAAAAATTTTAATCGAATTTGTCTTAAATGTTGTTTTAGTTATTTCCACTCAGTAAGAAAAATGTTAGGCTCTTGAAACTTGCACGAGTTTGCAACTGATAACAATGAAAGTCAACAGGACTCAGTCCTGGCCAAAATCTTCGCTCATCTCATGGCTTAGTTTGGGACTGTTCCACAGACGGATCTATTAGGAGCAAAACTAAATTCAAACCATTGTTGGGCAGGGTTTTTTAAAGTCTAACATTTTTTGTATGCAGTATTCTATTATGTATATATGCAGACACAGTACATGCACTCTTTCTTGGTACTTGCTTAAATTTCATGACTTCTAACCTTTTTTTGTTGATACAGCAGAAAAAAGGAACCGTGTGCTTTTCTGTGGGTCCTATTTACTCTTGTATCTTCAGTGAAACTGTCTCTTTCTATATGTTTGCAGGTCTTCCTGGCTTTGGCACAGAGTTCTTCTCTTTGTAAATGAATCTATCCCCAATCTCTCTTTGTTGATCCAACACTGCATGATTTTTTGCACAAAAGTGATAAACACTGCAGTCATGTGACAGAGCGTGGGAGACAGATGCTATTCAAGATGAAATGCAGGATTTAGCTGGTGTAAATACCCTGCTGGGAGGCACCAGTGGGAACACAGAGCCGTATAATACACACGAGCAGCAGAAAACCCTCACAAATTTGACAGTGTAGTCTGAACTCTTTTTATTTTAGTCAGAATTTATCCATGAAGGGCTTCCATATAAGAAGAAAACTGAAAAGAAAACACCTAATAATGTTTGATATTTTAGTACCCCAGCACAATCAACCACAACCCTAATCTCACTGCTGTTAACTTAACTCAGTGAGACTGACTACACTCTCAGGTTATCAGTCTGAGCTCTGCACAGTAACACGCTAAAATGAATAATAGTACTGAAATTTTGAGAAAAAGAAACAAACAGACACAAAAACAACTTCCTCAGACTCCTGCTGAGGGATCCCCGGGGCCACAGTATGCTTTACGTGAAAAGCAAGCTGTAAACTGATTCTGCTCTGTGTCCAACATCTCTGTAACTTTCCAAAAAGACAATGTGATAACTATCCTCACTTCGCAAAGTGACTTTACAGCTTTGTGACAGGATATCACCCTCCATTTCAAGCTTTTTTTCCATTTTCTTCCCCCCCAGAAAATACTTCCATCACTTTTTTTCTGGACAATTTATTAATCCGAGTGGTATTTTGCAATCTCTTACATCACACGGATCACTGTTTGTTTAAGGAGAATATGAAGTGATGGTCAAAATTTCTGTTTTCCAAACAGTATGAGCTAAGGCCCCAACACCTCATCACGACAGCCTGCCCACTGCATCAGCGCTCTCCTCACTTGTAGGTATATGGCTCTCATCACCATGGCAACCAGTTATATTCCCTGTATTCAGTGCTTGGTAACCGGCACTAGTGTAGGCTGAGGAAAACAGGTTGCTTTTTAAGAAAAAAAATGGTGCATAATGCCAGGAAGATGATTTTTCATGCTCCTTATCTCTTGTCCTAAATTGTCAATCTTGTATCAGCTTGATTCTCACAGCTGGCAACGTTCTTTCATGTTGTGCCGTCACCCCTGCAGAACTATACATGCTCGCACAAACACATGCCACACACTCATCACTTTTGATTTCATTAATTAAGAGCTGTGTGTACACTCCTGTCTCATTTGATATCAGACGTATTCTTGATTCCAAAGAGACTCACTGAGTCGAAGCACTTTACAGACTCACTGTATTTTAACATCTTAAAAACTGCACGATAAACTCAGCCTAATAAAGCAAGGTCTTACAAACAGAGGAGTAAACTAAACCTTTGATGAGTTCTTTCTCAGTCTTGTGGTAAACAAACCTTTTTCCAATAAAGCGCTGTACATGCACTCCATCCATATACCGTAAATTGAATATATACATGTATAAAAAATGGTTTTTCAAGGATTAAAAAAACCACAATCATTTACATTAAGAGGGTACTCCAACATGAGGCATTTCTACACATGATGTAGGTAATGCTATACTGATTGCACCCCTACAGCCTGTTGTGGGTAGGCATGGGAATCAAGAACCAGTTCCCAGTAGTCCAATTCATTGGAACTGTTAGTCTCCCTGCCTGTCGATCCCAGTTATCCATTCTTGCACTTGTGCTACAATCAGCTGATTTCAGAAGAGGAAAATAGCGATGCAGTCTAGAGCTTGGATATGCGCATTTATTTTTATTGCTCAAAAGGACGAGATAAATGATAAAGCTTAAAACTGCATCCAGGGCAGAAACAACCGCATTATGCTGCTAACACAACTTTCTTTGCAAGCATCTGCCAAGACAGCATGCTAACGCTAAGCTAGCCAAGAACCCAGGGTGAAAGCTGAGTGAATGCAGACAGACCCTGAACTTCAACAGGTAACAAGCAGATGAGCAGTCAGGCTGCAGCCTCCCTTTCTACCTGTTCGTGTTTCTAAAGCAGAATCACTGCAGTGATCGCTTTTTTGTGCTGGTTTTCATCTTTGCTTTGTGCGGTCAGCTTTGTATTCTGTTAAGAGAAAGATCTTAGAGATGTGTGTCCTCGTTAGGGATTTGTGTTGGTGTGTGGGGTTGTTTATATTGTAAAATAGTGATTATGAGACAGTGTGTTTCAGCTTTTTACAGAGTAACATGAACGTAATGTAACAGGTAGTACAACAAATTACTTTTTCCTGGGAGTAATTTAGAAACGTACTGCATTGCATGAAAATAAAAGCGTGTATTATGTTAAATAATGACTTTTTGAGTAACGACTCCTCACTGATCACAACAAAGAGGGGAAATAGCTCAGCACACATGCACAAACATTTGACCCACAGCTTGCAATTCATTTGCATGAATGTAATTTCTTCATTGCTGCTTAGTGATGGTGCTGACTCTCAAAACGGAGCCAATGAGAACCCAATGACAATCGACACGTGATATAGATAGTGCAATCGGACTCACTAAATTCTTATCAATTCCCATCCCTAGCTGTGGGGTTTCAGCATCATGTGCCTGTCTAATTAACACTCACAACCCACACACTCAGCCTTGGTGGCTCGACCTGCTCCATCTGACTGCTATTATGAAATCCTCTTAAAATGTTCTTTTTGAAAAACAATTCGTTATTTATGTAATACTGTACTTCCCTTCACTGCAAAGTACTGCATGAATACGCATTGGAAAACGAAGGGGAAAACAGTCACTAAAGAAAAGTCTTTTCACTCAAAAGAACAAAACTTAATGAAATCAAAAAATGATTGCAACAGTAGAGAGCTGACTAATTTCCTCATTAATTATTCAATTCTGAGCCCACAGCATCAGGCGTACTCTCAGCCAGCTGACCTAATGTGACACCCGAAATGTCGTCCTACCTGTTCTTTGATCTCCTGAAGTTTGTTGCTTTGCTCCCGGATGTCATGAAGAAGCTGCAGTGCTTTATCGTCCTCCTGTGTCACTTCCATACGAGCCTGTTCCAAACTACGCTTTAGACTCTGAAATCAAGACAAACTTGTGTTCAGTCAGCTGACACTTTGTTGGGAATACTCAGCTGAAAATAAATCAACCTGATATCAAAATCCTGAAATAAATAGTTAGTGTCAAATAGGTGTCGTTTCACTTTTTGGGTGCTGTTGAATCGTACTATCATCAGCTAAGTAGTATTTCCAATATCTTGTTCATCTACCATTGCATTTTAGTGAATTGACAGCAAGAGTCATAGTATATATGGCATACACACACATGCATATGAGGAAGCAGCCCATATGCTAGCGATTGTTGTAATACAAAGTTTTTGTAGAAGCAGTTCTTACCACTTCCCAACCATCATGAGACACTTCTGGTGCTTGATTAATTCCAGTAGTCACACATCATAAAAAACGTTAATATAAAATCTCCTGTTAAATCTAATAAAAATCGATTTTGCTCCAAAATAAGGCGTACTAAAACTTTTTACCTGGTAGTTCAGTTTCAGTTTTGCTTTTAGCAAATGTTTCCATAGATTTCACACTCTTTCCAGTGCTATGTCTCTGTCTTATAATCCCTGGAGATACTCACACTGCATTCGGTGATATAAGTGGCCAGATCCTGTTCTAGGATTGTCCTCTGAGTCTCTGAGGCCTTCAACTCTATGTCCTTTTGCTGGAGCACTGACTCAAGGTCAGACATCTTCCTCTGAATGAGCGAGATCTCTTGCTCAACCTGAAAGGAAAAACAGTATATTTGTGCAATTGTCACAACATGCATGTAATATGCTTATCTGTCTGTGTGTGTCTGTGTAAAAGTGCAGTAGACTTGTTTGGTGCCACATGTCATTGGTAGTGATTGATGTTACAATTACATTTGCCATTATAGCATTACAGGCCAAGAGGAGGGTTGGAAAGCAGAGAAACAGCAGGACAGGCAGCACAGTCACAGATACTGTGACAGCGCTTAGTCTATAGCAGCACTAACACAGTCACAATGCAGACACATGCTCACGAAAACACAGCACCACGGCATGGGTGTTGCAGCCAGTAAAACCAAAGGGTCAGTGTGGTACAGGAATCCAAAATGATGTGTCACTCACAAGTCTTTCAGCAGACAGCTCAGAGAAATACAGTGACATGAATAAAGGTGGACTGGTGTAAATCTGCACACATTTATATGTGACTCAGGACACTGAAGTACACTGCTCATTATATCTTCATCTGGTTGGGGCTTGTGGAGGTGTTATAAGAGGTATGTTTTGAGTCATACAGATTACATTAGCCAGATCTTATAAGTCAGCAAAGTTTCCTTCTGACAGGTTTAAATATGTGCTTAACAACGAGACGGAGGTGTTGAAGTAGCTGAGATATTACTGCTCCCTCACTGATGGATTCTTTGTGTTACGAGCTGCTTGGTTCGATGTACTGAACCAGATGCCTAACTTTGAGTATTTTGATAGAGTTGCATACAAAAACAAACAGTCAATACAAAACCGAATCTCACCACCAATCAGTAGAGCACATTCAACAAAATAATATATTTGTTTGTGAGAATTAACTTGTGTAAGCTATGAAATAAAATGGTAACATTTGTTGATGAGCTTGTGCGACAAAACAAAAATTAAAAGGGACCATTTTTCAACTCCATATTTTTATTCTTGGACTAATGTAGCTTAGCATGATTCACAATTCATAAGGATCCTTATTTCACTTGTAAATGTCTGAGCACCTTCTCAGTTCAGTTCCCCTCACCCCGTACTCACATGGGGGTGAAGGGACCCCTTCTCCGAGCCTGGAGTTTTGCCTCCCCACAGTTACCAAGTGGATGCTCACACAAGGGCATCTGATTGTTGGGGTTTGTCTCTATTATTGTAAGGTCTTTACCTCCCAGTATAAAGTGTCTTGATGGGATGGATGTTGTGATTTGATGCAATATAAATAAAACTGAATTTAATATTTTTAAATGTTTCATCACCTTTATCACGACAACTTTATGAGAAAGATTATGCAGCTTCTTTGCTAAGCATCACTTACATCACATCAGTCAGGATTAATTAGTATATTTTTCACAGCAGTTGCTGAACCTGAGAGATTTTTATTCTTACCATAGCCGTTAAAGGTAAAGCACATAGTGTAGCCACAAGGGTAAATAGCCAGAAATTCCAAACATACAGAAAAACACATCAGGCAAGGCAAACTGGCAAACAGATGGCTGACTCTAGAAACAAACTCTTACCATGTGAAAAGTTATACCTGTGACATGTGTCTGGCAATCCTGGCCTTTGTTTTGGTGCTTTTAAAGTAATGAGGCTGTGCCAAAGGAGATGGTCTTATCAGGAGAGTTGGTAGATGCAGTCATTAATCTGTAGGTGAGAGGGAACGGATAGCAGTTAGAGACACATTACAATAAACAGTTTCTGCTTATCCTCTCTTGAAATATGAAGGGCTGACTCAGTGCTCTTATGTAAAACACTTACCTTTCATAATCATACTGTATAGATGACTTATTCCATAAGTCAGTTGGGATAGTTCCTGTGACCATACATAACAGAATTCATGTGTCTATGTGTTTACATATGTAAAAAGTAAATAAGTGGTACATTGTCAAAACTATCAAACCAAAACTAGATTAAATCCTGTTTACTGCATGTAGTGACTCGGGCAAATGTACCGTGATTACATACACTTTAAATCTCAACTCAAATGCTCACTTCCATACCAAAAATAGCATTTATCAAACAAGCACTGAAGACTTGCGAAATTCACATAGCACAGAGTCATTCCAGAGCAGCGACACTTTATACATTAACACTTACTCCATTAACATGATACCACAGATGACTAGAAGATAAAGGATGCTGTTCACAGCTTAGATATTTAGTAAGCAAACCACTGTGCTGATCAAATACGTGATCATATATTCTCTCCTGGCAGAGACTAAAAATAGCCTGCTCGTGTTCACAACAACAGCCTCTTTTACCACCACTGGATATATTTGGCAGCTTTTGTGATCAAGTAGCATGCACAAGAATGAGTGGCAGAGGCAGGATGTCTATTAAAAGCACAGGCTCACCTCCCACTCCTCGCTACAGTAACAAGCTCGGCTCAAGCTCAACTACTGTATGTGCTCTACTGCCGCTGCACTGTGTTCATAAGAGATTTAATTTACTATTTAAATGCTTTATTATTTTTGTTTTAAGGGCATCTAGTTTGGTTCCTCTGATTTTCTGCCATATAAATGCTGTTGCAGTGGGGGATGGTCATATTAAAGATAGCAAAATTTCAAATAATGAAGTCAGAATATGTAGAGATAATGTTTAAGTTTAGGGTTTAGATGGCTGGTAATGTCTCTAAAGAAATGAACATAGCAGGAAAACTTCCATTTCTTGACAATCCTCTGAAATTTTGCTATTTTTTTCCATAATCAGGATGTTTACCAGAAGATTGCATGGATTTCTAAGTGGAAACTAAGCTGTGCACACTATGCAGATGAACAACACACACTGTGAACTTCTAAAGACGCTGCTGGTGCTTACTAATACTTCCTCCGGAAATCTGACATTCTGTAATCATCATGCTTCAAGGTTTTTTTTTTGAGTGTTCTGTCCGGTATCACAACAGGCCACGCAGCATGTGCCCAAGCTGCATCAGCCTAGAGTTCAAGTTTCACTGGCACAACATGATGCAGGAGCAGGTGGCTTGTAATGGGTGATGATGCATGAGGTTAGCTTCCTCATGCACCTGATGATTTTTCAGCCTGTAAGCACATCACGTCAGAGGCGCATGTTCCCTCTGTATAGTTTATATGAGATGTCAAAAAGTCCCATTTGTATTCAATGGTGACGGTGCGGTTAGAAAAACAATTTTGCAAGTGTGATCCCCAAAAGATTTTCACTCCTGTGAAATTGTTTTGACTCAGAGAGGCACAGAAGATTTATGTGCCTTTGGTTCATGTCTGCTTGTGGGTCTAAGAGGCTCAAAGCCACTAATGAATCTATATGTGCTGACACTTCTTAACAATGTGGAGAACTTCATCTGCAGCCAGCCAGTTGTAAAGTTGGTGGTTAGGGGTGCCATCCGAGCATGAGGCACCAGATGGGATTCAGATCTGGCTGTCTTCCTCTAAAATTCGAGTGCTAGCTGACTGCCCATAATCAGCTGAGCTAACAGACTGTGCAGCTGGGCTCCTCCTCAGCAATAATTAGCTCCCACAAAGCAATTACTAATAACTATACTTTTAAAACCTCATTGCAACAACAGGAAAGACAGTTTGACCTCTGAGCTAGCCAATCTGTATCTACTGAACATCTCTAGATTTGTGTTGTTCAAACTTAACAGTGTTCAAATCCTGAACATAGTTTGGCGTGCTAGTGCAATCAAAACAACTCCAGAAAAACTTTAAATGAGACAAATGAGAGCTCCGAGAAGAACACTGGCTTCATTCGAAGAGCTCTTTTTCGTGGGCTGAATAATGCGTGCTGGGCTGTGAGTCAGAGTTGTTGAAGAGGAGGAGAGTGGAGAGAGGTTGCATCCCAGTCATGGTGTTGCTCCACATTCAGTCTAGGTGACCAAGGGCCACGGCCACTGTATGGGCAGCGGTGAATCACAGACCTGTTGCAACTTTGTAGTGGGACAGATTCTCCCTAAGAACAAGCTCAATGTCTTTCTTTCAACCACTTCCCTCTAAGTTGATCTTTCAGGCCATCTTTTCCATGTATACTGTGAGATTTTATGCTGATTGTCATGACAACGACAAATTAACAATACCCCAGTGCAAGGCTCTCTAGCTCCACAGTTTCCTGCTAGCATTTTAGTTTTGAAGGCTACTACTAATATAGCCTTATCCATGTTATTTGGTGGTTGACTACAGTAATATTAATTTGAAGGTCCATCATAGGCCTAGTGCATGGGAATATCAGAAATTGATATAAGATACTATTTTCCATAAGATAGAGGTTTTAAGGCAATTCAAGTGACACTAGAGGTTTTTATACTTACAGCATGAAGAACTAGCACATTCAAAATAAACACTGGCCAGAAATATCAGTTGTTACATAAGCTTTATAGGAAAATTCCACCCTGAAACAGTTAAAATGGTATTCAGAGCTGCACTTCAATGCTTCCAGTTACCAAGCAGCCAGTTGTAGACAGATCTGCTGCCATGTTAAAATGTGCAGACCACAGTTAGACTTTAATCACTAACTGACTGGTTAGCCTTCCTAAAACCTGTCCTACATTCACGACGTGGCACCAAAAACACTTTTACTTTTAACTAGCTCCATCAGTGCTACGGACTAGCCACTGAATGCTCTGGAGCTCCAGAGACAGCCATTTTCGGCGATCAAATTGAATGAATGTCACAATTTATGCTGAGCATTTGGAAAACCACTTCACAAATCTAGCTCATCGTTATACTTCAAATCCAAATGACAAAGAGGATCAGTGTGGGCTTCTAAAGGAGCCTTTTGGGGAAATGACACTTGAGGATGTGGTGCAGCGAACTCTCTCTCGTCGCTGCTCGCATTAACATTGGAAGATCTTTACTGCCGAGAGTTTCTCGGTGTCTTCTATTCTTTCTTTGCCCTCTACCATCAGACTGGCCTGCCTCCGCAAACAGGAAACTAGAGATGAAACTCCAACAAACCAACCCTCCTGATGAACTGTTTTAAATTAAATATAGTCAGAATACTATAGATGAAGTTTAGAAATTCCCCCTCTCTGGTTTGAGTTGTGTTTAATACTTTTACACAGTTTATTGTATGTAAATTTCCTCTGTTTTCTTTCACAATTTCCTCATTAATATTCGGTTTTGCTGATCCTCTTAAGTCCCGTCAGTAACGTAATTTGCAATCCACCTAAATGTGCGCCAGAAAGAAGCCCCAAGCTTCCTTCACCTCTCTTCTAACCTTGGCATAACCTGCTGTTACCATAGAGATGCCTTCCACCAACCACAGCCTTCATCTTGTTACACTTTTTCTGACTTTATCAGACTTTGTTATTTCAGACCTTTTTCCACATATAACTATTACAGCCAAGTGGATTGTTAAAGTGAGCTAAGATCACCTGAAAAACCCTTACATGATAAATAGTCATGTCAACTTTGTTTCAAAACTTCCCCACTCTTAGTATAGATAGATGTTTGGAAAAGCCTGATGTGATCGTAATCTGACCATTTACAAACAATGGTGAGTTTGAACACAACCCTAGGGAGTGATAGCCATCTGTATGAGTGTATGCTACAGTAAGCACAGCGATGAAGAGAGATGGGCAAACAAAGGCACAGCATTTCAGTGTCGTGACCAAGAACAGTGCTCAGCCCTGACAGACGGGATACAGCTGCTGCGTAAGCTCAACGCTGCCTTAGTTATCTCATAAGTCTATAAATCCTCAGCTGTAGTGTCAGACAATCAATCAGTCAACTAATGGTTCCAGCATGCTTAAAGGGGAAATAATGCACTGTCACACCTGAAAAGCAATAAAATCCTGGTTTCATTCTTTCCCCGATCCAGTCATCACCCTCACTCATTCTTTATTCTTGACAGAAACCCTAAGTAAAATAGTATAACACTCACTCAGCGACTGCTACAGCTGACAGGTTTCCTACGAAGCTCCTTAGACGCGGCACCTCCTCGTCCAGTAAGCCCATTCATGTGGGGTCTCCCTCAGAAGCCACCAGCCGGAATGAGAGCTTCGCTGGTTCATCAAATTCGGGGTTGTCATCCTCACTGGGGAGAAAGTAGAGCCGAAAGGAGAGAGAGTGAGAGAGAGAGATAGAATGAGAGAGAGAGAGAGAGAGAGAGATGCGCTGTGGCAGGGCAGAAAGCTGCGAGGCAGTGAGAGCGACCGGAGATTACTGCTTACAGAGAGTGGAGAGAGGGAGGGAGTGGAGGACTACATAGAAAATGCATTGTAGAGTAATGCAGCAGACCAGATCACATACCATAGTGTGAGAGGAAGCTATCTCTCTCTCACTTATTTGTCATCTGTTCACCCTTACCGTTCCCCAAATTCTGTCTTCCTCTCTATTCTGTAGCAGCCAGAACTAATCACACTAATTTCAGCAGCCTGATCCACGTACTGTACATCATTTATTTTGCTTAAGACTTCTTAAACTGGGCACCTCATTAGTTTCTAAATGCAGTGAACATTATTAAACAGCTTCTAATTGAGGAGCAGAACTGCAGTCTAATAACTGACAGGACAAGAGTGCTGTTACAGCAAATATCTGTTTTCATTTTCAAGTTGACGGAAAAAGACTCAAGTACTCCAAGGTTGTCGGCCAAATATGGTTTGTAACCTACAATAGTAATCTTTTTTAAATTACTTTAAATCAGCAAAGTAATTAATCGGCCCATTTGCATGGACTGTGAAAGACTTTTCCCACATAAAGGCAGGAGCTGTGAACAGCTGAGTCAGCCACATGTTGCATTTTCACATATATTTTCCCTCTTTTAGCTTAAACCCAGTAAGGCCCAATAGAAGCAGTAAACCATAATGGTGTCTAATAGCTCTGTAACAAAGTACACTTAAAGTACTGAAACCAGGTGCAATATACATGAAAGTATTATTGCACATGGGCTAACAGAATAATGGTACATGTCATGTCACAACTTAACAAGGTCCCTGGTGTCTGGCAATCTAAGTGACACGTCACCGTGGCACTGACTTGCAAACTACACGCACACAGTGACAGATTACACACTCTGTAACAGATGGCAGAACCTAACCTGGCAAGCAGTACTACATCAGCGCAACAGAAGGGACAAAATGCTATCAAGGTGAAAATACAGTACTGTACATTTAGTGCGTGTGACAGTAATCAGTGGCAGACAGAGAACATGGGAAGTACTCACTTATGCTTTGTTATGGCTGCTAATTAGATCTCCGTGTCTTTCATACTTAAAAAAAGGTTATGAAATCACTGACTTAGTTGTGTAACAAAAGCCATCTTTTTTCTTTCTTAAGGCCTGCATACCCCCATATGTTGGCCTTGAATCAGCTCACACCTCCACTTTCTCATCTCCAACTCTGCACATCCTCCTTGCTGTAGGTAACGGACCAGTTTTGCCTCTTTGCTCCTTGAATCTGGTGCATTAACAACACTTTTACATTGTTTCAGTTACTGTGAAACAGCCTGTGTTTGCAAAAGCACACATACAGGAAGAGCCCTTAATTATAGAGTTCAGCATACAGACCTTGGGATGACACTCAGAAATATCGCACACACACCTGCTATGGAAACCTGAAAACCAAAATCTGTGGAGTAGAGTATTACATAATGTTTGTTTTGTTGATCCTTAAATATCTGAAGGAAAAAATGTGTGATGATTTATAAATAGAGCTACTTCTAGCTTACGCCACTGCACAATCCAGCATGTTATTAAAGGTATGTAAATTTTCCACTTGGTACTTTTCCCAACCTTTATAGCTAATATATATACAAGTGTGGATCTACATTGAATAGCATGGTAAAATTTGACCTGTCATTACAAGTTAGTCTGATTACAATTAACATTAAAGTCACAATGAAGTCAATTTACTGACAAAACTGTTCATGGAATATTTTAGTTAGCATAATTTACTGGCATTAGTGTGAAATAAGGGTGCATTTTCAAAGTGATCTTGAGTACTGGGCTGAGCACAGGCATCATACTGATGTTACCTAGCAACAAGGTATTGTATGTGTCTAAGACCACAGCTTAATTCTGAAGTGAAGATGGAAAATAACAGGCCTTTTCCAAGGCTGTTTTCACTTGTATTTCACTGTAATGTACACCACTGCTCATGCATTAAGTAATATGGATGGACCACCATCCATATTGTATTGACTGATGATTGGTGTCAAATCGTTTTAAAGCGAGCAAGCACAGGATTCTTGAATTTAGGGGTTATTTTCTTCCTGTAAACATTAGGAAATATTATTGAGCTTACGAATGGCAGAAACTATCAACAGGGGAAAACTGAAATTCCCAGAAAGAGCAGTACCTCTTCTGCAGGTGTTACAAGCTTTCCAAGTCATTGACCAGAAGGAGCAGTGCAAAAACACTGCCACCCACTGGCAAAATATTTTATATAGCATCATTTCTGCATTCTGTATGTTCTGCTATGCTGGTATAGGGCGAGGGCTATCACGGAGAAATACAGTAATCTAGAGGTTTGAAGAGCCTGGTTCTGTTACATAACAGGAAGCCAAACCTTGCATCAGTTGAAAAAAAAGGCAAAGTCAGGCCTGTATGACTAAGGGTTGGTGTTACATAAGCACAGAACACAAAGTACTAAAAGACTCTGCTCATATTCACTCCAAACTGTCACTATTAAGGGAGCTAATTTTGCTCTTTAGAGGATTTTAAAATTGATTACTCAATCAGTTAATTAGGCAACTGACATGAAAAGGGGATGGAGAATTGTCACTCACAATCCAGCACAGGCAGAAAGCTCTTTGTCTTCTTTTGTTGGTCGTTCCGACTGCTTCTAAATACTGAAGCTTCACAGAATATGTCAACAATTTACATATTTTGGTCATGAATCTCTATAATAACCTTCACTTGTTTCAAAACATTTTGTACACAAAGGGATTGGCAATGATTCAGAAAGAGCTCAGATACAGTTTTATAGCATAAATATTTATAACACATCACAATCCTAAAATACTTTTCAGATCTGCAGGAAGTGAGCTGCAAGTAGTGAAAGTAGGATGATCATCTCTTATTCATCACTTGGGGAAGGTGAATGTAATATCATCATCTTTTCCACAGAGGGAGCCACAGTCTATAATAAAGAACCACCGGGGTTGGTCTGATTTGTGTCCCTTTGATCATCAGCCCTAATAATAGGCTTTAAGCAGTTGATTAATCCCTTATTAGTCAAAAAAAGAAGTAGAAGAAAAAGAAAAAAGATGTATTTTTCATGATTTTTCTTGCATATAAAAACGTTGGTATCCTCTGAAGAAATTTTTACCCTCTATTAAAAACTGGAAAAGGTTTCAAACCTTGTTTTTGAGCCAGGGGGTTTGCATTTACTTAAACCTTAAAAATGATTATCAAAAAATAAAAGGAAAATTAATAAACTTATACTAACAAAGAATAATTTAAAATCCTTCTGCCCACATACAAGGTCTTGAATAACCAGGCCCCATCTTCTCTTAAAGACCTTATAGTACCATAGGCAAGGCAAGGCAAATTTATTTGTATAGCACAATTCAACAACAAGGTGATTCAAAGTGCTTTACAGAGACATTAGAAACAAAAACAAATAAAAAGCATGATTTAAAATTGATTAAAACAAGCAAACAAACAAACTAACTAAACACACACACACACACCCCAAAAGAGTACTTAGCTCTCTGATGGTTGGTTCCTAGTATATTTAAAAGTAGAATGGGAGGTCGAGCCTTCAGCTTACACCGACCTTAGTTAGGCTTTCTTCCACAGTGTGTCTTTTGTCCTGTCTCTCTAACCTCTTTCCCAATGGCAGATGCCACTCCCTGAGCCTGGTTCTGCCAGACGTTTCTTCCTATTAAAAGTACGTTTTTCCTTCTCACTGTCGCCAAAGTGCTTGCTCATAGGTGGTCGTGTAATTGTTGGTATTTTCTCTCTATTATTGTAGAGTGTTTACCTTACAATATAAAGAGACTTTAGGCAACTGTACAACTATTTATCCATAGGACAAATGTTAATATTTTTCCCTATATTTGCAAACAATATAATATAATATTAATACGGATAAATTCATTAAGCTTAGGTTTATCAAAGCAGAGTTTATCCACTGAGCTATGGTGGCACCCCCATCCACAAAGTTAGGCCATGGTGGGCCAGCAGGCCGTGACCCACTTCTTTTGTGCTCCCAGTAGAGCCTTTGTTTGTAGGACCCTAACCCCATCTTTAACCCCATCCCCCTCATTACTACATACACACATATTACAGTATCTGTGAAGGACTTAGCGAGTCCATTAAAAACCTTTAACTTGTAAACACATGACCCTAAACCTAATCCCTGTGCGCTTAATCCTTTATTTATCAACTTAACCTGAATTTATCTCTTAAAGCAGTTAATAAGCAGTTTCCCATCATGCATTTCTCCATTTTCTTCCTTATGATTTGTGTTAGTTTATATTTAGTGGGTGCTTTTGGAAGACATCAAACTGCTGGGTGGACGGAGGTCGCAGCACCTATTTATAACTACTAATTAATATAGCCTAATGCTAAATTTGTGTAAATTTGACAACAATTAAATTAGCTATATCTTGATACACTGTGTACAGACATTTCATTTCACAGACAGCTGTTAGCTCATTATGCTAATTAGCTTCTCTAGAAACATCTGAGAGGCTGCGTGTATTTTTCAAAGAACGAAAAACAAGTTATAAAGTTACTCATTCCCCAAAATGTATCATATGTATCTTATGGTGTAAATAATTACATTTTTTCAAATAAACGAATTCATAACAAAACGTAATATGATAACCTTACTGGTCACTTTGCTTTGGTATTACATTTTGAACCTAGACTGTAAATGTGCGCGTCATTAAATATCGTGATAACTTCGTATTGCAGACTAGTTTTGCCAGAAATACCCCTGAATATCCTCTGACGCTGTAATCCAGCTACACCTGTAGTCAAACATACCCACAAACTGTAGCAAGATGGGTTTATGTAGGTAATAGTCAACATTCTTTGTCACATGCATAGTTATACGAGTACAACGCGCAGTGAAATTAAATGTGTCCTGAAACGCTCCTCGACTGTGCATAAAGGGGATATTATATATAGTAAGTAGTGAATTATATACTTTAAGTAAATTAAATAAAAAAATCTGGATTTCTAAAATTAAAAGTCTGAAAATGTACATTGTGCGAGTGGAAAGTTAAAGTGTCTTGTGCCATATTAGCACCGCAATGTACTGACAGAGCTGTGCAGGTAGGGTAAACAAGTGCCCACAGTGATATAAACAGAGTAATACAACAGAGTGACCAGAGTAGTACAAACGGTAACGTATAAGGTATTATACAAAAGGTAATATCACACGTAATACACATAAATGTAAAACCTTACTTTTAAGTTATCAGGAAAAAGAGCTATATAGGGCCTATAATAAATAACTGATGTTTATTTAAACTCTAGGTTTTTTGGGCCCTGTCGTGGTTGTAGTTTTTTTTTAACCTTTTCTTTGTTTTTATTTACCTTTTGTTCATTTACATAAATCCATGTTTACCAGCCTATTTATTTGGACCAAGCGCTCAAGTTGAAAGATTCTTTTTTTTTAAAATCGTGAACGCTTAAGTTTAAATTAATCAATGTAAAAAAAAAAAAGTTGTATTTTTTTGTTGTTTTTAAGTGCCCGCTTATGTGTGTAGGTTTTAGGCTCCCGCACTACTGAAGGCAGCACAGTGTTTTCATTTTATCCCTTCACGTGTTCATTTACTGGATGTCACAGATGTGTGTGTGAAGCACCAAAATATGGCGCTATCATTTTCACCCAATCGGCTGCTCGTTTGTAACAGGTTTCAGCTGGCGTCACGGCCGTGGCGGGAACGCGCATTAGGAAAGGAAGGAGGTTGAGAGGCATCGTGATCGCGCTTATCATGTTTGGCTGCTAAGTTCCTCCGGTGTGGAGGCCGATCATTATGGGGGATCCAGGACCCCGAGACGGGATGGACCCTGACCGACCGACGGCTGCGAAGAATTCACTGAGGCGGTTCATACCGGGATAAAAATATTTTGTTGTGAGCAATCATAAACAAGCAGTCAGTGAGCTGCAGAGGAGGCGGTGTTTGCTGGGATTCAATCAGAGCCACCGTTGCGGCTGGTAGGTTAACGAGGAGAGGGGGACGTGAGGAAATTGGGAAGGCAGCACTTTTTAAACACCACGGGATCCGAAGAGCGACGATAATGGATGAATTGTTGATTAGAAGCCGGCCCGGTCAGCCCAACACAGTCGGAGCAGGGTGGGTTCATCCGGTGTGAAATCAGTCGGCTGTAATCTGTTGGCCTCTCCTCCGCCGGGCGGCGATGTCCGCGTTCTGCCTAGACCTGCAGACGTCTGCCGTGGTTTCAGCACCACTGGAGCTGGACAGCGACTGCATGGAGTCCCGGGGTAGCCCCACCGCTCAGGAGCCCGGCGGCTTTCAGGGTCATCCGCTGCGGCACGCCGGTTCCGGAGGCCTCGGGATGGCCTTGGAGGAGGAACTGGCCATGCTTACCGGGGAGCGGGGAGGTGAGGAGCAGCTGTCAGACCCAGACACGCCTGCGGTGGGGCATAACGCAGACTTGCTGTCGCTCTTTCGCCAAAAGGAAAAAGACTTGGTTTTAGCTGCTAAACTCGGCAAAGCGTTGCTGGAGAGAAACCAAGACTTGACCAAGCAATATGAAAAAATGCACAAAGATCTCAACGAGAAATTGGAGGTAATCTAAAGAAAGTACGCCTGACAAGTTTTAATTCAAGTATCGTTTTGGTTTGTGTCAAGTTTAGGCCTTGTTTGGAAACAAACTCAGCAACAAATGCTGCCTGCAGACTTGCAAGTTATGTGCTCCAAGCCTAGTTATAGTATACAGTGTAGATAGGCATGCTGCTCAGTCCAGTCTATGGCTAGAGTGACCAGCACAGCATTCACTATAAACTCATCATGTTTACAATGAAGGCTTCACAGCTGATCTTTTGTTCTTGTTGTTTTCCAAATGTTTCGAACAACCAGGCACATGGGCCGAGAAAAAACAAATCACATGAAAAAACACAGGGACTAATCCTGGCCTAGTGTATCTGCTGTACATCTGTTCATCCCTTTGATCCATATTTATCCTCAGAGAAGCTGAGCCCTAACATCTCCTTATCATTGATGTTGTTTCATTTTTTTTGGCAGTGCTTGATGTTGTTTTGTTTTGAGTCTATGTGATACCTCTTTTTTGTGATTGCTTGATCCTAGGACCATAACAGCTGGCAGCTGCTGGTGGTGCAATGCACATCTGTCCACTGCTAACTGCAGAAAAAAGAAACATCTTATTATCTGAACTGTCACTCCAATAGCTAGGGTCATATCTGTTCAGTGGATTCAACTGGTGTTTCCAGTCTCAACTTTTTTCTGTTTGCTTTTTAACCACCAATACTCTAATGTGTTTGCCCAAGACAGATTTACTTTCTCAGTCCATAGAACCACCAGTATTTGTCATTGTCAAACCCCCAATAGTCTTTTTTGGTACTTGTGTTTAAAGTTAAGGGTTTTAAACATGATGACCTCTTCTTCTTGTCAACATAATGCAGCACCTGGAGCAAGAGAAGCATGAGCTGCGACGGCGTCTGGAAAGCCGGGAAGGGGGAATGGGAAGGCCGGGTGGCCGAGCTGGAGACGGATGTCCAGCAGCTGCAGGGCGAGCTGGAGCGACAGCAAGTCCAGCTGAAAGAAGCTGACAGGGACAAGACCAAGGCCATCAGCGAGCTCTCAGAACAGAACCACAGACTGCTGGAGCAACTCAGTAGGGTGAGGAATGCTTCAGCCTGTGTGCTTGTGTGCATGTTTGTGCTTCAAATGTGTTGCTTCAGGCTCCCTGGGCCACCCTCAAGGAAGATTTAATTAGTCTGGGCTTTGACTCATCAAATCACATGGTCTTAAAGCCGCTGTAAATGCCCTTCCACCCCACCTAGAAACACGACTCACAGAAATGCCAGTATGTGCATCTGTGTATCTGAATAAGTGTTTCTCTCTAGCCTGGCTTCAGGGCCAGTGAGGCCACAACTCAGTTTGCCTGGCTGGTATGACATAAGGTGCTCAGCCAAGTGAGGACTCATCACCCCTCAGGGTGGATCTATCTTTATTCAGCCCATCTCTCTCTGACTTCACCTGAATTATGCTAACTCATCAATATAAAAGTGTAGCTTCCAGGTCTTAAGCGGAATAATTTAGAACGATTGGACTGCACACTTATGCAATAGCACTCTGCATATTGACAGGTAATTTGAGTGCAGTTATTATGACTGGCACAGTAGAAAAGGTCTCATAGCAGATCTCCAGACAGACACATTACAGTAGATGAGCACGCAGATGTATAATATAGCAGCGATCGGGGTCACCATGAAAGCTTCAGGCTCTATCCTTGTTGGATATACTGGAAACACATTAGGGTAAACTGAGTCTGACAGCAGGTGGAGACTGACAGAAGTGAGAATGCTAATGTTTGTAGCCAGAGCTGATTAAGCCTTCCTAAGGAGCTCAGTACAACACCTCAATCTGTTCAATCAACATCAAAACAAGCAGACCGAGTGCACACTTAATTGCTCTATTAGAGTGTCCTTTTATTCACACTGTTCACCTCTGTGATAATTGCACTGCCACTTAATAAACAACGGTTTAATATTATTTATGTTCTGCTTGGTGGTTAAAGGTCATCGTATTTAATAACTGATGTCATAGGAATGCTGTGCTTTCACAGACCAGAATGCTGCTCGTGTTTGTGGCTAGATTTGGTGGCTTGTGGTGTGCCCTGTTCCTTTGCACATGAGATTTGATTGCCCCCTCCCAGAATTGAATTGTCATATCAGTGTAACCATTGGTGGAGATCATGGGGGGACGGTGGAGGCCAGATCCCCCTTTCTTTGTATCGTCTACCTTAATGCATTATCTTAAGTATGATATTTAGCAATGTAACAATATGCCCTGAAGTCCTTTTGTGCTAATTATAGCCGATGAACAACTATATATTCTACATGTTGAAAAAATCGACTCCCCTTCATATGCCTAACAGTGGTTTGGTCCACTTTCTGTCTCCTTTATAACTTCTTTGCTTTTTAAAAGTGACCTTTAAACAAAGGACCTGTGAAGCATCATTCATTTCATACGCTGCATTTCCTAAGATCCAGTACCTCGCTGTTGAATCAGTGTCGCTGCCATCACTTCTTACAGGCCAGCTATGTGTTAGAGTTCATGTTTATGGAGGCTGGAAATCTGTCAAGTGGTATGGTTTTATATTTATTTCAGACAGAATTTTATGATTATTTTTTTTACTCTTGAAACGCCCCTGATCCTGCTCGTCTCGCACGTGAGAGAAACATACAGCACCTGTCAGGCTAGTGTTACAAAATGAAGGCTGTAAACAGAGGCATCATTGTACTGACTGGTGCCATGTAGATTTACAGTGGGTGCTGAAGCTACAATTAAAGGTGCCCCAAGGCCCCTGTACAGAACAACTGACAGGCCTGTACAGGTGCTTCGATAATGCCGTCACTACTGCCTCTGATGACGCTCAGGATTGTGCTTGTTTCCCCTCCTGGGAGAAGATATGATCTGCTCCCAGGCACATGGGAAAGGCCCAGTGCAGTTGATTTTTAACCCACAGTTTCCCCCCTCATCTTCATCAGGTTAAATCGGCCTCCTGAGCTGTTTTGCTCCAACACCACGATCGCATTGCAATCAAAGGGCGGTGCTGGACAAGTCAGTTACTGTGGATTGCAGCAAAAGTAGGCACTTAGAATAATTAAACTGGATTTAATTTCACTGAAATCCTGGCATGGGAAACTTTGAAGATATTCCCAGAAGTGGTCTGTGTTATGTTTTGAGGAGGACAGCAGATCTTGTGGTCTCGGGGAAATTCACGAGAACAAATTGACTGCATCGATCCAGATCTCATGTTTCAGGGTGCTGGGCAGACAGAGGAAGACCTACTGGTTAGTAAAAATAATGAGGTCAGCCACAGTGCTCCCACCATCTCACTTTATTCTTTCTTCTTTGCGTCTTTCTTCTTTTTCTTTCTCTTTCTGTCTGGGCTCATTACTAAGCAATGGCCTGTGACTAAGTAATATTAGCTGTTTACATGTCTGGATGAATGGAGGGAATGTAAGCCTACCCCGAGGAAACTGTGCAGTAGTAAAGCCACAGAAGGCCTTTCATTTTCATCTGACCTGTTTCTTGTAATGGTTAAATTTTCTAGTGAAACAGATTCATAATAAAAGTAGATCTATATGTTGTCCTATTAACTCTGTTAAATAAGTTGGCTAAGTGATAACTAGCTTGTCACTGTTGCGTAAGCCATGCCTCCTAAAAATCACAATGAAGCACGTCTACTAATTGTTTTCAATCACGTTGCTGATTTCTAAAAAAAAAAAAAAAAAAAAGTTGGGATGCTGTGCAATCATCATTCATTTTTAATTGAAGACATGCCAGATGTCGCAACTGAGAAATTAGATTATATTTCAAAATTTTTCACTTCATTCTGACATAACGTTTGAAAATAGTTGGGACAGTGACACATTTCACTGTGTTGCATCACTTGTTTTACTAAGGTACAGTTGGAAAACTGAAAAGTTGGATTTTGGAAACAAATGCAAAAGTCTAGCGTGCAGGTGGGCGGGCACAGCTCACAAACTATTATTTTTGTTTAGTTTTCATTGTGGAGCCATGTGATTGGATGATGTGCACAATGGTTAATGTGTGGATGGCAGATGTCTCTCTAAACCCTGTGTATAATAAACAGCACTTATGGTGTCTTTGCAAACATGCAAGCCACCCGTGACATCGAGCACAGTAACTAATGGACTCTTCTACTGGAATTGATGGTGGGATTTGATCACTGTGCTGGTGACAAGCAAGACAGTTCCTTAATAGGCCTAAATGGGCCTGCGTGTTTTTGGTTTTTTGTAGTGCTTTAAATTGCATTTGTGAGCTGTTACTTTACTTATTGCACTATTTGTTATGATGAGACAGAGTTTTTCCTCAGAAATAACAAACGATAAAGACGAACAGTGTAAAATATACTGTGCAGTATTGTGGTCACTTAATGTCAAAGAGAAAGTTACATGTTACAGCAGGGCTGGTCATCCAGTTCTAAAGGTCTAATAACACACACAGGTTCAGTACATACTTCTTATAAGGAAGCACAGTATGTCTCTTGACTATCAGTAAGCTGCAAACTGTCCTTGTGACTTATCATAGAGCTGAAATTTCCAGTACCATCAGTAGATAGTCAGGTCATGGTATTCCCAAAGCCTCCACCCAAACAGTGAGATCTCACCAAATACCCCCCCCCCCCTCCCGAACAAACAAACAAACAAACAAAAAACAAACAAATAAAAGTCCAAGATATAATATTTTCCTAGTCGTCAATGCACTAAATGCGTTGTGTTATCAAAATGTCTGAGTTTCTATATTTGATAAGCTATATTTGAACTGGCCATTCTTGTTTACATTTTACATAGCCTTGCACCTTTTCTTGCAAAAGTGTTATACATCACTGCACAAACAAGTGGACCAGACACAACGCCACGGAAAATCCAGCCTTGTCTCTAATTTAATCACAGAGATCAAAATCAGACCTGTTTGCCAATAAAGCATAAATATATGGATTTACAAAATGTAGGAGCAACAAAAAAAAGCAATAGAGAAATCATTAGCATTAATTATATTTGCAGGTTTATTTTAGCTTTTATTTCTCTGGTGAATCACATTAAGGTCAATTTGTGAATTGATCTCAGCTTTTTTAGACAGTTATTTTTTTTTAAATGCTAAATATTTCATGATTTATGCTTTTATTTATACATTTGCCCATTAAAAAGTCTGTTTATGTAAAATGGCCAGCTTTTCAGAGGAAGTACAACCTACAGGCAAATACAAGAAAACAGTGTTATGCTCTTTTAACAACACAGGGATCAGCTCTTAACAGGCTCTTTTCATTTGGCTCCAGTGAGATGACCTTGACAACCCAGGGCACTTCATAGGAAGTGATGTAAGTCATGGGGTAAGATACGGTCCTGAAGGGATTAGCTATAATCCAAGCTAATAGCCTTGCTATATGCATTAAGTCAGGAACCAAAACAACTTCAATCCATACTCTACTTAATTAATAACAGCAGCAGGTAACGCTGGTATTTGAGCGAGGAAGATCATAAAAATAGTCCCCTCCTTCATGGTTTTCTTCTGTCTGGCCACTATATTTGTGTGTATGTGTTTTGAATGAGTCCAGATCTGACTATTAATGCTATATGTTATTTCAGTGCACTCAGAGAAAATAGGCTGTCATTGATTCAGGAGGTGTGTGCTTGTTTCCGTGGGTCTGGAGTGTCAGGGCAGCCAATCTCATCGGGCTTAATCTGATCAGAGCGAACAAGCAGGAAAAGGGACCTTTCTGTAATTACATTACCACACAGGCTGGGAGAAAGCAGAGGGTGCCCTGACTCTGCCAAAAAAAAGTGTCACGCTTTATGTTTGGGGTCACTTCTACTTCCCTCAACGTTCAGAGTTTACTTATGAAACATGGACTCACCCATGAATGTTGTGTTTGATTCATTTGAGGCTGTACAGGAGGAGTCAGTGCAATTTTTTTCCTCATCACTTGCTTAAATTTACCTGTCAGGTTAGTTCAAACCTTACATTTATAAACTCCAGCCAGTGCTGCTCATCTGTCCATCCGTTTATGGAGCAGTTGCTGGAGCACCTATAAGATCTGCTGTCGCACTCACGTATTGTCACGTGGGATTTGTTATGCAACTGTTTAAGACGGAGGGTTCCTCCTTCCATGCAAGGAACGGCGCTCTGAGAAAGAGAATGCGGAAAATACCACAAGTACTGAGACCCCAAGTCGCAGCTCCGCCAATCCCACTTCTCTGCGGTTGCTATGACAACCAGAGTGACATGCAAATTGAAACCCTCTGTGTTGTTACCATGGGAATGTGCTCTACAGAATGGTACAAGGATACAGATAGTTTGATGCCAGTTTGTGTCACCCAAGACCCTTGATGCACCTGAATCGGGTCCCGCACAGAAAGCCCCAAACAGGATCAGCAGCAGTGATTCTCCTCCTCTTCCTCCTGCCACCTTTGGAAAAGCGAATGTCACGTATTTACCGGAAGTGATGTCCAGAGTAAAGAGGCTTTACAGTAACACGTCTCTCTGTTCAGCCCTACTTTGGTGCCCTGGATTCAGTCGCAGCAGTCTGATTTCTTTTCCCCCCAGTTTGTCCTGACATGTTGATAATACTTGATCTGGAATCTGAGGAGTTTATGCACAGATTAAGTGACTATTTGGAACTTCACGGTCGATTCTGCGGTTTGCCCAAAACGATTTCAATCTGTCAGCTTGTTGGGCCAGTGGGTCAGATGTCACATTGGCCTGCTTGTCACACTGGCTCCTGCTACCTGCCCCTGTTTTCCACTCAAAGGCAACGGCACTATGTAGTGTTCATCCAGATAAGTACATCTGGGCTTTTTGACTGAACTAATCAGATCAGACTGTCAAGTATTTGTATGTTTTCCTTTTTCCCAGCAAGTTTTTTGGAATGACATATCCCATACCTGCATTTACATTGTTTGAAAAAGGTGTCCTTTTGTGTTATTTCAGAAAACATGACTGTAGTTTGTCAACAGGTTTACAAAGAGTCAACTACATTGACTACCCAACCAACAAACACTTGTTGAATAAAATGTTAAAAGGACAATTATTACAGTCTAATTAATGACAAACTATGACAAAAAATTCTCTAGTTGAAAGAACGTGTAGATTAGAGGTATCACACATAAGGAAACACACACACACCTGAGCAGCCCTGAAATATGAATGAAACCACTCAGTTCAGGAAAGAGAAACAAGTGTTACGAGGGGGAAAAACTCCATGGAAATCACATTTAGCCGACAAAACATCCATGAATCTTTGGTGTTTGGGATATAACTTGGAGTTTTTTATCCCTCTGCTTTCCCAAGTTATATACATCCACCGTTGGTTCTTGTAAAAAGTAAAAAGAAGGTTTTCCACACCATATTTTTTCGATTCATAAAAGCTCATTCGGCTCCTTTATTACAGCATGGCACACAAAGCATGCTTGTTTTCAATTCTGTGTTTAAGTACCAGGTGCAAAGCTGACACATGAATAATTAGACCTATAAAAACTAAAGTTATTGCTTAGCCATCACTTAGTCATCACTGCTCTGCCACGTAGTTCATGCGATTGGTTCAGTTTATCTACTTGTTGGTAGGATTACTCAAAAAGTTAAGAGATTGTGCTTGTTCAGCTTAGAAGTGATTAAACTTTTAGAGTTAGTCGGGACCTGAATCTTGTTTGCAAATATATCACAAACTTATCTGGATCCAGAGATTATTCTAGACCATCAATACCACAATGTTTTCTGAAGGAAAGCTTAACTTTCACTTTTCAACTTATTTTTACTTTTTGCCCTTCTGATGTAAACATTATTGACTTGTTCTAAAAGAATAACATATAGCAACCCCCGTTTTCATTATTTAATCCAGGTCATATGCATGCAGGGCAGGATTTGATTGTCCATGAGGCGCTAAGTTCTGTAAATCAGGATTTTTTTTTTTTTAGCGCTGTGTGCTTTTGGAATTCATGATGGATTGAAGTGGATGATAAACTGATTTATTTAAAGGTAAATAGGCCTTTGCAGGTAAGCAGTAGAAACATGAGTAGTCATGGTGCTTACACTGTGTTGTTAGGTGCTGTTCAGAGTGGAGCCCCAGAAATGGTCATAATGGCAGCCTGTCCTTAGAGACTCCCCAAAGAACACTGACACCACAAACAGTGCTGCTTTACAAACAGAAGTGAACTAAAATGGCCTGATGCATGTACAGCCCAGCTGTTGAGCCCTTTCATCTCTCTGTGAGCGCCTCAAAAAGCTGCAGCAGCGTGTAGTGCCATCTAGAGGCTTTTATTGATATCGATGCAATAAGTCATCCTCACTTTCATTCAACACTCGGTGATTAAAAGACAACAAAAATAAGGAAATATAAACTGACTTCCTGCTTCTAGTTTTTTTTTTTTTTTTGTTAGTCCATTTACTCAATTTTCAGTATCTCCTGAGAGAGATAAAGTATGCTTTTTAGGATTTTGCTGTTGCCATGGCAGTGATGATAATGCAAAATGTAGCTTCCTGAGTGCAGCTTTATGCTAATGATGCACAGCCTGGCTCTGTGTGGTCTGATCCCACCTGTCCAATAAGCTCTAGTGATGCACTAAGGCTGCTGCTGCTGCTTCACTGGATTGCACAAATAGCGAGCAGATCATTTCTGTTGTTTGAGGCTTTTAGCAAGGGCCATGACTTGTGGGTGAATTTGTGCTTTTAGAGAACCAGCTATTAAATGCACCATTTACCAAAACAGACTGGGGAGGGCTGATTTACAGCACGTCAGTGTCACTAACACAGTGTGAGTGCAATCTGAACAGCAATGTGTTTGAGTGTCTGCATGTGTTAGCCTCCAATGAGTCACCATGGGGGAGAAAAGACAAAAGAGTTGCAGTGCCAGTATTCTAATTTAAGTTATCAAGTTCTGCAATACGTTAACATTGATTTTTAATGCCAGTATTACCACGAACAACGCTTACATGAGCAACATTTTACAGTGCTAAATTGTATTCTTTCAAACTAAAAGCAAGCCTCTTTTAAGCTCAGTTTCTGTCCTTCCCTTTCTGTCTTTGTCCAGGCTGCAGAGGTGGAGAGGCAGCTGTCCACTCAGGTCCATTCATTACGGGATGACTTCAGGGAGAAGAGTGTGTCCACACGCCAGCACATGACACGACTAGAGACTCTACAGGCTGAGGTCAGCCTTGTGTGCATCCTGTCTACTGTATACATAACTTCATAACAAGTACAGTTGATTGAACATGCACAAAGTGAGAAAACTCCCCCTAAAGCTGACTAGAACTTCTAACAGGAACATTTATTTTAGGTACTTAAGAGTTAAAAAATCATGGTGCCTAGTAGAAGCAATTTAAGTCATTTCTAAGAACTGTAGGGTGGCGTCAGAACTCAAGGGAAGTTAAAGCAAGACTGTACAATTTTTTGAATAAGCTGGTCTGTTCAGATACTTCATTTTGTCCACAACCATGTAGTACACTGTTTTTGACAGGCCCAAGTCAAGTAAGGCAAGTTATACACCTACCAGAAATGTTGGATTTTGCATTTACATTTAAAACGCGTTATGCCAGTCACCACTTATCTAAAAATTTTTATACTGAAGATGGCGCTTTAATACGCACCAGCGCCAAACTATGCCACATGCATGTCACATTAACATCAGTGGTTGATTTAAAAAGGAAAGAAAATCTGCATGGCTAGGCTAAGATTGCTAATCTAGACAGCTAAACTAAAATAGCTAATCTAGCTAAAATAGCTAAATAGCTAGTGTGGACATTGCCCTTGGATGCTGACGATATTCTGCTGGCTGGAAACTATCACAAATATACATGCAGCTATTTAAATATTTCATATTTTCACTATTTCTTTACTTACAGTGCACTGCATGAAGTCATTCTTGTCAGAGATACACTCACAGGGCACTTCATTAGGTACAACTTGCTAGTTCCCTTTTGATTCAGAGCTGCTTCAGTTCTTTGTGGCACAGATTCAAAATGATGCTGGGACCATTCCTCAGAGAATTTGGTCCATATTGACATCATAGCGTCACGCAGTTGCAGCAGGTTTCTCAACTGCACGTTCATAATGAAAATCCTGTTCCACTGCAACCCCAATTTACTCTATTGGATTGTGATTTGGTGACAGCAAAGGTCATTTAAGTACAGCCAACCAGTTTGAGATAATTTGAGTTTTGTGACATACTCTGACCTTTAATGGATGGACGTGGTCAGGAACAATACTCAAGTAGGCTTTGGCATATAATTAATACTCCATTTGTAATAGGAGTAATTCATAAAAGAGGCTAAAATGTGCCAAGAAAATATCCCCACACCATTAAACCACCAATACCAGCTTGACCTGCTGATTCATGACAGGATGGATCCATACCTTCATGTTATTTACTCTAAATTCCAACCCTACCATCCGAACGTTGCAGCAGAAATCAGGACTCATCAGACAACAGTTTTCCAGTCTTGTCCAATTTTGGTGAGCCAGTGTGAATTGTAGCCTCACTTTCCTATTTTTAGTTAACAAAAGAGATACCTGGTGTGGTCTTCTGTTGCTGTAACTCATCTGCTTCAAGGTTTGACAAGCTGTAAGTCAGCGATGCTCTCATCCTTCCCTTAGCCTCAGCCTAAAGCAGCTTTCCACTGACATGGGATATCAGCAAGAAATTGCTCATTTATTGGGATTTTCCCAGTAGGGTTTTTGAAATATTTAGACCATGTAGACCAGGGAGTGTATATAAGAAAACAGCCTCTAAAGTGAAACCACTGCGTGTCTCACCTGAGGCTTTACCTAGGGCTTTGTTATGAGTTACAGCACAGTCTATGGTCCATCTTTTATTTAGTTAGTATAGCGAGTTCAAACATTTAAGTGGGAGACTCGAGATGCATCATTAGTTTTAATTGTAATCGATCGCGAGGTAGGTAAGTATAAATGTTGCTGTTTATCTGACATCCGGTCCCCTCACTTTGCTTGCCTAATGATGATGACTTTAAAGAGTCAGTATGCCATTATCTTGCAATTACCACCTGTAGCCACAGTGTCCACTTGTTCAATAAAAGTCACAGTCATGCTTTAAAGTCTCCACTAATGATAAAAAGAAAAAGAAAAGTCTTTCTTCCCTTAATAAATTATTTTTTTCTCAGGGGATGATCATCACTTTGAACTCGAGGCACTTGTGTGATTTCTTTCCTTTCTTCTTTATCTTTTTCGCCTTTCTCACCATTTCCCATTCCCCTCACCCTCCTTCCTTCTTGGTTGGAGCAGCAAGGGCTAGAAGTGAGTGGTTCCCCTGCACCGTCTCTCAGCCTGACTGCATGCTGCATGTGACACACTGTAAAACAGCAGGAACAGCGAAGGCGCTGATATTTGTTTTGATTTTTGCAATTGCCTGTCATGTGTCTTGATGATGGGGCAAAGTGCTGACTCTTTTCACCTTTATAGTATGTAATATGTTATGTGCGCAGCATTTTTGCCGATCCCTGTTTCCGAGGCCAAGCTTGGATACTTTTTTTTTTGTTTTTATCAGAGCATGAGCTGTGTTGTGATGTCAGTTGTGCCATATGTGAATGGATATGTCCTCTACGTCAGTGCTGTAAGAGTTCAGGTTGTTCCGCAGCTTCTCTTCAAAGCCAGGGAGAAAACACCCAGACTGCAGAGCTTGTGCTATAATTGGGAGAAAAGGCTCCTGCTCTATATTTAGAGATACTGCAATGTCTGGGTGCTCCCCCTATTCCAATGCTTTGCCTTTATATGACATGTTCTTGATGACTAATGGCTTTTTGGCCTGTTAGGGTGAAAGCAGAGACTATCGCAGAACCCAAAATATCCAGAACCTGATCACGTAGATGCACATGTGCCAGTAAAAACAACTGTTCTGCATGAAAGCTCCCTGTGCTGCGAAGTAGGTTATCAGATGTAGGTCAGAAGCAGGAGGGATAAAAATGAGCAGAGCTGATGTTTGTTTAATGGGCAAAGCTGCTCAGGCAGCTGCAAGGGAAGACAATTCACGAAGTCTATCTTGTGTCTTCAATATAAGGCCATTACACAGGCACGGTAAGCAGTACACTGCTATGAAACTTTGTGTAGATGCTAAAGCATCACCAAAACATTCCTGAAGACGAGGGTGGCGACCAATGCAGACACCCGTGCTAGGCAACGAACATTCTTTAGGCCAGTGGGAGTGCTTTTAATCTTGTGTAAGAGCCCAGCTTCCCTCACAGGCAGGGAAAAAACAATATGCAGCCTTTAATCAGGTCCATAGCTGCCCATTTGTTTGCGATCGACCAGGAAATCTGAGCAATCCTTGGATTCTAAATGTAACGCCTGCTTCCCACAGCGCAGGGTCTAACTGTCACTGTTTGAAATGCTAGATTAAGATGCTGTCAGAACGGAAGACGGAGTCGGAGCACCGAGTGCACGCCATGCTCGAGGAGAACGAGTTGCTGCAGAATACTGTGGATGAGCTCCGGGAGAGGACGCTGGTGCTGGAGAAGCAGTGTCACGAGAAGGACCTCCAGGTACGGACACATAAATAAAGCTTCGGGGAATAATTGCTACCTTAGTAGATAGTGTACATTATTCCTATTATTATTATTACAAATGATTAGAGTGGTTTTAGATTATTTTGCTTTACCTTATTTTCTTTCATATCTAGCTATTACAGTAGTGGTATAGTATATACACTATTACATCAGTGTATAAACAAGTAATCCCTGTGAGTTTTTATGTGCATAGCCAACCCGAAAAAAGTTACTTAAAAGAAGGAGAAAGGGAGGTAAAACTTGTTTCAGACAGTGGAGGAGCTGATGAACTCCACTAAGGTTCAGTATTGCATAAATAACAATGATTTTGAACTATCTATCATCCAGAGCTACTCTAATATAGCCCAAGTATAAACATATAGAGTTGGAAATGAGATGAATGCCACTGTTAAGTCTTAGTTAACTCCTTTCTCGTGTCCAGTTGCGGCAGAGCCAGCTGGAGCTGCTGGAGGTTCAGGTGTCCCACAGGCAGCTGGCCGCTAGGTTGGAGGAGCTGACGGAGGAGCACAGCCTCCAAACTCTGACCCCCCATCCTTCCAGCCTGCTGTGTGAGATAGAGCAAAGTATGGAGCAGGAGGAGCAGGAGCAGGAGAGGGAGCAGGTAGCGATGTTTATGACTGCCTGATCGTATCCACAGTCAGTTTGTTTAAACTCGCTGTGAGCATCAGGAGTGTTGGTGACTAATAATCTAAACTATCTTGTCTTGTTGATCAATCAGCTACGTCTTCAGCTATGGGAGGCCTACTGTGAAGTTCGCTCACTTTGCTCTCATCTGCGGGGAAACGATGTCACGGATTCAGCGCTGTCCACTGACTCCTCCATGGACGAGTCCTCTGAGACTTCCTCAGCCAAGGATGTGCCTACTGGGAGCCTCCACACCAGCTTGCTAGAGCTACGGAGGCTCACTCAGAATCTGCTGGATGGCAATGAGTCTACGGTAATGAGCAACACGCTGGCAGTCAGCATTGTTGCTGTTAGACTAATATTAGGTGTTACCTGAAAAAGCGAGATAATGACTAATTTTGGACTACTAGTAATTTTTGGCGATTGAATTATTTCAAAAGAAGAACTATTTATGTAGTACTGTACACAGCAATACAGCATCTTACTTTCTGTGTGACAAAAGTCTTGAGCCACTGCTTGTTCTCATCAATAGTTCTCCAGGCTTTTCAGAGGAATACTTCTTTTGTTTGCTAAGCCACCTAACACTGACCTGTGAATCATTCAAGCATAAGAAAGGTACACAAGGAAGGAACAACAGACAAAGAAATCCATTTTAAATTTTATCTTTAGACCCTTTGGTGCTAGCAGTCTGTCACAGAAACATTTGTTATAACTATTAGATGAAACTTGGCACTTGGTGTGCAGTGTGTCCTAAACAAATCTGAGGAAACTGGATAAGTGGAAGTGGTGGGCCTAAGCCAGCTGTGTCCAACTCCAGGCCTCAAGGGCCGGTGTCCTGCAGGTTTTAGATAGCACCCTGGGTCAACACACCTGAATCAAATGATTAGTTCATTACCAGGAGAACTTCAAAACATGTTGAGGAGGTAATTTAGCCATTTAAATCAGCTGTGTTGGATCAAGGACACATCTAAAACCTGCAGGACACCGGGCCTTGAGGCCTGGATTTGGACACCCCTGGCCTAAGCTATCTGCAGAAGTTGGGCAGTATCCCAGAGTCACATCCTTCAGAAACAGGAAAGACCTGACACAGGACCTGAGAAGCCCCATCAGAAATGGTCTCAGTTGAAGGGTAGCTGTCAGGAAGCCATACTTAGGGACGGGAAACAGTCTTATGGAGTCATGAATCTAAATTTGAAGTATTTGGTTCAAATTATCATCACTATGTATGGAGGAGGCCAGGAGACAGGTACACTGAATGTCTACAGACTTTCCCAATACTCTATTTTTATGTTAAACAGGCAATGCTCACCTCACTTTGTCTTTACAATATGTAATGCCAATTTTTAGCATTAAAGAAATCATCGTCACTTTACACATGAGTTCCTTTCTCATAAAGCCGATACTGTCCACGGTAAGTCTTTGTTGTAACGTGTGTGCTTTGTGTGCAAAGGGTTCACGGCGTAGTGATGAGGAGGCTCTGGAGGAGCAGGTGAGGAAACTGGGAGAAGAGTTGCGGGAAGTCAGAGAGCTGTATGAGACGGAGCAGGACAAAACACGCGGCAATGAAGAGGAGCTGCTGCAGCTGCACAACCAGGTAAAACAACCATGTGTGTGCATCATGTATGTGCATGTCAGTCAGAGATTTAGATAATAAATGTAGCTGAAGTCAAGATCCTTTCCTGTCTTTCTGGGGTAATAACGCTGCATTAAGGAGTTTCTCATGTCTAACAAGAACACTGTGATGACGTAGTGCAGCAGATGTAGTCCTCACCCTGTCGCGCATCAGTTTGAATTTGATGCATGCTTTTTCTAATGTGGGACATTGCTTCAACCTTGTTCAACCTTCTCTCTGCCAGGACAGCTCACGCTCTCCTGTGGGTTTAAAATGCCATCTTGCGTGATTTAAATGACACAAGCTGCTCACGCACTCCATCTTCTGCCGAACTAGGTCAAACAAATATCTCGCCCATGAGCACCATGTTGTCTAACTTTGCCATTAAACTGTGCACCCTGAATACATGGCCTCAATCTCACAGGGATGTTTCATTCGCATTCACTCTGCATGATCCACAGGTGGCGCTGCTCTCTGTAGAGATGCACTCTCTCCGAGAAGAGAACGAGCGAATGAGGACAATGGCTGATGTTCGAGAACCCAGCGAGCAGCTCCAGAGTGCGATCAGAGACCGAGACGATGCCATAGCTAAGTAAGACTGTGCGATTTCACAACTAGCTTAGTCCTTTATCACTACTTCAACAGGTGTTTGCACGGGTTTAGTACGTTCATTTTGCTGTTGAAAAGATTACAAGTTTTATCTTTTTACTGTATTTACATTAAATGTATGCCTCAGTTCATCAAACAGTGTGTCAGCGCTTGAATTTTTTTCAAGTTATAATATAATGAAATATTTTCAGCCATCATTTCAGATTTTAATTATATGTTTGATAACTGAATTATCAAGTCTGTTAATCCCTAACCCTAAACCTTATTATTCTAGAGTCTAAATAGATGGAAAAAACAGTTCTAGAGTAGCTGTCCCCAACCCCCGGGCCACGGATCGGTACCGGTCCATGAGTCGTTTGGTACCGGGCCGCGAGAGTTGAGGCTCAGGTGTGAAATTTATGGTTTTCAGGGTTTTTAATCTTTTTTTTTTTTTAATCGTTAACTCAGTTTTCCTGGGTCTTTTCCATGTATTATAAATAAATCTTCTTTTTTTTTTTTGATACCTACCGGTGCCGTGTTTTTTTTTGTTTTTTTTTCCACGACACCTTAAAGGCAGGTCTGTGAAAATATTCTTGGGCATAAACCGGCCCGTGGCGCAAAAAACGTTGGGGACCGCTGTTCTAGACCATAATGTCATGATCTAGAACTGTGACATACATGCTGACAAAGTGCTCTTATCCATCTAAAATCTGCTGCTTGTGCAAGTACAAATTGATACAGCATATATTCAACATAACTGTGAGGTTTGCTGCAAGAAGTCAACTTATTCTGTCACTGAGTAATGACTGATTTGTGTGGCAAAGTGCCAGAGCTGACTTTGTGCGTGGCCTTCATTCATATTGTTGTGTGTGTGTGTCTGTGTGTGTCTGTCTGTGTGTGTGTCTTGCAGGAAGAAAGCGGTAGAAATGGAGCTGGCCAAATGTAAAATAGACATCATGTCTCTGAACAGCCAGCTGTTGGACGCCATCCAGCAGAAGCTCAATTTGTCGCAGCAGCTGGAGGCTTGGCAGGTGGGTCAAAGGCTATATTCAGCATTTATTATTTTTTTTGGAACAGCTCATTTTAAAAACATAAGTTACGTAAATGCCAACGCAATAAAAGATGAAGTGCGACTAAATTAGGTTTGGACAACTTTATATACACATGAATAAAATGCATCTAGCTGCTAGAACAGTTTGTCCACCCCCCCTTCGCTGTAGCTTGTGTCAGTCTGTTACCTTAAAGCCACTCACAGCATCTGTGTATTCAAACTGAGCTACTCACTTTACTGCGGAGGGAGAGTGTCAGTTTCTCGTCTGTGATGGACAAAAGTAAAGGAACATTACAGTGCTGTGTCAAAGTCTTGAGCCAATATTTATTTATTTTTTGCTTCTAAGGAGCCAGAATTTCTGGTAATTTTTTAAAGTGGTCTCAAGGAAAAGTTCTCCAGGATTTTTGAGTCTTTTAAAGGTTTTAACACTGAGCCATGAAACAGTCAAGCATTAAAAAAAAGCACCTAACTCAAGGGAGGAACCAGTGATATCTTCAAATAACAGACAACCTGGTGAAGACTGAATTTTAAATGTTATCTTTAGGAACTTTGCAACTTGCAGTCTGTTGCAACCCTCCTTTAAACTTCAGGCTATCAGAAAGTGTCTGAAAGTCATGTCCTTAAGATATCAGAAAAACATCCAGCAAAGACCTGACACAGGACCTGAGGGATCCGGCATCTGGCCCTTCAGTTGAGTCATCTACTGTTTGATGAAGTGTTGTACGGGTGGAGGGTGGCTGTCAAGAAGCCATTCTTACAGAAGGGAAACAGGGAGAAAAGACTCTGGTAAATTACACAAGAACTGGACTGAAAATAAGTGGAAACAGGTCTTATTGAGTGATGAATCCAAATTTGAAATTTTTGGTCCAATTCATTATCAATAGACAACTTAAAGAAATTGGAAGATTTAGATTTTGTGTGACATTTTGAACAGTTCAAGTTGTGTTGAAGAATAAAGTCAGTGATAACAAATATTGACTTTCAAGATTGTGTTTCAATAAATTTCTACCCCCACCCACAAGGGGTGACTCAACACTTTTACACAGTACTGTATTAGACTTTTTGCTTGAACATATTGTGTGTGTGTGTGTGTGTGTGTGTGTGTGTGTGTGTGTGTTCCCTCCCCATCCCCTTTATCTGTAACAAGCTGCTCTTTCCTCTCTTTCCTCCCTACCCACAGTTTGCCTCCTCAGGGCTCTTTACTGTTTGGCTCTTGTGGTTTCTGATCTAGTGGCCTTTCTCAGCTTCTGTACCACCCCTTCTCCCCTGTGGTACCCAACCCCCCTCCTGCCTTAGAGGTGAGCCCGGGCAGTGCCATCTCGCCATTTTACCTCGCACCAACTAAACCAGCCACCGCTGAGCCATTCCATGCCAAGAGAAATGCCCATTTCAGCTCTTTTTCCCTCCCCATCTGAAACCATTAGCCAGCACAGAGAACCATCTAAACCCACCACCTCCTCTCTTACCACCTGTTTGTGTCCTCTCTGCTTTCACTTGCATATGCCGGTCCACTGGTCAGCTTACCTGTTGAGAGAACACCCCTTTCAGAAGTGCAGATCACTTCATCAATTCACATATTTGAATTGTGTATGGTTATATTTATGCTACTGTATGTCGGTGACATTAGGGGATAAATTAAATTATGGTTGTTTTTTTTTCCAGGTACCGAGTGTAAGTCTCAGTCTGACATCACAATTGGTTCCCACTTTATTAAACAGCTTGTTAGTGCCCTCTGGTGGCTTTATACCTCAACAACAACAACCAAGAATGAATCTGACATCAGATTCAAAGTGTTTGGTGCGGTTCAGAACAGTGGACTCTTACACAATGTGCCAAAATTATGCTTGTTTTATTCTTCTTTTTTTTTTCAATCCTTTACTTTGTTTAGTGAATTACTGAATAATTTTAAATTCCCATGCCTCTCAAAAATGATTTAAATAATGTATTCTGAGGGGAAACTATAATAATACAATAGAATAATCCTTTAATTGTCCCACAAGGGGAACTTTGGTTGTATCAGCAGCAAAACAAAAAACACATATACAAAAAAGAACAGGACACAGAACAGAAAAATCTACCACAGGTGAAAGGTAATGGTGGTGTTTCTATAATTACTATCCAACAGGTAACTTGTTCAGTGGGTCCAATGTTTCCAGAAGTGCTTGTAACATCTCACCGCACGCCCTCTCCGCATGACCTTTCCTTCTTGTCATTCACTCATTTACCTTTCTGCTTTTAGGATGATATGCACAGAGTGATTGACCAGCAGCTGATGGACAAGCACCAGGACGAGTGGCGCGCAGCCCCTACATCTCTGTCGGGGTCGTCCGTAACCCACAGGGGTCAGTCCTCAAGAAGAGCTCAGCGTATCTCCGACCGGGACAAGAGACTTTTCTCTTTTTTCAAAAAGAACTGAACCCTATCATGCTGGCCCTGAGCACAGCCGACAGCCGCAGACGGACGAGGTGCAGGACAAGGAGGGTAGTGACATCACAATACAGGGGGTAAAAACACAGCCAAAGACAGGCAGTGGCACATGCACACTGAGGTTTTTTTTTTTTATTTGGGGGGGGGTGTCATTTTGCACTTTATCTGTCCCATTATTATTCCCCTAGTGATTAATTGGTGACTGCTGACAGTGAGTGAAATGTTGAGAACTTCCCCAGAGGCTTTGGCTTAAGGCCCCTCAAATAGAAAGCTATTGATCTTACAGAGCATGAACAGGGTCATGAAATGTACCTCCAGTAGGGGAGGTTTCCTTGTAGTGCCTAAAACTATCTCTACTACCCCACTGCCAACTCTGTAGAGAAAGAAGACTATTTATTAACTCTTACTGTATGCATCCCAGTTAGCAGGCCAAGGAGTCTGGGGAAAGACGGGCAGATACGTGGGACCAAGCAGGATCACGAAGAAAAGATGAGGATAGTTGGAGAAAGCTATAAGTCTATAATACTATAAGACATGACAGAATATGATTGCTATCCTCTAGGTACAGAGCAACAATGCTCCAGTCAGCCCATGTGATCTCTCAGGTTTATTCATTTGTTCAGGGGAACATGAGGCTTGATGTATCAGGAATATAGAGTGTTGTTTACTTGGCTTAAGTGAGTGGGGGGGAGCCCCATCATTTATAGCCCCACATCCAAACACTCAGAGTAAGAAAAGATATCTCTACAGGGGTATCACAAATATATACATACACTATTAAAGCTGCACTAAGCAATATTTTTATAGAAACAAATAGCTTAACGTTTGTTTGCTTTTTCTCATTAAATCCACATCACTATCTTTGTTCCATTATTTTGATTCTAACTTTTTTGGCCCTGAAATTTATTTGGCACAAAGAAACGTATTTTTAAAACGACTGCTAATGCTACAGCCCATTGCCCAATGGATCAGTGAACCATAGACTTTATAGAAAATTCTGGACTCTATAGTTTTGAAACTTTAATTTAAGCATTTTGGCCACTGCATGTTGTGTTTTTGGAGCCAGAGCTTGGATCAGAGGCTGGAGTGCTAAGTCATGCTAGCACTAATTAGCAAACTGCATCGATAAGCTAATTAGTGCTAAGGAGCATTAAGAACATACCAGAAATTCATTAACCAAAACTCCAGCAGATGTTCTGTATGGCACAGCTGCCGTATATATTTTCAGAAGATTCTACTTAAAAAAGTTCAAAAAGAAAAGAAACCACATATATGGTGTTTAGCTCAATTTAGCAGAGGTGAAGCCTAGTAGCTATACAGCTTCTAGCTAGCTGTTAGCACACCTGCTAGTCAAAAAGTCTACACCCAAGTTTTTAGCCTTGGGTTTATACCCTAATGGAAGAGTTAATTATAAGGCTGTAAACATGGATTTTAACATCCATGTTAACATGAGACTTTAGGGGAATCACTCACTTTTGGAGCCATCATTAAGTGACTGCTGCAGGTAGTTTTTGGAACTGCTTTTTCAGCTCTGGGGATGTGGTCATGTTGCCAAACAATTTTAATAAAATGTGACATTATGTGTTTTTGAAGTATTTGCAGATAGTTCCATTTGCAACAGTTGGTTTAGTTTTAAAGAAATTATTTTTCCATTGAAAGCAGGAGAAGAAACTCAAATCCTAAGTTTTTTTTTTGTATAATGCAACCAACACTCTCCGACACCTCTCCAGCCTACCTTTTACCTGTTGTACTTTACAACACTTTTTTCGGGTTAGTGTAATTTCCTAGCTTCCTAACCCAAAAAGAAAAGGATCATAATATTTGTATTATATTAAGAGAATATCTGAATTGCGTGAATGTGTAATGATCTGTGTTATGAACACAGTCAGGCCTCCATGTTCACCTCTGACACCTGAATAAACCTTTGGGTAGCTCAAGTAATTTACAAAGTCTGTCCAGCTGTTATTTTTCTACATTTAATGTTATATTTAAGATTTAAAAATGTATAATTTTTTTTAAATGATAATCTACTGTTGAATGTTGTCCCCATGATGTCAATCATCTTCCTAGTTGACCAAAATTTCCAATATGTTTACATCAGCTTGAGAAGAAGGCAGAACTGCTGTATGTAGAGTGCTCATCAGCTCTCCGTGTCAACGTGTTGAATTTCGCATTGTTAAAAGGCATGTCAGTGTACAGTAACTCCACAAAACGTCCTCCACAGTGGTCAGCATTTGCTGCTTTGCTTTGCGTTTACCACTATCAGAGAAGTTCTACCTCCATTCTCATTGCTTCAGTACTTCACGGGCACTTTGATTTCTCGGCCGCGGGCTTCCGTTCTTTCCATAGGTGACGTCTGTCGTCGAAAAGCAGGCGTTGACCTGAAAATGCATGGACGACTCCCAGTGTGGTGCAGCGATGTCTCTCATGTATGTCTGTGTTTGAACTCACGTCTAACGCAGCTGCGCAAACCTATGCAGATGTCTTTGTGTTGTCTCAGCTGGTTGTAGGGGGAGGATCAACCCAAAGAGTGATTTTTATATATATAAAAATGGAATAGGTTTGGATGAAATTGATATATTTATATGACAAAAAATGTGTACCTTTTGAATGAAAGTCTTTTTGTAGACAGAAGAACACCTGTATAATGTTGTTTGTAGACTGTATTTTATTTTCTTCTGTTTTTGTTGTTCTGGTGTGGCATGCAGTTGAGATTATAGTCCCAGTCAAGTCAATCCCAGGAGATCAAACAACCTAAACTTTGCATCATATCTACAGTAAACCCTTAAAAACATCACCTCACCTCAGTTTATCTGACACGTTCTCATACAACTTTTTGACAAGGCATCCCATATAAATAGTTCATAAAATATCAGGAGTAGTTTAACCACCACTAAATTGCTTACTAATGCTTTAGGGATTAGTTATGAGCATTGGTTGAGATTTTAAGTTTGATTGAGAAATATTAAACTGCTAATACCAACTTCCTGTTGGTAGCTCTTTGTTTAGATGTGACTATGTGTCTGAGTGCAAATATGACATTTATGACATATTCCTTTAGAAGTCCTGTGTAAATGAATCAACAGGCCACTTGCTCATAACACAGAAATAGGTGACTTATTTTAAAGATCCCAATAAGAGTCTGCATAAGGTATTACCAATAATCAGTGATAGTTTTTTGACCTTTAATGCAGCTTTTGAAAAATCCCTCCATTTAGGGGTGTCTTATCACAAAGTTCTTTCCTGCTGTGTTTGATGTGTTGTGATCAGAAACGTGTTCCCCCTTCTGGCAGAAATAAGCAGGAAGTGTGATGGCATATGGATTTAAAAACTGGACCTTCAGATTTGTGACTGGATGACCGGTGTGAGAAAGCTGTGACTCAACACCAGTGGCTCCTGCCCATCACCAGACTTCAGTTTGTTTGTTTTTTCATGTAGAGAAATCATACTGTGTACCATATTCAGTTCTGTCAGCATCGTGTTCTTTTCCTCGGTCGACTGTATCCGCTCCTTCATTTTCTGACTGAAAGCATTTTTAAAACTCTGTGTGCTGTGTCTCTGTGGTAAACATCACGCTGCTGCCACCGTGGATCGAGTGTGTGTCCAGGGGCAGACAGACATGCCATTGAATGTTTGCTTGTGTCTCCTTGGGCGGATGTTGTTTAGGAATTTAGAGCTTTCGTTGGGCCCATTGTGCTCCATGTGAGTGCTTCCATTCACCCATGACTAACGGCACTGTTTCAGTTAGAAAATGCTTCAAACTATTCAAAATATTAATCATGCAATTTTCTTAAGACTTTTTTTTGGTTTGTTTTTGTACGAATAAATACTTTACAATCAACTTGTCTCTTCTGACTTGGATTTGAAAACTGGGACACTTTCTGTCTGTGGTTCTCAGAGCCACACATATTTTAAGCAGGAAAAAGCAGTTTTACAAAAGTTGTATTTTATATATGGCCCAGGAATCCAGGAAGTGACACATCCATGTCATGTTTGGGATCTGATGTGATTCGCAAACAGATGAATCAGATGAATTTCATTCGAGCTTAGATAATGCATTAACTTCATCAAGTCTTCATTTGTCATATTCTTTAGTTTATGACCAAAAACCTACAAAGGTAATAACACTGCCATTGCTCAGACAACTTTAGCACTGGACTCCCAGCCAACCAACCAACAAAGCAAACTGGTACTTATTTAGCACTACGGGTTCAGCCCAGGAATCGTTAGCATGCAAATGTGATAAGCAGGGATCAAACCACTGACATTCCAATTGGTAGAAAACCCTGCTTATCTTCTGAGATCAGACATAATTGGGCATTGTATGCATGTATAACTTACATGATAAACTGTAACATATAACTTGGAATACATTATGTTAAATTTAAGTTAAAATAAGTTATAGATGAAAATTTTTTTTACTTCTCAAAACACTGTAGATGCATAATTTCATCTTAAAATCACAAAAAGTGTTGCTTTTATCACGAGCACGTTCCACATGAAGCTTCTTTTAATTACGGTATTTTTTTAGTTTTTATGATTTCCATCAGTAAAACAGTTTATAAATATGAAAATCATAAATCATATTTTTCCTCTGTGCAGAAATTTTAGGTTCAACCCAAAAGATACAAAAGCCATAATAATAATAATAATTTTGAAAAAGTTAAATGATTCAATTATTCAAGCATTCAGAAATTGAAAAAAACAAAAACACTCAATGACTGACTGACCAGTTTGCTTATTTTCTCACAGTATTACAAACTAGTCATATAAAACGTTTTAGTAAACAATTCGAAGGATATGAGTAATTTATCAAATCCTTCTCATTACTTCACAGTTGCACTGACCATGTAAAATCTGGCAGGTATGAGAGTACTAATGATGTTTAGTATAAGATGAGGGTATCTACTCCACTTGGTGCTCCTTAAGTGGTCATAAACCTCCTTTAAATGAATATGAACAACCCACATAAGAGTTAAGTAGCCACAGGTTTTCCAAAGACCATAAAACACTCTCAGAAAAAGGCAAAAATAAAACGGACACAGGTTTAAACTCAAGTTGGGACTGAGCCTCCAACCACTGACAAATGAGATCAGTCATTATGTGTCAAATATTTATTCTTTTAAAATGTTTATTACTGATTAAATTCATGTAGGGAAAAATGAATAGTACATCTTTGTCTCCAGTGTACAGCAAACCACAGCTGACAAGTGTCTTTCAACCACAGCACACGGCCCATGTTTAACACATGTGCAGTTGGTGTGCTAATCATGTGTGTATGTTCTATATTGAATATAAACACACAAATATATTTATATATACATACACATAATGAAGAGAAATCATAAAGTGTGAGATCTGATATCATTTCGAGGCCCTTGAGGTCGCGGTGACCTTTTGACACGTATCGGGATCCCAAACCAGCTGCCGGAGCCTGCCCAGAGGAGGAAAACAAAGCGTTTTCGACAGAAGCTTGTGCAACATCAAGCTCGCTCCCAATTCCAAAGACAGAAAAAAAAATTAATAATAATGTCAGTAAGACATTGTACAACGCTTCGGCCTCTGTGGCAAATCCGGGCGGGGAGGGAGCGGATCCAGTGCTGCAGTTCATCCCCATTTGTTCTTATATTAACAGTCCCACTGTGCGCCACACTCTCAATGTGGAGGGTCGCCAAAAAACACTGTCCTGTAATACTTCAATTTGGGCAGGTAGTGCAGGTCATGACCATGAAAAGCAAAGCGATAAACCTTAATGCTTTAGTCGACTGTTTAGAATATTCTGCAAGAGAAAACGCAGGAAATCCACAAGAGTTTGAATGCTAAAATGCATGGCATATCTTTTTTTTTTTTTTTTTCTAAACACACCCAATCAAACAGTGTTACATGCTCAAAAACACAAGATTGAAAACCACAGTCTGCAATGTATTTGGGAGGTTTGGGTGGTTGCACAGGTGTCTTGGCGAAGAGCTTCCATGCACCGTCGCTGGAACAAATGCAGGAGTCCATCACTGAGAGGGGTGCTGATATGTGGGCATCAGGGGAGAGAAGGCTGGTTGCTGCAGGAAAAAAGAAGTAAAAGAGGAAGAGGGATGGAGGGAGCGCCTGAGGACCCAATTCACCAAACGTCTTGGCCAGCCACTGGCCACTATGGCAACAGTCCAATGAGAGGCGCTGCAGCTCCTAATATTTCTTTTTTAATATATATAATATTGGCAGTATCACGGTTTTATAAAAAAAAAAAAAAAAAAAAAAAGGGAAAAAAATATTTTGGGGAAAGGTTTTAAAGCAAACTCTGAAGCATAGTAAGACTGCAGTGAAAGGTGCACGAGGAGCTCGACGTCCCAGAGCTCCGAGAGTGGTTCAACTGCTCCGCTGCACTCAAAAAAAAAAAAAAAAAAAAAAAAAAAAATCTATTATGGATGGCTCAGCACTACTGGAAGTTAGAAAGGAAACAAGGGAAAACTTGGCAAAATACAGACAAAAAAGAAGAAAAAAAAGTCACCAGTTCTGTCCATCAGATTAGTTGCTAAAGATTGACTACCAATGATCCTTCTCCTCCTCCAAGTGATTTTTCCCCCCAACAAGTCAAATAAAACAAAACCTAGAAGTTCATGATCTGTTGGCGTGAAGCCATCGTAACACAGAAACGTTCAATGGAGATGTTCAGTGGAGAGACACCTGTTCCAAAAACTGCCCCCCTCCCTCCCCCCGCCCCAGAAAACAAACCCAAATAAATCCAGGAAAGGTGAGCCCTCCTCCTCCTCAGACGCAGAGTCCAACCCGACTCTGAATGTCCCGTGTGCAGTGGAATGAGAAGGAGAGATGAGATACTGATGTGAGAGAAACAGGGTTGTGGAAGTGGATACAAATCGGAGCATTATAGCTGTCAGTTGCAGATCCTTGAACAAAAAATTAGGACCTCAGGTCAATAGTGCCCATCTGCTGAATTCCAAATAAAACTTGATCTGATGTCTAATAAAATCTGTACAATTTTTTTTATTAAAGTCTTCATGATTAGTTTGTCCAAAGGGGACATTTTTGCCGTCATTTTTTTTTTAAATCTTTCACCATATATTTATTAAATCTTTATCTGCTCTTTAATTTAGATGCTCTGAGTCCCATCGTGTATGTGTGTATATGCATGTGAAGACGCCGCCCGCTTTTCTGTGGATGGCTTCGAGTTTGTTAGCAGCACTTTTTCTTTCGTTTACTGTTCCGGGTGAGTTTGACCACGTCGTTTTGTTGCTGCTGCTGCTGCTTGGCTAGCACTTCCTTCTTGGCTTTTAGCACTAGCTCCGTGATGCAGTTGAACATCTGCCGAGAGAGGCACAAACCAAAAAGCATGAACAGATTAGAGCGGTCAGATTTGTGTGTAATAATGGTGACAAAGGAGTATTTAAAGGAACAGTTCAAAGCCTCACTTGAGTCTTATTTCTAAATATGAAGCTGCAGCCTGGATAACTGAACTTAAGAAACAGGCAACAAAAATCCACCCACAGCTGTTCACAATGGTGGAAAACCTCTGATGATGAGTTTCCACATAGATGTTGTTATTTTGTTTTGATTAGCGAGTCTTGGGGTGGATTTGTTTACCTATGTACACAAGCAGGCTAGCAAACTCGACACCATTCTCATTGCTATTCCTATAAATCTGAAGCCAATCTAACACTGCAATAAAGCAGAAGAGCACATTAACAGCCTTTGGTTAAAAAGTAATAAAATCCACTCTTAGCTTTTCAAAAATAAGGACACTATTCTTTGTGCTGTGTGATTGTGAACCGTTTTAAACAATAGCACTCACTTGAATTAACCGAGTAAACGATTAGCAGATTGTTTTGTCAGGGCAAAAACAGTAACTTTCAGCGATGCTTTGTGCAGTGACAAGCTGATCAGCAGTTATCACAGAGCTTCTGTGCATGCCTGGCATGTCTGGCGAACAGCTCCAGACAAGCTTATCAGTCTGAGGCTACAAGTAACACAAAACAACTAATTACCTCTTCAACATTTACGTTCTCTTTTGCACTCGTCTCGAAAAGGCTGATTCCCATCTGCTCTGCAAACTTCTGCGCGTCAGTCGTCTCGACCACCTTAGAGTTTGGGTCGTCGTTCTTGTTTCCCACTAAAAATAGAAAACAGCTCAGTGTAAAATAATGGAGCAAGAAATTATTCCCATACTGCCAGCAAATACAAGTGGTGTGCACTGGAGTGAAGGGCAGAGTCTATTTTTAAGCTAAAGAAGACGAGGCGAGAACAGTACCAAGGTGTTTCTTTGGAGCGCACTCACCTAATATTCGGCACACGTCGTCACAGTTCTGGTTGATTTCATGTAACCATCGTTTTACATTGACAAAGGACTCAGCACTTGTGACGTCATATACCACTATGACCCCATGTGTTCCCCTGTAATATCTAAAGACAGAAGAAAGGGGAAACAGTCAGCTTACAGTTTGCGAAAAAGATCAATTGAATTCATTTTAATTTTATTCATATAATGCTAAAATCACAACAACAGTCGCCTCAAGGCGCTTTAAATTGTGGGGTTAAGACCCTACAATAACACAGAGAAAACCCCTAACAGTCATACAACACCCTTTGAGCAAGAACTTGGTGACATTGGAAGAAACCGCCAACAGAACCAGGCTCAGCGAGGGGCGTCCGTCTGCTGTGACTAGTTAGATAAAATATTTCTAATTAGCTGAACAGTTATAACGACTTTTACTTTTACTACAGAGAAATGGTAGTATAGCAGCAAGACTAGAGAACGCTAAAAGTGTTGGCCGAAGAGTATGAACAACAGTATAACTGATTACCTAAAGATAAAGGATAACAGACAGGGTAAAACATGGACGTAGCTTCGGTGGCGGAAAAAAACCCCTTTGACCTACATTTTTTCTGAACACCACATTATGGTGATGGAAAGTAACCAATAAATTTAAAAATAAATCTAAAAATAATGCCTCAATAGAAACTGTTAGACAGGATTAACGAATAAACAGCAGAGATAGTTTGGTAAAGGTAATAACAAATAAAAGGAATTATTAAAGCTAAAGTTGGCAAATAAATATGTAAAAAATAATTTGTTAAAGTTAATAGATGAAAATAAAATACACAGCAGAAATGGCTAACACACAAAACAGACTGGAAAATTTAAAAAGGCCAACAGGATTGATGTGTGAAGAGTTTTTGATACCACTACACCGTGTAACAGTTTAAGTATGCTATGGCCTGACCTTCGGTATAATTTTAATTTCAAGTCATCCCTAACTTTCTGAGCGAATAACTAATGTTACCCAGCAAAGGGAAAGACACTTGAAGGGGCACAACTTAATAAATACATTCATCAGGACAGAGTGTATGACTGTGTGAAGGAAAAAGCAACAGCACCACATTTATACCGCGCAGACAAATGAACCGGCTTCAAAAACAGAGGCCAGATCTGAGAGAGTGCATCCCCAGTACCACTGCACTATGCCAAACAAACACAAAGAAACTTTTGTCAGGGATTCTGTGTGTGTGTGTGTGTGTGTGTGTGTGTGTGTGTGTGTGTGTGTGTGTGTGTGTGTGTGTGTGTGTGTGTGTGTGTGTTTTGTGACAGTTTGGGGATACAGCTTGTTTTGATAGGGTTTGGTGGCATCAAGGATGTACATCACACTATGTTATTAATGTAATTTAACATTATTGGGCATGATTTTCAATACCATAAAAGACTATTCTTACTACTGAAACTGATACAAGGATGATCTGATGAGATGTTTTGTACCGCAAAGACTGCCAATACAAGAGTAAAGTGTAAAGCCAACACAGACCAAGCTTGGTTCTCATTTATGGAAGGAGAGCGCTTCTTATTATACATACATGCTACAATTAGTGAAGTTTGTAGAGTCTAATTTTCTGGCTAAACAAATCAGACTGCCTTACTGTACTGACCATTGTTCTGCACTGCTCCTGCTAGCAGACTGGTATTAATAGTGCTGACTAGTATGGGTGGAAACATCTAATTGTTTAATTAAAACTACAATGACAAAACCAAAACACACACCACAACACACACAATACTACTGTATCCTCAGTAAAAAGATACCACCCAAGCCTATTGTCTGGGTTTTCCCCAAAGTCCATCAATGATGGACAGACACACAGCAGCGGTGTGTGGCTGTGCGTTTATGTCTGCTCAGTGCACATGAATAAAGAACCTTAAACTGCCAAACACACAAACAGCCTCACAGCCCAACCTGATGTACCCTTTTCTGTAAAGGGTTAGCATACTGAACTCACTGAAAGAGTCATCATTCAGGTGGACCTCTGCTGGCGCTTGAACATGGGACCTAGATGCCCTCGGTAGGAGTCCACCTGCGGACTTTTTACTATTGTTAATCTCATTATGTGCTCTTTTATTTACAATGCAAAACAGTAAATAATTATGAGCGTAAAAGTCTCTAAAAGAGAAAAAGATAAAGTTAAAGTGATATTATGCTGTGACTGAAGCCTGAGGCTGAAAACACAGCTGCTCACTGACATATGGCTACCACCTCAGGTTAGTCTGCCTGAGTAGACTCAGCAGGTCACTGCCCATGATCCATCTCCACAGAAACATTCATTTAGGATCTAATGAGGCACCATGCCACTCTAGTTCAGCACAGGGAACAATCACCCTTAATAGGCAGCCTGCTCGCTGGAGGGATTCCTGCAGAACAAGTCGCAACAATCCTTCCAAACTAGGACGGCTATGCTCCACAGGGGCTAAAGCGTTAAGGATTTCACGCTTTCTGGATGATTTTAGCATTCTGATTGGCCTCCCTGCAGCAGTGCTAGTACATAAGAGTCAAACATGCCCTCCTGGTCCCATTCAAGACGAAACTCGGGAGGCAAATGACGCTCCAATATCTCCCAAGCGCAGTCTGTGTCTGATTCAGTCAAAGTCAAAAAGGGGTGAGCATGTGAGATGACTGCAGTTTTAGCTGTAGGTCACATCAATGATGTTCCTATCGGTGCTGCTCAGAGCACTGAGTGAGTGACTATTTGTCATGAATATAGAAACCTATGAATGCAGACTATTTCTCTTGATACAATGGCAAAGATTACTGAAATTTATTTTTAGGAGTCTAAAAACGTGTTATCCATAATAAAAGCAATCATTATAGTTTGATATCATTATTAGAAGCAACATTAGTGGTCGTGGTAATAGTCATGAGCACTAAATGCTGAAATCGCTTTACTTTTTCATTAGTTTGGGATCATATTCATTTGCATCAAGGGTTGCCCACTGACCTACCATCTGTCACCTGGAGGTCAACTACTGCTGCATCATCCAACCTTAAAACAAATGTAATAGACTCCAGACTTCCACTCGTGGTATTGCGAGCTATGTGGGTTGACGTAAATGATGGGAAGTCTTCTGAAAGCTTAGAGAGCATCTTTCTGTAGGCTGCCATCAAACCACAAGACCAAACTGAAGTGATAATATTTCTATTTAAAAAAAAAAAAAAAAAAAAAGCCTGCACAGACCAAAACCAAATTTATGCTGTTAACAACTGTTATCTCTATATCCTGACAGACTTCATGTTTATTTGTCGTAAAAGTCGACCAACGCTTAAAAGCTCTCAAAAACAGAAATTAAAATTTGCAAGAGTAGCAGCAGCACTTTTTGTGTTTTTAGAGGCTTTCTGAACAGCAGTGAACTTCTGGGACAGACAGCAGTCTGTGTTCTTGGTCTATTCAGGTAAACTGTGGAGAAAAGAAAAATTTAGGCCAACGTTCCTTCTTAAAGCGTGGGAGTGCCGATCATTGTGAACCCTCAGGGCACATGGACAGCAGTGCGAAACACGCTGCAAGTGTAAGAGGGTAATGACGTACACTCGGCACCGTCATGGAGCACTACAGCACACAACAAGGAGCCTCCCTCTCACATCTGTAATTAGGATGTGTGGGGAATTCCACCCAGTTTCATAGAACAGCAATGACTTATTCTACTGCTTCCTCATATAAAACCTAATGTCAGGACCGCAAAGAGCCTTTCATGGTTTCAGACTTAATTGTTAAAACATAAACAAAAAGTTTCACCTGAAAACTCCAAGCAAAGGAGGGGGACGTGTGTGTGAATGGATCCACTTACGTTGAGGTGATGGTGCGAAAACGTTCCTGCCCTGCTGTGTCCCAGATCTGTAGCTTCACCTTCTCCCCATTGATCTCCACTGTCCGGATCTTGAAGTCCACACCGATCGTGGTGATATAGCTACCTGCGAGTGGGCACGCGAACACAAAATCGAATTTATTATGAAAACATGGAAACTGAAACGGAGATGAGTCCTGATTATACATCGCTGCTTTGGTCGAGCCCCACACCTGAAAATGTGTTGTCTGCAAATCGCAGGAGGAGACTGCTCTTCCCCACTCCTGAGGAGGAAACACAAGCACAGGAAGAGGTTTAATGTACAGCGGCACAACAAAAAAAAAAAAATACACTATAACAACTCTGCATTTTTGATACTGGCAAGTCTGAAAACACTTTTTTTTTGCACCACAACAGAGCAAGAGTTTTGGTTTCGCATATTATATCCTAGTTAACCAAGAGCAGCAGCACGTGATGACAGCACGCACACGCACACAAAAAAAAAGAAAAGTGGGGGATGTCAAGCTGAATCGTTCCTCTAATCTTTGTGTAAATACAGATTTAGTTCTTCAAGACATAAACACGGATCTAACCTGCTGCACAGTGTACAAGCTGAAGGCTTCGGGTAAGCAAGACTACACCCTACATACTCATTCTGATGACGAAGGTAGCTCTAGAATCTTAATCGATTTAACCTCAGTGAGGCAGACACAGGGAGGCTTCTTAAAAAATTCAGATATGAAACAGTGGAATTCAGAAAGAAATAAGAGTAATAAAAGATGACAGGAGAGGACAAAGAAAAAAGAGAAAGGGACTGAAAATGAGGTTAGTTTATAAATGTGAGGAAGATTGATTGTGAGGTTACAACTGAAAGTTAGGAAGTCACTCTTTTGGCCTGAGGTGGGACTGAACCTGCAGCCCAGTTACACAGGTTATCTATTGTGTTATTGTCATTTCATGTTTGATTTGTCCTCACATAAAAAGCTATCAGGTTCCTGTGATCTCAGCACTACAGAGTTTTGTTCAAACATACAATGACCAAAGCTTCAAAGCAGAAGAGCATTCATCAGCTTTAACATGTCGTGTGGGCCTTTAGCTTGGCAACCCCCCCCCCCACAAAAAAAACTGTCAGGTGTAAAAATATCCAGGACACCTCTGTTGTCAGCCTGTAATTATATCTCTACATCAATGGAGCATAAATTAACCACAGACCATGGAAAAAAAGGTAATACATATCTGATACATGAAATGTTGCTCAAATTTCCATTTAGAGAATGATGTTCATGTGTACTGTGAAATTTTGTATGTCCTCTAACTTGTCATAGGTTAGAGGGTGTTCACGTTCAACTAGGGATTCAGTGAGTGGAGAATCTGATTCCCAGCAGCAGGTCTGACAACAGAACAAGGGCACAAGGTCAGAGCCCCCCAAATAAATAAATAAAAATCTCTGTGCAGCACTGCAAACAGTAGTGCTTCCATGCTGCAGCTGAGGGCACACTGGCCCCTGTGTGTGACATGCAGTGAAGGGCTTGCTGTACTGCCTTGTCTCTCCACTGTGAGAAGCCAGCTGATGGGGCAGTGCCAGGACCGGAGCTGTCAATGAATCCAAAGACCATTGCTCACAAAAGAAGTTCAGCGGGATGAGGCTCTAGCTGCTGAGGGTGGAATACTTTTTTATTTTCCCGCTTTTCTTAAAGCATGTTTTCCACTTAAAAACAAGAGGGGCAAACATTTTTTTTCATATATACACAGATCTTAGTTATGCATCTACCTGTGGCTGTTTGTTCTAATTATTAACATGATAAAAAGGTGCTAAACATAAAGAAGCAGTCAGAGTCTTTGTGCTGTTATACCTTATACACCAAAGGGCACTTTGGTTGACACTAACCGCGGTGTCAGTCTCACTTCACTGTAGTCTGACTAACTAGATGCAAACATGTCTTTGCAGTGCAGCATTCCTCCACTCTCAACCTCCTAGGTCTCACAAGCTAACTAGCTAACTAAATAAATAACAAAACCCATTGCAACATCTTAACCGGACTTAGTTGAATTTACATCTGTGCCGGCAACTTCTTAGCATTTAACCTTCCCGGTGCAGCAAATGATAACTAACAGTTATCAACATATAACCAGGCAAGGACTTGTCATGTTAGCCTAGCTCATAGCTAGCCAACACAACCTAGCTAACTGTAGATACAAACAAAAGGCCATAACTACGTCCTACTACCCCAGGAACGGTATAGGTCACAGTACGTGTTGTGTTACGGCGGTAAAACAATTGTCTAAACCGATATAAGAACAATTTAGGACATTTTCAAGAGATAAATCCTTAGTGTCTGGAGGCGGTATCCGGCCTCATCGGCTGACATGCCCAGCCCGGACACACAACCTCCGCCCTGTAGCTGACACGAAAATATGGCGGATGTGTACGTTTAACACGTAATTTCAGTGCCTAAAAGACAAAATAATACACTGCAAAAGCGCCCGGATGGTACATAGCCGGGTTAAAATAGTACTTCTGCTTCCCCCATTGTAAAAAAAAAAAAACAAGACAAGGCCCACTTCCCGTCCTGCATCCCCGGCGTCGGCTTACCGCTGTCACCGATGATGAGCAGCTTGAAGAGGTAATCGTAGTCCCTGGCCATGCCGGTAGCTGGTGGCTCACCCCCGCCGTGTACCGCTTCTTTGCTCGGTTAGCTGTCGGACTCCCTCGGTGCGTAAAGAAAATCACCAGACCCCAGATCCCCCGGTATAAAACACCACCACCACTAAGGATATCACAAACTGTTAGCCCCCCCGAGCCGGCGGCGTTTTTTCTCGGGGTTTCGCGGCGTCAGCAATCCTCACTCTCCGCTGCAAACAGCCGGAAACTCCGCTTCCTCCTCTGGTGGAGCTGCACCCAACTGTGACCCAGTCTCACTGCGCAGACTCGAGCTACAGCACAGCGGTCCCATCCCATTGATGAACACAAGAATCATGCCAGGAGAAACGCTGGAGAGTCCCGCGGATTCATGCTTCTTTTTAATGCACTGAAAACAACTTAAACCACACAATACTGAGAAGCACGTGTTGTTAAACTCGTAGTTTAACTCCACATTGCAGTAGTTTACAGGAAGTTCAACTAAATTCGTATTTGCATAGAGAGGAAATTCAGTTTGTCGGTTTTGTGTAATCAACTAGAAATAATTTGGAGCCTTAAAAGGGGGAAGACTTATTTTATTTCGCTGTTGTCTCATGGTTTTTATATATTATTTGTATTACAGTAGCTGAATTACCTTTCTCCAGTCTGCTCCACCTTTTATTTCATCCGGATTGTTGCGCAGACACACCAGGCTTCAGAGATTTCCCCCTAGACTGGGGTACCTGTTACTTCATTTAAATATGTCCAAAACTAGAAATTATCCGATATCACTTATAATTTGATGCATTGCCAGCTTGATCATTTCCCCTTAAGTATTTCAAAATACTTATTTGAGCAATTTTAGTGAAAAGGTTTTCATTATGACCATTTCCAGCTCTATAGTAGCAGATATGGGTAATTTAATCTTTTACATAATTCTTATTCATCTTACACTTATCCTTGGCGTTTCCCCTCAGTGCATCCTGTCTGAAATGGACTGTTTTAGCTGCCAACTTAAAGCTGTGTGCCTGAGATAAAGGGTATCTGCTCTCAGTGAGATCACACAGAGCCAAACGTAGAAAAAAAAAGCCTTAAACGGAATTTAGAGTAGTTTAAGGACAAACACCAACCTCATTAACTGAAACTAGCCTCCACTGCTGTAAGAGCATACATATGGCAGAAAAAATGAAAGGCATAATAGTTCCCCTTCCTCCTCTTAATATACAAGTGGAAAACCAATCCTGAAACCTTTTTCTTCAGACATTTAAGGCCACTTGATAATATTTCAGATGTGAATGTACTCCTGCATCTCCTCTAGGCTCTGTGTTCCTGGTTTGGAAAACCTAGACCATGAAGGAAGATTTCAGACCTTGTACTCTGGGGCCTCTGGATATCTGGGGCCTGGATCTCCTCCATACCTGCTTCATACCCTGGTGGACGGGGCTGTGGCTCCCCACACTCCCTAGCAGATCGTTACATGGAGAAACCTTTGGAATACAAGCATGCTGATCCACACAGGTATGCACACAGGTGTACACACGGGTGTTCACAGACGCGGACTACACCTTTCTCGGCTGCTGCCTCAAAGCACATTGTGCGCTGTCTATCTTGCGTGCTGCACAATATCGTTTATTATTTAGTATCTACTGTTATCTACTGCTAGCTAGTTTATTGTGATGGTGCTGTTTTTTTTTGTTTTTTGTTTTTATTATGTTGCTCTTTGTTGTTTGCTTTCTCTTCTGTTTTTTTTCTCCATACAGGTGATCCAGGTGTTTTTTTTTCCTTTTCCTTCTTCCCCCCCTTTGGTTTTCTTTCTCTCCCTCTCTTTCTTTCATTCTTTCTCCCTGTCCTATCCCCCAGTCATGTCTGTCCCGTTTGTAGCAACCGAAAATAAAATAAATTCATAATTATAATAAAGGTCAATCAAATGGACCAATATGGCAAGGCCATGATGATCCACTTGGTAAAATAAATCCGCTTGACATCTTTCTTGGCCTTAAGACAACAATTCTGATGGCTAAAGATCCAAACGGGACACCAAAAAAAATATATATATATATATATATATATACATACACACACACACACAAGTGGAAAACCAATCCTGAAACCTTTTTCTTCAGACATTTAAGGCCACTTGATAATATTTCAGATGTGAATGTACTCCTGCATCTCCTCTAGGCTCTGTGTTGCTGGTTTGGAAAACCTAGACCATGAAGGGAGACTTCAGACCAAATCACCAGAGTAGAAAAGAGAGATGAGGCCACATAGAAAGCAAGAGAGTGGCGAGGTTTTAACTGGAAGCCAAAAGCTTTTGTCTGCTGAAGCTTCAAGAGTAAAATCCAGCAATTGGTGAATCAGAGAACTTGGTGGAATTCAAGTGAGGTGTGACAAAGTCTGAGAGACGCCAACCTGAGAAAAACCAAGCATCCAATATTTAACACACTACATTATGAAATCCAGAACCTTTTATTATGTATTGCCTTTTTACAACTGCATCACTGACATAAGAATGATTTGTGTTTTTATAAGAAGTTGCTTTCCCCAAACAACCGTCACACTCAAAGTTCAAATAAAAGGTAAAGAAAGGGGGGCTCTGTTTCATTAACAGTGGCAATAATTGAAATCATTTTGGTAAAATAAGTAGCAAAACACTGAAATATCAAAACAGATTTGGCATCGTGTCTTCTATTGTTGCTCGGTACAAGAGAACAACCTGTGCATCATATGATAAAATAAATTGGGCTTAAAGGCCGCTAAAACAAGGATTTAAAGTGGGGGGGGGGGAAGAAAAAAGAAAAACGCCAAAAACAAAATTTTCTGGGGAATACAGCCAAAACACTACTCATCTCAGGCTCCCCAGTGTGTCTGAGGTTCTCATACACTGATTTGTTTAATATGTCAGTAAATCTTCTGCTGCTTTCTGCAGATCAGAGCACTTCGTTGTTTAGTCCATCATGTTAGGATTGTGTCATCGATCTCTTCATTGGAGTCTGGCTGGCTGGCGATTTTTTTCAAAGACCGGCGGTGACACTCTGACAGTAGGTCATTGCTTGCAGAGTCCAGAATGGCAGTAATAGTCTGAAATGCAGAGAGAGGAGCGTGTAAAAATGTTTTGCTCTACAGATTACATCTGTGTGCAGATTACAGTAGGGAGTTGATAGTCGCACCTGCATGGTTTCCTCCCCCTGACGAAGCCGTAGCAGGTTGACGATTGTGTGTTCGCTCTGGGCCCGGACGCTCGTGTTCTTGTCCTTGGTGTTGTCCAGCAGAGTTTTCAGCAGAGGTTTGATGAGATTCACGTCCACGGAGGGCAGTGATGGTTCTTTGAATACCCACCACAGCACCCGCTCTGACACCAGTCTGACATCACTAGACTGGTTCTGAAGACACTGCAGGGTCACGCAGACAACAGATATAATGGCACAATACACACTGTTCAAAAAGGTACTCAAAGGAATCATCTTCTTATAAATACACAGGCTTCACAGCAAACACCTGATCAGACTGATATCAGCTTTCATGCTGTGCTTTTAGTGTGGAAATGTACACACTAATCACTCACACACAAAAATAAATGTTTTCTACACTCCTCATTTACAGATGCTGAATATCCTGTTGAGCACACTGCTTAGTCTCTTCCTGGCCCTCACTACTGTGCAGGTACTTTCTCTTAGTGTTCAGTTTTCTACCTAAAGACTAAGAAGAGCTGTGAGCCTAAATAAAACAATGAGCATGAGCTATAAAACCAAAAATGATAATACTACAGCATAACTCTACTACAAGCAACTATGTTTGTATTACACATAATTTTACTGTGAGAAGTATTAATTTAAACAGCTACACCTTTTTCCAACATTACAGTGGGCACGAGCCCATTTTTGGCAACTTGACTGCTCCCACTTCCTCACCTGTACAAATATAGAAATGGGAAGTGGACAGGGTTTGATTCTCTGCTTTACCTTAACAAATTGTGTAATCATCTGCTGGGAAACACCACTGCTCCCCTCTGTTCTCAAATGATGCTTCATCAGGTATCCCATACCTCTGATCCCACTGGTAGCAATGGGAATCTGGAAGAGGAACAAAATGCCACGCATGAGGACAAAAAGAATCTAAGATAAGGCTAGAAGATCGATCAGTGCAGCTGAAATTGCTACAAGGATGACTGACAAGCTGATAAGACAGAGTAACATATTATATGAACAAAGAAACTTAACAAGTAAATTCAATTAAAAAGATATGAAAGATAAAATGAAAATGCAAATAATTACATTAGGAATACATCAATGAGATTAAGAACACACACAGACAAAAAGATAATCGCACGGTGCATTAAAAGGACAAAACATCAAAATATACAATATTGAAAATAGACCAATCAATAATGGATTGGATTTATATAGCGCTTTTCAATGCCACTATTCATTCACTCTCACATTCACACACTGGTGGAGGCAGCTACAGTTGCAGCCACAGCTGCCCTGGGGCAGACTGACAGAAGCGAGGCTGCCATATCGCGCCATCGGCCCCTCTGGCCAACACCAGTAGGCGGAAGGGTAAAGTGTCTTGCCCAAGGACAGGACTAGGACAGATAGGAGGCAATCGAACTGGCGACCTTCCGGTTACAGATGCGCTTCCCAACCCCCTGAGCCACGGTCGCCCCCTCAACAGTAATGAGACAATCTAGAGCAATAGATTGTAAGGTTGTTAGAGCAAGACAATGCTGTGTTTGCAGCCAGTCCTCAGTACTCTGTATCCATTTGCATATCAGTCATGATGAAAATGACTGTGTGGCTCATTGCTATGCAGGAGCACTGATTGTTACATAACTGTACAGTTTACGAGGTTGGGGAACCTACAGTCAGCTGAAACTGGATGTGATGAAATATTTTTCCCGCTGAAAATGCTGTATCCAGATGAAGTGACTAACTTTCACTTACTTTTGGTGCTTCGCTATTTGATAGCCTGCAACCAAATATTGATATTTTTTATTAAAACAACAGGTGCTCTCCACTAATCTGACTAACCACAGACACCATCTCATTAATGGAAATAAAACTATGGTGATGAAGAAGAAACACATAGGTTTAAAATAGTGTCATGCACAGGAAAATAAATCAGTGAGCTCATTAATTCAAGTGGAACATTATTAAAATGTAATAATAACAGCAGGTCCATAGTGCTTCACACACTGGGGTTGCACTGGGAAGCACACCCGGTGTCAAAATCTGCCAAATCAAATGACCCCTTGCGACTAAGGGAGCCAAAAGTAGCTTCTATAAAAAGTTAGTAGTCAAACACACACTGACACCACCACAGTGCAGCAAACAGATACCAGATTCCTCCTTTTTGAGTGTGCGGGGATATTTTTTTCCTTCTTATGTTACTTAATATCTGGATGTACAGAGTATCACAGAATCACTGTATTATGATGGATGGTAATAGTGAATGAACCGGTTCATATACAGCGCTTTTCTCCTCTACTCCAGCACTCAGAGTGTTTTATACAAAAGTATTTCTATACTGAAGGCATGCATGACAACGGTTATATGGGGCCGCTGAACAGTGACAATGACATGAATGTGAAAACACCTATGGAGGATTCCTGTGGCTCGACCTTCATCAAAACATGAAATACTTTGGAGGAAAGGGGTCCAACTCTTCAGAGTTCAAACCTGGAGAATCAGAGTGGAGGAGCACTGAAGCTGTACTGGTGACACCTTACTGCGAGGCATTACGGTGATTTTTCCATTACCGCCTGTCACATCTCAGTTGTTTAATCCTTATAGTAAAAGAGTACATTGGTTTATTAACAGTGGTTTGAAATATATTTTTTGATCTGGTGTTTTTCAGAATTGACTGTGTTACCTTGATGTTTCCATTTCAAACTTTGCTGTCATCCGAAGAGACATTACCACAACAAAATCACAACACACTTCCCAAAATGGCAACTATTTCTACTGTTTTCCAATCTCCCTGTGGGTATCTATGAGTAAACTCTCTGCTCACCCTATCAGCGGTGGCATTGGCCAAGATGGTCTCCGTCACAGTGTCACAGTACTCGTTCCCACACAGCTTCCCGGGAGCAGATTTGACGGCGATGGCCAGGGCCAAGCTGCGACCGTGACGCACCATCCAGTCCACACCAGACACGTCGGCTAAAGAGAGGCAAGACCGTTCATGAGCTCGTGGCATCACTGCTCGGCTAACGCACAAAATAATGCAGCACACAGCAGCAGACAATAACAAGCTGAAGCTTTTTTTGATGCAGATACACTGGACAAACATACATTAAATGTTTTTATAAAAGGATTTTTTAAATTTCAAATTTCTTAGCGCTATAATTATTTCACTCTATAACTCACAATGAGCAGGAAAAAGGACATCTGATGATGGTCACAATGACAAAGCAACACTACACACACTTACAATGAGATCCTGAGAGAGGTGTAAAATAACTTTGCACACAAATACCAACCTAAGACATGCTGAAGTAACACACTCTTCAGCTCCTCCTCTGACAGGAAGGCACACAGCTCACCAACACAGCCGGCTGAGGCCATACGAGTTGCATCCTGCAAGTGCACACACAGACACACACACCAATAAGACAGCCAGACAGAGACAGGTTGTGTGTCATTTATTCTCAAACTGACACGAAGACTAAAACCACCTTTTTAGAAAACCACATCCTCTTTGTCTGACTTCCGTTTTTCTACTGAGATCACAGAGGAAACTCTACTTGTGAATAACTCTGAAATCTGCTTATACACGTACTTCACTGCTAATTACTTTATGTATCCAGTAGCTACTGCAGGTTCTGGGTTGGAAAAAAGGGTTGCAACACATTCAAAAGAAGTCTTTGAGGGCTGCTCGTCATACCTCGTCATGTCCCAACATGCCTAGCAATGTGGTGGTGATGTTTTTGCGGATGGCTGGGTCCACCTTTGATCCGGCCCCCTGGATGACAAACCTTAAGGCCTGGAGCATAGTCTCCCTGTGAACACAAACAGGAGAATTAAACTCAAAGACAAAAGCAAATATTTGTTATTTCATGTAAAAACATGTAAGCAGATATTGTATTTTGGATATAAACACACAGCACAAACTACAGTTTTTGCTAATTATATGTTAAAACTCAACTTCCCAGAAATATGATAGAAGATTTGTAGTAAATTTGTCAGTGCTTTCTGGTGGACAAAGGATGTAATGAGGAACTATTTTTTTAAAGATAAATCCAAACACATTTGCATTTCTGTACTCTGGCTCTCCTTCCATCGTACACTTTTTAGAGTTAAGCTGGTGTCAGGCCGCACTATCAGCTTCTAGTTAATAATATTTTGGGAGAAATGTCTCAGACTTTAATACTGACTCCAAACCAAGCAGCAAATAGAAAACTGAAGCCAACAGAGGCCAGCCGATAAAGGATTTGTTTTTGGACCGACACCAATATTTGATGATTTAAGAAAAAAATAAAAAGATCCCAAATTCTAAATTATTGGCTGATATTATTACTGCTTATGCTTCTTAAGCAGATTTTCCTAACATCTGATGTGTGTACTTATTAATTGCGCTCTGCTCGACACTGCTCAGATCAGATGGTTGTTGCATTTCTTGCAAACAGTGACGCTACAGAGTGCCCTCTGATGGAAAAACTGTGCAATGTCAGCACCCATAACACAACTGAAGAGTGTTTCTCCAGCCTCTTCTTTACTATTTAATTTTTATCAGTGCGGAGATCGGTAGAGTGGCAAATAGCTAATACTGGTCACTAATTTAAGCCTACCGATAAATTAAATAAATGATCTTTATGTTCCTTATTAGAGCCAAAAAGTTACAAAACACAAACGCTGTTGTGTCTACTTTATAGAAGTTAATGTTGAGGATACAACAAGCCTCCACCAGGTTTAAAAAATAAATAAATAAATAAATAAATAAATAAATAAATCATTCTTTCAATGACACGTGTGCCAATATAAAGAGCTGTACTGGCAGCTGGTGTGCCCAATTTATGACTTCTCCATATTTTTTGTGCTCATGGTGCCTTTGGGGGTCTTCATGATGAAATTAAGTGACAAATAAAATGACTTTCTGGGTGATTCAGTCCATCCTGAAGTTTGTGCTCTGTGCCCTGAAGGTTTGGTTCTGGTGTTTGGCAGTAATTAGCATGTAAATGCTTTCTCAGCATATTCTATTGTCTAAATGATTATTCCAAAATAGAGGAGTGAACTGCCCTCTTTAATATACAGGCTATGCTTCATACACACATTTTCAGACTAATGGCTCCCAGTCTGTGCTTGTAACATTAAGACAAAGCAGCATCTTTAATCAGATGATACATTTCAACTTCTCTATTTGTGGAGATAAAATGATTTAAAATATTAACATCACAGGCTCACACATTTTGAAAATTCTGTTGGGGATGTTTATTGTTGCTGATTCTGTACTGAACAATACCAGACTGCACACAAACCTGACTCCAGAGTCCTCGGCATTGCGAATTGCAGAGAGTTGCTCAGTGAAGAGTGGATCGACCTTGGTGTGGATGGAAACCAGCTGACCCAGAGCCTCTGCCGCCCTCAGTCTTACAGCACGGCTTGAATCCTGCAGGGCTTTCAGGAAGGTGGTCTGGAGCTGAGGCAGGAAGGGCTTCAGGGCTATGCCCACCTGGAGGAGGAACGCAGTGCAGAGGTTAGAGCCTTCTGACAGAAACTTTGACCAGCTTTGGAGAGGTACGGTTGGCCATTTTGTCTTCCACCAGACCTTTGCCAGCAGCAGGGTGAGAGTCTCTAATAGAGCAGTCTTCACAGTCCAGGCAAAGCGGTCTCCTAAGATACGAATAAGAGGTCCAGTGATGTTGACTACAGACGGCCGCAGAGCCTCGGGAGACGTCAGTTTGATGACCCCTCCTAATGCTTTAGCCGCCTCTTCTTTCTGTTCAGGGGTGCCAGTGAGGACACCTTCTCTCAGGACTGGCAGGATACAGGTCACACCCTATGTAAGCATCAAGATAAAAATATTAACTGAACAGAGCTGAAAGAAACCAACATTTCCCAATTAATGTTTAATTGGTGGCATATTGAAATTGCTTTTTTGTTCCCCGAACAGTCAAGAATCCACAGATAATATACATACACAATGATATAAACACCTTTTGAAAGCTGGATCCAGTGGACATGTGGTACTTTGCTTTTTTGAAGAACTAAACAACCTTAAAATCAGATTGTTACTGAAAGTGTGTAAGCCAGGTTAAAACACACTTGGCCCATTGCAGTGCCCGCTCTTATTGAGCAAATCAATAGAAAGACCTCCACGTGAATGATCACTATTAATGAGTTTCTAATTATGTGGACACAGTTCATGTCACAAATGTGCCCACTCAAAGCTCTGCTCACTTGACAGAACAAGAACTCAATAGGATGAATGAGCTGCTGTAGAATGACATCACCATGCTGTAATAATGTAGCAATAGTGTTTATTGTGTCAGGCGCTGGCCTCTTACCTTCTTGGGCAGACAGAAACCAGGAAGGTGCTGACCCTTCACATCTCCGGCTACTGATCTAATGTCTCGATGCAGATCGTCGATTAGAGCCAGCTGGCTGCTTGCATCCAGTTTCTAAAGAACACATCAAAGCCACAGTGAGTTTGCATTTCACCTTTGATTTAAAAACAATCAAAAGGTCCACTGTTTTATTTACTACCATATTTTGTACTAGACTATGAAAGCTCATGCAAATGGAAAGAAATTTTTATAGGAACACACCTTGGTGATGGAGTTGATGGTGTCCCAACTCTGAGACAAAACCTCTGGGTTGGAATCGTTAAGAAGGCGGATGAGGCCTGACAGCAGCGTGCGTGTGTGGGCACTGTAGTCCAGTCGGGTGCGAGCAAAGTAGGCATTGAGGATGGTGACGGCAGCCTGTCTGAGGCCAGGATCGGTGCCCCGTGTGGCCTCCAGCAGGTCTTCTATGATGATCCGCTGGCCCACTTCATCCTCCACAGAAAGGATCACCGTCTGACAGCTGCACAATTCCTGGTGCAAAGGTAACAACATCCAGTCATATCATTCAGAAAGGCAGTTTAAAATATGCAGTGTTCACAGTAAAATAACCACCAAAAAGTCTGAGTTAATAGAAGCAACACCATGACATTTTAATGGAGCTCACTTCTTGCATAGATCTGAAAAGTATTTTAGGGTTTAAATGCGTTGTAAATATTTACACCACAAAACTGCAGCTCTTTCTAAATCACTGCCAATACCTTTGTGTACAAAATGTTTTGAAATAAATTAAGAAGGTTTTAAAAGACAGGGAGACCACAGACTGGATAGTAACTGATTTAACCTGGTGATGGTCAAAGCTGTGCTTTAAAAGGGGAAAAAAATAATCTGAGCCTAGAGGGGAGACATGGTGTTCTGGTACGTCTGCAGCTGCATTTTGAATGACAATAAGAGGAAATCAAAGTAGGACATATGGCCTGTTTAGCAGATAAGGATTTTAATTCTCCAGTTGATTTAAAATAGAAGAAGCCACTGAGCAGAACGGGGTAACAGCAGTAGTGCTGGAGTATTGTCTCAGAATACTACAAAGTTAACATATACAGGAGTGGTATCGTATTAAAAAACAAACAAGCAAATAAGAAAAATCTGACCAAAGGACGTTAACAAAATCCTCAAACACAACAGAATCAGTAGGGAAGCTTTATATTTGGAGATTGCTGGTTGTACCTGTGCTTCGTCCTCTGTTCCCAGTTTTCCTTTGAGGGAAGAGAGCAGGGCAGGGAGGATGACTCCTAGATGACGTGTCAGAGCATCTCCAGCCACAGCAGACAGGAAGGCCAGTACTCGGGTGTTTACAGGAGGAGCAGTCAGCTAGCAGAAGCACAGAGAACACTGGATTATAGTCACACAACATAAAAATGACATAAAGGCCTTAAAAAGGAAATCACGTGTGATGCTTTACCTTTGGAACCAAGTAAGGCAGCACAGAACGACTCTTTACTGCCATGACTTGCTTCAGGCCATCCAAAGCAAACTCAGCCGTTTCCTCATCATCCTGCAAAAACATGTTCGGTATGAGATATAGACTAGACTGCAAAGCTTCTTAAATCCTACAGATTTCATATTACATTTTCCCCCTCACTCCCTCACCAGCTGTTTGAGCAAGGTAGGCAGGATGTCATCCAGCGCCTGGTGACCGATGGTTGCATGGAGCTGCTCAAAGGTTTTGGCCGCAGCCTCTCGGACCTCCTCCAGAGGGTCACACAGAGCCTTCCTCACTGTAGGGACGAGTGACTCAGAGAAAACAAGCACCTGCAACACAAGTGTCATCAGATTTAAGGTTTTAAGTTTACTAGAATTTTCAGCTTAAGCTAAAACAGGCCCCACTGCTTGATTCAGAACCATTTTTAATAAATAAAATCATTGTAAAAGTTCCAATTCAATCCCACGAGCTATAATAATTACAAACAGTGTGACTCACAGCGTCTTTACTGGTGGACTTCATGATTTCACTGAGGCCGATGCAGACACCTTGCCTCTCATCGCTCTTGTCAGAGCGCAGGCCCTCCTCCAGGATGGGAATGATCTCCGGGAGAATCTTCTCTCCAAGTTTCCTCACCAGATCACCCAGCGTCCGAGCAGCGATCTAAAACCGTGCAGACAAATGACGTTAACAAAAAGCTCTGTATGACTACTTTCACGTCAAGAGCCAAACAGAAACACCAGAGATCATAAAAAGAGTTAAAGAAAAACAAGCATTACTGTTCTTTTGTCAGGACACGTAGAAGCCAGGAAGCCCAGCAAGAGTGTGAAGAGGGTTGGGAGGATTTCTCTCAAAGTTCTGGGGGTGTTGGACACCACGATCTTCCACACGTGGAGAGAAGCTTGTCGAACCACGAGCTGGGTGTCTGAACGGCCCATGTAGAGGCCTGAGAGGACGCGGTTACGACGCTCAGCTCCCAGAGCACTAATGATAGCCTGAGAGGGGTAAAGGTCAAAGATCAGCAAACAAAATTCAACCAATATCACAGTTAATAGGAAATGAACTGCTGAGAAAAAATATATATACACATTCATACTTTATTAGATGCAGCAGTTCCAAAGTTGTCGTCCTCTGACGCCGTCTCTGTGGTCATCTTTCCGGTTACTCCAGAGATATGGAACAGCAGGTCGCCAAGCAGCTGCACAGAGCTGAATCTATAAACCAACAAGGGCACGAGTCAGCAGGTCAGTAGCTCTATGAGTGACATTTATTGAACTGCCAACATGTTACCGTGCATTTATCTGACCTGATTCTCCACAGGTCATCAAACAGTCCTTGTTCCAGCTCGGGAAGCAGCAGTGCGATGGCGGTCTCAGCGTACATGCTGATGATTCTCTGGCCGGCTCGCAGTGCCGTGTCTCGCACGTACTCGTTCTCATCGGCCAGCGCCTGGTGGACGAGAGAGAGCATGAGGCTGCAGTGAAACACTTTTTTACATTATTATTCATTGTGATTTTAAAATGTTTTACTCTTAGCAGTAAGTAGCTCTTAGTAACCAGTACCTTGAGAATGCAAGGGATGATGGGACCAACATAGGGAGTAAATTTATCTCCAAAAGTGAGCGGCAGGTAGATGAACATCATGATGTAGCCATCTCTGACGTGGGAAGCAATGTCCACCTTGCTGGCAGTTTGCACTACGTCTGGCATTAGCTTGTCCAGCTTCTCTACTCCCAGTCCAGCCATGACCTCAGCCAGACCTGAAAAAGACCGTCACACAAACCACTGAGCTCTTGGCTTTGAGCACAAATCAGAAACACGAGGACAGAGTAGAGAAGAACCCACCTTGTGCAGCTCCTGAGCGGTCCACAGAGCTCTGCTCAGAGGCCAGCGTCTCCATGAGCCACGGCAGCAGGTCGTCAAAGCAGGACTCACCCATCCCCTTAACCATGGCACCCAGGGCTTTAGCTGATACTGTACGAACCTGAAGGGGGAAAGAGAAGGAAACATGATAAAAGATGAAAGGAAAAAATGAGAGGAGATAAAATGAAGTTAAAAAAAAACAAACAAAAAAACAAAAAACAAAACACGGAGTGAACTGCTGCTTCATCGTCAGCTACACACATACAGGATTATTTAAGAATACTAAACACACCTCAGGCACCGGGTCCAACAAGGAGGCCTTCAGTCCAGGAATAACACTGGGTAGGTATGGTGACAGATCCTGTAAGGAGCAGAAGAAAACAAAAACAAAGCAAACAAATCATTAAGAAAAAGCTTTGGAAAACACTAATTTTACTGAAAGGACTACTCTGATATTTCGCTTATCCCCGTGTACCTTCTGGTCAGTGAGCGAGTACATGTTTCCAATGATCTGAGCAGCCATCTTGCGAGTGTCAGTGGAGCGATCCTGGAAGGCTCTCTGGACGATGGGCATGATGAGGGCGAGAGAGGGGGCGTCGATGAAGTGCACAAACTTGGTGTCCAGCAGCGTCTGCAGGCACGTCTGGGTTTTCCTGGACGGGTCGGTGAGAGCATCCAATAGGATGGGGGTGATAGCTGGAAGAGAAAAACAAACTTAGCTGTTAGCATTACTGTACCTACCACTGGTATAATACCAGTAGATTACAGATGGTCGCCCTCCCTAATCCTGGTTCTGCAGGGGGCTTCTTCCTGTTTACATGGATTTTTTCCTTCCCACTGTCGCCAAAGTGCTTGCTCATACGGGGTCGTATCATCATTATCATCGTTTATTTATATAGCACTTTAAAAAACACACAAGGCTGACCAAAGTGCTGAACAATAGAAATATAATAGATTCCATAAGAATAATAAATACGATAAAATAATAAACATAGCGAAAACAATAAAATATAAGTAAATTAAAGTCAGTCAACCACTGAGTCAAAAGCCAGTGAATAAAAATGCGTTTTCAATCTGGATTTAAAAACCATCACTGATGTCGATCGCCTAATGTGAAGAGGAAGATTATTCCAAAGCTTAGAGGCCATGATAGGGAACGCTCGGTCTCCTCTCAGTTTCAGCCGTGATTTGGGGACTGAGAGCAACAGCTGCTCAGCTGACCGGAGCGAATGAGTGGAGACATAGGGCTTCAGCAAATCAGACAAATATGCAGGTGCCAGACCATTTAAAGATTTAAAAACCAATAAAAGAACTTTAAAATGAATCCTAAATTCAATTGGAAGCCAGTGCAGGGAGGCCAGAACCGGAGTAATGTGCTCAAATTTCCTTTTACCAGATAAAAACCGTGCTGCAGCATTCTGTACTAGTTGCAGGCGTGTCAGAGTGCCCAGTCCAACCCCTATTAAAAGGGAGTTGCAATAATCCAAGCGTGAGGTTATAAAAGCGTGGATAACAGTCTCCAAGTCACGCCTTGAAAGAAAAGGTTTAACCTTCGACAGACGCCTGAGTTGATAGAATGACGATTTCACCACCCCATTCACGTGGCCATCAAACGTAAGTGCAGAGTCGATTTTTAACCCAAGATTGGTAATCGAGCTCTTCAGGTGAGGGGTCAGAGCAGCAAGGTCAACATCAGGGATATCAGAGGAACGTTTCGGGCCAAACAGAATTGCTTCCGTTTTACGTTCATTAAAATTTAAAAAGTTTTGAGCCATCCATGACTTAACATCACCGAGGCAATCAAGCAGGAGTCTAACTGGGGAGCTATCAGAATGACTGAAAGGAAAATAAAGCTGGCAGTCATCAGCATATAGATGAAATGAAACTTTGTGTTTACGAAAGATTGCACCCAGTGGCAGGAGATACAATGTAAACAGTAATGGCCCAAGAATAGATCCCTGTGGTACACCCCATGGCAGAGGGGCCACAGAGGACGATGAGGAGCCCAACTTAACACAGAAGCTCCTGTTTGAGAGGTATGATTTTATCCACAGGAGTGCAAAGCCAGAAATGCCCACATAAAGCTGTAATCGAGAGATCAGCAGGTCGTGATCCACTGTGTCAAATGCAGCAGTCATATCTACCGTAGTAGTATAAGCACCACATGTTTACCACAGCCCGTCGCTACCAGAATATCGTTCATAACCTTTATGAGAGCTGTCTCTGTGCTATGAAACTGCTTAAAGCCGGACTGAAAAACATTTGAGAGTTGTTTAGATAATCCATCAGCTGAGTGTGAACAACCTTTTCCAAGATCTTACTCAGAAAAGGAAGTTTAGAGATGGGTCTAAAGTTTGACATTACTGAAATATCTGAGCCTGGCTTCTTAAGTAAGGGGTGAATAACTGCATGCTTAAGGTTGTATGATTGTTGGATTTTTCTCTGTATGTATTATTTGTAGGGTCTACCTTACAAAATAAAGCACCTTGAGGCGACTGTTGTTGTGATGTGGCGCTGTATAAATAAAACTGAATTAAATTAATATGCACCTCGTCATATCATAAGGTGTTGTACTAGATGTACTAGACATTGTTGAGATGATTTGTTCCAGGCACTCAGAACAAAACAAACCTTTTTGGCTAAATATTTTAGAGTGAGCCAATTATGGTTATTTACATTCTGTTTTTATTGTTAGACTGTATTTGGTGCAGCCCCTCAGATGATTTTTTTTCTACTTGCAAACTGCAGATTTTAACAGGTGGGTGGGCTTCAGTGCTCTGAGATTAAGGATATCTGTTCTCATTATTATCACGCAAAGAGTTCAAAAGGACTGTCTGAAGCTGAGCTTTTCATGCTTTGGGCTGAAGTTTTGGCTCACGGAGATTAGCTGTACACTGACCTCATTTGAAACTTTGAGCATGTTAAAGCTTAGCATTCACTGTTGGAAAGTACACATGACAAAATAAGGGAAAGTGCGATATTTCCACTCTAAAAAGTGTATTCAAATTAGGAATGCATTCCTGTGTTAAAAAAGGATTAACCTCATTGCAGCAGAGTATAGCTTTCATTTTATTTGCTCTTCATCGACACTACCTGAAACAGTAGGAGGGAAATATTCAGTTTCTTTGGGTCCATATTTTATGACTGCCTATGAGCAACAAGCCTTCTGCATTGGCAGCTGTGCCTCAAGACACTGAATCACTTACCCAGGATCTCTGGGTTGCGGATGACTGAGCCAATTTGTCGGAGGGCCTGCTGGCCGGCCTTCTGCACCTTCACATGGGAGTCAGTCAGCACCTCCGTCAGCTTGGGCACAATGCTGGGCAGGCAGGAGGACAGCTGCTTGGGTGCACAGTAAGCCATGGCACCCAATAACTCCACAGAACCTGCAGGAACAAGAGGGGTGAGCGACGGGATTGGAGTAGTCATCTGACTGAGACTGATTATTACCCATTTATGAACTCTTCAGTGCTGTTACAACAGCTGAAAACCACACGTGTAACTACTGTTCTCTAGTTACATGTGTGTGTGTGCGCTAAAAAAAACTAGAGCCCATTCTAAATACATCACTATATTCAAGACCTGCTGTGACACCCTTTGACTGAAGATGCGCTTTACCTGCTTTTGTCCTCCAAGACTCCTCCTCCAGGGCCACCAGCAGGGAGGGCAGGACCAGCTTCACCCCATGGGCACTCAGGTTCCTCATCACAGCCTTGGCACAGTCATCTGCAGCCTGGGAGGACAAGCAGGAGGGGTGGTAAAATGTCCCACTTGAGGAAAAGCCTCCAACAACTAATATTTAGACAACAACACGACCTGCCTCTCACCTCTCTAACATACTGGTTCCCGTCTCCAAAACAGAGCAGGAGGTGTGGCAGCACATGGACCACGTAGGGCTCAAACAGTTTTCCCAACATGTTACACAGCATCTCAAAGGCAAACAGCGCCCCTGCAACAAACCAAAAATAAACCGGATGCTCTGAGCTGTGCTAATAATGGTGGCATCTGGTATAAAGAGGATGAATCAAAACCAGACAGTCCAATGACTCGTGAATTCTTGCTGACCTTCCCTGCGTCTGAAGTTTTTCTTATCCTGGATGGCCTCAGTAAGTGTGGTCATGATGTCCTGCTGTTTAAGCGCCAGGATCCCGAGTCCTTTGACCAGTCCAGCTAGCCCGTACGCTGCACCCTTCCTCTCTGCGTATTTGTCGCTCTCAAGCAGCAGCTGAAGCAGGTTTTTAACAATCCCTGCAGCATCCTCTTTGATGGCGGGGACCAAAGGAGGCAAACAGCTGGCAACAGACTCCTGGACCTGGTGAAGGACGACATACCACACAAGATGACGTTGTGAAAATCGGAGTAGTACAGGTTGAGTGGGTAGAAAAGGAGCCAAAGTAGGCCTTTACCTGCTGTGATGGTGTAGAGAGTGCGGTAATAAGCTTGGCCACAATGGGTTTGACTTTGGGGTCGTTTTTGTCCAAATGTTTGGCCAAGGAGCCCATGAGAATAACCACGCTCTGACGCACAGAGTCGTAGCTGGCATCCTGCGGGGCGTTCTTCAAGAACTCCTCAAACACTGGCAGCAGGGAGCTCACGTTATCCTGACACATAAGGAAGGCGCATGAGATGCCGAGGAATACAGAAATCATAGCTGTCTGAAAACAACGTCTAGAAAAATAGAACTGAGCGTTACCTTGCCGTGTGTGTTGAGCGCTGAAAGGGCGGCGTCCAGCATGCAGCGCCGCACATCAGTGTGGCGATCGTTCAGAGCATCGGGAACGAAGAAAAGGAAGAGAGGGGTGACCTGAGATTCATCCAGGTACTGAGAGAGCTTGTTCAGAGCCAGAGCAATGCCACACCTGGGAATAAAAAACATAATCAGTGCACAAGAACAACACTGCATTCAACCACAGTCTTTAGGAACACTTCTTAAGTCCTGATGTTTTCCCATCATTTACATTTGGGTAATACAGAACTGTGTGGCACTCAGAGCTTTTTTTCTTTCCTTAAATTCCATCAGACCCAGATTTAATTACCTGGCCTCCCACTGGTCAGGTGGGGCTTCAGAGATGACTCTGCCCAGTGCATCCAGCACAGGTGGTGGTCTCTTTAGAAGGAAAAAAAGAGAAGAAAGAACCGATCAAAACAAATTTACATTGTTACAGCAATAAAAATCTATGTAAATCGATGGGTGGGACATGTTCTTACATAAAGTTTTTGATGGTAGAGCTCAGTGAGCTGGCAGAGCACCGTGGCAGACTGGTCTCTGTACTGGGACACGGCACTCGACAGAGCGTCAGCTGCTGCAGAGCGGATGGCTTCCTCGTGGTGAGTGACGTCCCCGATCAGCAGTGAGCAGATCTCAGGGACCAACTCCAGACCCAGAGACTCCCAGAGCCTGAGCAGGAGGAACAAACAGGGGAACTGGCCAATTTACAACATTGTTTCTCCACAGCACAAATCAAACATTTTCATCATGTTTTGACTCGAATATAAAAACCAGAATGGTTAAAATGTAAATTATCAAACAATGTTATTGCAGAATGGTGTCAACATGGGACTGAATGAAACATGAACGAACAAACAGACTGAAGAACAAAAGTCAAACATTTTCAGTCAGTGACTGTTTGCAGGAAGTTAGGAACAGGTGTTACATACTTTTCAGCCAAGGCTTGACCTTCCTCCTCAACATCGAATCTGGCAACCCAAAGCCTGCGCAGCAAACTCATCCCGCTGGTGTCTGTGCAGTCTGTAGGCAGGGCAAACTCCATCTCCAACAGCCCCTGAAAACAAACAGGACGAACCGTTAATCAAATGTTGAAACTTAAAATGTTGATTTTCTTGAAAAACGTATGTTTGTTTCACATTTTAATTTGCTAAAATGCTTCAAAAAAAGTTAGGACGAGGCACTGAAAGACTGAAAAACATCTGGCGGAATCTCTTAAAACCAGGTTAATTACATGAGTGTGTATAAAAAGAGCAACCCAGAGAGGCCAAGGCTTTCAGGAATACAGCTGAACAATTAAATTAACTTCATTAATTTATTAAAAGACTAAGTTAATTCAGAGAAATCTGTGGCAGTCAGGGACAAAGGCTCTGAACTGTTCTGCAATGGAAACACTTCTAAAAACCACGGCCAGTGAAATGTAAGATAGAGAGACACAGAGACACTTCAGCAAATATCAAAATGAAGTGATCCCAGGCTCACCCTGAGGGCGGCGTCACGGACTGAGAAGCAGGGTGAAAGCAGGGCGTTGAGTAAGACATCGATCTCTGGCTGCTCTGCTACAGTGCAGCCCTCTTCTCCTCCAGCACTGGCACACAGAGCCGTCAGGCACTGAGACGCCAACACCTGAAACACAAAGTGTGCAAAGTGTCACATTGTGGAGCTACGCAATAATTCTGGAGCAGAGTAAAACAAGACCTAAAAGGTAACATTCAAAATGACTTGATGTCCCACTGAAGCATTAGAAAGGGTCCAAATGTTTGGATACACAAACTAAACTCTGGCATTTACCTGGAGCCTCGGTGCTGCGGTGGAAATGACTCTGGTCAGTAGCAACAACATGCTGACACGTGGAAGCAGCTCTGGGCCGTTCTATGACAAGAAAACAACACAAAGAAATGATACTATGCAGTGTTTGGAAATGTACTCTATATCGTGCAAGTCTAGAGCCACTCTTCATTTTATTTACACTGCAAAGAGCCAGACTTTGTCATTTTTAAAGTGCTCTTGGGCAATAATTCTCCAGACTTTCTGAAGGCCTTTCTTTGGACACTGGCTGTTTTTTCACTTTCAGTCCAGCGCTTGTAGCTGAGCATTTTTAAAGGAAGGTCAAGGGTAAATATGTTGTTAAGTTACTTAACACTGATATATGAATCATGCAAACAACAAAGGCCCTAACTCAAAGAATAAACCTGTGTTGCGTTTACACAGAGTAAACAAATGATTTTAAATTGTATTGTAAAATAAAATAAACAGATCCAGGCCAAGAAAAAAGGGGGATGGGATGTAAAGTGTAATTTAAAAAAAACAAAAAAACAAAACAAAAAACAAAGATTTACAAATCTCATAAACTTAAGATTTATTGTGGTTTCTATAGAACATAGAAAACATCTTAAACTGAAACATTTTATCATTTCTCAAAATACATTTCAGCTTACTCTGAAATTGATGGTGGCAACACATGACCAAATATGTTGGGACAGGAAAAAAACAAACTAAATTAAAAAGTGGTACTAAAAAAAACTGGGCTAGAAGAACGTTTGACAGCTAATCAGGTTAACTTGAAACAGGAACAAGGCGGAAAAATCAATACTGGATACCACACGATCTCTGGGCCTTCGGGCTGCACTGAATTAAAAAGCAGGCACGATTCTGTCGTGACTCAGGAGCACTTCAGAAACTGTTCTCTATGAACACAGTTCACTGTGCCGTTCACAAAAGCAGGTTAAAGCTCGATCATGTAAAGAAGCTCTATGTGAACCCGATCTAGAAATGCTGCCATCTTTCTCTGGGCATAAACTCATTTAACATGGACTGAGGTAAAGTGGAAAACTGTTCTGTGGTCAGATGAATTAAATCGGAAATTCTCTTTGGAAAACAGTGGCGCTGCGTCCTCTGGATTAAAGAGGAGAGGGATCATCCGGCTAGCCATCAGCCTTGAAGCCAACATCCTGATTGTATAGGGGTGCATTGGTGTTTATAGAAATGTCAGACTGTACATCTGGAACCAGGCACAATGGTGAAAGGCATATCCAGATTTTGGAGCATCGTGTGCTCCCATGCAGACAGGATCTATTTCAGGAAAGGCCAACAAGACGCTGCTAAATCTCATCCTGCATCTATTACAACAGCATGACTTCATAGTAGAAGAGTTCACCGACCTGCGTGCAGTTCAGACCTTTCACCAACTGAAAACATTTCAGTGCGTCATATAACATGAAACACCACAAAGAAGTATGGCGACTGTTAAGTAGCTAGAATCCTTTGTCAGGCGAGAGTGAGACAACTTTTAACTGTTGTTAAAAGAACAGGGAACTCTACCCTGTGCCAACTTTCACGACACGAGTTGCTGCCATTAAATACCAAAATGAGCCAATATCTTCCTTGAAGTTGAATATTTTCTCCTCTTAAATGTTTGATATGTTTTATGTGCACTATATGAATAAAATATGGGTTTCTGCATATGATTGCATTCACTTTTTATTTACACTTCACACAGACTCCCAACTTGTTTAGAACTCGCTCTGTGCAGATAACAGCCACCACACAGAAAATGGAATAAAGCCATTCGTCTGTACCTCATCTATGGCAACGTCATCACTGTTGGTGTCAGCCCGAAGCTGAGAGTGTTCATTGATGACCTGCAGTGCTCTCATCATGGTGTTCTCCGCCTCCTCGGTGCTGTCTGAAGACTCCCTGAGTGTAGCGTTGAGGAGAGGGAAGCAGAAGGAAAAGGCAGGAGCAGATAGAGGTGCCGCATCTGAGGAAAAAATAAAAAAATACATATTGAAAGGAAAGGAAGAGAAGGTCATCCCTCTCCTGAACGACGCTTGCTTGACGCCGCCCAACACACACGCCAAGGTAACGCTCAATTCTGGGTTTTTTAACAGTTTGTTTTCTATCATTTTTATGTTCCTCGGAATCTCATGTGCCTGCTTTATGTGCCCGGATAATTATTTTTAGTACCTTATAATTTAAAATTATTTACACATGTATGCTATTAGGGTAATTTATACTTAATAGCCTTGTTCACTACAAGGCCTGAATATATTTTTTGGGTCATTGATGTCTGTTGATAATCAAGAGTACTGACCAAACCTAAATGAACTTCACTGTTTTCACGAAGGATTAAAATTAACGTTAAACGGCACAAACTCATCAGTAAAGTATTTACAGAGATCAGCTCATCTTAGACCTTTAAAGACTGGGACTTTTTTGTTTTTAAACTAGAGCAGGCGCCCTCTGCTGGACGTTTGAAAGAATTCAGGTTTTCAGACCCATAAGGTATGACCATCTTTTACATACTTTAGGTTTGTATTTTCTGCACAGGGAATTGTCCATTATAAACCTGTCTCCTTTATTTGAGCTTTCATCTGAATTATTTTCATCTTTTGGGGGAAAAAATATGAAACTGAAACCAGTTTAATATTCATCACATTCAGCAGTTATACTGTGGTCACAGTGAGCAGCGCTTTAATTTGTGTTCTTTAGATTTTATTCTCATCTTTTAATGTTTTTAATCATCAATGTGGTGTTGGTTCAAGCCTTTCAGATTTATTGACTCACATTCATTTCATTTTGTGAACCACATGTACTCACCGGCAGTCTTGCCCTCTCTCTGTGGGACGGTGTGGTTGTGCAGCAGCATCACGGTGCGGTGAGCAGCTGTAGCCAGGTCCTCTTGTTCCCAGGCCTTATCCAGATCACACTCAGGCTTCAGTAACCGTAAAGTCACATGACCCACAAGGACAGCTGGATGGGGGAAAGAAAAACAAAAGTGATTTTAAACTGAGATGCCAGAAACAGTGTTTTAAAACTACACCAAGACAGACTTTGTACCCAGATGTTGAAGGCTCTTGGGCATGAGGCACACTCCAATATCCAAGAAGACCTGCTGGATGCTTGGAGCAGCCAGGGGGGAATGCAGCAGGGGCATTAGGACCTGGAGGACAGCAGGGAGCTCCCTGGTGATCTGAGCAGGTCTCTCTATCAGAGTGGCTTCCAGGAGACCCACCACACTCTGCAGCTCTCCATCCAGCTGCAAACAGCAAACAGGGAATTTTAAAATGTCACATTGGGGGCACTCTGTTTTAATGACCTGATTTACTGGACAGACTTTAGAGCTCCTTACCTCTTGGAGTCTTTTGCGAGTAGCAGACTCTTTTTCCAGCTGGATTTGCATCATTTCCTTCTGTTTGGTAGTTAGCTGGATCTCCTCTTTGATACCTTTCTTCTTCTTGAGCTCCTGTAACATCAAAAAGGAAATTAACACATTCAAATAGTTTCAAACATTAAGGTCCTTAAAAAAAATAAAAAACAATAATTAATCTACCTCCTGTAACTCCAGTTCAATGATCTGTTCCTTGTATGAGTACGCCTTGTTCTCTCGCTTCATGTTTACTTTCTTAGTGTTTTCCTTCTGGGCACTGCAGCAGGTTAACAGAGGGGAGACAGGAGTGAATAAATGTCCCACAGATGGAGCTCTGAGTTCAGCTGCAGGTGAGTGAAACTGTGCATTTACCTCTGGATGATACTCTTGTCATACAGTTCTCCCTCGGGTGTCAACATGATGGCGTACTCCTCCCTGGTGACCTGAAGCAGTGCCGGTTTGGAAAGCCCTTCAGTGATGTGACTGATCACCCGCGGCAACAGCTTGTTTGGGGAGAGGCGTGAAAGGGAGCCCACTGCATTTCTGACCGCCTGAGGAGAAAGGAAGAAAATAAAAATAAATACATAAATAAAATCACTAAATAATCCAAGACCTTATTCATCACTTAAGATACAAACAGAAAGTCTGCAAATGTACGAGTTTAGTGAACAGTAAGAAAAACTGTTCTTCAATTTAAGATGAAATTAAAAAAAAAAGAAATGCTGCTTTTTAGCTGGAGAGCAAATGTAAAGAGGTGCATGTTTGTTATCATCATCTGAACTCGTCTCCTTTCCTGGATCTAGATGCTACATGAAGCTGTTTCATTCTGTTTTTTCACCATTTTCTACATGAATCTGTATAAACAAATGTGGAATACAAGAAATGAAGCTGTACGATTGTCAAACCTGGTTGTCGGCATCGACTTTGAGCAGCTGTGGGAGAATAGCCTCCAGGTTGTTTTCTATGAACTCTTCAGCTTTCAAGTTCATGGAGGAGAGGAGAACAGGCCAGAGGCCACGGCGAGCTTCCACTAAAAAAGATAAACGTGGAGTGAGACATTTCAGATGCTGCTACCACCACCAAAGCACTATAGCAACAAACCTCGGGGTTATCAAACAGTGAAAACCATGTACCTATAGATGGATGATGAGAAACTATCAGGGTCTCCATAGCCAAACTCTCTGCTTCAGCAGGATCGCCCCACTGGCTGGCAGAGGAGCAAACAACACACAGTGCGTCCAACAGGACGCGAGGGGGCACATAGCTGCGACCCAGCTCAGTCAGCTCTCCGGACTCTGACACCACGCTGTCCTGGGGTAAAACCTGAAAGTTTACAGTATTGTCAGTAAGATAAAAATAAAGTGAGTAGAAAGAGTTAGCATCCAGCCCTGCAGCGGCTGGAAATGATAAGTGATTCTGTACTTTGTGTTTGTTGATGACCACCCGCAGTTCCCCAAGAAGGCCATGAGCAAGACTGGATCCTCCCAAAGAGGAGAGAAGCTTCCTGATTGTCTGCTGTGCTCTCTTCCTCACACGCCAGCTTCGAGACAACAGAGCCGCAACCGTGGCCTGATGATACATCCTACAGAGCGCACAAAAGGGCAAATGTCATTAAAGCAAAACGGGATAAAAGGCAGACTGCGTGCTTCCTAAATAAAAACAACACTAGGTGACTTTTAATTTCAGCAAGTCAGCAAGTTTGGGTTTTGTCCTGTTTACTTCAACAACTCTTTTGGAATTGGGGTTGTATCTATATTCCAACCAAACACTGCCATGGGCCAATATTGCCTTCCAGACCTGTATCTAAATGACAGACTGATGTTTTTCTGTTGTTTCCACTTTTTTACTGCTTAAATGTTAAAACATGGTATGATGAAAAGATTTAAAACAGTTTTTTTTCTTATTAAGATTTGTTACTAGCCTAAGGGGAATAAATAACAGCAAGAAAAACAAACTACAGGGATCAAGCATCGCATGTGAAGACTTTTTCACACAACAATTTCTTGCATTTAGGCTCCTTCATACAGTAAAAGCACTGCCCCAACAGTATTAATACCATGGGAATATGTAAAATAGCATAAGCAAGTTGTGTAAGGTCCTACATTTTAAACCCTATTTCACTGCCCACTAAAAAAAAAAGGTACCATCTCAGGTTAAAGTTAACATATGTTTCTGGCTATAACTGGGCTGATATCAGTCAGCTGATGTAGACACTGACAGCAGATACTGGTATGCTGTCAATAAGTGCTATCATCAAAAGCCTTTAAAGCTTTTATTCAATCTTTTCAATCAATCTGTATCAGCCATAAAGAAGAGACATTAGAAAGGCTCTAAGTTCACCTTCACCTTGTTAGAAATATCAAAAAGGGCACACGATGTGTGAGGACAGTATTTTGATATCTAAGTGTTTCTGGTGTGAATGAACACTGAGGTTAGACTCACTGTGCTTTGCTGCTGTTCAGTCTGTGGGCATGATCTAAAAACAGCCGTTCACAGAGCTGCAGCACTGTGAGCAGAGCTAGAGACAGAGTGCAAAACAGAAATGAGACATTTTTTAAATCGCTCATAAGCAACGTAAAACTATATAACAGCATTTTTAAAATGCTCTTACTTTCTTCACTGCACTGGGAGAGGAACTTCTCTGTAGTGAATAACGGCTTCTTCTCATCCAAGATCAGATTCCAAAAGCTGGTGAATTTGGTCTCTGCAGGGACAAAAACAGCCTCTGTCACTTCATATTCTCTTAGAGGCTCTATAAGTGACAAAAAGCCACAGCTGGAACAAAAGCCTCACCTGTCTGTGTCTCCAGCAGAGCCAATCGACTCAAGAGAACAGACGCCGCCACGCCTTCCGCAAGCAGAGCATGCTGGGAGTTCTGCGCTGCAGCTTTCTCAATTGTCTGGAGCAGCAACGGTATGAGGTCTGAGGCTTGGGCCAGAGTGTCACCTGGACAACAGACAAACAAGGTTTGACTTCCTTTAAGCCAGCTGCACACGTGTGATGCAGCATAATGTCTCCTTGCGTCTCACTGACCTTTGAAGGCCCCCAGCATGGCTTGAAGGTACGCATGCCGAACCAGAGAGGTGGAGGTCTTCAGGGTGAATGCCTTCTTGAACCAATCCAGCAGAGCGACGGGAACTTCCACCGTGAGGCGGTTGCTCCACTGGGAGAGCACAGACACTGCGTGCACCAAGGTGCCCTCATGGACTAAACAAAAGAAGGAGAACAACAAGTTTAGAGTAACCCTGGATTTTGAGCTCACAGACACACAGGACCAAGAGAGGAAGGTGAGGAAGATGAGCGTTACCTTCCTGCTGTAAATAGGGGATGAACATCACAGTGACTGCAGAGCTCAGAGTCTGGTTGGAGGCTCCTGACACGGTATGATGGCTGCAGCTGGCAATGCCTGCAACATTTAGAGCAAATGCTTGCCTTTCTTTTCTCATGTTAAACAGCCAAGCTCATAAATACAAAGTGTTTGAAAGCCTGCATACCTGACAACACACTCATCTTTTGGGCAACAACTGTGAGCTTTCCTTCAGATCCTGCAACCACAACAATGCTGCTTCAGCTCAACAAACCCAAACATAAAAATCTTCATTATTTGGGAAATAGTTAGTTCACCTCCGAGGATTTTGAAGAGATGTGTGACGACATCCTGCACAGCTGTGGGGTCGCTGCACTGCTGGGCCAAGTTCTGCACGGCCTGGACTGCTCCCTCCATCAGCTGGGCATTATTAGCTTTCAGCTGACCTGCAACACAAAGCACAATGATACCTAAAGCATAGCATCGCACAGGCTGAGTGTGTGGTTTAAAATCACGTTGCTCAAGAAATAAAGAGCACCAGCCGAAGCCTTACTTGCGAGTGCCTTTCCGATATCCATGGCATACTGACTGAGGTCGAGCGTTACAGCAGACAGCAGACAGGAAACGGCTGCAATGACATCAAAGAGTTTGGTTGTTTTTTCCCCATTTGCTGCATGAGCCTCAGACAGGTGAGGATTAAACACTATGACCAAAAGCTAAAGGCAGCTCACTCTGCATGGCGTTCTCCGGGCTGCGGAGCATCGTCTTCTGCAGGGTAGGGAGCAGCGTCTCCTTAAACTCAGGGTGAGACACGTGACGCAGTAATGAAGTACTTTTGTCCAGAATGTGCTGCTGTGGTTTCGTCTTGCTCATGAGGACCGATTTCACGTACAGGTCCAGCAGCGCGCTCTGAAAGAAGCACACAAAGAACATCAGGGTACAAAGAGATATCAGAAAGAACTGCTAAAAATGGAAAATAAATTTAAACTCACCCTGTGTTTCTCTATAGTAGCGTTGTCCTTTTGAGCAGAGCAGAAGTCAAAACACACCCCCAGCAAAGCCAGAGTCGTGGGGCTCTGCTCCAGAGTCAACAGGGTGCTGATGTACTGATTGACCATCCCCGGGTTCTGGTAAAGAGAAATGACTGTTAGAAAACCTGTGTGAATCATCAAATGGCTAGATGGCTAAACCTAAAAGCAGTTGAAGTTTCTGCAGCCTGTTCTACACCATATTTATATCAATGTCATGTTCAGTGGTAACTAAATATTAAAACATGGAAGAAAAAAAACCTAAAAGAAAAAGAAGTGACTTATTTTTATAAACACACTGTCTTTGTTTTAGTGGAAAAAAAATGGGAAATAACAAAAAAACAAAAAACCAAAAAAAAACTGAGTATCAGCTTTGCTGTTAGCAAAACTGTTGTTTTAAACATCTGCATCAGCCCAGAATTTCACATTTGGTCCATCTCGATTATTGAACTACAGTTACTTTTTTGAAATTTGACATTAAATCAAATAGTGAGATAGTTTACATATCATTTATCATGGTAGTAAGAAATGACCAGCTTTCTATAACAGTGTTAAATACGTGCAGCTACATCATATGAAAACACTTCAGCAGTACACAATCATCTGGAATATGATATTCAAATTGGCCATTTTTATGTGTTTGTGAAGTCTGGGTTTTTAACTACAACTTATCACCTTCACTGTAGCCTCACTGTGTGTGCACACGCACGCTAAGTTATGTTGAAATGAACCCACGTAAGCAAAGGACAATTTCTGTTTGTGCATGCTGAGCTAATGAAATCAGCTTCGCATGCATAATTAAAGCCATAACAAACTGTTTATTAAGTGCTCTCTGTGACAGCTGGCATGATCTGGTGCTTGTGAATTTAATAAACTGCACCTTTAGGTGAAGTGAATGAAAGTGAGATGTGAAAAAAGCAGGTCAGATCCAAGAATGTGTTCTAACTCACTCCCTTCCACAAGTGACTGAGATTCTTGAGGCTTGACTTCTTAGCGGTGGCCTTGGCTCCACCCACAACCTCAGCCACAAGAAGACTCTGAACCTCCACCTGAAAGAGAAGCCAAAACACCCAGGGGTGAGACCAACATCCAAGTAAAACCTGTGCTCTATTACAGGAAGCAGGTTTAGTGAACAACTCTGAGTTTGTTAACCTTGAGATTTGGTTTTCTGTTCTAGAACGCGAGCTAACGGACTCTGTGGACTCAGCCAGCTCGCATTCAGGTTTTCTTCCTCCCCTCCTGGTGCACCTGAACCAGCTGACTGATTCATTCATTTCCTCATTCATAAAGTTTAAAAGCGCACATTGGAGTGGATTCACCTGCAGACCTTCATGTTTTTACAAACACTGAAGTCCCAGGTGGATGTAAGTTTGCTTGATTTTTGTATTAAAACGAGTGCCTTCTAAAAGGATGGAGACAGCGACTGCAGCACAGATTTATCATCAGCTCAGAATAAAATTTCAGTTTCCATGTTTCTGACTCTGTGGACAATAACACAGCTACTCCTGTCAGCTGTCCCTCACTGCAAACAATTATTGTATCTTATTGCAGCATTCACAGTTTAAATAAAACATCTCTGTATATGAAGCTTTAAACAGTCATTTGTTGTGTTGTCATCACTCTGGTGGAAAAATGTCCGTTACAGGTGGATCTCGGACGTGTGATTATTTCAATGAAGATGAGGCTGAAATTAAATTAAATGATTTTAAGACTCTACAAACTGAACAAAATGTATTTTAAATGGACGTTTTAAATGCAGCTGCAGACAGTCTGAGGTTTAAAAATCTCAAAAAGTTGAAATTTGTTCACAGATTGAGATTCAGCCATTAAATGGCTTCAAAGAGCCTGAAATTTAGAGTCTCAACTTTAACATATTTTCAAGTGAAGAGCACCTAAATCACTCCCAGTGAGTCGACCCAGAACCAGGACAGGTAAAAGACTCTGTAACAGATCAGCAAACCGTGTCCATGTCAGAGTCCACTTGGAATGCAGGACGGATGCTAAATGGATTCAGTCCGGATCAGAACGTTTGCTTTTACTAATAAAACAGATTCTGTCATCTAAATTTGCTCCTGTCAGGTAAGAGCACAATAATTCGAATATAAATATTAAATGTCAAACTAGGACTCCATCTTGACCTCATAACAAGTTCAAGTTGGGTAAATGACGGCCACAGACATAAATTTTACATCAAACTTTTATACAGTCTGTGATGATGTCAGAGGCCATCATGGTGCAAGCTGATTAAAACTCTTTTCCTCCTCCAATTTTTGAAGATAGATATTGGTCCACACTGATGTGTTCCTCTGCTCTTTACCCTCAACTTTTATATTTATCCGTTACCATGGTGAATTGTGGTATTGGAGCTCCATTGATGATGGCTTTCTTTACGTAATTATGCGCTTAACTAAGGGGAACAATCTTAAAATTGAACTTGCTCTGATCAGCTGTTTCAGAAAGAGAAACTAAGAGCTGCTGATGTCAGACTTTATTTTTAAACTCAGTTTGTTGACCATGCTTCCTGGAATATGGCCCTGGTCTCATGCGAGCAAATCCTGTTGATAAGATGTTTAAATAATGCTATTTGTCACAAAGAGAAAAGAAAAAAAAAGAAAAGAAAAAAGCATTTTCACTGACCATTTTCTTCCAGGTTGGTCCTTCTCTTTTCTCTGGGGCAGAGAACACACTGGACACTAAAAGGCAGGTCCAAGACAGGCCAACGAAGGCGGCGGAGCCTGTGGCTTTACTGCAAATACAACAAAGAAATCAACCAGAACAATATGTAAACAGAAAAATGACATTTTTCCACAGTGCATCCAAAAAAAAAATGGAAGAACACTTCAAGTTTTCCAAATTTGAATGGAGATGTGAGAACCTTGGAAAACAAAAAACAAAAAAAAATAACAGCACGTAAAACGCAAGTTTTTATGGTAATGTTGAAGGAGGCTATCCCAATTGTCGTAGGGCAAGAGGTGGAGAAGTTGTTAGTTCAGGACCCCAGTAGCACACTGGAACCCATTACCTTCTTGCTGTGAGGCGGCAGTAATTCCCAGATGGATAAGACATTACAGAATACCTACAGTCAAACATGGTCATGGCAGCAACATGCTGCAGGAATGTTGTTCTGTGACAGGATCACACAGATGGAAGGATGGATGCAGAAAAATACAGTGAAAACTTTTCTTCCAGAGCGCCCCAGATCTCACATTTCAGAAACTCAAGAATGTGAAAAGAAAGCAGTGTCTTCAAAAAGCTCTGGACTGCTGCCCTGCTGTGTGCTGATGCCCTTCTCAAAGGTTTAGAAAAAAAAAAATCCAAGCTTTTATGATCCAAGGCAACTTTAGGGCGTCGATGCTGTCAATGGCTTCACCCAAGCAAAGAACCTAAATATTCAGTTTTTACTTTTCATACACTTAGAAAACACTCAAACCCTCTTGCCATGTCAAGAGGATTGTGGAGTAGTGTGTGCAACGAGAAAGCGAATAAACACTATTTACTATGCCATAAAGCAATGCACCCACATTATTTTAATTAAAGCCGCTACACTAAGTTACGGTATATAAATTATGTTTACTGTGCCAGGCAAACACAGAAAGATTAAAGATGTTTATGACTCTTCTCTTCTGTAAGTCTGTAAAACCAGAAATTTATTACCAGTGAACATCTGCAATGTTTAAAGCCAACTAGATGCACCCTGAAGTTTGGGTCATTACCTGGGCTCTCCAGTTTTGCTGATGACTCCACTGTTGAGCAGGCAGTGGAGCAGGCTGGTTACCAGGATGTCAGGCTTACTTTCAGCCAGCTGGCCAATAACAGAGAGCAGCTCTCTGCGTGATGCAGCATCCCTGAAGAGCGCACACAGAATAGAAAGTGTTGAAACCCCTGACAACAACTGAGTGTAAAGATTCACCTTCACTGTTACAGATGATGTCAGAAACCCACCGATATCTGTGTGGGGTGAGGCAGAAGAGCTTGCATAGTCCTTTAATGGCGGGCTCTGGTAACGCTAAAACAAAAGCATTTTACAGCTTGTTATCGTTTACTGAAGACCAAAAAGTGGAGAGATTAAAAAAAAAAAGACATAAGCTCTCACCTTTGCCCTTTATACACCGTTTCAGGTCTCCGAATATCTCCTTACGCTCCTTCACGCTGGCTGTATTCACTTTCACAGCAAATTTCTTCAGCGTGTCTGAAACCTGAAGCAACATTCACAATGAGAAAGGAAAACGTGACAGCAGTCTTGTGTAAGAGCTAAAAAATTTGCAGCTTGTGGTCATGTGAGGCAGAGGAGGGGGGTTCAGTAACACATCAGAAAATGGGCTTGATAAGAATACTTGGGTGTGTTTTTTATTGGATGGTGTCTTAAATGACTGCTGAACTTAATTGTCAGCTCTGCTCTGTTAAAATGTTTGTCCCTCATACTTGAACGTTCATGTCAGAAGGCTATGAACTTGGTCGGAGACGATGAAAACAAAAGTTTGAGGCGGTCCTCTGCTGAGTACCGACTCGCTCCTCTGCTCTCGTCAGCTGCAACAGCTCATCCAGTCACACTTGATGCGACGTAGCACAAAGCTAACGGCTTGCTAGTTAGCTGCTGTAGAGGGCCGCTCGAGTCTCGTGGCGAACACCGAAACCCGTCGAGATGTTCAAATAAATGGACCCCCAAGACACCACCATTTTTGTTTCTGCCTCACCTGAAAGCTATAGTAAAAGTAGTTAATAAAATCCTGCCACACAAACCTGCGTGTCCGCCGCCATCTTGCCGGTCTTGATGCAGGAAGGACTTGTTAGCGCCACTTCCGGGTCACGGCGGCTACGTATGCTTCTGCTGCATTCTTGAGAACTGGGAAAGTTCAAGTTCCAATCTAGTAACAAGAAAAATCATAAAGAAAACACAATATTAATCTGTAACACCTAATTTTGTAATTGCAAACTTTTATGCACGAGGTACTATGAATGCAACCCCATAAACCCACACGCACCACAACTTAAACCGCACTCAGTCCTGTTTTCTTTATAATATCAAACACACAGTTCCATGTAAGATAAGCTTCTGTACGCCCTGCCGTCGTCATGAGCTCAGGTTATTACTCTTGCAGCTATGAAACCCCCTCTTTATATAAAAATTAATTAATTAATTTAAAAAAAGATGCCACTTTCAGCTGTTCCCTTGTCGCCACAGCAGATAGCTCCTTGACTGATTTGGCGTAGTTCTCCTGACGCAATCGCGAAGGAAATTTGTGTCTGCGATTGAACAGTGTGTAAACCACATTTATTTTCTTTTTAACCTGTGGTGTGAGTAAGTAAATGGTGTTGGGTTCAAATCTTTTTCCTAACATAAGAAAGAGCAGTAATAACAGCAACAAAGTCTTGAAAGAGCAGCAATAACAATGATGTGTGTTGCTGCAGCAGCTTTATCCATTGTAAATCATTGTCATCGTCATGTCCCCTCACAGTTTTGTTCTCTCCCGTGTCTTGGAGTTGCAGAAAAATTCTAGTTTAACCTCACATGTAGATTTAGGCGGTTAGAACTTCACTGTATGATTTTGTAAAACCTTTGTATGCTCAGATGAAGTATGTGTATGTGTCAGCGTGACTTTGTGAAAACTGCTTAGCTTTGCTTAACGATGTTTCGCTATGTTATCTGCTAACTCTTTTGCTCTGAAGGAGAAGAACAGTTGTGTGTAGGCAAAGCTGGCATGACTGTGAATTGTAATGTTTGATGTGTGTGCTGGCTCTCCTGCGCGCAGTAATAAATAGCTTGAACACAGCCTTTTCAGTGTTTCAGACTTTATTTACAAAATCCCGCGACAGGGGGGGATTAGAAAATTGTTTAACATTTGCATTTGGTAAATTTCACAAAGACTATGTCAGATTATAAAAGCTGTTCATTTTTTAGCTTTAACATTTTCTCACATGATTTTATGTGTCCTCTAATTAATTTATACAAGGCCGTTATTGCTATTCTTCCTGTTGTGTGTATCTAACTTGTGGTGTTTGACTTGTATAATTTATTTATTTATGTATTTTTTTTTTTTTACCATTTGTCATTTTAGTGTTATTTAATTATTTCTTTTGTTGTTGTTGTTGTTTTTATTTAATTATTTCTTTACACAATGGAGTCTCAAACTGAAGAAAAATTCAAGTCCACTTACTGAAAGTCTGTTCATAACGTTTCACAAAGCCTAAAGATAAAGGCTTATGCTATGAAGACAAAGTGTAAGGAAAGATGCATATGGGCACATATTTCACTGCCATATGTAAATGTGGGTATGCTGATACTGAAAACTGTAATGTGTTTTCTTTTTTTTAAGTGTAGTAAAATGAGAATCAGGGATAGGCATATATTGTGTTAATAAGTGTGCAAAATTAAACGATTAATACTGTTAATATATAAATAAAAGTGAATCTATTCTGCTCATTCAAAAATCCATATTTTTATTTATTTTCATGATTCAAACTTAAAAACAGACCCTTATATTTATCTCTCAAGTAATGACCATGCTGTAGTATTGCTTGATCTGTGGTTTCAGTCTGTTGTTAGGTGGTTGCTAGGTAACATGCTAAGCATCATTGATAAATAAAATGACAGTTATCATGTTATCACTGTAGGATTATAAGATTATTGTTATAAATTAGATGTTGCCATGAACATGCATTTATAAAGAGCTGCAGATACAAAAGAAAAAGCTTCAGATGTTGTAAGTGGTTGCTAGGCAACATTACAAGATCATAATATCTGATATAGATTAGAATCTTCTGGTGAGCAAGAAGCTACGTGCCAATTCTGGTTGCTCAGTTCCTTATCATGTAGGAGGAGTTCAGAGGCAAATATACAGAGATTCCTGACCCAGTTTGCTATAAAGCACATTGTGTTGATAACATATTTTATTCCCAGGGAAACTGTTGTCAGTCAGCTCTCACGGTTATCCAGAAATGATTTTGGTCTAATGAGCTAACAAAAGAACACAGAATTGGTAACTTTGACATGCAGACTGTTACACAATCATTAACCATAATAACGCAGGTACCACAGATTCTAACAGCATAAACTCCAAGCACAGTAGTGCAGCCACAGTGAATCGTGTGAACATATTACAGCTCTAAAACAATCACCTTTCACCTCGCAATATCACTGTCTGGCCTCGCTGCACAGCATGTCTTTGTAATTTCCTGCTAGAGTGAAGGTGACACATGCCTACGCATCAGTGAACTGTAAGAGTAATCCACTCTTTTATTAAATGTCCAGTTACAATATGTGTGTGTGTGTGTAGGCTAATGTTAATATCTTCATGGGGTTTCTATTATTTGGTTACAGACTGACAGTTAGTAGTAACAGTGAACATAGTTCTTATGTTAACAAACCAAGTCACCTGATTATTTGGAAAGTTCCACACACATATAAATATTATGGTTCCACGGAGGTTTTTGGCCTCTACCTAGCATGTTTCTCTAAAATGAAAACATCAGTCACCAGGGGTCACTGCTTTCTCTAATACTCTTCGTTCTGACTACAGATAAACAGAAACTGTCTTTCCCGTTATTGAGGGCTCCAAGCTCAGACTTTCAAATTATTAACAATACGACTCCAAACATGAGACGGTCAAGGAGTGAATCTGTTCTCCATCCACATGTGCTGGTCACATGACATACTGACATGGCACGTGGAGACCTTACATTCTGTTTGTAAGTGCAACATGAAGAAGAAATCTGGAGATTGTATCTGAGCAAAGAAAAGAAGAGCAACCTGACACTAAAATAAACCACTCAAAAATAACAAACACAAAAACATTTTAATGATTGTGAGGACAGTAAGTTTTACACCTAAACTTATCACATTTAGACATTTATTTCTCCTTTCCCACGTGGAGTTATCTGAGGCGGATACATATTTATAAAAGTTTGGCATCTGTTCTGTTTTCTTTCATCTCTTGATCATCTCTGAGAGATGAATGGGCACTGCAGCAGGAGCCTGGTGATATTTGATTAAAAATACTTGCAGTTTTCCTTAAAAAAAAGAAAGGGGGCAAAACACAAATGGTATCTACTTAGTATGTAGATACCATTTGAATAAATATTCATGGCAGTGAGATTTCACTGGGAGGACAGTGGACCAGTTTCATTCTGTTGATATTCATCCAGTGAACTTATAAGACTTTAAATCCACCTATAATCTCTTGGTGTGGGCTGTTCAGTGTTTTGAAAACATCACCTTTTAAAGAAGGGAGTCTTTTAAAAAGGAGAGAGAAAAAGCAGCTGAGCAACCCACGGTACCATATCAACTTAAGGCGTGCAGTAGAGTGAAGAACAGGAATTATCCTCCATAAATATGTCATAGAGAACAGTTCAGGCAAGATGCTGGAGTTCCACAGTTACAGTTCCTCTCCTCTTCCCAGGTGCTTTACCTTTAGTCACTTCCTTTGGTGCTTTGAACAATAGCAACGATTATAAGACTCAGAATGATGAGTCCTGCTACCACCGCAACTGCAATAAGCACCACTTTCATCTTCTTGTTCGCCCATCTTTTCTGTGTCTTCACCTGGGTGGATGTCTTTTCAAACTTTTTACTCTGCGAAAAACAAAATTAAAAGGTTTAAGATTTTGTTCTTGTATAATTACATTTCTAAATGTCTAATAGCTGTGATCACAAAGATAAAACCCAGAACTGACACGCTCATGCCACTTCCAAGTAAACGTATCACGTAAACAAATCCAGAGGAAGTCCTTGTATCTTTAGGTCAAACGAGTCACAGACTGAAGGTCAGCGTGTTTTTCATTAAACAGGAAAGTACAAGCAAAATGGAGATTTCGATATAACTGCAGCAATCAGTGCTTTCTTATTCAAACCTGTTAATGTTAAATCCACAGAGATTTGCTTTATGTCTCAGCTTTTGATTTTTTAGCTTCTTTCATCTTGTTTTCTCTTTAGGGCCCACATATTTCTGGTTCAGTTTGATCATATTTTTTCATCAGACAGGCATACATGAAGTGGGATAAATGATTTTTCGGGGTGTTTTTATTCTAATAGTTCTATTGAACTGGATCGATTACATTAACTATATTATAACCCATGATTTAAAGTTGCCTCCAGGTGTCACCTTTTGGCAGATTCTTTTTCCTGTGTTGTGGTCTGAGTGCAATGCAAATGATCTGGTGCTGAGTAGGGTGGTAGTAATGTCAGTGAGCAAAGCTGTGTAAATGCAAGCTCTGGACTGAAGAGTTTTAATGTTTTTGATTTAGCTGATCCCAGTTTTGTCAAACTTGCTTACTTCTGTCTGGGGTAAGCCTGTTCCTTTTTTGTATCGGTGAGATCCTCTGTAAGAATCTATGCATTTTCTTTGAAACACATAGGAACCGAACCTTGTTTTTTTCACAGTCTACGATATTCAAAAGTAGCTCAGTGTGCTTCTTGAACTTCAATTTGTCTGTCTGCTTTTTTAGTTCTCCCCCTGGCTCTTCACCAGTGTCATGTAACGCAGCCAATGGGGCAATGTGGGAATGATGCAACCTTGCTGTTGACCCCTGGAAGGATATTCATACCCAGGGAGACCAGCTTGCTTCATTCATCTTAAGAAACAATAGGAAATACCTTTCTAAATATAGCACCATAAAACAGAATCAGGATGTAAATCGCACATTTGCTTTCCTCTCCAGCTCCACCTAAAGCATATTTATAGACATCAATGTGACATGTCTTAGTATTAATCCAAAGGTGCTTGTGGAGAGGGGATCTGTGTGCCATTTGCCCCAGTTATTCACCTTCAAAATAAAAGCCAAAGACTTTTACAAGGAACATATAGGCAAAATAGAGCTGTGCTAAGAGATGATGCTTTTCCACTTGGACAGTGTACCTCTTCCAGCAGCAGATCAGCCCTGTCTTCAAGCTCATTGAGTTTGCCAGATCTTTCTTCAGCTTTGTTCATGTTTTGCAGCATGATGACTTTCACCTCCTCCACTTCCTCCTGGGTCTTCTGCAGGTGGCTCTTCCCGTTCTCCTGTCCAATCAAAACACACAGTTTGATTAAAACTAAACCAACCCAACCTCCTAGGACCCTCACAGGAATTATGTGCTCACATTATTTAAACTTTCTCACGGTGAGATAATGACAGATGTCAGTTGACACACAAACTGTGAGGCGCTTTTTGTGTTTGGATAAACAGAGGATCTCAGTGAGCATGCCCACAGTGACTGTGGAAGTCATCTGTGTAGCCAAAAAATGCAGGTCAGCGCACATCCTTATGTCACAACTAAGATCAAATTTAAAAAAAAGAAGAAAGTCACAAGATTGGATTTCTAATTTGGATGACTCCAGTTTTTGTTCCTGTTGTGCGTCACTTTCAAATATGTGCTATCATATTTAAGGAGACCTGTTATGCCCATTACCAAGGGTATATTTTCATTCTTTGACTCTGTTAGAGTAGAGCTTCATATCATTCATGGTCAAAAATAATCCTAATTTAGTGTCTTTGTGCAGCCCCTCATCTGCCACCAATACACAATTTTAATCTCAAGCATCTGGTTCAATTAAGGTTAAATAAATTAGATCGAGAGTTTAAGAGTTTAAAACTATACTTCTACCTTGCTGTTGCAGAAGTCACTTATCTTATAATGTCTCTGCTTAAGTTAATTAAGAGCCTCTACCATTGTAACTGTATATATGAGAGAAAGTAAGAAAAATAATAATAGGTCTCCTTTAATGGAGCTGAGACGTTTCAGTGGGCTTTTGTGGAAATTCTTTTTTAAACAGAACAAGTAGCAACACTGGATGTTTAGTTACTTCTAATTCTATTACTATATTACTTTTATTGGTGTCGTTTTTTTGTAAACAACTTTTGAAAAGAAATCGAATCAAACATTAAGCTGCCAAATAAAAAAAATGGCAACCAGCACCAACAAGATCTAGGCTGCCTGATACAGGTCAGACTGGCATCTTGTTTTATAAACACAGCAGCACTCTTCTCCACCCGTCACCTGCTTTTCAAGCGTGCTTAAGCAGGGATATGTTAATTGTTAAACTGTATAGCTACAAATATATTTCTGGAAGCAACTCACAGAACAAACTAACTTACACAGTAAAGCAAACACATTCTGACATGTTAAAACTATTAAAAAGAAAACATGTTGCCACTCAGACTGGTACCAGCTGTCTATTAGACAGCAAATGAGCAGAACAACAACAAGAGGGATGATTTTCAAGGATATTTGTCAAGTCAAATTATCCTTGAACTACTTTCAAGGATAGTTTGACCAAAGGGCCATTGGTATCCTGACAGCTCTCTCCTTCACCTTCGTCCTCTGGGGCGTGAGAGGAAACTGACATCTCAGATACTGACAGGAACAGGAAACTGACAGACAGAGCAAAACAAATACGCCTCAGCACCTTGATTCACTTCACGCTCAGCTGTCTGTTTCTCTAAAGGCTTTCGTAGCCCTCCCATACTGCGGTCTGCTTTTCATTGGACCTGGCTAAGAAACTTGCATCTCACCCAGCAATGGTGACAACTGATTTATGCTGGGCTTATCTCATCCTGGGCATAGCAAATAGCAGCTGAACAATGGTGTATGTTTAAAATTCAGATGGCGGTGTCTTGACACAGGAAATGCTGCCCATTCCAGTTCCCCTCCTTGCTTCCTTCCTTCCTTCCCTCACTCCCTCCCTCCTGCCTGCCCGCATTCAGGTACCTGATATTATCCCAGTAAGCCACATCATGTTATAACATGCTCAGTATGTTGTATCATGGCACTGCTTTAAGTGTTCTGCTGGTCCATAAATTGTTATAATCTTAGATGTTTACTCTTAAAGCAGGATGTGTTAAATGAGCAGGTTTAAAAATGAAAAGAGAAGAAATATAATAAATTAAATTCATTCCATTCATTTAGTTTACATCTATCTCATTTCACACATGACCTGGTGCCTCTCTTGACTGAAAATGGGTTAGCCTCTCTTCACCTTCACATTGTTAATGTATGAATTAACGTAATGTTATCTCTAACTGAGAACCTTCACAGACGTCATGTTATCTCGCTGTACCGAGTCTCTGGATGAGTACGTTAGTTTGGGTTGTAAAAAGCTAAGCTAAGCTAAGAGAACTGAAGGTTGACCTGCCTGTTCATTAGTACCATAACAGACTATAAATGGTCACAGCGTGCTTTAGGCGTTCTTAAAAGTAAAGAAAATACAAAAGAAAGAAAGAAAACGGCAGCTCTAACAAACTTTATCTCTCATTCATCTCGTGTTTTTTGTGCAAGTCATTTAAATGTCCTTTAGCTCAGAGGAGGCAGGTATTCACTTACCGAGTCCATGTTGTCTCGTGCTGTTTGCGTCGAAACTGTCACAGAGTCCGCATTTAAAAGGGGAGAGTCGACTCGACTTTGCAGTAAGAGGAACACCCAGGCTCCGCTGCTCTATCCGGACTAATGTCACAAATTAAGACAGAGAGATATTTCTCTGTTTTCTTTTATCCGTATCCTCTTTTCTGCACTCGAGCTCACCTTACTCACTTTCACTTCTCTCTCCTGTGGCTTCACAACTTGTTTGCGCTTTGGCTGTGAGGCGTTCGAGGTATTCCCGGAAACCTCGTGTTTATGAAAAATCATGTTACGTACAACGTCAAATGCAAAACGGTGGTGAAAAACTCCCGGATTTCCCCCGCGCTGTACCACAGTCTATGCAACTGTGTAAAGTATGCACCGAGTAGTTTATAGTTTAGACAAGAGATTTTACTTATTTTGTTTTTGTTTATTCATTTTTACACTTGATATCCGTTATACTCATCTATATAAGTATAAATGTTTTAAATACATATATTACTACACCTATGAATGCATTGCAAATAACGATTTATATTCAAACCATGACAGCTGCATTAAATTAATTTTACGTGCTTAAGTATCAGTAAAATCTGGGGAATATTCGGCATTTCTGTGCTGCATTTGTACCAATTCACACCCACGCAGCTCGTGGGATTTACTGTTAGTGGTGAAACAGTGGTTAGCGCTGCTTGCCTCATAGTAAGAGGCAAGAACCGCTGTCCGGCTCGGGCTTCCTTGCGTGGAGTTGTAAGTTTACTCCGGCTTTTCCCTACAGTTCAAAGACATGTATGTTTGGTTAATTAGGGATTCTAAACTGGCTGATAACTCATCATCTGTCTGATAACTTATCATCTGTCTGATATCTCTCCATCTGTCTGATAGATGGGTGTACCCCACCCAGTGGCATCTGCGTTAGAGCCCGCGACCCTGAAGTGGACCCTGAAGCGGTTAAGACTATGGATAGATGACCAAAAACCTTTCCCGTGTTTATTGTGTCTTATTGTGCTTTATAGCTATATCCAGAGCTTATGTTACCTTTACCTTGACAGGGGCTCTGTATATCCAGATTTGGTTTGCATGTGCACATTCATAACTTCATTAGCACAGATAACGATGGCTTTGTCGTTTGGATGAAACTATTCAGACACAGGAAATGGGTGTATGTGACTGTGGAGATGCAGGAAGTGGGTTCTCTTGTTTGTTATAGATGATCTACGAATGTCAGTTTTACATGAAATGGCTAAGCACACACTGAAATGTTTCAGTGTTTAGATATATGTCTCTAAGCTTTGTTTAAGCTTTGTTTCATTTCTAAAGCATTATATGTTTGTGTAAGCCAGATATGAAATTTGATGTAGAGCTGTGGAGGAGCCTGTTTTGCGTATGCTCCCCTCAGTATTTTTTATGAATTTGTAGTATTGTGAACCCCCATGTGACCTGAGAAATATGCATATGACATGTTTGGCACAACATAACTTTTACTTCATGTCAACCTATCTTATAAAAAGTATAAAAACGGCATTCTTTTTAATGTGGATTTCCAACATAGCATTTCTAAACATAGTAGTTTTCTTCAGAGAGCATAAGTTATTTCTATCTGCACGCAATAACAGAATTATTAAAAAAAATAAAAAATGACAAAAGTGTTTTATACCACAACACAAACCATGATGATGTGCTTTAGCTTTGTAATAGTTAAAGCTTGTAAAATCGAGTTAAAACTGAGAGTTATCTTCAAATTAACATACAGTATAAAAACTTCAGTGATGATTTCTTGAATCAGAATCACTTTTATTGCTGGATTTGTATACGACCAAGGAATTTGTCGCAGTGTTATGGTGCAGAAAAGATAAAATAAATAGAGTTGAGAAAAAAGAGAAAGATTTCAAAGACTCTGGGAAAAACCCGAAAAAAAAAAAAAAAACAAAAAGACACTAGAACAACTGCCAAGATACTTATAAATGATGTAGCCAAGTCAGGACTTGTAGTCTCAAAGAAACAATCAGCCCTGCACAGTAATGGACTTTGAGGGTGCAGACCAAGAAAAACTGCACTTCTGCCAAAGAAACACCTTCAAGTCAGACTAAAACATGTTAAGGACAACCAGGAGACAGATTATGTATACTGGAAGTGCGTGATTTGGTCAGATAAGATGGAACTAGAGCTCCTTGGCCACAAAGTCGCTGCTTATGTTTGGAGAAAGAAGGGAGAGGTGTTCAAAGAACAGTGTTACCCACAAAGAAACACGGTAGATGTTTATGTTGTCAGTCTTCAGTGTGTCTGGAACTGAGAGTCTAATCAAGCTGGAAGAAATCACGAAGAAGGACTATATATGAATGAGAATAAGTGAAGATTTCTGTAATACCCAGGTCCAGAGGTAGGGAAATGGAACAGCTGCAGCCAGGTCCAGCTGCCAGTCACAATTAAAGGTGTGGTTTGTTACTACTCAATCAATCAATCTATCAATCAATCAAGGCTTTATTCGCCATGTGCAGGTTGCCCTGCAGTGAAATAGGACCCCCCCCCCGACCTTACACACACAACACAGACATCACATGGAGATACAGGTCGGAGATCGGTAGTGTTACAGAAAAAAACCCACTGAAATATACACTACAATGGGAAAGTACAAGAGGAAAAAAAGAGACCTCTACTCATGCTGGGCTCCTGGGAGGACAGCAGGAAACAAAAAAACTCCTCTGCACAAAAAAGCACATAAATGTCCACAGCACAACATTATAGAACACGTGACAAGCCACAGGGTCGGGTGGGGGGTGAGGAGTAATCCGAAGCAAACACAGCAGCCATCCTGCCCAGCGCTACCATTCCAGCGCGGGCTCAGACCCGCCGTGTTCCCAGGAGGGAACAAGCATCGAAGGCGTTTGGAAAGGGAGGGGGGATGAGTGTGTGCATATCAGTATATATGTATGTGTGTGCGTGTCCAGAGTTCAGCTGAGACAGTGTCCTTCGCCCTGCCAGGCTAAGTAAACAGTCTTCCAGCCAACCCAGGTGGTCTTGCATGGAATGGGAAGGAACAGACTAAACACAGTTGTTATCAGGGTGTTTTTGTTCGGCTCCAGCCTTGCAACCGTAGCTGGCGCCGAAAGGGTATCCGCATGAAGTGATGGTGCTTTTTACTTTAGTGCGAACAGCTCATATGAATTTCAAAGCTGTTCTAACAGTCCAACACTGGTCTCTCAATCTCCCGTTGGAGAGCCATGAGCTTCTCCATGATGTTATCAAACTTGCGCTCTGTGATGCTGTCATTCTTGTGCTCAAAGAGCTGATTCTGAGAACTCACGACCACAGTGAGCCTCCCCAAGATGTAATCTAATTTGCGCTCAGAGATGTTATTCCAAGCGAGCCCCTCCAAGATGTAATCCAGTCTGCACTCAGAGATCTTATTCTGAGTATTTACGGCAGCCGTGCGTTCTCCAAGATCTTATCCGTGCGGCACTCAATGAGCCCATTTTGAGAAACTCACGCCTCGTCCCATCATTTCAATCCCAGCGGGCAGCCTTGTGGGGGTTTTGCTTTCTTAATTCTTTGATAAGTCAGGGCCAAGCCAGCTCCGATCAGCAAGAACCCTGTTACCATGGTTCCGAATAGGTAGATATCTTCAGCACTCAGGCTCACCCAAGCCCAAACTTCTCGTTGAGAAAGGGGTGTCAATTGCATTTAGGGACCAGTAGATCAAATCCATAATTCCTCTTTTAGGTTTTAGAGAACAGACTGTGAGAGAGTGTTCCAGGGAAAAGTAATACAAAAAACATGAGACTAGACAAGGACATAAGAGGCTAAGCAAGGAAACTAAGGGAGGGGAGGAGAGGAGAAAAGTGCGACCGCCTTCGTCAAGAGCAAGAGCAGTGACTCTTGGTCAAAAGGTCAGTACCCAAAACTGAAGGCATAGGCAAAGCTAAAAACAAAACCAACCAGTAAGAGGAAGTGTTACCTAACCCTATGTGAAACAAAATGTAAAAAGAAGAAAAAAAGACGTGGTTTCCCTAACTCACCAAAGCACAAGAGGAAAAACTGTACAAAAATAAATAGGCAGTTCACTCCTTCTGGTTCAGTGATAGTTCCAGTAGTTACATGGTGGGTAGATGGCGTTATTGACAGGAACACTGTATACAAAACTAAGTTTCGCTCAGGAAAACACAGAGAACAAGCAAAGGTTTGGAAAATCACCAGAGGCACCTGAACGCAGCAGTACTGTTTATCTCCTTTATATCTTTTGTGCTGTGTTAAACTGTGAAGGACTGCTTGATAAACAAACTAATATGCTGCTGTATTCAGTGAGAGCCTGGCAGTGTGTGGCTCTTCCTGTCTGAACTTGTCAAACGTGTTGTGATGTGATAAGACGCACAGCCCTTTTGTTACAGAACTCTGTGACATTGGGTCGCTTAAGGGTGTTGCCTTCTTGTGGGCCCTGAAAGCGTTTAAAACGTCCTCCTCATGTGAAATATGTGTAATATCCATGTAATATCCCCACAGGGATAAGTCTGTGCCATATTAAGAAGGCCATTCTTTGTGGTACTTTTTTCTGCTTCCTGCAGTGGAATTGTTTCTTGTAATTTATGGGTTTATTTTTTTTTTTAAACTAAACAATGGCACATGTCTTTCAGCATAAATGTGATGTAGATACACACTAGGTTTTTGTTATGATATGTGTTGGATCACTCAGAGACTAAAGCCTCTCTTTTTTCTGAAGAAGTCAGTCATCAAACAGGTTTTTAACCAAGACTGCTTCCGTGTATGTCTGTGTGACACGCATATGATAGGGAGCTGATGAGCAGACAACACTGCTCTATTGTTGCTTAGCTGTGTCACTCGGTGAGCAATTAGAATTCTTTCCCACAGCGTTTGATTCAACAAGCATGAGACCCCTGCCTGAGACCAGCAGACCATATTAATTTGCAGTGTTCCATTAGCTTTGATGGAAAAAAAATACACATTATAATTTACATATTTGCAATCATATCTGCATAGTATATGTGTGTGTGTGTGTGTGTGTTTAACTTAATCTTATTAAAATCTGTGGAGATACAAACCAAATTTTTCTGCACCGCATAATAACAATAAAGATACATGCTACATACATTCTATTCGTGTCCTGTGAGGGTATGAAAATTAGAGGAAAGTAAAGAAATATCAGAAATGGGAAGTAAGGCCTTCCATGCGTGCAAAACATGAAAGGGGTAAATTTTCTTCATCATGTGATTTTGGCATAAGCGCAATTTTATTTGCATCATCAAACTTCCACACATGTATGCGGTCAAATGGCTTAACAGTGAAAAAGGAACTAAGAAAGTGAATAAATTTCTTTTAATCCTTGGAAGATTTTGGAAACACGTATTAGTTCCATGATTCATAAATGATCAAGTGATGTTTGACTGAACCTTAGCTTGCTTAGCTTTTAGCTTAGCTTGCTTAGCTTAGCTCGCCTAGCTTGAGTGTGTGAGTAGAACCACAGGCCTGTTCACACCTGCACTTTCTTCTGTTTCACTTGCAGGTTATGTTCGTTCTCACTTCTTGTTCTCTGTTATTTTTGGCAGCTGTTAGGTTTAGGTTTGGCTCCAAAAGCATTTAATTATGTTTAGGAAAACATGGTTTTGGTTCAAATGAGATAATTTGGTTGTAAGACGAGAACTGCTCCACGTACCTCCCGGGGCTACTTCCTTGTTTCCCTGAGCGGAGGTAGCTGGGTTTAAACAGCAGTATTTGATGGTCTGTAATGACAAAAATACAATAACATTAGGTAATCATTAACAACTGGAATGGGCATGAATGGAATATATGAGCACCTGGGGCCTTGTTTTCCGTCAACAAAGGTTTAATGAGTGACAAATGTAAATACAGTTAATCGGGAAAAAATACAGCAAACAATCTGGTCCTGTCACAGTTTCTGTTTACACTGTGAGTGAAGATAAATGTGTGAAAAAAGAATCTCCTGTGTTAAAATCAGTGGTTTGGAGTTGACAAACTTAAAACTCTATTACTTTATTAGCAATAAATACTACTATTATTATCTCTATAATAATAATAATAATAATAATAATAATAATAATAATAACTATTACTAATATTACAGTACTATTTAAGAGTTAGTACCACGAAATTTGCCTCTCCACTCCTCCATCACTGTGTTATACTTTCGCTTTCAGTTTCAGCTGTCTGTAGGATGATATTGTTGTGTTTAATTTTCATGTAATTGTTTCAGGCAGTGTTTTACGTGAGAGTAGTCTTACAGCACAATGATAGATTTTTAAAGTTTACAGTAGTATATTGTGCAGTTTCACAATATACTATATTTTACCAAACCATACAGTATGTTCTTGTGTGGTGTTGTGTACTGTAGTGCAGTAAAAGTATCATCTACTTCAGCACTATGAAGTACTATGACACTACGATAGAGTGTATTACATAAAAATAGTAATATAAAGATATTTAAATATTAAACATAAACAACATGAGGCTGCACTCATCATAAATTTATTTTACTAGCACATCATCTGTATGACAGTATAATTATCACTGTGTATCTCATCAGCACCGTCTACGTATTGAACATTATAGTGGGTCACAGTTTTTGGTGACACAGACCAGGCCAACAAAAGGCTTGCTGTGGGGAAAAAGCTTCACAAATACAAAGGTTGCATTCAGGATACTGACCACCCTCCCTTCACATTACTGCCTGAGGTTCATGCATAGATGGCAGAGTCACATTCACATGACAGTCGGGGCTGATTTCCCATTAGTAACAAATGAGCTTTGTGTTCCAGAGCTGTTGTCGCAAAGCTTAATTAGGTCTTTTGCCATGGGGATAACTATATTGCTTTACTAACCACATGTGGGCAAAACAGCACTTTCACAGTGAACGGAAAGACAGGCTCAGTTGAGAAACTATTAAGTCAAAATCAGAGTCCAGCCTGTTACAACCTGCTGTCTGTCTCGTTTGAATACACTTTGGAATGTTTGAAATGATTGATTTATTCTTTTTACTTTGGGAAGAGAATCCAAAAAAATCATTTAAAGACACAGAGGATTTACAATTTTTATTGTTGTGACCAGTGTGTTTCCTTTGCCTGTTTTTGCATTTTATTTTTGCAGTTTCTTTGACAAAATGCACACAGAATACACCTTAAAGCCTGTAAAACAACACAACGATATGTGGTTTTATAGACCTTGTTGCTGTAGAAAAACATTGATCAGTGAAGGCTCTCTGGCGACCAGCCTTACCAGCTGGGTGTAGTTTGTAGCATACACCCTTTTTTAATCACTTAAACTCCATAACCCAATGTTGCATCATAGTTTAGCTTTTTTTGTTTTTTTGCTTTGCTCTACACATTAGCAAAGCCTGCGATTAGACAAACAGAGAGCAAACGTGTGCCAAAATGTGGCACAACAACCTTCATAATGTTATCAAGACCTGATCTTCACTGAACAACAAGGAAAATTCTGCGGGAATCCCCTCTGATCTACTTAATCAAGAGTCAGATCATTTGGACTCTCAGTCTCCATCTGCTGGCAAATCAGCAATTTCTCTATTACAGTCAGCCTGTATGAACACAGAGTCACAGAGAAGGGAGATTATAAATAGGCAGTTAACTTTTAGAACCTTTTGCAACATTTCTATACATATAGGTGACATTATGTTTAAATAGATATTTAGTCTAAATATGTAAATTTAAATAAATAAATTTAAAATGTAAATTTTCAGTCTAAAATGACAGAACTGCAACTTTGAGAGCCAATTGGTTGACGTGGGCCTATGTAGAGGCCATAAATGATCCCGGAGCCAGGTGGATGGTTTGAAGAGCCTAGTAGCACTGGCAGTGTGAAAACAGACAAAAGCCTCGTTTCTGTTTGCTTGATTTAGAGATTTGAAACTTTTGGTCTCATCTGTTCAAGCCCAAAAATCTCAGATCACATCTCAGTATAAAGAGCAGGTTTATTATGTTATTTTAAGTTGACCAGTGTGAAGAATCGGTATAATGCAGAAGGCACTATGCTAATGCTGGAGTAATCTCTCAGTCATCACCCAAAACATCTCTGTGCAATGCTTCTCTTGTAGTCCGTCATGTTGACCTATTCAGTGCAAATTTTCACAACATCTGCCCTCATACCCAACCAGATGGCAGATTGCTTCCCCCTTCCAGAGCCTTGTTGAGCCCAAGGTTTGTTCCTGTTAAAAGGGAGTTTTTCTTGCCATTGTCACCAGTTTTTTTTTGCTAGGGGGGTGTCTGATTGTTGTGGTTTTTACTGCGTCTTTACCTTACAATATGAAGCACCTTGAGGCAACTGTTGCTGAGATTTGGCACCGTATAAATAAAATTGAATTGAATCTTAAGTGAGGATTACAAGGTGTGCAACATAGTACATCTTTAAAATGTTACAGATGCTTATTCTTCAGATTCTGCTGTTGATTGTGCTCTGTTTATCAAATGAAAGAACCAAAGTATTATGCTAACGTGTGTGGTGTTTTAGTGACCTCCACAGTGAAAGTTTTCTTTCAGAGCCACTGAGTGTATGGTGCAAACAACCGACTCTTGAGTGCCCTCTGCTGCTTAAATGGAAGCAGGACGTGCCTGCACAAAGCTGAGGATGGCACTGCACACACGTTTATTACAGTATCACTGTACACCATCTTCCTACTCAATGAGACATAATTTATTTATCTTAAACACAGATCGCTTTTATTTTTCCCCTTAAAGTTACATATTTGTCTTCAAGTCCATATGCAGTCTATGTTTTTGACACAAGCATAATTTTATTGCTAAAACCACAACAGTGTGATTAGGAGATGATACCATTTTCTTTTTTTTTGCAAATTAACAGATGTAGGATCAGAGAGACTCATGCAGTGATGTTGGATTATGATCTAAATGTGTGTTCAGGGCTTGGAGGTGGGGCTGGCTATGGGAGTCACAGGAGCACTGATGGGGATGACCAGCAGCTAGCAGAATGATGATGATGAGGACAGCGATGAGGACGATCACTATGATGGCCACAATCAGCTGGATGTTCTTACACCTGTAAGAGCTTTCGACTTTTTTCAGAAAGAGAAACAAGACAGGCCGCTGAAGAAACACACTGTTCTACATGTCTGCTAATGACAACATACTCCAAACACACAAGACTAATTATTAGCTTCATTCTTTAACAATACCTGCATCAACTACTACTGAAAATAACTAAACTCCTAAAAGCATATTTAGTGGAATGAGGAAACAAAACAACTTTATAACACAAGAAAAGCAAAATCCACTGTTTACTGGCTTTAGAATGTTTAGGTCTTTTTAAACTTTACTTTTTAGACAAAAAGTTTACTTTTTACTTTGCCACCTTTTTTACGCGTGTTTTACACACACACACACACACACACACACACACACACACACACACACACACACACACACACACAGCTATTACCCATTTCTTGTTTTTAAACTTAAGATAAATTAATAAATATATCATTCAAGATAATAAATTAATCTTGAATGAAGATTGATGATGTGACTACACAGTAGCCCGGACGATTTGAAAATGGCGTTTTGTCTGAAAACGCTCTGCGTCTAACGGTGTGTTCACTAGCGTTTTCAGTCGTTTTCACAGAACGGCTGAAAACGCTTACGTTCCAGTACTGCGCATGCGTGAAACGCAAGAAGATTCGACCTGCCTCATTTCTGTCTGCCGCTTCTTTACTTTCCCGCTCTTTGAAACGTTGCGGCAAAATGTTGAGGAAAAGCACCGAGTTTTTTAAATGGACTAACAATGAGGTGGAATTGTTGCTGCGAGTAACACAAAAGTGCAAAGTTGCAAAAGCGAGTGAGAGTTGAAGAATTTGAAGAAAAGCTATCTGGAGCATGTACAGACTGATATTAACCTTTAATAGGGCTGTCAAAATTCAGAGCAAACAAAACAACTGCTGTATAAAATGTCCTCCGCTATCTTAGTTTAATTGGTCACATGACTGCATCATATGACTAACATGCATCATCATTTTAGAAAGTCTTTGTTTTTGCTGTCCACACTACCACGCAAAAGCACCATTTCCAAATGTATCCGTTTTCGAGAGTGTTTTCAAAACGCTGCATTTTCCATCAGTGAAAACGGCGTCTCAGTGTGGACGGGAGGCCACAACGGAGAGAAAACGATGCATTACAAACTAAAACGTATTAGTGTGGATGTAGCCTAGGACCCTCTGCAGAGGAGCCGAGAGAGCAGGAACTTGTGAGTTGTGTGTGTCCACTCAGGCATCATTCATACTTGCTCTTTAGGCAGTTCCTTTCAGAAGGAGGAGGCACAGCAGGAGCGTCGGGGGGCGGAAGACGGTGCCTCAGTGCCTCTCTCCTTCTGACATTGTTAAACAAAACCCAACAAATTTATAATTATTTATATATTTACATGTAGGTAATGTCCTCAAGTTCTGTATAACCACTTTTTCCTCTCTCTGTGTTTGTATCTCGTCTGTTGTTGTGTGTGTTTGTGTGTATTTGTCTCTTTCAAACAGGTGCCGGTCCTCACCTCTGCAGTGCTGCCGTCTCCTGTAGCGCTGCATGGTTCTAAGCTACGTTTTCTTTCCTGTTTCTGTTGTTCTTGTAGTTTTTGTCCTCAGGTTTGAAGTGTCTGTGTTGTGCAGCTGGTCTGGTCTGTGTTGTGACAGTTCAGGCTGCACCCACCAGTAAATGGTGGAGGCTCACAAAGACATACTCAACACACAAGTTTCTGAACTCTGCATGAGGGTTTCTCCGATGAAGTGAGGGCCGTGAGGCACAGCTCCCCGTCCCCCGGTGACCCTGCTAGGTCCACCTTCTTAGGGGACAGTGGCAGAGGAAGACGAGGCTACATCAGGTTAGGAAGCAGCCGTGTCCCTCCTCCAGAACAAACAGAAGCGTTTTTTCTTCTTTTTCAGGTGCTCTTCCACTAGACTTTTTTTTCTCTAGGATGAGGGTTGTTAACTCATCAATTGTTTCTACATTTTGCTTCTCAAATTTCTTGCATCTTTGCTCCACTTCTTCTAATTTTGCTGCTTTTTCTTCAAGCTTTTCTTTCAGTTCTTTAGATGTTGCCTCCTGTATTAGCTTTGCCTTGTACATGTCTGTGTTTCTCTGTTGTGCATATCTTCTAACTGCTGACTTTTTGTCCAAATTTCTTCAAGTGTACACTGCAGGTCTTCATGTGCTTTCTTTTGTTGTTGCTTTTGTGCCTGCATTTCAGTGTTTTTGCACTTTAATTTGTTAGAAAGTTCTTCGAGTTCTGTCTTCTTTCTCAGCATTTCATCGATCCTACTCTGTATCTCTGAGCATTGTTTTTCCAGTTTTTCCTTTTCTGCTTCCAGTTCTGTTTTTTTGTCCTTCATTTCATTAGAAAATTCTTGCAGTTTTAGATTTTTACTCTCAAAGTCCTGGAGAATAAGTTGTTCTTCTTTCTCTTGAAGTAACTGTTCATTTCTGACCTGCGTTTCATCGAGCTTTATTTCCACCACTCTGTATTTTTCCTCCACGTCTTTGAGTTTGTGCTCCATGTCTCTCTGCTTCATGTCCTGTTCTTCCTCCTCATGAAGAATTTCTTCATTTCTTTCCAGTGCTTCATCGAGTTGTCCTTGGAGCTTCTGATTCCTTTTGTCCTCATTAATATTTAGTTTTCATCTGACCAAACAGCATCATTCCGTAAGTCAATGAGGTTGTGACATGACATTTTTGAATGGGGATATTTTTTTTGCTTAGACGAATTATCAGTAAAGTTCCGATCTCTGTTAATTTTGTAAAAAATGAAATGAAATTCAATAACACGACAGAAAAAACAAACAAATATATATATATACACATGGCAAATCTCTGGAGTTGAATATTCTGGAGTTAGGCATAAAAGTGCGCAAGAGTTACATTCTGGGAGCAGCGAACACAAATGATTGTAAAGAAGCAAGAGACATTTGATGGCAGGTCTTAGATAATCCTAAATTATTGTGTCTGATTATGAAAAGCACAAAGTTTTGTAAGAGGCAGGCACTGTGGAAAAAGTAAAGATGTAAGTTCTCGAACTGTTTTTGTGAATGCTTTTCTAATTGTGTTTTTAAAATGTGACACATGTACCAAGGAGCTGGTGGTTGACTTCCGCAGGCACAAGCATTCTCCACTGCAACCACTGAACATCCAAGGTATGGACATTGAGGCTGTGGACAGCTACAGGTACCTTGGTGTTCATCTGAACAACAGACTGGATTGGACTCATAACTCAGACGCCCTCTACAGGAAAGGGCAGAGCAGGCTGTACCTGCTGCGGAGACTCAGGTTGTTTGGAGTGGAGGGCCCACTCCTGAAGACCTTCTATGACTCTGTGGTGGCCTCAGCCATCTTTTATGGTGTGGTCTGCTGGGGTGGCAGCATCTCTGCTGGGGACAGGAAGAGACTGAACAGGCTGATCCGAAGGGCCAGCTCTGTTCTAGGATGCCCTCTGGACCCAGTGGAGGTGGTGAGTGACAGGAGAATGGCGGCTAAGCTGTCATCCCTGTTGGACAACATCTCCCACCCCATGCAAGAGACTCTGACAGCACTGAGCAGCTCCTTCAGTGGGAGACTGCGGCACCCACGGTGTGGGGCGGAGAGATTTCAGAATCAGAATCAGAATCAGAATCAGAAAGGGTTTCGCAGGTCTTTCCTCCCCACTGCTGTCAGACTCCACAACAAAGACTTTAACTGATCAAACACACACATCCACAAATGTGCAATAATCTTTTCTGGCATCGTTGTATTTTTACTCAGTTGTATATAGCATTTGTATTCTATTTTTATCTTATTGTATATTTTATTCTACTTTATTCTACTGTATATACTATTTTATTTTATTCTATTCTGTACAGTTGTGTACTGTATTTATTCTTATTGTATTCTAATTTTCCCATATGGAAAAGATATATATAAATCTTATAAAGTTTGTATCTGTCTTGTGTGAAACTTGTATGAAAAGCATATAAGTGTGAAAACAGATATAAGATCCCTTGAAAAATTATATAATAAAACTTGTATGTTTTGGATACTTACTAAAACAATGTATGAAAGTAATGAGAAAGTGGCCACTTTCATGAGTAATCACATATAAGTTTTTACTATTTCTTTTCCGTATGGGTTTGCTTCATAACTTTTGCACTGTCCACTTCCTGCTGTGACAAAACAAATTTCCCACGTGTGGGACTAATAAAGGTTATCTTATCTTATCTTATGTAAAATGATCATTAAAGAGCATGATATTTATAAAACTTTTATTGTGATGCTTTGAAAGTGTGTCAGATTTTGATATAAATGTATTAGTATGTTAATGTTTTTCTTACAATGTGTCATTTTTATAGAAACTTTGTTCACTGTATGTGTCATCATGTAGCTTTGATAAATAAATATGAGGCTTTCTTGGACATGGAAACACATTCCACGAAGCTCTCTACACATTTTTCCTGAGCTAATCTTAAGGCCATAGAACGTTGGAAGTCTATAGCAAATAAACTCGCACTATGCACATACACATACATACCACTCTATTATGTAATTTCATGTGGCTTACTGCTTAGTGGCTAAAGTAGATGTTTTAAAACCAAAATAAACCAGAAATATAGTAAAAATAAAGTTTCAAAACAACATTCAAGTCAAAAACACAATGGAGGAAGTAGGCATGTCATTGTGAAGGTCTACAATCCATAGATGCCATCATGAATGGGATTGCAAAGAATTTCCAACACGGTACAAACCACTTGTTACAATTAAGAACAAGAAATCCAGATTAAACTTTGCCAATAACCTGATCAATTCTGAGAAAAAAAATCCTTTGCACACATGAAAATTTAACTTGTTCCAGAGCTCTGGATTTGAAGCACATCACATAATCTGTCAAACATGGTGAAGGTAATGCTCCAGTAAAGGTCTAGCAGAGCATCTTTTAGGCCCCAAAACATAATTTGGTGTTGTCCGTTAGTTCAAGACACAATGCACAGTGTTACAGTATTACAAAGTATTACAGCTGCTAGCACCATGACTGATGACATCAGTCACTCTAACTGTTCATGCAGGCTTCAGTAACATGAGGCATTGGACTGGCAAAACCAGTCTAACCACTGCATTCCTGCTATAATGAATCAAACTGTTTTTGCAAAGGGGTTCTTGTGATGATTAGAACCATTTACTGTAAATGATAAAATTACTGAAACAAGGAAACTACAATGATAGTTTGTTCACTTTGCTTAAACTAGTTATGTAATTTCGTATAATGAGCAATTCAGCCTGTACTTTATGGCACTCCAGTATTCTTGGGTGGGAGAGATAATTAACTGGACAATGGGCTTTTTAAATTTCCCTCTTCTGCTGCTTCTCGTCTCCTCTGTGTTCCTGCCTGTGACTCAGAAATCAATCTCAGAACGGCTGAGGGATGTATCTGTTTCTAAAATGCTCCTGCGAGGACAGAGAAGGCTAACTATAATTGAGCATGCACAGGTGTCATCTTGACAGTGTCATCTGACATCACTTTATAATGAAATCTTCTTAAATGACTGTACCCAAAACTACTCTTGCTTCCTCTGACGTGAGGAGAGGAATGAAGGATGATCAAGGAGTCAAGGGGGATTGTCACAATATGAGACTGAAAGCACCGCAGTTGTTTGTGTGATCACTGCTGATAAACACTGGCACACTGAACTTGTAACTCTGCCAGGCTGCAGTCCTAACTTTCAGGATTAAAATAATACAAAGTAACTGAATTCTAAAAACTTTCTCAGAATTATGCCAGATTAAGTCAAATGTGTTTGCTTCCTGGGAATTCAGCTTATAAAAGTGTATTAAATATTCACTTACCATGTCTGCCATGTTCGTGCTGTGCCTGTTGTCAGTTTGTCACAGATCTGCAGCATTTCAAGGTGTCGTAATGGAAATCTCGATCGTCTGGAAAAACATTGTGACGATACAGTGGTGCCACCCTGCACCAAAGGAAACACATGTAACCAAGGTAACCTCTGACCCCACAGTTTAAGACAAGGATCTCCTACACAGCTATGAAATGATAAACTCACATTCATTTCTCTGAACAGATTTTTTTCTCTTTGCTCTTTGTCTCATTAGACATGTGACTTCAAAAATGCTTATCAACTACTGCCGGGTATGTGGCAGGTAATGTGGCATACTGCAAGCGCCTTTGTCGGGAAACCATGATGGAAGATATTCTATAATAAGGAAATAAAGAATTTAATTAGACATGCCGGGGCGAAGGCGTGTCCCATTTAGTGGAGGAGTCAGTAAATGGATGAAGACAGTCAGAGCTGGGAGTGTCTGCTCGACCTTGTGAAATCTGCTTTATGTCCATTAAACACAATCTTGCTATTTTGTTTTCAGTTCAAAGACATTTTCTGTGATAGATACAGTATTTTGTTTCCACTATATTGAAGGATAGTAAGTAAGTTTACAGTAAGTTTGGGCTGGAATTCACTTCTCATGGCATAAGGCTCATAGACTCAGAGCATTACAATATAAAGCGCTTTATATTGTAAGGTACACCCTACAATAATACAATTTAGTTACTAATTAACCTATCACTAATAACTATATGTCTTGGGACACTGGGAGGAACTCATGCAAACTCCAAACAGAAAGATGCTAGGCTGATGGTCGAATTGAACTCAGGATCTTCTTGCTGTGAGGCAACAGTGCTAACCGCTGTGCTACTGTGTGCGTTTTCCTCACTACTTAAATTGTGTACACACTACTGAGCAGAATAGGATAGAATGAACTGAGGAGAAACAGGAGCTTAGATCACAATCTGTCTCCATCTTGTGGCAAAACTGTGATCACAGAAGAAGACATGACAACAGAGCAGAAGAAAAATACAATTTATTCTCTATCAGACTGTCAAAACCATTAAATACCGTAAGTCATCAGAATAAGACCCTCAAGAGCTTTAAATTACAAGAGTTACACACAGTAGAAAAAATCCTTAAACACAGCAACAGACTCACTGAAGATGTCTTACAGAAACAAGAGTGTGGTTTATAGGCATCAAGAGATGAGACCAAAAAGGGGAAAAAAGTATTTTTTCCAACAGGGATTTTGTTACCTCATCATGAAACTTTAGGGTTGTATACAGAATCAGTTACGATTTATTTATACAGAAATTACATTCAGATTTTATTCATTCACTTCTGATTAAATAAGAAAAAAGTAACATTAATAGCCTCTACAGAAGAGGCACTTATGGAGAGGTCTGCTAAAGTCTACAAATATACACATCAGTGAGAATATGACGACTCTATACAGCTCACACCAGAAGCCCTTTGACCTCTTTGAAACTACACTGGTATTGTAACATCCACTGTGGCTGACACGGGCCAGAGGGGGAGTGTTGTAGAGGTGGTTGACATTGCAATTCCCCTCAAAAGGCTGTGAGTTTCTGCACTGCATACCTGCAGGTGGCTAGTCAGCTGTAGGCTATCAGTTAAACTTTACGGTCCGAATAGGAGTTCGATGCAAATTTAAAACTACACCCCTTGTTTCAGTGGTGTAGTAACCGACTGCTTATTTAATGTCAACACACTTGATGGCTTCACTGTAATCTTTTCATTGCTTACTTCATAAACACCATTTAGAGAGTATTCAAAGTATATTAATTCAATAAACCGTTCTTATGTAGGTTGTCTGACTGTAACAAAACTGGAAGCATTTTGACTGAAATACACCAATCAGCCACAACAAACTTCTGACAGGTAACGTGAATAACATTTGTTGCTGATAACGAATTGCTCCAGAACATATGGAAGAGCTCCTGGTGTTCACCTGGCCTCCTCGTACCCCAGGTCCAAATCTGATTTGTCTTCAGTGGGATGAACCAAAAAAAATAAAAAGCCAAATCACAGAGGGTCAAAAGTACCCAAAATATCCACTTCTAATGTTCCACTGTCATTTTAAACAGGACACCAGCAGAGGTCCAGTTACCTGATGGGCCAGAGTGGTTTTGTAATATCGCCCAGAAGCCAGACAGATGTCAAAATCAACTCCATAATTCATCCTCCCATTAAATATACTGTGACCTAAAACAGTTAACTCTGTGGTAATTTTCTAGTGTCAAAAAGGATCCAGATATTACCCATTTTATTACCTGACACAGTCGATCCAAATCATACTCTGCGTTATACACGCTGTCTTTTGTAAAGGTGCACCAGTGACAACATCTAAGACAAACCTAACACAAAATATGAGACTGGAATAATCCAGCTTGATTCTTTTCAACTACAAAAATTTGAGAGACTCGCTCTTTGCTGGGATGAAATAAATGCTTATGGTGAATCCGTTTAACAAAGAGGAGTAGACAGTGCTGCTATGAAACATCCTTTAAAAATACCGGTAGTGTTTTACTGCCATTGACCACTGATGTTCCACAGCGGTTTAGGATGTGTTAAAAAAAAAAAAAAGAAAAAAGAAGAAGCAGGTATTGTATGGGAAAGGCTTTCAATAGCTTGTTCTGTCATTAAAGTCCCTTAAACCAAAGAATAAAATATTGGAATTCCTAAAAGTTCAACATAGAAACTGTGTAGTATTAACGGTTTCACCATATAGCAGTGATTTGCTCAAGCTTACATGTATGTAATATATATATATATATATATATATATATATTTATTTATTTATTTTTTTCCCTCGATATTGTGCAATAGGAATATGCTTATGATTTTATTCTGACTATACATTGTTTAAATTTCTGTCTGTTTAGGGATTCTTGGTGGGAGTAACTATAGGAGGCACGGGGGAACTAGTAGGGATGACTCCTGTGGCCAGTAAGATGATAATGAGGACGATAATTAGGACTATCACAATTATGACCACAATCAACTTGACATTCTTCCACCAGTAGGAGCGAGCCACCTTGTGAGACGTCTGCTTGAAGTGCTGAGCCTACAAAAGGAAAAAGACAGGAGAATCAATAAAATTATGTAATCAGTTCTATTGCTATAACTCTGTTTAGTCTTGAGTTGTTAATATTTTGTTAGAAAAATGCCAAAGAGGTACAGTGATTTATTAAATTTGTGCAAACATAAAAGGAATTTGTTTTTTCAGAGTCAACAATTGATATCACCGCTTTTATTCGTCAACACAGTCTGGAGTCTCTTAGGCAGCTTTGCTTAAGTGGTCTTCAGGAATAGTTCTTAGGCTTCTTGAAAGACATTCGAACTCTTCTTTGGATGTTTCTGCCTTTTGTCTTCTGACCGGATGATCCCGCACTGCTTCAACGATGTTCCAGTCTGGGCTCTGTGGAGTCCAATCCACGACTGATGGTGTTCGTTCTGTGTGTTTTTCTACAAATCAGATGCTTTCCAGACAATATTGCATGGTGGATCTAAAGCCAACAGTAATCTTCTGTGTTCATATTTCCATCAGCATCAATGACTGAAATGCAGGGCCAAACATTGACAGAGCCTTCATTGTTTTTTTTACAGATGTGTGCAGACACTCACTGTTGTACCTCTGTCCTGTCTTCCTCTGTAAAAGCTGATGAGCACTTAAACCAAAACATTTGAATTCATCACTTCATAACAGCTGTTGCCACTGATTTTCAGTGCAGCTCTGGTGCAATGTGGCATGCCTCAGCTTTTAATTCCCATTTCCCTTCCTTAAAAAAGGCTACCTGGCATCCACCCAGCCACTGAGACCATTTCTGATGAGGCTTAAGGGAACAAGATGGATCAGCTAAACATAAGATAGGAACATAAACTAAGATGTCAAATCATTGTATAGATGTATAGTTACAAGGAAAACATTTCTCTTTTTTTCTCCTCACCATAATAATAATAATAATAATGATAATAATAATGTTTCCTAATGTGTCCCTTATACTCCTCATTAGATGTCACAGTAACCATGTCCATCTTTTACACCATCTATGGCCTTAACATTAAGCCTGATTAGGAAATGAATGCTATTACTGTGTTTGAGATTTTGTTTTTCCATGAATGAAAATGGAAGGTGAGTGTGGTCAAATACAACTGTTTAAGCTCTAACAAGTCTTTTCCTGCTGCAACCACAACCTCAAGAGTACAAACGGATAACAAAACAGACAAAAGAGTAATTAGCTTTACTGCTAGGGGACACTATAGTTGACCTCATTTGGTTTTATTTACATATTACACAGTTGACTTTGTAAAATCCTTACAGTTGAATAAGGGCATGCAAAAAGGCCACACTTCACCTGTTCTGTTATGTGGAGAACCTGACACCGCCCGAAGTGACTTGTTATTCTTGTTTAACTGAACAGTATCACTAAGATCACAGCTTACCAAGCTTTATTTACAAGTGTGCATGTATGGGAGTATTGTCCACATCTCAGCCTGCTTTTACACACAGCCAAGTGAAAGTTAAAACTCTCGTGATCACACTGACCCCTGCTTGCAGATCCTCTGTCTTGCCCATTAAGTCATCCAGCCTTTCTCCTCGTGCCAGGATCCGGTCCACATTCTGAGTCATGATGCTTTTCACGCCATCCACCTGATCCTTTAGAGCCTGCACCTTGTCCTTAGGCTCTGGCATTTCTTCTATCCCTCCACGCTCCTGGTGTAGAGAAGGGTCATTAAAGAAGAGTTAGCTGCAATCCATTTGCAGAACCCACCCACGCACGCACGCACGCACGCGCGCACACACACACACACAAAAAAAATAGCGTTGGCATGAACTGCCTACAAGCAGAGCAATTCAAAAAATAAAAAGTATCAGCTGGGTGAACAGTGAAGTCTGCTCATCAATCAAACATATGCTGCATGTAGCACTAGTTTGTTCTTTTGCTCCAAGTCATAGACATTAAATAGGTGCAATTTTGAGATGGAAACTATGATACATCCTCTGATACTGATGCTTAGTTTGTTAACGGAAAAAAAATGTTAACCTGGTTTAGCGTCAGTTTTAACAAAACCAAAACGTGTCCTTCAGGCCTGAAAACTATAGTGCTATCTCCTGTACTTATGCTTTGAGACCTCAAAAATGTCAGAGTGACTGTCAGACTATCAAAGGTTCTACTTCTTTTGCAAACCTGTCTCTGGAAACTCTCTAAAGACTCACAGAAGTCCACAGCTAAATTACAAAAATATCCCTTTATAAGTCTTTGATGAGGCCCGGCCTCTTCATGTTTTATTGGACATGAGTACCTCCATGACTGTGTCTGCAAGTGACAAAGCAGCATGTAATGTAAATATGTCCTTTTGACCCGTTTCTAACCACAGTATTTATTTACAAGCCCTTGAGCTGCACCTTGTGGCTGTTAAATTATCACTTTTATACATCCGTGAAAGTCTGCTAAGAGCATGTGTGAATTCAAGAGAAACTTCAGCTGTTACCTCACATAGCTGTACATGTGATTTCAACACAGAAATACTGTGTGCAGTTGGGTGTGTGTCAGTAAACATGCAGGGACCACTCTGTCCCATGAGTCAGCAACAGATTGTAACAAAACTGTCTCTAGGAAACGGGGCAGGTTCTCCTGCGTCATGTGTCTCTCGCCTCTCCTGTTACCCCACCCTCCTTTCTTTTTCTCCTTTTCCATTCATCCTTTTTCAGAAGAAGTTTCTGAAAAAAAAACAAACCAACTCTGGAGTCATCTTTAATTTTCTTATTCTTGTTATATCTTCATTACATGTGTTTAATCTCTCTCATTCCTCTGTACAAGTGTTAGCACGTCAGTCATTCAGGCCCACTGAATGGCTGATGCCTATCAAGTATCAATAAACAGAAAGTAAAGTGTCCGAGGCAGCTGCAGAGGGCAGCTACATTAAGCATCTAATTCAAATATTTGATATGTTGTAAGCTGAGTGACTTCAGTCTCTCTTTATAAATTGACAGATAAGGGGTCTTGTAAATATGTGGTTGGTGCATGAGGAAAATGTTCAAGGAAGTACACCTTAAAAAACATGTATTCAAACACTTAATCCTTACTGCTCACACTGATGTAGGCAAATGGGAAACTGCCCTAATCTGTGAGGACACACACTGAGATTTGAATACTACAGGAAGTAAGATTTTCCTACAGGCTAGAGGGAAACGTATTTTGATTTAAGTCGACAATGTTGAGTCATTGCAGATATTTAAAGAACTGCCTGGACGTTCTTATCCTTTCAGCAGAATAAACAGCACTGATTGTCAACAGATTATAATTAGTCCATTATGTGGCCTTTTTTTTGTTATTAGTTAACAAAAAAGCAAAGAAAGTCTTCATAGAAGCCATTGCGACATGAAAGTAGGCAAAGAAAGATGTTGGAAAGCACACACACACATATGCCTCTCTTGTGCAGACATTAAATAATGTTAAAACATGAGAGCAGTAAACCTAATTTAGCACGTAATAAACGCCACTTTAGCTGCTCTAAGTGTAAAAGTTTATTTTTCCCTTTTACTAATGAAATAATAATAATAATAATAATAATAATAATAATAATAATAACAATAATAACAACAACAACAACAACAATAATCATCATCACCATCATCACCATCATCAAGTGTTGCCCAGTGAATAATATCTATTTTGTAAGGTAAATTAGCATTAAACTGCTACAGCAGAGCTTGGCTACAGGCGAATGGCTCCACCAACGACCCGTGAAACATTCTTGAAATACGTGAAAAACAACCGTTTTATCAGTTAGAAACATGTATTATAAATAGACAGTAGTACATGGAAACGTTTACTTGAAGTATGCGGCTTTATTTTTATGGAAAACAAACGCATCTCAACTTTACAAAAATCATTTCCAACACGTACTGAGCACCGTGTGTAATTAGGCCATTTTGTTAAGCTGCTTTACTTAGAACTTGCTCCCTCAAAAATGAAAAAGTTAGTGCGCTGACTTATTATTTTCAGCCGAGGTAGGTTTCAAGTTAAGTACAGGTTGATTTATGTGGAAGTACACCTGTTTGAGACTGTCGCTGAACTAAGTAGTGACGGCGGGGAGGCTTTCTGAACAACATAAACAAAGGTCATTATCACCTACCGGATCAGTGTCCATCTTGCTGGAAAAAATGTCCTTTATCCGTAAACTGATGGGTCTACTTTCTATAAAAGTTGACGATTTGATTTAAAACCCCTTTTAAAAAACAGTTTAAAGTCTCGAAGCAAATACGTTTCTCTCGGTTTTACTTCCTGGTTGTTTTTTTTCCTCCCTTAATTGCCTTCTTCCAACTGTTAAGTGAACTCAATCTCCGTTTCCGCCCTTTGGTTTCCAAAATAAAGCAACCTATCGTTTTCAGCTGAAGTGGTTGGGTAAACATTAGAGAAAAAAAGATTATATAAAAAATATGATTCCTTTAATCTTTACACAGTAATATCGTCATTGTATTTTATATACTCGTATTCACATATTGATTTTCACTACCTGTAAAACAATTGTAATGATTTTTAAGCGAGTCAAACTTTCATTGTCGACCTCCGTGCTTTTATTTTGCAGGTGCAGACGTTTACTTCCTTTGTTGTCTCCAAAAACACCTGTAGGCGGCAGTCCCTCTTCTATTGTTAAAGAAGGCGTCATACCAAGATGTACCCATGATATGTTAGCGGCGAAACCCTTAGCGATGAACCTTTTGTAACTTTGTGTTCAGGATGGCTGACAAACTTGCTTTCTAACTTAACATAACTGTAAAGTAACACAATGCATTTCTGATAGTAAAGGAGGATGTAGTTGTTTATGGGTTCTTTTGTTAATATTTCAAGGGGACAACAGTGAAACTGGAGAGCAGCACTCTTAGATTAGCAGCAGTGGCCTCAGCTCAGTTACTCCTCCCTCTCCTGGTGTCACAAATTTCACCCAGCCAGCAGCTTGAGTCCTGACAAACCGGTTTCTTTGTCTGGTGAAACTGGTGACGAAGATTGAATACTGGTCATTGCATGCCCTTATGTCATGACTGCTGCAAGCTGCTTTGAATCAGAAGCAGCTAAAAATAACCAAAGGCATTACGGCAATTTGGGAAAACTGTTTGAAAACCATTGTTTAAGTGTGCTGAAATACTGCCACAGAACAAGAAAATGTGGGGTAACATGTTTTGGATTTAATTTCTCCATCAGATTTGAGAAAAAAAGCTTTTATTTCTGTTCACAATGTACATTTTTTGTGTGCTGTTGAGTAATTAGCTACACACAGGATATGCATCAATTGCACAAACTAAAAGGAGAAACAAACATACTATATTATAAAGAATAAAAGCAGGTAGAGACAGGAGATAGAAACAGGACAGCGTCAAAAAGAAAAAAAATATACAAAATAAAGAGCTGAAAAAGAAGAGAATTGAAGAAAAGAGTAGCAGTAAGCCTCATATGATTCATAATTCCCTCAGTGGCCTTGTTTGATGATGATATCTGACATGTCATCAACCTTCACCAGCTCCAAATTCTGTAAAAAAGACAAAAACAAACATTAGGACTGACGACTTGTAAGCGTGACACAGCAGTAATAATAATAATAATGGATTGGATTTATATAGCACTTTTCAAGGCACCCAAAGCACTTTACAATGCCACTATTCATTCACTCTCGCATTCACACACTAGTGGCCACAGCTGCCCTGGGGCAGACTGAGAAGCGAGGCTGCCATATCGCGCCATCGGCCCCTCTGGTCAACACCAGCAGGCGGTAGGTGAAGTGTCTTGCCCAAGGACACAACGAGCAGGACAGAGAGCCCAGGGATTGAACCGTTGACCTTCCGGTTACAGATGCACTTCCCAACCCCCTGAGCCACGGTTGCCCTACATTTTAATGTACTCCGTGGACTTGCTGAACCAGATATGTAACTTTAAGGAACATCTGCCAGCCAATCAGGACTGAGAATGTTTGGACATCCTATTTTCAGGGAATAATGAATGAACTGAAAAATAAATTGCCCAGTTACACACCCAAATTCCTTCCTTAGTGAAGTTTCCTGGTGCTAAAGCTATATCTATCTATCTCATACACATACATATATATATACACATATACACACATACATACACATATATATATATATATATATATATATATATATTAGGGGTGCAACGATATTCGTATCGATATTGAACCGTTCGATACAGTGCTTTCGGTTCGGTACGCATATGTATCGAACAATACAACATTTGTAATTTATTTTATCAATTTTCCTTCTGACGATGCTGTCTGTGTTGAGCGCTCAGTGAATCTGTGTTCGACTACTCCGCCTAGGCTGCACTGTCGAGCGCAGATCCACTGAGCGCTCAACACAGACAGCATAGTCAGAAGGAAGAGCGCAGGGCACCTCCCCCACCCTCATTCAGATCTGGCGTTTGGAATTATTTTGGTTTTCATGTGACGTATGACCCTGAAGGTAAGCGAGTCATGGACTAAAGTAAAACAGTATGTTGGATGTGCCATGCAATGCTCAATTACATTGGTGTGAACTAGTGTGTTAGCGCAGTTAGCTCGTTAACGTGTTTGCCGTCTAGCCCCATGCACGGAGTGATCGGCGGTAGCTCGTTAACGGAGATTTGCCGTGTTGTGGCGTTAAGGTCATTTCAACGAGATTAACCTGAAAGCACTAGTGGGAACACAACGAATATGACTGCACATTTACGCCGACATCATCCTAGTGCAAAGACAAGTGGAAGCAGACAAAAAAAAGCAAGCATGCTACTAACTTTAGCCGAGTCATTTAGACAGCTGTTAGCACATGATTCTCCTTATGCTGCTGAGAATATAGCCCAGAAGAAGCGGATAGTATAGCTTTTATTTTGGAAAGAGCCATTTCTCTGTAATAAACTCTCTTTTCCAAAGATGAGTGATTCCTCAATCAGATACAGGGCTTGCAATATCGCTAGCCCGACGTCCCGGAGCTAGCGATTTTTTCAGTCGGGCTACCAAAATCTATCTCTTCCCTGCCCGTCGGGCTATTGTAGGAAAAATATATGTCAATGCTTTTGCATTCTTTCAGAAATGTAGCTGGGTAATTATGTCATTGGCATCGGTGAGCCACTGTCAATATGTGACATATTGAAATCGCGTTTGAATTTGCGCTTGTTTTTTTGCTTTCACTTTGCAATCGTGCGAACTGTGTATAGAGAGCGACAGCACTGATCTGTGAGTGATGATAATTTGTGCACCAATTCCTCTGACATCGTCTTATTAATCGTTAGCTTACTATGCAAACATGACAAGTGAAATCTCCCGCAGCAAGCTTACACATGTGAGAGGTTGATCGCGCAGAGAATCGCTGAGCTTATGTGAGTGAGCGTGTAAAAGCATTTCAGTTCTGCTGAGCAAAATAAGACAGGTCAGGGTGAAGAAGTGACAGCCAAAGAAAAGCTTACCACAAAACGGAGAAGTTATGACAAATCAGACTATAAGGCAAAAAGAAAGTGCAGCTTTATGGTTTCATGGACAAAAGAATTTCTGTGGCTGCAATATGACGAGCTAAATAACCAGGGCTGCACATAAGTGGTCCGCAGGTGCGCATTCGCTGTCAAAATAAAAAACACCCACAAGGGTTAGGGTTAAATTTAAAAACTGTACTTTTGAGTTAAAATATATATTTATAATTTTAATAAATGACAAATTAAAAAGGCATGAAAATTTTTTTTGTATCGAAAAAATATCGAACCGTGACACCAAAGTATCGAACCGAACCGAACCGTGAATTTTGTGTATCGTTGCACCCCTAATATATATATATATATACACACACATATATACAAACTACAAACATTAGCTGTGATAGCACTCAGTGCTTTGACCCATGTGACATAATTTCTGGCTCCAAAATAAACCAACAAGGTGCAGAGTCCAAAATAAATGGGTGACATCATATTAGCTTTAACCACCTTTGCATTTAAAGCCAATCTGGCTGCTATGGGAAGTGCAGTTTGACATTGGTTTAATTTTTCATCCCTTGATGCTGCAGCTCATTTTACACCAACATGAGGAGAGTACATACATCATAATAATAACAAATGAAATCAAATAAACAAAACATACAGCAAACAACACTCACCTTTTCATTGGCAAGATGAAGTAAAGCGACAAACGCCAGTGCCACTGACAGGTTCTGAGCCATTGTGTTTGGTAATCTGAATATGTGTGAGAGAGAGACAGAGAGAGGGAGTGAGAGAGAGAATTTTATATTTCATCAATGATGATTTTCATGATTCTAATGGAATTAGTATTTCAGTGACACCGTGATTTGATCGTGTATAGCTTCACACTAGCTTGTCAGAGAAACTTCTGTATCTCAAACCATAATTTTATATCCAATAGTCTTTTGGTGAGGTCTGATACTCCTCATTAGTGCTGTGCCATGGCAGACATGACAAGAGATCTGCTTATACCTTTGAAGCAGCGTCTTTGTGGTCTGACTGAACACTTTCTCTCCACACACTTCAGGTTTCTCCACAGTCTCCACCCCCTACAGGGAACACCAAGGAACAAGTAATAAAACACAGAGTCAAACAGAAACGCAGTGAAGAAGGGCCGCCTGGAAGGCAACTGTGCCCACTGCATGTGATGCATGACCAACCTGAAATTTGTCACTGTATGCACCACAGAAAAAAAGAAGCTAATACGCGGTGTGTAATTTACCTCTGTGGGTTTTTCTGGGCTGTCAGTCAGAAGAGTCCACATGCTGTTCTTGAGTCTCTTCATGTCCATTTTCTTTGCTGTCTTGGCGTAGTTGATTTCAATCTTGTTGACCTACAAAAACAATCAATCAAAGTAGAACTATAGAAGTTCACAAACAAAAATTCTGCTTATAATATATCCATTATTAATGACTATTTGTCCTAAGTCATACAGTTGTTTCAGTTCCATCTTCTATTTTTCAGTGGGGTATGATAAAAAATATTACTGCAGAAGCTTTTGAGCAGAGATGGTACTAAAGGGAAGAGCCACTTAAAGCACGACAAACTAGTTGCATTGCTCACCCTGTGTGGCTCAGGTACCAGATCCTCCTCCCCATAGGTGGACACGCCCTCGAGATCTTGTGAGGGCGGAGGCATGCTGTCACTCGAAGGCTGTGTGTCATCTGAACCAGCAAACCCTTCAACATCATCATCACTGTCACCTCCCTGAAACAGAAGATGAATAAAGATTTGACATGTAGTTTCTAATCAGTTGTTAATTCTTTCATTCCTCAGCAGGTTAGATGTTGCTTTTAGCTTCTTCCACAAGATTTGATGCAGAAAGGGTGTAGTTTCCATGTAGTGTCAGTCACAGGTGTGTGATACATAAAAGAAAAGGTTTTAAACAGTCGCTCTGATATAAAAATGTCACATAGAGATATAATTGCTATAGCACTGCCATGTCTTTTTGTTTCCTAGCACAGTCAGTGAGACAAGCCCAAGGATTTGTGAGACTGACAGCCCTGTGTCAGCCTCTGATCACGATTTATTACCTAAATAAGGAACTACATCAAACTCCAGCACAGCACAGTACCTGCAAAATATGCAATAAAAAACACACCAAGTACAACCAGACTGTGCAGGAGGAGATACTAGCAGTAGACAAGAATAAATGACTGCACTCAATACGACAGGAACAGCAAAACAGTGGATAGAAATCACTGATGTGGTTAAATGGTGAAAAAGTGGGGTTATTCTACTAAAAAATATACATTTATTGGTCTTCCAACAAATTGATGTATTACATAGGGGGAGTAGGTGCCAGTTTGCCGCCACAGGGCCCGAGATAGACATTGTTGTTCTGCATAATCACATTTAATGTACATGGTTAGACACAGGCCACATGTGCAGTATGTCAAATGTTGCGGCAAAGACGAGTCGTAGGCATTTGTAACTGATCAGAACAAAAGGAAAAATATGAATTTTTATTTCTTTACTAATACTAACAATCTATATACTAGTGATTGTTGTAGTTATTGCAACAACCCTAAGATTAAAATTTGTGTTTCATAACCCAAACCACTTCTGGATAAACCAGAAACAGTAAGATTTTACAATATAATCAATTCAGAATTGATAGTGAAATGTGTCCGGGCATGCGGTTTAAAATCCTGTCCAATGAAATGTGCGGAGCTACCTGCAGAAGTAATCCCTTGTGATAAATGAACACCTGAAATGAGCTTTCTTAGAATCAAATCAAAAGTGATGCTAAAAAGAGTTTTTCAGACCTGTAGACCTGGACAGAAGTTGGCTGTGTCATTGGCGTTGTTGTAGTCATAATCTCCAATGCCTTCTCCGAGCTCTGCAGACAGTCTCTTCTGTCCTTCTGGACTTAACTAGAGTAAACAAGACCAGATTGATCAATATTAATCTGTCCTAAACAACTTGCACTCAATTACGGAAATATTGAGTAAATTACATACTGACTGTAAAACTGCCCAATTTTGTGAAAACAAAAACAAAACAAACAGTTGATATGAGATTCAAACACATCCGAGATCATTTTTGAGATATCGCATTTTACATCAGAGGTAAATAGGAAGTCCATGTGATACTGCAAGCCATATTAAAAAAACACTAAAAAGAAAATAGATGTAAATATTAAATCACGTCTGCAGAGTTAGAAGTATCTAAAAAAGTTAATAATTTTAATTAAATTATGAAATGCTAACATAAAGTATGGCCTGAAATGGTAAAAAGAAATAAGTCTTACTGTGCTGGAGGGTTTGAGGCTGAGCTGGGAGAGCGTCTCTGGAGGAAACTGGAAATCTGCTGGTAGAGTTGTTTTTTTACTTCTGGCACTAAGTGCAGACTTGGTGTTAGTGGTGGCAGCCTGTGAAAGGAAAGGAAGATAAAGTTTGGTTGGTGAGTTTCCCAAAAATCTGTAATCCAAAACTTCAAAACTACAAATCCTTTTAGAGATTCAACTGAATTTAATCATTATAGTTAAATCACAAGAGTTATGTTTCAATGCAGAAGCACACAAGAAAAGACTCAGATCAGCAAGTTTCCTGATGCATACTTGACAAACAAACGAGTTTAGGTTCAGTTCACAAGGATAACACCCTTATTAGCACTGATTCTGTCTTCATTCTGAACAAACTGATTATTTCATGCTCAAAAAGTTTCTCTTTTGCTTCAAATTTTTAAACTGTAGGCGGCTATACATTTTTTAAAGCATTTACATGCTGGTCAACCAACATCTAAAACCAGATGTCCTGAGCAGATACATAAAAGACTTCCACACATGGTAATTGGGATGGAGGCTGCATCAGAAATAATTCTCAAAGTACTGAATACTGTGTTGCCACGGCCACTACTCCAAAAAGTACTACGTTATAGCCACAGTGCCTCTGTTTTTAAGCAGATGTAGCACGCTGAGAAAGATCACATCTGACTCTGTCACTGGACTCTGCTACAGAACACGCTAAGCTTTACCTCCTGTCACCATTACTAATATTTGTACATGAGATTGATGTTATTATAATAACCATGGCAGCAGGCTGGCTTTGTTCACAATGACGTGAAACACTGAAATGATTGAAGAGCTGGTCATCTATGGCTCAAAAAGTAGTCACTGTAGTTGAACATGTGAATGTATTTGACAGCTTCATAAATACAGGGAGTGCAGAATTATTAGGCAAATGAGTATTTTGTCCACATCATCCTCTTCATGCATGTTGTCTTACTCCAAGCTGTATAGGCTCGAAAGCCTACTACCAATTAAGCATATTAGGTGATGTGCATCTCTGTAATGAGAAGGGGTGTGGTCTAATGACATCAACACCCTATATCAGGTGTGCATAATTATTAGGCAACGTCCTTTCCTTTGGCAAAATGGGTCAAAAGAAGGACTTGACAGGCTCAGAAAAGTCAAAAACAGTGAGATATCTTGCAGAGGGATGCAGCAGTCTCAAAATTGCAAAGCTTCTGAAGAGTGATCATCGAACAATCAAGCGTTTCATTCAAAATAGTCAACAGGGTCGCAAGAAGCGTGTGGAAAAACCAAGGCGCAAAATAACTGCCCATGAACTGAGAAAAGTCAAGCGTGCAGCTGCCAAGATGCCACTTGCCACCAGTTTGGCCATATTTCAGAGCTGCAACATCACTGGAGTGCCCAAAAGCACAAGGTGTGCAATATTCAGAGACATGGCCAAGGTAAGAAAGGCTGAAAGACGACCACCACTGAACAAGACACACAAGCTGAAACGTCAAGACTGGGCCAAGAAATATCTCAAGACTGATTTTTCTAAGGTTTTATGGACTGATGAAATGAGAGTGAGTCTTGATGGGCCAGATGGATGGGCCCGTGGCTGGATTGGTAAAGGGCAGAGAGCTCCAGTCCGACTCAGACGCCAGCAAGGTGGAGGTGGAGTACTGATTTGGGCTGGTATCATCAAAGATGAGCTTGTGGGGCCTTTTTGGGTCGAGGATGGAGTCAAGCTCAACTCCCAGTCCTACTGCCAGTTTCTGGAAGACACCTTCTTCAAGCAGTGGTACAGGAAGAAGTCTGCATCCTTCAAGAAAAACATGATTTTCATGCAGGACAATGCTCCATCACACGCGTCCAAGTACTCCACAGCGTGGCTGGCAAGAAAGGGTATAAAAGAAGAAAAACTAATGACATGGCCTCCTTGTTCACCTGATCTGAACCCCATTGAGAACCTGTGGTCCATCATCAAATGTGAGATTTACAAGGAGGGAAAACAGTACACCTCTCTGAACAGTGTCTGGGAGGCTGTGGTTGCTGCTGCACGCAATGTTGATGGTGAACAGATCAAAACACTGACAGAATCCATGGATGGCAGGCTTTTGAGTGTCCTTGCAAAGAAAGGTGGCTATATTAGTCGCTGATTTGTTTTTGTTTTGTTTTTGAATGTCAGAAATGTATATTTGTGAACGTGGAGATGTTATATTGGTTTCACTAGTAAAAATAAATAATTGAAATGGGTATATATTTGTTTTTTGTTAAGTTGCCTAATAATTATGCACAGTAATAGTCACCTGCACACACAGATATCCCCCTAAAATAGCTAAAACTAAAAACAAACTACAAACTACTTCCAAGAACATTCAGCTTTGATATTAAGGAGTTTTTTGGGTTCATTGAGAACATGGTTGTTGTTCAATAATAAAATTATTCCTCAAAAATACAACTTGCCTAATAATTCTGCACTCCCTGTACAAAGAAAAAAGACAGAAGCAGCAGAGATGTTTTCCTTTTTTTTTTTTTTTTTTTTTTACCCTTGTTGTTCGGAAGTAGGTATCAAAGTTGACATCGTCATTGAAGTCTATTTCAAAGGTCTTTTTGGGCTTCCTTTTACGTGTCTCCTTTTCAGGCAAATGATCCACTGTATGACATAAAAGTACATAAAAATGGTCAGAGATTACAGATGGCAGGTTACTTTTACACTGCACACATTTAGTGAGAAAGGACAACCATTAGAAAACCATCTCAGTTGTTAGAGAAAAGGCCTAATTTACCACATCACTCAAAACAGAAAATAATCCTAATTTGTAAACATCATTTCAGTATGACAGCATAATGCATCCGAATGCATTTATGATAGATTTCAGGCATTACTTATGACAGGCTAGATAATGACCAAAGTGAATGTGGCATGCATCACATGTTACTTCAAAAACAAACGCAGTAGCATAAGCCTACATTTAATCTTACCAACACAAATAAGAACATTTTTAATGTGATGTGTTGTCTGTCAACATCTACACAAACTTTAATATGTAACATGTCTTGTTTAGCGTAACTACTTCTCTAATGTCTGCTCACATCTCACAAATATCTCTATATCTGAAGCCAAATCTGACCTGAAGGATGGCGCTGTGATGTTTAACAACTGGAGCACAGCAGGACATAATATTTAGACCGTGTTCTGCTTCAGAAGGCACTGTGTTACAAGTCACTAACGACATATCAGATCTAGAGTGGTTTGATCCTCGGCAGTTATTCTAGTCGGTTTCTTACTGACGCGTATTACTCAGGACCTGTTGTAGTACATGCAAGTAGGATGGTTAAGCTAAGGAGTTGTGCTGAGGAGTTTCTTTGTGTGATGAAAACAGAAGCTCTTTGTAACCACCGACTGCTGGGAAGTGGAATATTTTAAAAAGCAGCACAATTTCAAAACCTTTTTAACGTCTCTGGCTTCTCATCGGCTTTGTAAAGTGGATGGTTTCTTAAATATGAAAGCTTACAGAAATTACTTTATTTACTTTCAAAGAAAATTTGGAGTTTGGTATTTTGTTATAAGGTGCAATAATGCAACGCTTTTACTGCAACTAAAATGGGTCTTTGCTAAAACCTTAATTTCACTCACACTTGTGTTTCGGTTTGAACTGCCAGTAGCCAGGTCCAGCCCACGTGGCCATGGTCCTGGGGCTGAAGTATGAATACTCCCTGGGCTGAGAGGACAGCTGCAAGCACATGGTGGCGATGTCTCCCTCTCCAATGGGAATCACATCCCTGTATGGCATCATAAAACCATTCAAACTAAAAACGAAAGCAAATTTACCATCCATTTATAGAAAAGGTTTAGGAGACAGACAAGAGGAAGGGAAAAAAACAAACAAAAGACTTCCCTGCGCTGCTGTCCAATCCTCAATCTTACCTTCTTTTGCCAGAGGGCTCACAACCCTCCTTGTGTTCCTTTGATCCATCCTCACAGTCACCCACTCCCTCCTCATAGTCACCATCAAAGTCGGGGCAGTCATCTTCCTCTGGCTCTGGCTCAGGCTCATTGTTCACGTCAAACACATGATCGCCCTGCTTCATCTTCTCTAAGAGCTGATTCATGGTCTGAAAGAACATGCATAGAATATTAAATTCAAACCTGCAGGACTTTACATTTCTAAGGACTTTTACTTTGCAAGCAAAAATGGTTGCTCACACTAGAGCTGTAGTAAAATAGGGTTTCCTTTATGTATCTACTAAAAGAGAGTGAAGAACTGAACAAAACAAAGGAGATCAGTTTACAAAGGATTAAATCAGATTTGTAGGATGGAAATTCCATAACCTAATCATATTACAACTAGTATTCAGAAACAACTGACAGAAATAAGCACTAGATCCGTTTTCTCTTACCTGCTCCGGATTCCAGCTAGTGAACGAGAAGTCCTGCAGTGAGGGGCAGACGGAGCTTTTCTCCTGGGAACGCTGCAGTCCAGCTGCGAGTGACATGTTACAGAAAGACAAGTTTTCATTTCTGGGAGAACCCGAAGGATGACAGTGATACAGTGCTAAGGTTCTTATGAACATCCAACTAGCGGCACAATATTTAACGTCCAAGTGTAAATGAATTTATTGGGCTTATTGAAAGACTTTTACCCATGAATGGGGATGCTGGGACCCCCTGTGGAGATGGAGGAGAGTAGGCGGGTCTGGACTGCAGGAGGGTCATGTGGGATGGAAAGAGCAGCTCGCAGCGACTGCTCTCACTGAAAAGAACTGACAGGAAGACCCCAGCTGTGCTGCTCTCATCAAAGGATGAGGCCATCCGCTGAAACATGGGGTCCACCTTTGTGGGGAAGACAGAAAGTTTATCATAAACACAACCTAGCTTGATATCAAGTAAGAGGCATTTAAGCTTATTACTATGGCAAAGTGATGCTGTGATAGTAATGAAAAAAAAAAGAAAAGAAAAATCCCTCGAGGTGTCTTCTAAGACAACATCTAATTTAACTATTGATCTAAATCAAACAAACTTATCAATCATCAGTGGATTTAAGCTGATTGTAAGGCTGTAATCCATGATAGTAATCCAACATCAACTCTAGCAGTGATGCTGAAGTTGTTTAACCCTTGTGTTGTCCTCGGGATTCCCATATACTTGTTTGCCATTCACCTAGGGGTCATTTTTGACCCGAGGACAACACAAGGGTTAACATTTAGTAAAGAGACCTCTGCACATAAATGCATATAAAAATTTGGTACGGGGACTGTGCCACCCTTTTTTTCAGTTCTAAACAGTAAGATCGTTCTTAATTTGACTGCTAAATATATAACAACACCAAAAATAGTAAGCAGTATTCATAAATTTGTATTTTCCAGCTTATCATGTTGAACAGTGAGTTTCTGTTCAGGAAATAAAACAGAAGGCTGTTTTTTTTTTTTTTTTACTGATTCTCCTCTACACTAACTTTTTCCTCAAGTAATATAATCACAGCTGATACATGTTCATATCAATAAGGATTTAATTAATTAAAAAATTAACAAAAATCTAAGCTCATAAATAGCCCAAGCCTAATGAATATACTTTCAGCTCATGTTCAAAACCCATCACATATATCAGCTGTTAAAACAGCTACATTACCTTAAGTGAAGAAACTAGCAAAGTATAGTTTCCTTGGTTAGAATCAAGTACTGCTTACTTAGATTACAGCACTGTTTGCGTATCGATGATAATTACATTTGGCATAAAAATAGAGATCTACCTCTCTCTGGGTCTTTGTTGTTTCTATATTATATATATCAGTTTAAAGCATTTCACCTATTTTAATGGAGTGAGGGTGTGTACTGCATTTCGAGGGAGTTGCATCTTCTATTCTAGTGGTATAAGATAACAACATAGCTGAGTCTGTTGGCTACAAAACAGAATGATTTGACCCAAAATCCAAACAGTGAAATGAAAACAAAACAAACAACCTCTGAATGTTTTTAGTGTTGTTCATTTATGTGTATTAATGAGCCTAGATCTTGCAAAGGTTGTTTTCAATTCATTCTCATTTAACCCAAATGCTGTATTCCTGGATCTATACATCGATAGCTATATTCTATTATTGCTTATTGCTGCATGACATAAGCAATAAGCAGGAATATTTCCCATGATTAGTCATTGGCATAGTGGTCCAGAAGCCCTGAACGATACTTCTGTTATTTCAAAAAGTACAAAACCAAAAAAAACCCCAAACCCCCCCCCCAAAAAAAGAAGAACTGAGGTGCGCATTATTTTAGTTACTTTGCTAAGACCTCTACATACCTCACATCTCCTCTCAGACTCAGCGCTGTTGATGTTGCTCAGGTTTTGCTCTACCGTCTTCTTGGGAGGCCTTTTCTTCTTTGGCTGTTTGGCAGTGACTTCACCTCCTGCAAGTCCTGCATCATCTCCATCTTCCTCTGTTGCACCATGGCCTATATATGCACAAGGAATTCAAAAAAAGCAGAAAATGTTCAATAGTACAGGAAGGTGGGTTCAACAACTTTAAAACTGTGTTAGAAAAAGCCAGAAAGCTCAAGCCACAGCACAAGTACGGTTAAAAGAAAAATCCAACAACAATACAGAGACTCTCACCCTCTCCAGGTTTGGTTTCAGCACCCAGACCACCCAGCACTCTGTAGGCATCAGCATGAACAGCATCCACTCTCACAGCGTAGATTTTCGTACTGGCATCCAGAGTGCCAGCTGCCACCTTTAGGATGAAAAGATGTAAATATTGAAGGATACTACTTGCAAAACTTAATAATAAATACATATTTCACAGTGTACGACATCACCTTTTATAGGACCCTTCATATGTTGAAGTAATTACACCACAATACCCCTGCAATTACTCTAGGTTAATACAGAATCCTGCACTTTCTCAGAATGAGTGGACTTATTGCTTGTGAGATGAGAGACCACACTGGACAGAATGCAGCCTTAATTTTGTATAAATTCTGCTTCCCTGAATTAAAATCAAACTGGTGTTAGCACCTGCCTAACTTAAACAAGTCAGGTGGGTGCTGAGTCCAAGAAATATATTTTCATGATATTTTAAACACACTTAAAAAACAAAAAAAACAAACGACATTTCTATGTTCTCCAACAACCAGAAAATTATTTATCATGATGCTTCATTCAAATGTTTAAATCAGTTCAAAGACTTTTAGATTACCAAAATGATGAATGAAACAATCAGTTACACATACCTTGAAGTTGGTGAGCTCTGAATCCTTTTGTTTGAGAATATCAGCCATGTAATCAATCAAATGCAGACCAAATGCATTTTTGGTGGTGATTTTCTGTTGATAAGAATAAAAAAAACGTAATTTATTCATTTATTTTTCCTGTATTTCGTCATATTTTCTCATCTACTAATCACAGAGAAAGACAAAGGACATTTACTATAAAGGGAAAAAGAGGAAAATGCATGCACATACAAATACTTACATTTTCAGTGGAGAGTTTTATGCAGGTGGAGTAATGCTCTGAGATCTGTGCATTTGACAACTTGGGCACGGCAGCAGGAGTTCCCACAGTGCTGATTAGGATAATGAGATTGTCTTTGAGCTCTCATGATACATAGCAGCCAGGCAGACAGGTACTATTTGTCAAAGCCATGGCACAAAATGTTTTTACAAATTACTTTTAGTTTTGCCATTATCTACAGCATACCTGTGAGATGCAGAGTCATTTAAGGAGGAATCACTTGCAGCTTGAAGGTCAATGACTCTTGACCTCCTACGCTGACGTCGCTCCTGCTCATCATCGTTTCCAGGGAAAGCTGACAGCAGTGGAGTGCTGCTGCCTGCAGGGGACAGACCCTTATTCTTCAAAGAGGATGACATCCATCCTGGTCGTACCCGGGAGACGGGTGTGGAGGCTGCGCTCATCTTTGCTGGAGGATAGGAAAAAGATGTTTGGACTGAACAGAGGGTTGGAAAGAAATAGTGCTTAAAGAGCAGAATTCAGTGCTCTGAATGTACCGTACACATATCAATTTGAAGCAGGAGAGAAAGTTAACTTGGCTCAGTTAACTATTTGTTGTAGTTAACTGAGCCAAAACCAAAATTTACATGTAAAAAACTCCTCTAATCAACCCAAATAAAATCTTTAGGAAAAATATTAAAAGTAACTCAATGGATATCGGTGGTGAAATCTGTCAATACAACCCACGGGATGAGGAATTAAGGTATATATTTGATGCTAACATAACTCTGAAACAGCTGTTTTTACAAAGTGCTGTGCTTGTGTTGTTACAGCTGTTTGGAACTTATAAAGGAAAACAAAGTTTATGCCAAGTTTAAAAATCACTAATGAGAATAAGAAGAGAGAATGTGGTCTCATGATGACAAAGAAATTGGGAGAAAAAAATACAAGACAAACTCTTATTGTTGGCTCTGGTTATGCAAGCATGATATGCTAGAGTTAAGTTCGCATCAATCTTGCCTGTTTGCTACCGAAACAACGTTGTTTACTTTAAGGGTTCATCATTTATTAGTATAGCACAGCACAGTCAGCGAATCCTTCCTTTGTATACTCCCATTGACTTTATTCTGGATTTCCATCAGTTTAACTTAGCTTGAACGCTACTCGCATATAAACAAAGGAACTCTACAATAAAGTATTAAACCAGTGAAAAGGTTATACACATTCAATTAAAATCAATTTTCAGAAAGCAAACACCATCTTAGCACAACATATTTGGTAAGCTAGTTTAGTAAAATAATCACGAAAGAAGCACATGTACAGCTCAAACGCACTTACATGCTCACGCTAAGCTAACTTTACATGCATTTTAGCATAACAACCCTAACTTCGGTATGAACGTGTTCTTACAGTTAGCGTTAGCAGGCTTACTAACAAATAAAAACTTTATCACAAGACTTGCTTCAGCCCCGAAACGTACCGAGAATTGCCTTAAATCCGACGGAGACTTATGTAGACCCGTTATAAGTTGTAATATGACAGAAAGAACAAGCAGCAAATTTCTTCCTGTCCAGCGTTTGAATTTTTGCGCCGAACGGTTTACGTAGCAGCAACCTACGTCATGACGCTAACCGCGCCCACGACAGCGAGAGAAAGTGAGATTCAGATTCAGAGTAGTTTAATGATCCCTAACTATGTATGAAAACAGTGATCTTGAGATAAAACTCAATGCTTTTCTTCTTTTATATTAACATAAGTAGTTTTTGTTGAATTGTTTAATTTATGATATTGTTTAATAAAAACATTACATCACGAAAAAGTAAGTGTTCATCAATTTCTATGACAGATAATCAGGATTTTTTGTTTCATTTTCAATATAGCATCCCCCACCATGTCTTCCTTATGCAATGATCTTTTGACTACTATGATCACTGACGAGTGAGTCAGTAAATCCTTTAATGTTTAAGTGGTCTGCTCCTTAATAAGAGCAATAATTGGTACTGAATGAGTGTATTTTGTATGTGATGACACACTGAAAAAGTGTTTGCTGTAATCCTCACAGGTCAAGCATGACATGTGAGGCTAGGGTCTCGAAGTTAAGCAGCTGTGACTCAGTAAACATATATTGATATTCACATCACACCAAAGCAAAACAACATGTCAGGATGGAGCACCTTGCTCGGAACCATTTTGTTTTTACTTCTATCACTTAATAGACACTTGACAGATATTGTTTAACAGCCACAGCCGCAACTCTAATAACATCAACTGACATTCACCTACTAAAGTAAAGACTGAAAAGCAGCATGCAAGTTGCACAGTACATTTCATTAATAACTATTTTTCTTATAATTATTAACTGAAATAAAAACTAAAGCAAAAGCAATCTTCCTAATGACATGAAGCAGCTGCTTCATTTCATTTCATTTCATTCGGCTACTCACTAGATGGCAGTGACAATCAAGACTGTGTTGCTGGTAAGCTGTACAGTGAATGGATTCAGAACTGATATAAGAAAGTCAAAATTTTGTTAAACTACTTACAGAATTTTAAATATCAGTTTTCAGGGAAGTAATAATTAGGTAAGTAATAACTGTGACACAATCCCGTATGATTTCCTCTAAATGAATATTTTCATTCAAATGAGAAATGACAGTTACATTCCTTTATTAGTGTGACACTAACCCTGCTCAATTTTTCCCATTTAGTTTTTGTCTATAGGGACCTTCTGCAAAAGACCTATGGGAAAAATTCAAAGTTAAACATTAGCCAGTTCATTACAGTTTCCATGATGTAACAGTTGCTATTGTAATGCAGTGTATCACCACTTGGCGGCGCCTCCTGTCTCATGACTGGTGTGTCACCCCCTTTTTGTTCTTCTTCGCACTCTCCCTGTAATGGATGCTCCCGTGTGTAAGCGGACTAATGTACAGTATGTGTTCTCGTGTAATGTGTGGTAGAGGTAGCACTTTTATTTTTGATATTGTAAATAAATGAGTACTTTTGGAAAGTCAGAAGCTGTTGCTCATTCGCTATCCACCTGCACCTGGCTTCATCTCCACCGCACGTTACAATGAGTAAGCTTGACACAGTCAGAAAAAATGCTGTTCAGTGATGTTTAACAGGGTTGATCAGAGTATTATCTTAACTCCTTGGAGATGTACCCTCTACCCACGCAGTGAACATCTTTGATTGCACCAGAGTGAGTGTGTCTGTAAGGCAAGAGAAAGAAGCTTGAGTCACAAAAGCATTTAAGCATAAATGCACAAGTTTTAGCACACATATAAGTGCTTGCTAAAACAGTCCATACTAATGGCTCCCCAATTGGAGAATCTGACCAAATAATGGCCTCAGAGAGTTGTGTACACACAAATAACAGCCTGACTGTGCTGGAAAGTGTAAAAAGATATAAATAAATAAATGCTTGCCATATTAAAAGTGAATTCAATTTAAGGTCATAACAGAAAACAATGTTATAACTAATCTAATTAAGTAACTAACTAATGCATTAGCTAAATTTATTCCAAAATTTGAATTTGATGGCCTTTCATTGTTCTTGGATTTACAACTTCAGAAGGTATACAAGCAGATTGATATTTACACTTTATTTTACAGTTTACACATTATAAAATGCATATTTTGACTTCCACCTTGGACAGTAAGGTTTCAGCTTCTCTAGTCATAAAATTCTTTTGCATTTTTGGATCAGTGGCCAGGCTTCTCTATTGCAGCAATTTTAGTGCTTTCCTCCTGAAGGTGATGCTGGTGATGATGGTGTTGCTGTGGATGTGTCCTGAAACAGATGCAAATTTTGCACCTACACCTTTTTAGTGTGCAAATTAAGAAAATCTCTATGAAAAGTTTAGTGAATCAGGCCTAATATGAACGTTTCCTCAGTCAAAATGGTCACTCAGCGTCAGATGTGGTGGTTTATTTTTCATATCTGTAAATTAAGAAAAGTCTAATAGTTGTGAAGTTCACAACTATTAGACTGAGGAACAGACACTTGTGTCCTCAGTATAAGAGATTTTATTCTTGTAAGACCAGGGCTGATGCTACCCAAATAATAAAACATGTACAATTTTTATTCTCCAGGACGCAGACAGACACATATCAATTCTGCTGTTTTTTGCTTGATGTTATTATTGGACTCTGCTGAAGTAGCTTTGCATGATTTCCAGTTGAAAAGCTTTTTTTTTTTTTATCATATACTGGGCTTTTGTGCAGGCCCTTAGTGCATTTGCTGTTTTAAACAGCTTGATCATTTGGGGCTAAATAAAGGCGTGAGTGGAGTGAGTAATAACGGAGTGAGTAGCCAAACAGAAACAACACCCATGGATGTTGGAATCAATTCTGTTTGAGTTTGTCTAATGCTGGAACATTTATTGTGTTGATACTGCATATGCACATTTTTCAGTAATGCTTTACTCCACTAAATTCAGTTGTTATGTTACTGTTACAATTATGATGGTACTTGGAAAAGTTGGTCAGTTCTCTGCATGAGGTGGATAGAAAGAAAAAGCAAAACAAAACAAAACAACACAAGCACGCTTTTTCTTTCTGTGCACTTGCGGTGCAATCAGCTGATTTCAGTTTGTGTTAATGATGTGCGATAACCACTGATTTCTTTTCCGATCGGATCAACAGTAAAATTCCGGCTAGTATCAACGATACCTGCAGGGTTGACGATACTGATTGGATACTGATACTTTACACAAAAACCTAATGTGTTTAGAAAATCTAAATAAAACGTAGTGTATTTCAAATTGTACCTTTACAATGAATACAAGACACCATACTACTCGTTCTTATTGTTTGATTATGAAGAATTACCATATACAAAATAACCCCCCCCAAAAGTCAACACCTACATTTGAAAATATTCAATTAACAATCACTCAAAACAAATGCGACCGACTGAAAATAATAACACAGCTGAGACGTTTTATAAATGTGTGTTATTATCTATCTGTCGTATGTATGAAATGTTTTAAGTTGTATTTTTATATTTTAAAGTCTAAAGGCTGTTTTACTGTAAGTATGCTGTATATTTCAATGACACCTGGCATATATAATCCATTTATCCGGGAGTGATATCACCCTAGCAGCACCCGTCCCTCTCCTATTCAGTTCACCTCATCATAAGCTCGTCATCATATTCTGTGTGATAATAACTTACTTGTGTTTAATAGTTCTGTGGCTGAGTGAATGAGCACACGTGAGCTATGATGCATTTATACAGCTGTATTTCACTATGACAGGTGGAAGAAGTAGTTCCTACCAGTCATTCAGATGGTCCCAGTAATACAGGTACTTTCTACTGTGTTCCTGTTAATGAAAAAACACCCCAAATTACAAAAATATTGATATTTTAAGATGAGAATTGATTCTAGAACATAAATATCGGGTATTTGAAGAATTGATATTTCAGTATCGATCCGCAGACCGCTAGCTTGGTTGGGGTGGTCAAAAGCAGAAATGTGGACATTACTTATTTTGTTTTTATTGCTCAAAAGCACAAGAGCGTGATGGTAAAGTTCAAACTGCATTCAGGACAGAAGCACTGTATACTGCTAAAGCACGTTTGGCTCTTTGCAAAAAAGCTAGCCAAGAACCAGGCATGATGATACAGCTGAGTGTGTGCAGAGCAGAGCCTGATCTTCAACAGGTAACAAACACAGTGATGAGCAGGCTTGTAGCTCCCGTTTGTACCTGTTGGTGTTTTCAGAGTAGAATCACTGTGACAATCGCTTCAACGTGTCTTTGAGCTGGTTTAGCTTTCTTTGTGTTGCTGGCTTTGTGTTCATAAACACTAGAAGAAAGATTAAATGTGCATCCTGATTAAAATATAAATTTGTGTTGGTGTGTATAGGTTTACATTATTACCTGGTAATTATGAAACAATACATTTCAGGTCATTTCATGAAGTAATGATGATGTCATGGCAAGTAATTAAGAAACATACTGCATTACTTTTAAGAAAAGTAATGAGTAACATGTAATAAATGACTTTTCCTGAGTAACCCTCACAGTGCATTGTTGCTACCTACTTGGAGAACTGCCATCTTATAAAACAGACAAAGACATTTCAATTAAATTCAATTCAATTCAATTTTATTTATATAGCGCCAAATCACAACAAAAGTCGCCTCAAGGCGCTTTATATTGTACAGTAGATACGGAGAAAAACCCAACAATCATATGACCCCCTATGAGCAAGCACTCTGGCGACAGCGGGAAGGAAAAACTCCCTCCGGCAAGAAACCTCCAGCAGAACCGGGCTCAGGGAGGGGGCGGGGCCATCTGCTGCGACTGGTTGGGGTGAGAGAAGGAAAACAGGATAAAGACATGCTGTGGAAGAGAGACAGAGATTAATAACAGATATGATTCAATGCAGAGAGGTCTATTAACACATAGTGAGTGAGAAAGGTGACTGGAAAGGAAAAAACTCAATGCATCATGGGAATCCCCGGCAGCCTATGTCTATTGCAGCATAACTAAGGGAGGATTCAGGGTCACCTGGTCCAGCCCTAACTATATGCTTTAGCAAAAAGGAAAGTTTGAAGCTTAATCTTGAAAGTAGAGATAGTGTCTGTCTCCCGAATCCAAACTGGAAGCTGGTTCCACAGAAGAGGGGCCTGAAAACTGAAGGCTCTCCCTCCCATTCTACTTTTAAATACTCTAGGAACAACAAGTAGGCCTGCAGAGCAAGAGCGAAGTGCTCTAATAGGGTGATATGGTACTACAAGGTCATTAAGATAAGATGGAGCCTGATTATTTAAGACCTTGTATGTGAGGAGCAGGATTTTGAATTCAATTCTGGATTTAACAGGAAGCCAATGAAGGGAAGCCAAAACAGGAGAAATCTGCTATCTCTTTCTAGTCCCTGTCAGGACTCTTGCTGCAGCATTTTGGATTGGCTGAAGGCTTTTTAGTGAGTTTTTAGGAAATCCTGATAATAATGAATTACAGTAGTCCAGCCTGGAAGTAATAAATGCATGAACTAGTTTTTCAGCGTCACTCTGAGACAGGATATTTCTAATTTTAGAGATGTTGCGCAAATGGAAGAAAGCAGTCCTACATATTTGTTTAATATGTGCGTTGAAGGACATGTCCTGGTCAAAAATGACTCCAAGGTTCCTCACAGCGTTACTGGAGGCCAAGGTAATGCCATCCAGAGTAAGAATCTGGTTAGATACTATATTTCTAAGATTTTCAGGGCTAAGATTCTAAGATTTTATGTCTTTAAGACATTCCTGCAGTTTAACTAATTGGTGTGTGTTATCTGGCTTCATGGACAGATAGAGCTGGGTGTCATCTGCATAGCAGTGAAAATGTATGCTATGTCTTCTAATGATGCTGCCTAGGGGAAGCCTGTATAATGTAAACAGAATTGGTCCTAGCACTGAACCCTGTGGAACTCCATATGAGGCGTAACAGGCACGCCTTTACTCATGATCACAGACACTGGGTTACAGTATATTTCTGAGTAACATCTGTGAATCCTCTCAGGCTGCTAACAGCTTTCAAATATGAAGTTATTAACAACATGTTACCAATTTCCACCTGCTCTTTTCTCACGGCTGGATTGCAACAGCTGGATAGAAAGAAGGCTGCTAGCAAATACTTTTGTGTGTAGCTCCAAACGAAGCAGTAAAAGTGAGCGGGAATGATGCTTTTGGTTGTTGCAATGGAGACTACACATCTATCTACAAGACACAGTGTAACTCCACGATGGGATTTGTCTGAATCATGGTGTACTCTACAGTTCTGAAGTTCTCAGAGTTATGTGTGTATACAATTGTGATTAAAAACAACAAAGAACATCTATCCTGTGGCACTACTGTTTATACAACCTGAGCAGAAACAAATGATTTTCTAGTATTTTCTAGTATTCAGACTAAATCTCTCTATAGAAATAGAGGCGACTGCCAGTGCTACCACACTGGGGTATTGCGGGGTGATGTCTGTCTTTTGTAATTCTCCCGGTGGACGACAGGCTTTATACCTAGTTGTAGTTTTAATCATAACAAAGGTAAAGCCCAAGTGTGCTATAAAATCTCTACTTCATCCAAAGGGGAGCACTCTATCATGATTTATGATAATAGCATTTATCATAACCTCATACACCTAACCATAAGAGCACACACTCCAGTATTCATGTGAACATTTAGCGTTACCTCACAAATTAAAATTATTCATCTTTTTAGCTTGTTTCATTCAGTAAAGGCTCCTGGACCCATTTCCCACTCTGCTCATACAAGGAAAATGATAAGAACTATTAGATGACTCAGTTTTTCCTGAAATAGGTTGCTTCTCAGCAGTAATGCTGTTTTTATTTCATAGCCTTCTACACTGAACAGTTCTAGTCTGGAGTTTGGTCGCATTAAGAAGAACCTATTTTAACATTAGCACACTGTCACTGTGAATGTGGACGTTGATGCTACACATTTGGTAATTCAGGGTTAACAGGGCACTTGCATTTGATCACACAAAGTGCAACACATTGACGGTCTGTGGACGATTGTATTGTTGACTTGATTTTGCCTCACAGAGGCAAGAAAGGGCAGAGTGCCAAGTCAATAAAGATGACAATGTGCCGCTCCAGTGCTTTCACTAAAATTACAAAGTGGAGGAGTGCTGTGAACAGACATAGAGGATCTTAAAAACACACTAAGGCAATGTAGCCTCAAAGAATAAAAGTGGTTTCTATTTATTTTAACATGCTGGCAGTGTCAGAGGTCCGGGTCAGGAAGAAGGCATGTCATACTTAGATAATAAAATCTAGTGTTAATTCTGAAATTAGCTGTCCTTAGCTTTGCAGCAGTAACAGCCTGAAGCACTTGCACAACCCGCTTTGGCTTGATGTGTGGATAAAAATGATTTAGATTTAGATATTCACTGGCCTAGTTCTTCCAACAGAAATTAAAAACATTGGTTCGTCTGTGTACATGTAAATGCAACTTTCATAGCTCACTGCTCCTCACCCTATACCTGCCTAACTAATGCAGCAATGTGTCATGGTTAATTATGTAGTTCTCATGTAAGACTGAGGATGGGAATGAAAAGGTCATTTGTAGAATTTTGGACTTTGAACAGTGCTCGTATGTCCACACTGTGTTTTAGTAAGCAGGTTTTTGTTTTTATGTGCAATATTTCTGCTGCTAGTTTGTTAGTATTCCACTGAAAGACAGGAAAGAAAATATATGTAGATAAACACAATGCAGGTTTCAAAAACTGAAAAATGTCCAGTGGAGAAGAAAATGCCCTGAACTTACATGAAACACCATAACCAAGTGGCCGGCATAGTAAACAGAAACATCTGTGTCGAGTATGGCTTGGGCGGTTCCAAATGACAGCAACATCAGGAAGAAGGAACACGAGAAGCTCGAGAAATACCAAGGGCTCAGAGAAGAGCTTGAGAAGATGTGGAGGGTGAAGGTAACAGTGGTCCCAGTGGTAATCGGAGTACTAGGTGCAGTGACTCCCAAGCTAGGCGAGTGGCTCCAGTAGATCCCAGGAACAACATCCAAGATCTGTCTAGAAGAGCGCAGTTCTAGGAACAGCTAAGATACTGCGCAGGAAACTCAAAGATTGTTTTAAAAAAAAATTCCAAGCAGTCTATCTGCAAAAGCTAAAATTACATTTGTACAGCTGCTCGTTAATGCTAATCAGCCAGTCTTATGGAATCAACTCATTGCATTTTGGGCTTATAGACAAAGAAAACCTGCTGAAGCTCAAACTGAGCATCGGAATTCAAAAGTGACTGAACGTGGCGCGACTGTTGGTGTTGTAACAAGTTGGTGTTGTGACAAGTTGGTCTGAAACTGTTTTCCTGCACAACTATCTCTAGAATTGACAGAAAATGGTCTGAAAAACAATATCCACTGAGGGACAGGACAAAAATATCTAATTGGTATCATAAGTCATAAGAGAATGGAGAGTCACTCAAATAACCACTTACTACAACCAAGATATGCAGAAGAGCATTTCTGAATAGAAAACATGAAGCAGATGCAGTACAGCAGCAGAAGACCACACTAGATACCACTTTTGTCAGCTAAGAACTGGAAACTGAGATTGCAGCTGGCTCATCAAAATTGGACAAAATTGAAGACAGGTAAAACTTTGCCTGATGGCTCTTGATTTGTGCTGCTACATATGCAAGGTAGGGTAATTTGGTGTAAACAACACAAAAGCTCCATGGATTGATGCCGCCAGGCAGCAGGTGCTCAAATGACCCACTCCTGACCAGTGTTGGTCAAGTTACTTGAAAAAAGTAATCAGTAACTAATTACCAATTACCTCCCCAAAAAAGTAATCCCGTTACTTTACTGATTACTTATTTTCAAAAGTAAATAATTACTTAGTTACTTTTTAAAAACACGATTTACAACCTGAATAGGTGATAAAGTGATAGATCTTTCAGCCCAATTCTACTTTTTCTGCATAATCCATCATACAAAATGTAATCAAATGAAAAAGTCTCTTTTTAAAACTTGTTTTATTAGTTTTAATCTTTTAACTTTATGCATCAAGGAAAAATTTAATTATATGCAACATTCTCTGACTGGAAGAAATTTGTTTAACATTTAAACTTATTTTCTGCACATTCCAGCACATAAAATAAAATATTTTTTGTGTTTACACTCAGTCTTTCAAATAGATGCAAGTAAAACACAGCAGAAAATAAATAACATCAAAGACTAGCGGTCCTGTTGCTCTATTTTCACCTGTAAAGCAGGAGTGGGTTAGGCGGAGGTTTACCCTGGTGCAGGTGTGCTGCAGCGGTCAGTGGAAGAATCCGCGAGTTTCTCTGTGAGTATCCCATTACGTGGTAGTGCACTCCCGGTGCTTGCTTGGAAGTTTAGGGGGGTATTTTCGCTTTAAAGATAAGTTTTCTACGGAGCCCCGCAGGGGACATGGGAGAAAAAAAAATGAAGACTGACTTTTGCGAGATCTCGCAAAAGTTTTAGCCGCATTCTTCCCGTTAGCTCGAGACCTACTACAGCCGGGAGGAACACCGCTTTCCCGGCACATCGTGCCTCGACCTCCCAGTTGGCTTCGAGCCGGCGTCCAAAGAATGCGGCTAAAAGTTTTGCGAGATCTCGCAAAACCTTTGCGAGATCCCGAGTTTGTTTTGCGAGATCTCGCAAAACTTTTGCGAGATCCCGAGTTAGTTTTGCGAGATCTCGCAAAAGTCAGTCTTCAGTTTTTTTTCTCCCATGTCCCCTGCGGGGCTCCGTAGTTTTCTTCCCACGCACAATGGACACTAATGTTTTTGTCACTTTTTATGGAGTCAAACTCAAAATAAGGTCAGTACTTCCACGCTTTAAATGCTGCACGCTCATACTCTCTCCTGCACTCGATATATGATCCATTGTTGATCTGCGCACAGCTGTTGTCACGAACGTCGCACTCGCTTACGTCACTGTCGTGAGACATTCTCGCAAAAAAAAATCACGGTTTTAGTAACGCAGTAACGCAGCGTTCCTACGGGAAAGTAACGGTAATCTAATTACCGTTTTTGCAATAGTAATCCCTTACTTTACTCGTTACCTGAAAAAAGTAATCAGATTACAGTAACGCGTTACTGCCCATCTCTGGTGATGACACACTGAAAAAGTGTTTGCTGTAATCCTCACAGGTCAAGCATGACATGTGAGGCTAGGGTCTCGAAGTTAAGCAGCTGTGACTCAGTAAACATATATTGATATTCACATCACACTAAAGCAAAACAACATGTCAGGATGGAGCACCTTGCTCGGAACCATTTTGTTTTTACTTCTATCACTTAATTACAGTTACAAGTAACGCATTACTGCCCATCTCTGCTCCTGACTGGAGGAGGTAGTGACGAACAATAAAAATACAGGACTTCTTGAAGACCCCGTAACTGGAATGAATACAGTTCATACCCTTTAACGAGGATCCATTACAGTGCATGTCTGGTGCCAGCAATCATGGTAATTGGGGTGGCTGTAGCTCAGGCGGTAGCTCAGATCATCTCAAAGTGGTTTTTGGAACTTAACAATGAGTTAACTTTACTGAAATGGTCTTCACAGTCATCAAATCTCAATTTAGTAGAGAACCTTAGAGACGTGGTGGAACGGGAGACTCATGTCATGGATGTACCACTGACAGAATTGTAGCACCTGTGTGATGCTATCAAATCAACATGGACCAGTTTCTCTGAGGATTCTCTGAGGAATGCTTCCAGCACCTTTGTTGAATCTGTGCTATGAAAAACAAGGCCCAACCCAGTACTAGCAAGGTGTATCAAAGAAAGAGTCAGGTACGTCTATGCTACCTTGGTTCTTCTATATTAAGCTCAACCTTAATGATTGTTTAACTACAATTACTATTTGGATTTTTCAAAATGTCTTGCGCCTCAAAATGAGCAAAACTGAGATTTCTGTGCTTGGCTATGCTTGTTTTCACTAAGGAAGTCAGTCAGTAAAGGTTTCCCTCGCAGACAAATTATGCCCTAAGAATCTCAGTGCTATTTTTAGCAAGTATTTGAAACATTAAGAGTAACTCACTTTTCAAATGTGACTTTAAAAAAAATTAATTACATACAAAATCCTTGCTTCTAGATTAAAACTGCAAAGACCACATTCTAGCAGTCACCCTCTCCATTCTGATCAAGGCCTTTAACTGCTCTTACTTTAAGGTTGCAGCACATAAATTTTGGAACACCCTTACTCATTCCATCAAGCACGCTGAATCTGTGGTCTTTTAAAAACTTAAAACAAGTTATCCTATTAGTGACCAGTTTAAAAATCACTTTTCATATATCTTTCTTTATACTCTTTATGTGTTTCTCTAAATCTTAAGAGTAAAGCAGCAATACAGCGTTTAGCAGCAGGCATGAGTCTAGATGTGCCATCCAAGTTCGACTGAAACAGGAGCAGGAGATATGACAAGGAAGGGCATAAGATGAAAGAAACATCAGCCTGGCTTTCATTTGAAATCTGAAAGACCAGCAGCATCATCAGCACTCTCAGATGTGTGACACTGTACATCCATGTAGTCCAAACCAAATCCACTCAGAAACTATCCTGATGAAAGAGTTGCAGCTGGAATGCGACTCCTCTCATGTAAAAACAAAACCTGCAACTGCAGGTGCAGGAAAAATGATTCGGTTTGGCTCTGAGGTGCAAAAAGCAACAATAAAAGAGAAAACACAATATTTTAAAAACGACAACTGAACAGAAAGGCAAACAATATTTTACTTTAAAGAAAAGAAGGGAAAAAGTTTTTTTTTATTATTTACAAATTTTTAATTTTCAGTTTTTCTGCTTTTTGGCTGCTTACCTGTAACGGCAGCAGTCATCCCAGTATCGACAAGTCCTGGGCTGATTCTTATCCCTCGTGTTAGATTGGCATCTCAACATGACAGAGATCATATTTACATGATGTTTAGCTACAAAAAAGGTAAGCACTCCTGTAACAGATGGCCTGGCAGTAAACAGCGATTTAAAAGGATGAAAAATGGAGCAAAGATTTTGCTTTCTAGGCTTCTTGAGGACTTGAGGTCAAACCCCACCCATGGCAACTGTACAGGAAAAATAGCAGCAGTTTTTGTCTCTTAGCTTTCAGAACAACTACGCTGTGGTGAATAAGTAAGCCTGTAGATTTAAAGTGCACCATTATCAGCAGTGTGATCACTAAATGACAGACAGGTGCTGATTGGGTTACAAGCTGTCTGCTAGGCCTTATTCCAGCCAACTTGACAGGATCACAGGATCTCTCCTTTGAGTTTGTTAATGGGATTGTCACATAAATGACTTTATGTGTTTATATGTGTAAAAACCACAAGCAGTACTGCCTTTAATCTCACAATATCATCACAGCAAAATCTCCAGTGTTAAATTAACACTAGAGAGTGTCTATATGGGTCCACACCTCTGAGTGTTAAATACAACACTGTTGAGTGTTAAATGAACACTTTTGACAGTGTTATGTGTTTAAAAGTAACCTAGTCAGTTTTGAAGATTAAGAATGGCTAACACTGAGCAGTGCTGATTTTCTAACACTGGAAAATAACTCAAAATGTTAGAAATATTCCAGTGTTAGAAAATCAGCACTGCTCAGTGTTAGTCTTCCACTGTTCTGTATATCTATGCCAATTAAAGGCACACTGTAGGTTTTAAGTCGACCTGCCTGTATTTTCGTCTGCTTTTGTGGTCCACTTCCACACTCCCACCTTTTCTTATTTTAAACATCTGATATATTTTCTGTGTGTTACAGAATAAAATATGGGTTTAGGTGATTTGCAAATAATTTCATTCTGCTTTAAGTTTTTGGGATTTGGAGTTGTAGTCAGACTCATAGACTGTATATAAAAGACGGATATACTGTGCAGAAGTTCCTTAAAACTTCCTCCTTTTTAATGGCCAGCAATTACATATTAGAATTACAAAAAGGAATCTCAGTTGTTTGTTTTGGGTGTTATTAAATACAGTTTGATGCTAATTTTGTAAAATATGGCTCACATTAGAGTTAAAACCTTTGGATAAGCTTTTGCTTCATCCTTTAACTGACAAGTTCTTCTTTTATATGCAGTCTACTGTCAAGATTTCGCCCCAAACCCTTCTTTTGTTACTGCCCCTCAGTCACTTCACCGTGGTGCTGTGTCTATCTCTGCATCAGATACTAGCAGAGCTAGCTGTAAATGTGGAATTGCTGTCATGCTGCAGAATACATTGTGATACAGAAAGATGCCTCCCTGATGGCAAAACTTGATGGAAACTGTTAAAAACCTGGGACATGCTAGTTGAGGAGATCATGGTGTCCACCTGACACCTGAACAACCTGTTTCTAGCAAAAATGGATATAAACAACACATTAACTTTTGTGCCTCTATTGAGAAGGGCTAACATGTCTCCATAAGCTGCTTTAAAAGTCAATCAGATGTTCTTGCAGTTGCAGATGGAATGTATCCTTCTCTTAGGGAGTAGTTACTGTGTGTTGACTGCTTTCCAAGCCTGCTGTTTCTTACATTTTGTTGGCTTTTCATCAGAACCAGTGAAGGCCTGGGGTTGCCAAATAACCAGCTGAGGAGGGATGATTGACCTGCAGAGATGAAAACACATGTAACAGGGAGCATCTCTTTTATCTAGGCAGCCTGTCTCTGCCTATGCTCAAAAAATACATATATATACACACTCACAGAGACCTACAAAAAGTCTATTGCCAAACTCAAACATGCACACAATGACTTTGTCAAAAACAACATGTGCAATTGATTTCTACATTAATTTTAATGGATTAAAGCTACTTCCATAGGGAACACAGCACAAATACTAATGTGGAGCATTGTCTACCACATTCCTATTAAAACGTTAAACAAGCAAGAAAACAACATAAATTAAGGACATGGTGATGGCCTCACAGAGTCCCTTCAGAAACATCTGAATAACCTCAAAGTGATCCCATTGAATACTCACAGAAAACCAGCTGGTGGCAGTTTAAATATCGATCTGACTTTTCCAGCTGCTGATTAGATGAAAAAAATGGAGCTTATGCACAGTTTATCCTTGAGTTCTGCTTTATGAACTGATGGTAGATTATGACGTTTGACGCTTTACGTTTGAATCAATGAGACCTCCTTTGTGCATCGTAAAACTCTTTAAACTGATCTAGTGTTGGGATTTATCCTTTCCTCTGAGGAATTTCAAAGAAAACACAGGAAACACATTTTAACATCCATCGAAGATTGTTCTTAGGAAATGTGTTTTAGTTAATTTGCTCTAATCACTTTTGGAAAACTATGAAAACAGAATGAAAAAATGACTCAAGATTAAAAAAAAAGAAGAAATCTATAAGATAAAATACATCTTGCAGTACATAACACAGGGGTGTTTTATCACCCAGGCAACAGAGCAAGACATAAAGAGGCCCTCCCACCCATGTTCATGGGTGTGTGATACTGATGTAGCATTCACAATTTCACATCAGAGGCGCACACTGAGATGAAGAGGAGCCGGGGTCTCACACATTCAAAATTCATTCAAAATTCAAAATCGTTTTGCTATTCAGCGTGCACTCCATGTTTTGTTCCAGTGAAATGAAGCAGCAGATTACCTTTAGATTAACATGTTAACAAAAATGCACACACGACGCAACTGACCATCGAGTATCCGACAGCAAACGTCTCCGCAGGACATTCGGGCTCTCCCAAGCCCAGGAAGGTTTCAATTTCATTATGGGACCAGTTGATGAAATCCATAATTCTTTAGGTTTTAGAGAACAAAACTGAGAAACTCTTTGAGGGTTAGAGTTAGACGAGACTAGACAAAGACATAGAAGCAGCAGCAGGGAAGATAAGGGAGGGAGAGGGTGAACGATACGTCCACCTCCTCTGAGAGCCAAAGAGATATGCCGATTACTGTACATGCTCTGTTCTGGGACCTCCACGGCCTTCTGTGGACATGCATGGTAAGCCAAAGGTGGAGAGAGCAGCAGCAAGATCTCCACCACAAAACTGAGCAGGCATCAATTACAACAGATTTTACACTAATGAAGTCAGAAGTCAGCACTGAAAGGAGCTGCAGTGGAAAGCTGGTTTCAAAATGGCTTTGAGAGGCACAACTGATGAGATTTGCCAAGTGGATACAGAAGAGTTAATATATTCCATGCCAAAAAAAGACCAATATGCAGATAAGCTGCGGCAACAAAATGCTGAAATAATGTCAGCAAATGTCCAACTAGTGCTTCCAAAGACTGAACCAGAACCTAAGGCCACAGTGGAGTTCTGCTGTTAAACTGATGCTATGAATTAAATCTGTACCCACATCAGTGAAAACTTGGAGCTTAAAAGAAAGAGAAAGTTATCCATTTTCATTCATTATAACGTGGTGTGCGTACTTCAGTGAATTCACATTGTCTGAGAGGATGATAATCATGAAATAAGAAACCTAATGTGTACATATTCTTTCTGGAGGCTATATTATTTTTATCCCTGCTGGGTAGTGAAGCCTCCACATTAAAAACAACATTACATTTAGAACTGAAAGGCAGCACTGCTCCTCGTCACATCACAACAGTGATGGAGAGTGAATTTTGAAGCGCGGCAAATGTAGCTTACTTAAGTAGAGAGATGTGAACAAATGGCAGAGTATCCATCCATCCTTCCTCTTCTGCTTATCCAATTCGAGATGCGGTACACCCTGGACAGGTCACTAGTCCGTCACAGGAATTTGCTTACTTTAAATCTTAAATTTAAAGCCCAGATCTGACCACTTTCACATTTAACATGAATATCATTTTTAAAAAATATGGTAATGCTTCCTTGCTAAGATTTAGATGAAAATGCTGATACTGCACTCACATTTTTATGTGTGTTTCCTTAAAAATAGTCTGCCATTGGTGCTCGTAAGGTAAGTTCATAATTGCATATAAAAGCTCCATCCAAAACCTTTGACAGATAATAAGAAAGCTTCTTGATTGTAGCTCATCAGCTCATCCTCCTGCATCAGCTCTAAAGTCATTCTCCACCCGTTTAGTCACACATTGTATTAGTTATCCTAGGCCACGTCACTCGGATCTTTTACTCTGTTATGATGTTTGTGTTAAGACTTGCCACCTCATAGCAGCCAGCCAGTTTGCCAGAGTTTGGTTGTCACTTCGAGAACTAGCTGTCCACCCTCTCCCACTCTGCTCTCACTCTGCTGTCAGTCCACACTCACTCTGCTCAGCCCAACCACAGCTCAAACGTACACTCACCACTGGAATATTCACAATAAAAACATCTCTAGCTTCAGTCTGTGTGTCATTTGTTGCTTGGTTCCAGGAAAAAAAAAAGACTCTTCACCACTGTCTCACTCGAGCACTGATGCCTTTTAACTTTCTCTATTTTTTTTAAACCCAAACTCAATATAGAAGAGTAGCTGTGACATACAGTGAGTGGTCCTGCTGATGTCCCTTGTGTGTTAACATTTCGTCCCACTTTCTTCTAGTGCTTTCCACCTTTTACCGTGCTCTCAGCTCTACCTTTGCTCTTTTCTTACACCTGTAGTTTTTCCCTCCACACTGCTTGGCCCAGTGCACTCATGCATTGACTGCTGATTCTGTGTGGACATAGACAGAGATGTGCTAGCAATCCTGTATGATTAGATGCAAGAAGATCAAGGCATCAGAATGTCATTCAGCTATGACATTGCACTGCAAAATATTTAAAGACGAGGTATGGCCTAAGTATCCCAAGTACACCGTTCCCATTCAGAGCTGCTTTAAATCCTTGTGGAATAGATTTAACAAGGTGTTGGAGACACGCCTCAGAGGTTTTGCTCCATATTGAAGTGATTGGATTTGTCAGCTGCACAGTCATGATGCGAATCCCTCGTTCTGGCACATCCCAAAGATGCTTTATTGGACTGAGATCTCATGGCTGTGGAAGCCAGTGGAGTACTGGACTGGACTCAGTCTGATTGTCAAGAAATCAGTTTGAGATAAATTGAGCTGCTTCCAGCTGCCATCCAAATATTATAGTAGAAATCAACACTCCTTAGACTGGGCATCGCTAAATCTCAGCTTTCTGTTCTTGAGGGGCTATTTGAGTTACTGTTGCATTCTTATCACCTCGAAGCAGTCTGGCTTTTCTCTTCTGACCTCTGGCATAAACAAGACATTTTCAGAGAACTGATGCTCACTGGATATTTTTTCTTTTTTTAGACCACTTTCTGCAAACCCTTGAGTTTACGGTGAAACTGTAGTTTCTGAAATACCCAGACCAGACGTCTGGCACCAACGACCACTTAAATCACCTTTCTTCCCCATTCTTACTTGCCTGACGAGTTGCCTGGAAGGAGACACAAATACCATGGGAGTTGCATCAGGAAGTGCATAAAAATCTGCCAAATGAAACATGCAGACCTATGCCTGCTGTAGTGATCCTGTGTTAATAAGGGTGTAGCTGAAAGTAGCTTATTGTGAGTAAAATAATATAGTATGTATAATATTTGGAACTCATTGCACTCTCTTTTCATTTATTTTACACTCTGTCTCAGCTTTCCTTTTTGCATTAGGGGTTGTATAAATAAAATTACTGTAATCTAATGCTGCACACAGTCCTCCACAGACCCTCTGTGTGAATGGATCCTTCCTCGATAAACCTAATCTCAAATATCCCTCACCAAACTGCTGTGCTCTGTTTGGTTATTGGCAAATCATGCCCAAAGGAACCCCGAATTATGCTGTCTCTGACATTTGCAACGTCCTGTGTGGGCTGAGGAATAAATATGGTCCAAACAGGATAAGAGTGCCAACCTCACATTTAGAAATCAAAACCAAACTGGCTTCCCTCCAGTCACTGTATCCATCGATACCACACATTCCCATTTGAGAACTCACACACATTAACAACAGGAAAAGAAGCAGAAGGACTGATGTTCAGGCACTGTGTAAATCAATATGGTAAATGGCCTGCATTTGTATAGCGCTTTTCTAGTCCCTAAGGACCCCAAAGCGCTTCACACTACATTCAGTCATTCACCCATTCACACTCACACAATAATGATGTACATTCATTGGCTGGTTGGCTCGAGCCAGCTCATACGGGGATACGGAAGGAGAAATGGAAAGATGTGAAGCACCTACACATGAAAGACCTGAAAAGTCCCAATGGTAATTCCAGCTGCTTGTGTTCTACATGTTTTTTTGTTTATTTTTTCTTGATGTACGAAGGGCATTAAATAGCCTATTATAAAATGCATAGCATTACTTACAAGCCATGCCTCAAGCAAAATTGAAGCCATCAGTAGAAGATGGTAATAGATGAAGTTTTAAATTGTTGTTTTAATGTGTCGTTCCATTCACTCGGCACTTGTTTTTGCAGGACCATGAGTTCTGACATCTGTCTCTGCTGCTCAGAAACACACTTCAGAAACCACAGGGACTCTTTGAATGTGGAGTTTCTCTCCTCGCCACATTGTGTTGATGGCTTATGTTATTAAGTTGACAGCTGAGCCACACAAAACCCATCCTTAAAACAAAGCTGTCAGCAAGGCTACACAGTTACACTGTAACAGATGGTGACATTGTATCCAGCATGGTTGGACGTTTTAGAAGATCAGAGAGACTTAAGCAATGTTTAAAGTTAATTACGATTTTAGAAATTTATGAAGATTTTTTAAATAATCTGCCCACATGCTCAACTAATGCCAACATGGAGCTAAAATTGATCCACAACCAAAAGTATGAAATAAAACAAAATATTTTCACAGGAAACCATCCATCTGGAGCGGCTCCACGCTGGGACTACCAGGTCCTTCAGCTTTCAGTATGCTTTGTGTTACACTCGTTAGCTCCGTATCTACAAAGACCGCAAATCTCTTCAATGTGCCCCACTCCCACAACATGCAACCATTAAAGTACAAATTCTAATACAGGAAAACAAACCTGAGTTTTAATTATTTACTTATTGCCTCCAAAGTTCTATCTTTTAACCAGCGTTTTTACTGCGACTTTTTCCCTGTTATTGCATGACAGTCTGTTGTGGATTTGTCCAAGGTGATCATCCAGGGTGTTCCTTGCCTCTCGCCTATGTTTTTATTGTCAATATTAAACTGTATTTCTCTCTTCAATAGAGACCTCACATTCTCTTCTCTAAGTTTAAACAATACACATTTACACTCACTTTACCATTTAAGCAACGTGCAGTTGTCACATACCCTGTTTAAATTTCAATTAACTGAAAAGACATGTTGCAATCATACTATTTGTAATGTCAGTTGTCTTCATTCAATGCTTTACAATTACAGTGTGAGAGAAAAATAATATTATGCATCCCTTGTTCTCACTGCAGTTTGTGTCCATCAATCATTACCCACAGACTGTCCCCACTTGCTTGTAAGCTCGCTCATCTTGGCTGAATCGACATCAAGTCAGATTATTGGGTATGCTGTATATTTTCAGATATATGATGCATGTCCTAGGAATTACACCGCTCAAAAAAAAAAAAAAAAATCACAGAAGACAGCGGACTATGAAAAATGGATTTTCTCAGGAGTCCACAAGATTCAAGATCTCGTCTCTGTCGGGTCTGGGACTGGGCGACCCAGACCCTGGGCACTGGACTGATTTAAATTGGTGTCTTTTCTCAGGTGTTTCCTGGCTGTGTAGTCTGTCCCCTCATTGTTAGCGAGGTATGCTGCGGGTCCTGGGGATGGAGCTCGCCACGAGGCTAGGGTGTGGCCTGCGGAGGACTGGCCCCCGAACACCACCTGCCGCTGATGGGCTCGTCGGGGAGCCTCAGGAGAGTCTTGGAGCTCCCACCGACGCGGGATCATTGCATGAGACTCCACGTTAGTCACCCTGTCTAAGTTTAGTCGGAAAGTGTATGCCTGCCATTTCTGAGTGTCCTGACAGCTGCGCTACTGTTTCCCGCAGGAGGAGCGTGGAAGGCACGGAGAGCAGCGAGCACCGGGGGGTGCTGACACGGGAGCAGAGAGCACACGGACTATTCACGGGAGACACGACACGGGAGTCTGGGAGAACACGGGGATTTATTGTTGTTTGATATCACCCTCTGTAAATAAACGCACTGCTTGAACTTTGAGCTCCGCGCCTGGGTCCTCCTTCCCCACATCCCCACGGTCTGCCTGCCAGACCGTGACAGATAGTCATGTTAGGGTCAATCTAAGTATTTGCAGCAAATCTGCAAATCATTGTTATGGTGCTGATAAAGTCAGTTGGACATAAAACATCAACTATTGTTTTTTTCTTTAATGGGTAATCTCCTAAGTTAACTTGAAAGAAAACCATCCATCCCTCCATTTTCCTACACTTATCCAATTTAGGAGCTGGAGCCTATTCCAGTTGCCAAAGGGCAAATGGAGGAGTACGCACTGGAGAATTAGTCAGTCTGTCACCAGGTTAAAAAAGAGAGAAAAAACAAAAGAAATACTTTTATGCACCTAATGGTGCAAATATCAAAAATATTTAAAAGATTTTTAGTTAAAAGTCATTATCAAATCACCTTAAACACCATATGCTTTGACCAGGTGTTCGACTTCTGTGGAACTGCACAGCATTTTTATCCCTTTTCCCACATGTTGAGGGTGGGCCATTTATATGGATACACCGTAATAACATGGGAATGGTTGGTGATATTAAAGTCCTGTTTGTGGCACATTAGTATATGTGAGGGGGCAAACTCCTCAAGATGGGTGGTGACCATGGTGGCCATTTAGAATTCGGCCATCATGGATACAACTTTTGTTTTTTCAATAGGAAGAGGGCCATGTGACACATCAAACTTATTGGTAATGTCACAAGAAAAACAATGGTGTGCTTGGTTTCAACGTAACTTTATTCTTTCATGAGTTATTTACAAGTTTCTCTTTGTTCACAGCCATTGACATGTCGAAGAGGTTAACACGTGAAATTGTGTTGATATCTGGTGAATGCAGTAACCGGGTCATAGCAGCAGATTTCAATGCAAGACACCCTACGAGACCACCCATCTCCCATGCTACAGTCAGCAAACTGCTTGCTAAGTTACGTGAAACTGGTTCAGTGTTGGATTTGCCAAAATGTGGACGCAAGAAAACTGTCACTAATGAAGAAACATCAGTGGCTGTCCTAGCTTCATTCAGCAAGAGCCCACAGCGTAGCACTTGCCGCATGTCACTGGAGAGTGGCATTAGTCGAACATCCCTTCGGTGGATATTAGCTACTCACAAATGGCACCCTTACAAACTCCAGCTACTGCAGCATCTCAACGAGGATGACCCAGATCGGTGCACAGAATTTGCAGAATGGGCAAAACAAAAATTGGAACAGGACCCTCAGTTCACGCAGAAGATTTTGTTCAGTGATGAGGCAAACTTTTCTGTGAATGGTGAAGTTAACAAACAAAACCACCGCTATTGGTCTGACCCTAACCCACATTGGATGGATCCCTCCAAGACTGGAACAACAAAAGTGATGGTTTGGTGTGGTATATGGGGTACAACGATAGTGGGTCCATTCTTCATCACTGGAAACCTCAAGGCCACTGGGTATTTGAAATTGCTACATGATGATGAGTTTCCCTCTTTGTGCACTGAAGCTGGCACGTTCCCTGAGTTTTTCCAGCAAGATGGTGCACCACCACATTATGGGTACCAGGCCCGAGCATTCCTAGATGAACAGTTTCCTGGAAAGTGGATTAGTCGTTGTGGGCCAGTTGAATGGCCCCCAAGGTCTCCCGATCTGACCCCATTAGACTTTTATCTTTGGGGTCATCTGAAGGCAATTTTCTATGGTGTGAAGATACGAGATGTGCAGCACCTGAAACTACAGATACTGGCATTTCTCCTTCGGTGCCCCCTCACATATACTAATGTGCCACAAACAGGACTTTAATATCACCAACCATTCCCATGTTATTACAGTGTATCCATATAAATGGCCCACCCTGTACAATATTTTAATTGGCTGCACTTTTCAAAAGTCAGCACTGCAGGATAGATTTCTTTGGCATTTTATCTAATGGCTATGAAAATAAGCAGCAGAGTAGCAGACATTTATCTTCCCTGGTTCCATTGTTACTTATCTGGCAGGTCCTTTTATAATTTAATTGAACAATTCTCCTCAGTCTCCATCTCATGGGGTGTTCCCCAGGGGTCCGTTCTTGGTCCCATTTTATTCTCAAAATAATTTATATGGTCCTTTTGGGATCAGATGATCTGTAAATACAGTCTTACTTTGCACAGTTATACACACAGTTGCATGTTCTGCTAAAGGGCAGTTGTGCTTTCATGTGTGTAATTCACCTTAGTCTGAGATTTTCAACAAACTGCACTGCTCTTTAAAATTTCCCCAAAGTATGTTGTTAAGAAGAAAAAGGAAAAGAATAAGTCTTAACCTCCTAGGACCCGGCGTCCACATGTGGGCATCACATTTGGGGTTATTTAGACCAAAATACTTAATTTTGCTCTACAAGGGCCTGATATCCACTTACAAGGACATTATACTGCTACTGTTCTATTGAAATTTTAAACGGATATCCTCATATGTGGCTCTCATTTTGTTAGAAACAAAAATCAAGTAAAAAAAAAAAATCTGTTAATTCTTTGTTTTTACATTCATCTGGTCCCAATCAGCCCAAATATCAAAGAGAAATTAAAAATGCATGCCATGGAAGAGTTTGGGTCTTAGGAGGTTAAAGTGGGCCACATCTTAGTAAGGCTAGTTTGTTTATGACTTAAGTTTCACTAGTTGGTCCTGAGTTATTTTTGCTATGTTTCAGAGTTTTCTTGTGATCCAGCTTTAGGTTCTTAACTTTTAGGTTCTCTTTGTGTCTTTGTCCTCTTGCTCCCTCTGTGTGTGTGTGTCCTTGTGTTTTGTCTCCCTTTTCTTTTTTTCATGTTCCTTTCCTTGTGTGTCATTCCATGTCCCCCATGTTTGTTGTGTGTATTTATGTATGTTCTCCGCAGGTCGCCTTGTCTCTCTCTCTGTCTTTCTCTCTCTCTCTCTCTCTTTCAGGTGCGCATGCATGAGCATCTGTTGGAGGTGTGGGGAGGAGAACGAGTGTGAGGGTTCCTAAGGGTTTGAACTTTGCTTTCGCAGTGATGATTCACTTTTTGTTATGTTTTCACAACTTTCTTTCACTGGTGTTTCTGTGTTGTTCTTTTTGGCAGAACAGAGCATATGGCTCGGTGGGATGGCCTGAAGGAATCATGGGTCTGAAGCTTTCAGAGCCTCTCCCGTGGGCATACCATTAAAATATTGGTTGGTGCCAATTTTTTGGTTGTGGCTGTTTTTGGTTTTGGTTGGTTTGTCTATATGAGAAGTTGTCAGATGTAAACAGAATTGTGACAGTGAGTAGAACTTAATATGAAGTAAAAGTATTATGAGCCTTTTATTGAAAATATTGACTTAATCTTTAATGATCTGTTTCACATCTTTTCCAGATCTTTTGGGGAAAGGTTTATAAACCAACCACATTTAATGAGAAACCCATTCACAAAAAGATAAACAGCCCAAGATATCTTAAGAAAGATAATGAGTATTTCAACAATGTACAAAGGTTTTCCATATTTATTAGATCTACTGACTTGTACAGTGGGGCAAAAAAGTATTTAGTCAGCCACCGATTGTGCAAGTTCCCCCACTTAAAATGATGACAGAGGTCAGTAATTTGCACCAGAGGTACACTTCAACTGTGAGAGACAGAATATGAAAAAAAAATCCATGAATCCACATGGTAGGATTTGTAAAGAATTTATTCGTAAATTAGGGTGGAAAATAAGTATTTGGTCACCTCAAACAAGGAAAATCTCTGGCTCTCACAGACCTGTAACATCTTCTGTAAGAAGCTTTTCTGTCCCCCACTCGTTACCTGTATGAATGGCACCTGTTTGAACTCATCATCTGTATAAAAGACACCTGTCCACAGCCTCAAACAGTCAGACTCCAAACTCCGCCACGGCCAAGACCAAAGAGCTTTCGAAGGACACCAGGAAAAGTATTGTAGACCTGCACCAGACTGGGAAGAGTGAATCTACAATAGGCAAGCAGCTTGGTGTGAAAAAAATCAACTGTGGGAGCAATCATCAGAAAATGGAAGACATACAAGACCACTGATAATCTCCCTCGATCTGGGGCTCCACGCAAGATCTCATCCCGTGGGGTCAAAATGATCATGAGAACGGTGAGCAAAGATCCCAGAACCACACGGGGGGACCTGGTGAATGACCTGCAGAGAGCTGGGACCAAAGTAACAAAGGTCACCATCAGTAACACACTACAACGGCAGGGAATCAAATCCCGCAGTGCCAGACGTGTTCCGCTGCTGAAGCCAGTGCATGTCCAGGCCCGTCTGAAGTTTGCCAGAGAGCACATGGATGATACAGCAGAGGATTGGAGATGTCATGTGGTCAGATGAAACCAAAGTAGAACTTTTTGGTATAAACTCAACTCGTCGTGTTTGGAGGAAGAAGAATACTGAGTTGCATCCCAAGAACACCATACCTACTGTGAAGCATGGGGGTGGAAACATCATGCTATGGGGCTGTTTTTCTGCCAAGGGGACAGGACGACTGATCCGTGTTAAGGACAGAATGAATGGGGCCATGTATCGTGAGATTTTGAGCCAAAACCTCCTTCCATCAGTAAGAACTTTGAAGATGAAACGAGGCTGGGTCTTCCAACATGACAATGATCCAAAACACACCGCCCGGGCAACAAAGGAGTGGCTCCGTAAGAAGCATTTGAAAGTCCTGGAGTGGCCTAGCCAGTCTCCAGACCTCAACCCCATAGAAAATCTGTGGCGGGAGTTGACAGTCCGTGTTGCTCGGCGACAGCCCCAAAACATCACTGCTCTCGAGAAGATCTGCATGGAGGAATGGGCCAAAATACCAGCTACTGTGTGTGCAAACCTGGTAAAGACCTATAGTAAACGTTTGACCTCTGTTATTGCCAACAAAGGTTATGTTACAAAGTATTGAGTTGTATTTTTGTTATTGACCAAATACTTATTTTCCACCCTGATTTACGAATAAATTCTTTACAAATCCTACCATGTGAATTCATGGATTTTTTTTTCACATTCTGTCTCTCACAGTTGAAGTGTACCTCTGGTGCAAATTACTGACCTCTGTCATCATTTTAGGTGGGGGAACTTGCACAATCGGTGGCTGACTAAATACTTTTTTTGCCCCACTGTACATCACAATCAATTTACAATTCACAGATCAAAGTGGATCTATAAAGGCACAAATACTTCACCTACACTCTGATTTCGACATTAAACAAACAATGTTATTTGTCAAAAATATAAACTTTTATTTTACATTTTATTTAACCTTTACATTTATATGATTTGAGGGGGCCCAAATTGTTGCACTGTTTGCTAAAAAATGTGCATGAAACTGTATCTGACCTAGTCATGCTGAGTTTGGGTACATTTGGAAATTTAAGAGCATTTTTGGATCAGTGATCATCATCAGTAAAAAAAAAGAAAAAAAGAAAAAGAAGTTTAATAATTGTCTTTTCTTAAAGAAGTGAGAACTGTGGCATTTCAGGGGGAGACTTAGGAAAATTTGTTATTTTGCAAAAACATTAAATTTTGACATATATAGGAACCAGGTTGATCCTGCCTGCTGTGAATGTTTTAATGCAGTTCAATTCAATTCAATTCAATTCAATTTTATTTATACAGCGCCAAATCACAACAACAGTCGCCTCAAGGTAGACTCTACAATAATAGATACAGAGAAAACCCCAACAATCATATGACCCCCTATGAGCAAGCACTTTGGTGACAGTGGGAAGGAAAAACTCCCCTCCGGCAGAACCAGGCTCACGGAGGGGCGGGGCCATCTGCTGCGACCGGTTGGCCGAGAGAAGGAAGACAGGATGAAAGACATGCTGTGGAAGAGAGACAGAGATTAATATATGATTCAGTGCACAGAGGACTATAAACACATAGTGAGTGAGAAAGGTGACTGAAGAAAAAATACTCAATGCATCATGGGAATCCCCCAGCAGCCTACACCTATTGCAGCATAACTAAGGGATAGTGTTGGGAAGGTTACTTTTAAAATGTATTCCACTACAGATTACATGCCCCAAAATGTATTTTGTAACGTATTCCGTTACGTTACTCAATGAGAGTAACGTATTCTGAATACTTTGGATTACTTAATATATTATTAAACTTTTTACAACTACATGAATGTACTATTGCTGTGTGATTTAGTACTATTACTGAAAGATACTTGCCATACCAATACCAACTAGATTTTTAAATCTTAATATAAAATGAGAAACAGTAGGTTGACATTAGGTAAGGCTGCACTTTTTGCAGTGAGAAAACTATTCCGCGTGTATATAAAACAGGTCCGCAGCTCCGGACCGTAGTAAAGCGACCTCTGGCTTATACGTTGGGTTCCGTGTCGGGCTCATAGCCGAAAGCTAGCTTTACTTTGTTGTCTGGGTCAACTTTGCTAGCGAGAGACAGAGAGAGGCGTTGAAAGGCTGCTCCAACAGAACTTATTGTTTCGGAGGAAAACACGAACATAGTGTACAGTCGAGTCTTAATAGCTTACTTACAACTGGGCTCATCAGGCACTCTTTTTGGCTGCAGTGGTTATTATTATATTTACATGCTTCCAGCTCCCGTTTCTGCTCGGTGACAACTCGTACTTTTCCACTCTCCTTTTTCTCCCTCGCGCTCACAGACACCTAATGGGTATGACAGTCCATTCTCCCTGCAGCACGGACTACACTGCCCATGAGGCTACAGTACATTCTTTAGGGCTATGCCTGTAACATAATGCGTGTTTTGTTTGGGTTTCTACCGGCGTGGAATTACCAAAAATAGAGAGGGCATAGCCTTATATATGACACAGGAAAAGACCGCAGAGTAATCCCTTTATTTCAACAAAGTAACTTTATTCTGAATACCACCTTTTTAAACGGTAACTAACAGAATACAGTTACTCATATTTTGTATTTTAAATATGTAACGGCGGTACATGTATTCCATTACTCCCCAACACTGTTAAGGGAGGATTCAGGATCACCGGATCCAGCCCTAACTATATGCTTCAGCAAAGAGGAAAATTTTAAGCATAATCTTAAAAGTAGAGATACTTACTGTGGCCCTGAGAGGCCAAACGGACTGCAACTTCAGAAAACACTTGCACAAAGAAAAACGCTGCAAAAAGAAAAACGCTGCAAAAGCACACAAAACACAACGGAAATCGGAAAAAACACAATGAAAATGTTTCTGGGGAGACAATAACCCGATGGACCAGTTGCACAAACCAAAACATGCTAACAAGTGCGCTGGGACTGGGAGACACTTCAAAGAAGTGGAGGAGAGGTAAATGTGTTGTAGTCATATGATTCTAATAATACTACAGATATCTGGAATATACATACATGTTTTGGTTCGTGGGCCTCAGCTAAAAGTCGTCTGTCATGGTCTCCATGCCTCTGGCGCAGATTATTTTGCTCTCTCTGTTCCCATCTCTCTGGAATATGTGTGTGAGTGTGTGGCAGATTACTGTTTTTGTGGGGGATTCTTTTCCACACTTTCTGTCGCACCAGGAGGAGCCAGCTAAAGTTATTGTTGGGAATTATTAGCTGTAAATAACACTTTTGATTTGTTGCTACTATATATCTGCTTCTTGGATCCACCTGTAGTGACAATACATGCCATCATTTCCTGCCCCCAGCTCGTTAAAAAAACTCAGCTGCCAGACTATCAATAACAAAAGTGCACACATCTCAAATCCCTGCTGGATTATTACCACTGTGGTGGACCACTAGAGGGCTCCACTCACACCCAATGTGGAGGTAAGCATGGACGACACAGTGGGTTTTGGGCTTGGGTTAAAAACATCTTTTTACAAAATTAACCACATTTAAGGAAAGTCCATTTAACATTTTGCTAGGTTGCCAGCTGTATTGGCAGGTCAAGACTTGAGGTGAATTTTGCAATCATTGCTTTGGATTGCACTTAATGAAAACAGCACAGAGCAGTAATTTAAAAAAATATGTGTCCTCAAACACGACTGAAAAGGTAAACTGTCTGGCTAAACTGTCATTAATAAAGAAGAAACATTTGCTGTTGCCCTCTGATTGTGTATGCAGTATTGATTTAGGTGGTGGGTGTATCGGTGACAAATAACCTCAAACACTCATGTTGTTTTGATGAGTGGTTCTAGGATAAAAAAAAAGAAAAATACTGCTAGCCCCAGTCCTAAATTATAGACTGTGTGTGTGTAAAGTAGTGTAAAGTCCCCTCAGCATGTGGGTCTAACCTGCTCATGCACAGATCAGAATAAACATACAAACCAGAAACAATTTATCATCTTGGTCATAAAGCTCATAAAGTGGACGTTAATTCAGGGTAATGGAGATAAACAGGCAGTTTGGTTATGGACTTTCACAAAAAGGATCAGCACGCGGAGCAGCAATGGGAGACTTTGCTAACTGAAAATGAACCTCAGGAGCTCTCCTCTTTGTTGATTCACTGTAGATGCTCTGGAAAACTCCCCGAAGTGAGGTCTGTGTTTATAATCCACTTTTTTTGACTGCAACAACGCTTTCCTGAAGTTATTACTGCAAACAAAAAGGATTCTTACTCTGTGTCTGACAAGTGTAAGAACTGTGAAATTATGACCATTGATCTGTTGATGTTTTCCTTACTTTCCACCTGATGCTTCAGTCTGTCTTTATCTCAGAGTGTTTTGCAGATATAACCATGTTTTCCTCATTAACTGGAGAATATTTAACTCTTCCATCTTACTTATAGAGTAACTCTTTAAGGTTTTAGTCTATAAAATTGCTGTCAGCTGATTTTATTAGTCTACCAAACACACAAAAAACCCTTGAGTAATATGATAGATACTCTTCATCAAATCCACTAAAAGTATTTGAGGTTTTTCTATAAATCAATACATCATTCTGATAACTTATCACGCTATTGACACGTTTAGTTACAAAAGTCCCACATAAACAAAATTTTTTTGTTTGTTTGTTTTAATGTTTCGAACACTGAAGATCTCCTAAAACCTTTGATTCACTGAAGAAGTAGTAAATTAAAATGCATTTCATTAAACTACTCACAGCTAACAAACATCACGATCAGCGTAGCATTTTGTGTTTTTTTTTTTCCCATTACTACATGATAACTCTGCATTTGAAGCTAAATGGCAAAGAGATCCATCACTGCTGACTCTGCTAAGCTAATAAAAATACATGAAAAAGGCTGGTTGTTAATTTAGTCTGGCACAACTCATCTCAGACCTCTGACTCCAATTATCACCTCACACTTTCTCATAGGCTGATGAGTGAGAATGCAGTGATGATAGCTCATAAATACAGATACCGTATCTTCATCTTTGTAAGTGGAGGTGAAAGGTTTCTGGCTGAAATAATCTTTAATAACATCTTTAACATACATACATTTTCAAAATATTTATGACTACTTTACTAAAGTGTCATTAGGACAATTATGTAGCTTTCAGTGCAAGCTAAAATGATTTTGGATGATTGTACACGATAACCAAGGTAAGAGTACTCTTATATTCCTGGGTCCTGACTTAGAGTTTTGACTTCTCTTTGTAGTTTTGTTTGTTATTCGGTCCCCTCTATCCTCTGGGGTTTATCTTTGTCTCTATTAGCTACTTTTATCTCTTATACTTCATCCCTGGTTTTAGTTTCTTTGCCACTGATTAGTTTCACCTGTGCCTTGTTTCTCCAGCCATGACTCACCCCCCTGATTAGTTCTTGATGTATGATATCCTTGTGTTGATGTTGTTCTTGGATCAACATAAGGATATTTGTCCAGGATCAACATTGCATATGACCATTCACATGGTTATGTCATAGCTTTGCGACATGAAAACCCCCCTAAAACCTGCCAATATCCACTATGGAAAAAAAGTCTCCAAAAGGTGGTTGGTTAGAGTAAGGGTTGGGGTTCAGGATGTGGATACAAAAGGGAACAAAGACAAAACAAGATACAAGAACTAAAAACAATAAACTCAGAATACCAACGTAATACAGAACTCAAGACTAATACAAAACTTGAATATAAACATTTCTTAAATTGAAGAGAATGAGTGAAGAGTCCAGAACAAACTAAAAGCTGGGATGAAGACCCACAACCATGATATCATGAGAGTGATTCCTCCACAACAATCCAACCTGGCAACGGAAATAGCTACAGGCAAAGTAACGCTGTGGCCCAACGATGAGATGCAGACGTTTTGTACCTGCTGGCTGACAACAGAATCCAGAGAAAGCCAGACTGAGTGACCCGAAATCAAAAAGCCTATCAGTGTCCTTCACTGTTGTCACATGCAAATGACATCACAAGACTTTTGGCCCGCCTTGCTATAATGACCCCAACCCCACTGAGGTAGTACTAAACTGTAATGAAAATGAAAGAAACTAAGTAGAGTCCAGTGGAGAAAGGGCATTCGTGTTCTCAATCTCGAGTCCTTTACCAGAAGCCTGTGAGTTTGAGAGTTCTGTGGAGCATCTTAGCTCTTTTGTACAGAGACCCCTGATGTGGCTGGAGTCTGCTGAAGCCCTCTTCCAGTTTTGGCTTTCAGCTCCTAATGCTTCTGTTACTACTGGAACCACTTTGGACTTTACTTTCCACATCTGCTCCAGTTGTTATTTCAGTCACTATTAGTTCTGTTTTCTGCTGCTCCTAGACTCCTACCTCTATGTACCTGGTGCTTAGGTTGTCAAAGGGTACTGAAACTGAACCCAAGTTCAGAACCGAGTGCGTTGGCGACAGGAAGTTTTAAACACTTTATTTAACTCAGTGACACATTTAACATAATTTCTTGGCAAGGAGATGTGTCAGCTAGAATATATATAACACACAACTAAGCTGGGTGAGGGTATGGGTCCAGGGGGAGATAACAAGGAGGACTGAGTCGTGAGGTGGCACTGAGGAGAGAGGGAACGTTCCAAAGGATTCTCTGAGGTGACTATGTGTCTTAGCTGAAGAAGTGGCTTACATTGCAGGTGGAGTAGGTGTAGCTCTGGGTGAGCTGAGCAGAGTGGATGGCTGATCTGGGTAAAAGAGATTCCAAAAAGGTGGCAGGAGGTCAAGCAGGTGTAGGCTGGAAGCTTGAGGAGCTGAGAGAATGGCTGGGAGTCCGAGAAAAAGGGCTGGCCTGAGGGATGAGCCGTGACGGGATGTGAAACCTGCAGCACAATGAAACAGGGTAATTTGTGCTTACAAAACACATGGTAAAATAATTGTGTGAAAATGGCTTGTAGTGTAAATTGCTTTGAATGCTTAAAAAAAGACTAGTAAATGCCGTTGTAAACGACCACGGCAGACCATGGTGCACGTTCATGCTTTGCAGCATACTTTATTAACACTTTCACGGTTGCTGTACATCCGCACCCAGAGCTGCAGCTCTCCCGCTGCCAGCTCAACATAACGACCACAACAACAACGCCAACCACAGGACCCAGTACAATATTTAATTCGGCGGGGCTTGATTGCGGATGCACCGCAGGCCACGCCCCGCCACGGCCTTATATTCAAAGCATTTGCAAAGCCTGTAAGGAGATCTGACACAAAAATATTCAGACTATGTAAATTAATAGACCATTAAGGCAAAGGCAGATCTATGATTACAAGTGTGCATTTTTATGTTAAATTATTGTTATGTTTCGATGTACTGTTACGAGCAAGAGCAAGTAATAAAACAAATAAAGTACAGAATTTGTACTGTTCTCTGTATGTGTTGCATTCACTGAGCATAAACATAAACAGTAGGCCAAACTTCTTTTCTAGAGACAGGGATGTGAGCGTACTTGCTCCTTTAATTACTTGATTCCTAGAAATTATATCAAACTGATGTCACTGAAATTGAGTGAAACTAGAAAGACCAACAGACAAACAAACATCACTGCACTAACACAGGAGGAAATATCCTATATATAATCTAATACACAATATTTATACATTACAACATATTATATTATACAATATAATATAACAATATATTATGCAGTATTATATTATAATAATATAATCTTGTATACAATCTAATATTAACACTATGAAAAATAAGCAGCTCATAGATAACCATATACAGCGAATAAATAACCATTGAACATGTCACCAATTTTCTAAGTAAATACATTTCTAAAGGTGCTACTGACATGAAAGTCCCACTAGATATCGTTAAAAACCATCCAATCCACAGAAGTCAGACTATAGACCAGGGGCGATTCTAGGATCAGAGCTTTGGGGGTGCTGAGCACCCAGAGAGCTGCCCAGCCAGGCAAGATAAACCTGTCTCTGTCAGTCCCTGCATCCTTAAATGTTGTCCCGAGTTCTCTCTGACTGTCACTTTGGTGCATTTAAACCCCTGTTCCTCCCTGTCCTCATCATCTGTTGTCTTAGTCTCCGTTATCAGTCATCATAATTTTACCATCTCTGTGCAAGTCTGCAAATTTCTTTATTAAATCATAAGATTCTTAAATTCATCAAGTCTCTCTGTGCCTGGGTCCTCATCACAAAACATGACATCACTGTTTTGTACATTTTAAAAATTTAATCCCCACATTTGTGAAAGAAAAGCAAAACACTTTTTTGAAAAGTCTGTAACAAAACCATCAAATCTGATAAAGGTTATTTAAATGCTGCAAAAGAAGAATGGATTGGAATAGAAAAAATACATATCCTAACCTTAATTACTGGGGGAGAATAATGAATGATGCTCATAGTGAGTAAAAAATAAACTGAGTGCATTTTTTGGACAGAGATTCACTTTTAATGTGTATGTATAATATAATACAGATACATAAAAAACACTCCAAAAACAGAATAAATTATTACAAATAAATTATTACAAAATATTAATAAAAACTATAAAAATGGAGGCAACTTTGCCTGTGTTAGAATGTATACAATGTATGAAAAAATCTTTATTGCAGATACTAATTTTACTAATTTAATAATAATAATTTTGTGTTGTAAGATTTATGGGTTTCATGCTTTCATAGTGGTACTTGGGAGAACTTGACATTTTATCAGGTGGTACACACTGTAACAAGTTTGAGAAACACTGATATGTGTATGTGTGCTTTTGGAAAACATTTAAAGATGCTGTACAGAATCTTTGAAACAAGGTTAAAACATTTTTAGAATATAAACAGAGCATCTGCTTCTCTTTACAGCTCCTCACTCCACCAGGGCTGTTTGGCTCTTTCTGATAGTGAGCAAATGTGATGTACGTACTGCGGCAGTCATACAGACAACTGGACGGTCCAAAAGTTGGCCTACCTATTACTGGCTGAGGTTTTAGTAGAGTTGTGGCTGAACCACATAAAAATATATCATTAATTTTAATCTCCCCAATCAATGATAATGTTATGTTGGAATGTTGTTAAAGAGGGTCAAAAATGTTTCAACCCAGTTTGTTTTGCAGATTCTGTATAGCAGCTTTAATATAGGGAGAACACAACTTCCAGATTGTATGAGTAAAATTAGTTTGTTTCTCTTTGTCAGTTTAACAGTTTCTGTTGTGCCTGTCACTGTTCCCTGTCTGTTTTCTTACCTGGTTCTTCCTGACCTTGTACTTTCTCCTCACATTCCCTCTTTCCTCTCTCCCTCTTTGGACTGACAATCATACACAAATGTATTCAATTCGATGAAAAATTACATTAATATGAAAAAAATTATATTAAGATCGCTAACAAAAAGTCCTCTCTCAGTGTACTTTCAACCAAAAGGCAAATAACCAAACCACATGAACATCTAATAAAAGATATAAACATTGAAGCACTGATGCAACATTATTCTTGATTAACGGATCATTTGATTTTACACTTTTACCTGAATGTGGCTCCTTTTTTTTGAAAAAACTTCCTTATATCCATTATGAACCTGGCTGTCTCTCTGTACACAAACACACACGCATACACGCACAACAGGAGTTATAAGGTTAATGGGCATTCAGTCAGTTAGCTAGTTAGTATCCATTTCAAACAGAACAGTGGTAACAACAGCAGGCTGCGGACAATTATAAGTTTTAGATTTTAAATAGGCTGTATACATTTCAATGGGAGCAACAGGACGGTCAAATGTCACTGAATTTACTACTGAGCAGGACGGATTGTAGGGTAGCAAACATTGTCGGAAAACACATTTTCAACACTGCAGGTTACCTGGGTGTAAGGTTTTTCAGCTAAAAAGAAACATGGTCTGACTCCTACCTAACTATATAAAGAGTAACTGAAGGTTAAATGCAGCTAATATGTCCTGTTTTAAGCCAGGGACTTACACATCCGCTCTGCTGCGTCTCAGCCACCATCGCTCTGGCAGCAAGAGCGCTAGAGCCAGAGTAGGGGAGATGCGAGCTGGAACATACCATTTTGGGAGGGGGGGTTATCTATACTTTTGTTGTTAAAATGTTACGTCTCAAACAAGTACAGTACTGCATGCTTTTTATATTTTTAGTAGTGTGTCAGACAAACAGCAAATATTGTCAAAAAAAAGGTAAGAAATCTTTGGGGGTGCTTTGATTCATTTTGGGGGTGCTTCAGCACCCCCATAAATGGGCTAAAATCGCCCCTGCTATAGACGTCCATAAATTATGTGTAATAATGAGAAATAACACAACAAATTTTCCTTAAAAATTACACCAGCTAAATTCTATCAGTGATTAGAAAGCAATCCTCCTACTTAGTGCAAACTAACATCAGCTGGTTTAGTCCGAACTGATGGCCTATAACAAGGTCTCTCATTACCAAGGTGCCACACAAGAAGCATGTCATGATGGGTAAAAGCACTGTGTGCTCTCAGGATTGTCCCAACATACTGATGGCTTTGGTTACAGAAGAATTTCTAAACTGCTGAGGGGTCCAGTGAGCGTTGTTGGGATCATAATCCAGAAAAGGAAAACACATAATTTTACCACAAACCAAACACGACCAGAGGATCCCTGCAAAGTTTCGGACAGAGGAAGAAAAGAATTACCAGAAGAGTTGTCCAAGAGCCAAGGAGCACTTGTGGAGAGCTGTAGGACGACCTGGAATCATCAGGTACAACTGCAAAGAAAAAAGAAAGTAAAACTCAACTGCCATGGCCTGTATGCACATTTGCCACACAAAAAGCATGGTGTCAAACTATTTTAACATCGTGGACCACATACAGCTCACTTTTATCTTAAGTGGTCCGGGCCAGTGAAACCCTTTCTGTCAGTGTAAATCATCTACATGATGAAGAAAAAGCTTGTGTGACAACCCCCCCCAAAAAACAACAACGCAGAAATGAGGTTTTCTTGTCAGCACATGTTCAGGCCTGTGAGACTCATTTGGACACTCAAACACTGAGCCATGGCTCTTTGCCAGACTGTCATGGTCCTGGGTCTTTGACCCAGTGTTTTGAGTTTATTGTTATCATTTTCCAGTTTCTGCTGTTTTTGTGCTTAGGGTTTGAGTTGTGTGTTTACTGTTTCTATTCCCGTGCCTACTGGTTTTGGGCCTGTTTTCGCTGAGGGGACTGAGGAGCCCGTCCAAGCTTCACCGTCATCAGCAGCTTCCGCTGAGGGCTCAGGAGCCGCTTCAGCCTGCTGCTTTCGCTGGGGGGACCGTGGAGCCCGTCCAACTATCACCATTGCCTGCAGCGCCACCACCTGCGGCTCCCACGCCGTCGCCTGCAGCGCCACGAGCTACATCCACGCCTGGTCCAGCGTCGGCATCGGCTTCATCCCCGCCTGGTCCAGCCTCCGTGTCTGCATCAGTTGTGACAAAGACACTTTGTATATAGTTTATGTCATATTCAACACACAACTATAAATTTAGAATAGCCCTTTATTTATATGTACATATTTTTCAAGGACAGAGTTTTTATTAAAATTTATTTTTAGACATTTACTTGGAAGAACTTGTCCTCCACAATGAAAAGTGGCAGAAAATAAAAACGGGTATCACTTTATCCAGCTCCTATTTTTATAAATTCTGCACTCAGCTTTGCAGTCTCCAGTATCATTGAAACGCAGCCAGATGCTGCCCATTTTACGGTTTCACTCGTTTTTTCACTTTTTCCCGACAGGCTTGTCTCTCTGTGTACCTTGCCTGTACCGATACACCTGCTGTCTTTGGAACATCTGCCCCCTTTCCAACTTTCACATAGTCGTATGATCCCAGTCTGTCTTTGCATGTGATTACCTTCATGGTGCTCCCATCAAAATGAAGTCCCATCCCTGCCTGCATAGATCATCACCAGGACTGAAGATTCGGCTCCCACTTACTGACGGGCCATTATTAACTGACATGAAATTATCTCACAGGCCGGATATAATTGTATTGTGGACCAGACGTGGCCCGTGGACCGTACGTCTAACACCCTTGGTTTAAAGTTTGCTCAATTAGACAAGCCTGTGAAATAAACAGGGAAAGTATAGTTTGGTCAAATGAGACCAAAATTAAACTCTTTGGATGCCTTAATACACACCATGGTTAGAGGTCACTGCATGTCACCCCATAAACACCATACCAACACTGAAGTTTGGGGGTGGGAACATCACGGTGTGGGACTGTTTTTCAACATGTTGCACTGGCACGCTACATATAATTGAAGGAAGGATGAATGGGAAAATATAATGAAACATTCTTTAGCCACAAACTGCTGAATGTCAGATCAGTCTGTCAACAAAAGTCAGTTTTCTGTGCAGAGCTACCTGCAAGAGCATGGATCCCCCTCAAACGTCAGCTTAATGTGAATTTGTACACAAGGACTTTGTAAGTGAATTGTGGTGAATAAAGTTATTTTGTCAACTTTTTATTGTTTAAATCTGAAGGTGTAATGTTAGGTTGGAATAATGTGTGCTGATGGGTCAGACCATCTCAGCTGTGTTTCACTTATGTAATTTTATTTATTTGGAGGAAAATATTATTTCAATGTAAACAGTAAATTGCAAACAAAAGAGAGAGGTCACCTTTGCATAAAAAAATGTAACCATACAAGTCTTCCAATAGTCTGACTTGTGCCTATAGATATACATTATTAGGAAGACTGCATTTTTCTTTGAACTGCATAAATAACTTAAAGGGATGTTTAGTTCAAAGTGTACTCCCACAGAACCAACATGAAAGCCATCTTCAGTCACACAGGGGACAAGTGTGGTCATGCTTTATGCTGTTGAATTTCTTTGGGGTAGAATGGCTGTGACTCAGAGTCTATATCACTCAGTTCATGTTATCCCCTAAACGTCAGTTCAATTGCACTGACATTTACTGGGTTCTGTGTTTTTCAGTCTTGCCTTGGGGGAGTGAAGGTGCAATTAACATGCATCTCCTTTTGCTGCCCAAGTGACCTTTTCTTGTGAAGTCCGCTACAGAAGATGGTTGCATCTTGACATCTCTTCTGTACTTTTAGAAAAGCCTAAAAAATAATATTGTATCGGTGAGTTTAGGTTTATTTATATAGTATATCTAGAATATAGTGAGTACTTTCCTACAGTCAAGGCTACAAAGATGGAGACTATAGTGAAGTGAAGACATGTAGGTTATTACAGTGTCTTCACTCCCAAATTCTGAGTTGGTCTCCAATAAATTCCTGCACTGTGGGGGTGAGCACTGTCATCTTGGAGGTTACTTTGGTCATATGCGGTTGCCACTGGTTGCAGAATCTATTCTTGACATCTCGCTGCATTAAGATTGTGTCGCATGATGACAAGCCTTGTTTTTCCAGTGAGCTAGATGCCCCCCCACAACATCACACTGCTTCCACCAAAAGCTGTTACCTCATCAGTGCAGCAATCAGAATTGCATTCTATCTTCTTGACCTTTGAACATAATGTTCCTCCATTTTCCGGTTCCAGTGCACGTTTCCGACAATGAAGGGGACTCATAGTAAGGCCTCTTCTTAGCCCTACAAGACCGGAGATTGGCCTCTTGTGGCATCATCTTCTTGGGACACCTCCTTTACAGTCTGTCACTAACATTAGATGGTACTTGACCTTCAATTTTTATGACGAGGTCAGAAGTGGATGAAGTGTGGCAAGAGATCCAGTTGAGTGACGTTTCTCAGAAGAAGATAGCCATAATAATACTTGTTTCTGTTGTGGTATAAAACTGTATTGCCCGCTTATAGGGTCATCCTTTTTTGTGAAGCAGACCGCTGGTTCGCATCGAGGTCCAACGCGTTGTAACTTGTAATTTCAACAGCTGAAATGAATTAAATATTTTAAAAGGTAGTCATTCTCCTTCCTTCCTTACTTCCCTAAAGAAAGAAAACAAACACTAACATAAACTGTATATGGGAACGATGATCTGAACAATATCAAGTCTGGTAGATCAGATATAGTATATGAAACATCTTGTCCTTCAAGGCATTGTGAGAAGGAAAACATTTTCATATAGATGCTAAATGCTAATTTCAGTAAAATCTATCCTGTAGGTTTCAAGGTCTGGACAACATTAGCATACTAACAGACTAAAGTGCATTGCAAGTACTAGACACTAGTTATGCTGTGATTATTTGGATCAGATATTGATAACGAAGAGGGCGCAAAAATGTCCCCGTTGTGGGATCAATAAAGTCTTATCTTATCAAGTGACTATGAGCTAGTCTAACACAGTATTAAGGATCTTCTAATGGTCAGCAATGTGGATAAATTTGACGCTAACTAGGTTTAACACTTTTTGCTTGCTGTTTCTTGTGATTGTGGTAACTTGACTAATATGTTCATTTTACCAGTGTTTTTGTCAGCCCAACCCTGTGTGAGAGCAGGTGCACACACAATACAGCTGAGAGCAAAGAAATTCGAGGAGAGCAGAAAGAGAGCAGAAATGACAGTAGAGCACAGTAAAGTCTGTAACTCAGACCTGAAATAAATTAATGAACAGTGTTTATGCACTGGTACTGAGTGCCCAGTGACCTGTGTCAGTATAAAGGCTGACACATCTGCTTTAGTGTATCCTTACTAGACACGTTCTTGTCATTCTGAAACGCTTTCACAGTGAGTGCTTGCAGACTGTCTTAGGAAAACTACAAGTTTGCTTCTGCACAAAGACTTAAATGTAAAAGAAAATCAATTTCCCCTTAGGCAATTTATTGAAGAACAGTCATCAAAGATAAGGCAGAGCCAGTGCATGAATTTTTAAGACAAGCCATATACATACACAGAGGAAATATGTTAAATTCACATTTCAAATATCTGCTGGTTATAAAGGTTGTGCTCATCTTTAGTTTCTCCTATAAATACATAGTTTGGGCCCATCTGGGATTTTACTCACAGCCCTGCTGAACTCATTTTGTCCTCAGATCTCAGCAAATAACTCTGTGACTATGATGTAAACATAACTGATCAGAAAAATTCCCCAGGTGTGAAAAACCTTACACATGCACATGCAGTTCACATCACAGCTGTGTTCTGAGGCATTTTAACTGAATATTCCTCTACTCTTTCGCCCCCATCACAATTTAATGGGCCTTACCTTCACCATGTCAGATGACCTCCTGCTCCATGTGAACCTGCAGATCTCATTAGGCAAAGGCCTGCAGTGATGTGACAGTTACGCTCAGGATGCTGACTGATAATGATTAGCAGTGCTTAGAGTGTGTGTGTGTGTGTGCGCACACAGGCTGTTCACCACCCGATGTTCCTCATAATATATTATTCATGAGGCCCTGGTAGTGATAATTACCAGTGCAGTCATGGAAAGTGAACTCACGAGTGCCTAATTCAGCAGGCGTGAGATATAAAAGGGAAGGGGGCTGTTCTGCTCTCTGGCATGTTTTAGGTGTAGACGAAACAGAGGTGACCTGCCCTGCAGCGACCTGCTGCGCCTTGGGGAAAGGGTTATGAATTTCTATTATATTCACTACATCATGGACACAAAAAGAGTGAGTTGTCACTTTTGGACCAGGGCTTCTAGAGTCACTGTCCACCAGTGGAATGTGAGTCAGATAACATATAAAGTGCAAATGACCTTTCCAAACCCCGAGGTAGTCGTTGTTCATCTATATCCAACAGCACAGTGTAGTGTTACATCGACTTTGGTGGGTTGTTGACCCAGTTTTCTTTTTCCAGTTTTGTGGTTCATGATTTATTTCTGGTTTATGGGGTGATTTACTCTCTAGGTCTATACTGCTGCTTCTGAAATTTGTTAGCTACTTCTAGTTCTTAGTCGTCTGATAACGTTAGTTCTTCTTCGTCTCCAGTCTTTCCTAATCTCGTCTCTGTGTTCGGCCCCCAGCGTCCCCTATATGGAGTCAGTATTGTACTGACTTCATACAGTGTTTGTGTCGCTTTCTGTCTTATTTTGCCAGTCCCTCGTCTTGTGTGCTTTCTGTCCAGTTTCACATCCCTTTGTTTTGTTAGTTAGATTCTCTTCACCTGTGCCTCTCTCCCTAATTAATTTGTGTGTGGGAAGAAAGCTGTGTTTTTGAGCTTAGCTCTGTGTCTGAGTCCTGCATTTGGGTCCACACGCTGCCTGCCCCACAGTGTCATCGTGACATATTCATTAGCCTTTCTGGGAAAGGGTAGTCATATGAGAGACGAGTAGTAATGAAAAATTTCCTCATGGTTCTCAGTAATTAAAGTTCTGGTTCTGTGCCACTGTAATATTACAGGAAGGAGTTCATGATCACTGGTTATATTGAGATGCGGGTACTTGACTCCAGTATGGTGGTTATTCAATCCAATTAAAGATGCTTATCCAGTCCATGATTGCATGCCTTTAGACCACAGTTAGTGGAGCTGGGTTAATAGGAGATTCTAACGTACCTTTAGGGTTGAATGTGAATGGTTGTCTGTCTGTCTGTGTTAGCCCTGTGACAGACTGGTGACCTAGGGTGTGCCCCGCATTTTACCCTATGGTAGCTAGGACAAACTCCAGCACCCTGCAACCCTGAACTGGATAAGCAGAAGAAATTGGATCGATGACAACAAATAAACTCTGTGCAGTTTCTCTTCTTGACTTTTCTGACTTGACTTGATTTTTCTTGTTTCAGACTTGGCAGCATGATCGCTTGAAACTGGGCTTTTTAAGATGATCGGGGAATTGTCTTGCTTTTGCAGCCTGCCTCAGGTAATGATTCAAGAAACCACAGGTTTTGGCACTGTTGTGTTGGCTTCAGTTTTCAAACCTGGAGACTGCTGCTTGGTTTCACAGAGGGGCAACATCAAGACCAGAAGAAGAAAAGGCTTTTCCCCCTAAACTGTGTATCCCACAAGTGTGATGAGTTCACTCTTTTTAGAGTTTAATAATGAATGTGTGGAGCAGGAAATGTGCATACTGGTCCACTGTAAGAATAAAAATAATAAAAATGCAAAATTATTTTATGATTTTACACATATTTGAATTTATATATTCAACTACTACTTTGATTATTATTTTTAACAGAGCAACACCCATAAATAGATAGATAGTGATGTGCTGGAATGTAAATGAGGTCAAATGTGACAAGATACCAGAAGTATCAATAGGTATAAAAAAAAAAAAAATCATCATTCTGATTTATGTGTGTGCAAACCAATGTACACAAGTAGAAATCTGCACACGTATGCATACAGATTTTATGTATTTAATAAAAAAAAACGTAAAATTAAACCCCCATGAACTCACTTTGTAATTATGTATAACATTTAAGTTATTTGTTATGGCATTTTGTGAGGTAATTTTGGTTCCTACCATTTACGGTATGGTGTGTAATGCACTCTATCATGTGCGTCGAGGTGACAACAAAGTAAAAAGTTGAGTACACACTGTCCTGCCTTGTTGGTGTTTATTATAGTCGATAACATTTAAGATAACTGCAGCCTGCTATACACCCACAGCCCTCAGAGCCCGGAGAATGCTACCACAACCAGGAACCAGGGTTACAGTTTTAAGAATGTGAAGTATTTTTTTAATTCCTCATATTGATGAAATAATTATTAATCGTTAACTGATAAATTCAGAAACTGCTGTAAAAAAAAGAAGAAGCAGAAAAAGAAGAAAAGAATAAAAATAAAATAAAAGAATAAAAGAATAAAATCACTAGACCACACATATAACAAACACATCTCCAAGAGTAATCCCATAAATACAGTCCTAAAATGTTTTAGTCATACTCTATGTACTGTAGTGTAAGTGCAAACCTGATTTTTGTCTGCCCTCTTCATCCTGCTGCCCTTCCTTCACATTTATACTGATCAGTCGTACATTTGCATGAATTTCATCATCAAAGTGCAGCTGTTGGCCACCTCAGCCAGGAAATGTGGTTGGCAACTTGTCCTCTACCTATAAATCAAAGCAACATTTTATCTTTTCCTTTTACGTTCAACAGTCCTCCAGTGCTACAGGCTAATAATAAATTGTGTCTAATAATATTGACATTTCTTTCTTATTCGAGTACAGATAATGTTGTGACTGTACAAAAACAGAACTACAGCTCAGCAGACCCTCTAAGATCATCATGTACAGGTTTATTTGATTATTGTAGGCACATTATGAAAATGCATTATTTATTGTTGTAACTCTACACATAGGCATACAGGACCTCCAAGCTCTCTGAATGTGCACCTGTGCCTTGACTGCTTATTTAATGATAGTGCTAATAACCTCTAATTGTATAACTTGTGTTTACAAATTACAGGAAGACTGGGACATCCAGTTCAGACCACACTGCTTAATGAGATACACATTAGTCAAACATGTATTTATAAAACTGCTAGATTAGAATAATACACCGAGAAGATGGTTGAGGAGTGACCGTGATTTCCACACTTGGCAAGAGAAATGAGAAGGGAAGAGAAAGGAAGGAGGGCAGGTGGGTTTGGAAAATGGGAACAATCAGGTGTGCATACATAGACAAGTGGTTCTGTATCTGCACTGCAGCTGAAAATGATGCAACATTCTGCATTTGTCATCAGTTCCACTGGTTTGTGTTCAGACATTGTAAGAGGTGGTGGAGTGAGCCTGAACTGATTGATTCTGCCTAAGTAAGTTGTTCTGACATAATACATATGATATATTTGTACGTTGTAGTGTGGGGAATCATATAGTAATACAGACTGTGGTAATACTGGGTTTAGTCTACACAGTGGCGCCCTGATAATTACCTGTCCCAAAAGATGTGGAACATCTGGATCAAAAATTGGCCTCAAATTTAACAACTGATTACATTAATCACCCTTTATCACAACCAGAGATGGGCAGTAATGCGTTACTTGTAACGCATTACTGTAATCTGATTACTTTTTCAAGTAACGAGTAAAGTAAGGGATTACTATTGCAAAAATGGTAATTAGATTACCGTTACTTTCCCGTAGGAACGCTGCGTTACTGCGTTACTAAAACCGTGATTTTTTTTTGCACGAATGTCTCATGACAGTGACGTAAGCGAGTGCCCCGTTCGTGACAACAGCTGTGTTTAGATCAACAATGGATCAGTATGAGCGTGCAGCGTTTAAAGCGTGGAAGTACTGACCTTACTTTGAGCTTGATTCCATAAAAAGTGACAAAAACATTAGTGTCCGTTGTGCGTAGGAAGAAAACTTCTTTTTACACCGAAAAAAAAAAACCCTAAACAAGCCCCGAGTGCGCAACGACGTAATGGGAAATTCACAGAGAAACTCGCGGATTCTTCCACTGACTGCTGCGGCACACCTGCACCAGGGTAAACCTCCGCCTACGCCACTCCTGCTTTACAGGTGAAAATAGAGCAACAGGACCGCTAGTCTTTGATTTTATTTATTTTCTGCTGTGTTTTACTTGCATCTATTTGAAAGACTGAGTGTAAACACAAAAAATATTTTATTTTATGTGCAGGAATGTGCAGAAAATAGGTTTAAATGTTAAACTAATTTCTTCAAGTCAGAGAATGTTGCATATAATTAAATTTTTGCTTGATGCATAAAGTTAAAAGGTTAAAACTGATAAAACAAGTTTAAAAAAAAGAGACTTTTCCATTTGATTACATTTTGTATGATGGATTATGCAGAAAAAGTAGAATTGGGCTGAAAGATCTCTCGCTTTATCACCTATTCAGGTTGTAAATCGTGTTTTTAAAAAGTAACTAAGTAACTAAGTAATTAATTACTTTTGAAAATAAGTAATCAGTAAAGTAACTGGATTACTTTCTGGGGGAAGTAATCAGTAATTAGTTACTGATTACTTTTTTCAAGTAACTTGACCAACACTGATCACAACTGACACCTAACCAGGGTGTACCCTGACTCTTGTCCAAAGCCAGCTGGAGTAGCCTCCTACATCCCCCTGGAATTCTGGATAAGGGCATGAGATGAATGGATGGCTACTTTACCATACATTTGAGTGGACTGAATAAAATATCATAACCAAACGGCTAGTATGTCATATTCTGCATGTTGACAATCATTTTTCCTTAAAAAAAAAATCATACAAACACAAGCCAACCTGCCTCAGACACTGTTACACATGTGAGCATTGCACTCTGACTGGGTACCAATGTGTTGCCAATATCCCTCTGCCATCTAAATTATTTGAAAGATGCACCAATTTCCATGCATTTAGAATCCATTACAGGCTGAACTATGGCCTCCAATTTACTGGCGACATGCTATGCTGAGATAATTCTCTTGGGTACAGCTGGATAGGCTCTGTGGCTACTCCTCTCAAAAACATATCCGGCAGATCTATTATGTGTTTTCACATTGTGTACCCAAATGCAATGTACAATAACATATAGGCGCTGAAAACTTACACAGATGTAGGAAAACAAAAAGCTCATGCACAAACAACAGAAATCCAAAGGGAGAGCTAAAGCACTTCTTTAAAAAAAGCCCCAGTTTACCAGAAGCAAAAGCTAAACAGAGCCATATAATAAGTGACGTGACTGTAACCGAGATGGACAAAAACACATAAACTGAGAGAGACATGAACATAGTTGGCATGTAAAACATCAAACTGAAGAAAAAAAAAAAAAAAACCCACTACAGTGTACATTTATGACATCGTCAGGTCTCAAGAAAAAAGTTGTCAGGTATCAGACAAAAAAATTGTCAGGTCTCAGTTCTCAGGAAAAAAGTTGTCAGGTATCAGACAAAAAATTGTCAGGTCTCAGTTCTCAAGAAAAAAGTTGTCAGGTATCAGACAAAAAAATGTCAGGTCTCAGTTCTCAAGATAAAAGTTGTCAGGTATCAGACAAAAAATTGTCAGGTCTCAGTTCTCAAGAAAAAAGTTGTCAGGTATCAGAACACAAGGTACCAGAGAGAAAATCTTCCTGCGGGTGGCGGTGTTGTCATGTCCCACCCAGTGTTGCCAACTTAGCGACTTTGTCGCTATATTTAGCGAGTTTTCAGACCACCTTAGCGACTTTTTTTCTGAAACGCGACTAGCGACAAATCTGGCGACTTTTTCTGGCGTTATTAGAGACTTATTTATGACGACTTTTTGACGTGAAAGCGCGTATCGCTCTTACTCTCAATAAGCAGCGGGTGCTGCGGTGGGCACCTCGCCCGTGCCAAAGCGCTCACAGGCGGAGGATAGTCCTCCCCCAGCTGCTATCAGGGCAGGGCTCCCGCACTGACTGTAACACAGTCAGTTCTTCTTTTACTGTTATGTTGTTTTGTGGACCACAAAGTTTAAAACTACACACACACAATAACTCCACCAGAGTGCCTATTTCGGGTCACTTTTGCCGGTCCACGCCTGGATAAAGGAGCAGGGTTGGAATTGTGACATTAAAAAAACAACAATTGCTAAAAGAAATTTAATTTGTAGTTCTAAATAAATTCTAAATGCATTTAAGATGTTTTTTACTGACTTTATGTCTCTTCTACGATGTTATTTCTCTCTCCAACAGCCTAGGTTACAATTACATTAGCATGACCAATTATGCAAATTAGGCAATGACATCATTTAGCGACTTCTAGCGACTTTTAGGACAACCAATAGCAATTTTCCTTACTGAGGAGTTGGCAACACTGGTCCCACCCGAATTGATTTCTAAATACGTCATCAACATGTGACAGTGGGAGAGCGTAAGGTCATTGACCTCACCGGAGTTTTACTGCGGTTCAGGCTCCTAACTACACAAGGGCTGTATCCCAATTCAGGGTCTGCAGCCTTAAAGTGCGCGGCCTTAACGGTCCACAAGGGCTGCGTACTTAAAGGCCGGAAGTGAGAGGCTAGTGAAATGGGACGGTCTAGCCTCCGTCGCGCTGCCCTGGATGCCTAGCAACCATGACACTAACAGCTGGAAACGTTTCATACAGCTTTGTTTGACAGAAATGAAGGAGAAAATCTTTTGTTCATTTGTTTGTTTGTTTGTACATGAGCTTTGATTTGATAAGTATCTGAGGCTGACTGTGAAATCATGATTATTGGGCTTCACTTCTGTACTGAACAGTCATTTAAGATTACCTAGTAAATAACAATTAGCTAATGTTGTTCATGAGACTAAAGTCATCTCACTTTGGTAATGTAAATATAATATGGCCAATATTAAAGTTATAATTTCAATCATTATTAGTTATTACAGCAGTGAATGAACTCCGTTTCAAATATTGAGCTTCAGTAAAGATTCAAGCTGCATTTATTTATATTATTTATATTTCCTGTCACCTTAAATCTTCACTCAAAGACAGGTTTCTTTGACACAGTATATATAACTGTGTTATATATATGAGAGACAAATATTGTTCTTTTAATATGTTGGCATTACTAAATTTGTCTCAGTGCTTAATTTAAATATCCATAAAATCATCACATTCTCTGTAAGATTAAGGTCAACTATTGAACGGCGTATATTTCAAAGTAAAGGCTTTAAAACCAAGTTAGTACAAACATCGCTAATGTCACATAACTTTGCCGACATTTGACCAACAGTAATGTTTTAATGTTCTTCGTTATTAAACATTCGCACATAAATAAGTAACATAATATTCAGTACTTAAAGTTTACTCTTCCGCCGTTTTTTTTTCCGGCAAAATTATCCACACCCACCGCCGCGCTATGCATTCTGGGATATGTTGGGCCACGAAGTCTACACCGCCACATTCTTAAAATTCAATGAAATGAAGGACGCATTTGAGGACCGCATTTCGAGCAGCCTTTGAATTGGGACAGCCTTCGTCGTGTCCCTGTGACGTAATTGGCCTTAAAATGCGGCCTTTAAGGCTGCAGATGCTGAATTGGGATACAGCCAAGGTAAGTTTAACTTTGGTCGTGTCCAAATTCATGGGCTGCATCCTCCTGAGGCCGCATTTGTAGACCGATTACGTCACAGCGACGCACCGAAGGCTGTCCAAATTCGTAGACTCCTCCGAATGCAGCCGACAAATGCGTCCTCCTTTTCCCCGAATTTGAAGGATGGGTCGGGTGTGTCCTTCGTGGCCTACCATATCCCAGAATTCATAGCGTGGCCCAGCCAAACTCCAGTTTCCAACAATGGTGGCTGCTACTAAGTTTTAAAATTACTCATACTAATCTTTCTGGGTAACAAAATACACGTTTAACATATTTTCAGGTGAGAAAGTAGCTGTGTAAAAATCAAATATCTGCTCGGTTTATGTTAAAATCCAGTGGCACCAAGGTATCATACAATAAAATAATGTGATTAATACATAAGTAAAAGAAATTCCTATACATGCCCCTTCCTGATTTCTTATGTTTTAACATGTTTGTTACACTTACATGTTTCCAATTTCAAATGTTAACACAGATGTTCAGAGTAAATACAGACTGTAGTTTTTTAAATGATGATTTCATTTAGTTTGGGGAAACAACTCTCCAACTTTACCTCATGTAGAAAAAGTCATTTCCTTCTAAACCTAAGTTCCAGCATTTTTCATTGTATCCAGACACAGCTAGAGACACATCTACAGTAGCATCTGTGTGCAGGACAAACGACAGTTGACGAAGAAAACATTGAAAACTTCACTTCACTCCTCTACAATACGTTGGCTCCTTTGTTTAAAAGGCCAAAATGAATCGAGGGAGAACGACAAGAGGATCGGCAAGTGCTTCACCTCACAATTCAGTACAGCTGATTAACCTGCAAGAAGAATTTCAAATGATACAGGCTGAAAATGTCAAATTAAAAGAAGAGATAGAAAAATCAAGAGGAGAAGCTAAAAATTCAAAGTTTGAAACTGAAGTAGTATTGCAGGAATTACTGCATGTGGGTCTCAAACTTAAAGGAGAGAAAATGGGAAAACAACAGGCAGAAAACGAGAATGAAAACATGAAGAAAGAACTGTTGGAAGCTCAAAAAGCATTGGAGGAAGAGAAAAGCACAGCACAAGAAGCCAAAAATAAATATCAAACTGCAAAGAAGGAGGCAGGAAATGTGATACAGGAATTACAGGAGGTGCAGGAAGCGTTTGAAGAGGGAAAAAGGAAAATGCAGTTGGCAACACAAGAAGCTGCAAATGTAATGGCTGAAGCTGAAACACTAAGGAAGGAATTACTGCATGTAAAGCAACAACTTGAAGAGGAGAAAAAACGTAAACACGAGGCAGAAAATGAGATTGAAAATTTGAAGAAAGAATTGTTGGAAGCTCAAAAAGTGTTGGAGGAAGAGAAAATTAAAATACAGGAAGCAAAGAAAGAAATGGAAGATACAAAGAGTCACAATGAAAACATGAAGAAGGAACTGATGAAAGTGCAAGAAGAACTTGCAGAAGAGAAAATTGAGGTGAAGGTATTCAAGAAAGAAATGACAGTGACCAAGAAAGACTGCAAAGACGCACTTAAAGAAATAAGAAAGCACAAAAAGGAAGCTAAAGAGCTCCTCAAACAGAAAGTGAAACTGGCCAAACAGCAGCTGAAAGAAAAATTTAAAGATGCCGAGGAGCAGCTCAACAAAACCTTAAACGAACTGAAGGCAAAAGAAAAAGAAAAGAAAGCCGAGGACAGGAGGGGATTCTGGAGCAGACTGCTGAGAAAGAACTGACCCAGCAGCATCAAGTTTGAGGAGATCAATAGTTTCTTCCTCCTTCCCCCTCTCTCCACCTTTCTTTCACCCCATCCTTCTTTTTGGGATGTTTGTTTGTTTTTTAAAAACTCTAATCTAAATACATGTACTGAACTACACAAATAAAATTGCCATAACTTGACCTCATGTTGCCTTCTTCTTTTCTTGTGTGTCTGTGGATGTAAAACAGTAACACACTTTCTGCTCTGTGTCTTTAATTGACAATTGACAAATGCAATATGTTTTCATTTTAAAATGCAGTGCAAAAAACTTCTGCTCCAAATCTCTTTTTTTTTTTTTTTTTAGCAAAAAGCTTTTTTTTTTTGCCTGTTGTGGACATTTTCCATTTAAATAAAGCCTGCAGACGAGCGGTGAGCGGTAGCTAACATTCTTTAATCAAAACACACAAAGAACAGACAACCAAGCTTGATGAAGTCCCTGCCATCAGGGACACAAGCCATCATCTACTAAGCACACAATGCGCCAACTGCACACTGATGGTATGAATACAAAACACATCTGGCTTTTGCTTTCTCTGTGCACAAGGTAGGCTATGTCAGTTTGAGCTCATACTTCTGTCATAGATCCATAAGCATAGAGGGATCCAAACTTCAAGTACTGGTGTTTATTCAAACACATCAAAACAAACACAAGTGTTTATTTCCAAGTATAGGATTATTTGCAATTGCCATAATGACTATATGGGTTACTTGGTCTGCAGTGAACATGCTTCCTCTGCCCCCAGAATCTGGTCATCTAGCAATTCTGTAAAGTAACAATTTCAGTATTTTTACATCAATGGTATTGGTGTGTTTCTCATTGGCATATGGCAGTGCTACAAATCTTTGTGCGAAGTGACTGTACTAACCGATTCTCATTTCAAGATGTCCTTATGGTACTTGCTACAGTGTAGCGGCTCGAGTTAGGCTGGACCCATTGGCCAGCTACCCTCAGGGTCATTCCACGGTTGATTACATGGTCCACTATTGTAGCTCTGATGTCATCAGCAATTCTATTTCTTACTCTTCCTACCCTTCCTCTACCCCCTCCTCATCTTCCTCTCCCCCCTCCTCGTCTTCCTCTTGCTCCTCCTTGTCCTTGTCGTCCTCTTCATCCTACTTCTTCACCTCCACGTCCTCTTCCTCGGCCTCCTCTACTTCTCACTCTTTCTGCTCCCTCCATTGTACTCCGCACACACAGCTTACCTGTATTATAGTGCTTAGGCTGATTGCAAAGTGAACTAATTATCTAAAAAAGTTTTCACATGTGAAAGCGTGCCAGACAGTTGGCAAATTAGTGTTAATGATAGCCATACATGTGTATACTTTTGCTAGGAGTGTGTTGGAAATTTGGTAATTGAGTGTTGTGCAGTGAATTGTGCCTACAGTTTTGCAAAGTGTGTGTTACAAAATTGCAAACTGAGTGCAAAGCAGTTTTTGTGCTTTTAGTTTTGCAAACTCAGTGAGTGGTTTTGCCATAAGTCTGAATAGTTTTAGAGATTGTGCTACAGGAATCACAGTTAGGGTTTAAGCATTCAGAAAAAACTGTAATTTTCAGTCCACTCTAAAAAATTCTTTCTTGCAGCATAAGCAAAACTACAGTAAAATCTTCGGTTTGTGATTACCGGAGTCGATCAGCGTCACAGGCTGTCGGTTCAGATAAGTAGTTGTTCCTTCTGAAGGTGAGTTTTCATTGATTTCCACAGGTACAGGTGCAGGTAAGGAAACTTTAGAAGGCATGTAAGAGTTCTCAAAATTCACAGGTATGAGCTCAGGTAAGTATTTGTGAGTAAGAATGGGACAATCAGGTTTTTCGAGGAGCCAGGCAGACAAGCATTAGCAAATAATAAGCAGGCAAGCAAGCAAATCATCAAAAGCGACAAACCACAACATGTAGCTTAACAATCCAGCAACAAATGCAAAGGAGAACCAGGATTATGTACTGGTGGTGATTGCAGATGGACATCAGGTGTGGCAGTGGAATCTGGGGCAGCTACACCTGCATCTGGATGGAGGTAAACAAAGATATTTCACTTAAACCTACTCACAGGGGAAAAGAAACATTAGGTCTATCTCCAGTTTCAAATCCAATCATTTTTCCATTTCAGATAGTGGATACTACTTTACAGTCTATTGCATGACCCAAGAAAATGAGGTAAAATTCCAACTGCAATTAAAGCAAATGAGTAAAGGAGCTGAAATGATGCCTGGTGTATATATGAATCATGGATAGAATTTTAGGCCTTATTGCTTTTTAGACTAAAACTAATTTGGCATATCTATCTTGCTACTTCATCACTGAGAAGTGATTTATCCGTTAAATTATAGTTAAATGATTGATAATGAAAATATTCCCAGAGAGGCTTACTTTTGTTAAGGTATTTTAATTTCGATTTATCAACTTTTATAGAATGTTTCCTAAATATTTTGTGTCTCACCTTGTACTTTGGTATTTGCTATGACTGGAGCGTTCCACAGTTAAACCCACAGCCATGGCATAACTTGAAAGATCAGTGTTCAGTCCTGAATATTTGAATTTTGTAAAATGGTTAGCTTTCCTCTCAGGGCAAACGTATATCCTGATAAATGTTAAACTCCAGCCTGGTGGTTGTTACATCAACAAATAGGGTTAGTCTGGTGGTTTGCAGTAACAACCTGACTTGGGATGGATTTAAATTCTTGGCCTGAACTGTTATTTCACTTTGCCCCTGGACTTTATGCAAAGTGGATTTTAGAGGTAAAGTAAATGAACGGATAAAAATACAGATGCAGAGATACCTTGGAGAAATTCCAAAACAATTCCAACAGAATACCAAGAGACAAAGTGTTGGGGGGGGGGGGTAACAGATAAAGCACCGAATGATCAGCAATGATAGAGGACGAAAGGAAGCATTGTTGTAGCTTATGGCAAAGCTTTGGTCTTGATTTTGAAATGTTTTCTAAAAAAAGGGTACATAGATATAAATACTCATTCATTACTCATGAAAAAACAGCCTACAACACAAATAGAAAAATCTCAAAGCAGACTTATTCCATCAAAAACAGCACAATGAAACAGTGGATAAGCCAAAAAAAACCCCTGCAATGCCTGGAGTGGCCACTTGATGCTGGCTCCAAAAAGAGGATCAGTTCCTGTAATTAAAATATATAACTCAGTAGCATTAAAACATGTTTACAACCAGGTACAAAAACAGTTTCCTTGTTTGTAACAGCTGCACAATAGGTGGCTCTTTACAACTCATTCGTTTAGATACTGTAACAGAAAGCAAATTACTTAAAGTTTGGAGTGTGATTGGTTTATTGACGTGTGTTTGGACACAAGCAGCTGTAGCTGGAAGCAGTCTTGTAGATCTTATTGCTGCTCTTTCAAATCACTGAGCTGGATCAGGTTTTGTTATCATATTCTGTTCATTAGGCCACCAAATGTGCATACAGAGAGTCGGAAAAAGCAAGTCACTTTTCTGTGAAGCTAATTGGATGAAAATAATTGTGCTAGAACACAAAAGGTAATACACACACACACCCACACCCAGTCAATATTTACCAAACGCTAGGGTTAGAGGGTAAACTGTAGTTATTCAAAATGAACTTTCATTTGGATATTAAACAGCAAATCAAACAACTTTTGTATGTGTTCTTTTTTTCTGTCAGAATAAAATCGCACTAATTATATGATCAGCATTAAAAGCGGACTGCTGCTTTAGAGTTAACAATAATTTGGTCACTGACTAGTGAGGTCATCAGATAAGGTTGTCCACCTTTACACTGGTAATATATTTTGAACTTCAAAGTTAGGTCAATTTTTCTGCATCCATGTGCTCATTCAAGCTGACTTGTCCGGCGAGTCAGAAGAGGACAATGAATACATGAAAGCTAAGCTATGAGAACCTTTCTGGCAGGAAGTACACATCCCCTTTTTGAGACTCAACCACACTAATAACGTTCAGTCAGAAATTCTAACTTTTGTCTCCTATTTCTTTCAAGAAGCATTTCCTGTTTGTAAAATTTACGATCAATCATGTTTCCAGCAGCTAAATCAACTGTATTGTTTGTGGTTGGACTTAAAGGCAGCCTTTCCTGTTTAATTTGTATAGCAGATTGTTGCATCTCCATTTTTAGTGACATGATGTTAAGCTGCTTTGATGATTTTTCAGTCTGCCAATCCTACTGAATAAATCTAATGGAGGAAATCTTGAGTCTTCACTTGTATCAGCACCTGCACTGAGTACACTGCACTTCAAACAGCTTTTTTCTATTCATATGTGGATATTATGTGCCAGTGTGTTTTTTTTAATAACTAAAACATAAAAGGCCAAATGTTGAAAAAACAGGCTCTGAATGCACTTTAAAAGTTAGTTAGGACAGTATATGAATATCTTTTCTACTTCAAGGGTCCAGCTGAAGTAGTGGAAGCTTTTAACCACCGTCCTATTGATTCTGTAGCTGTAGTATAATATATTTCACCTGAGTACTCAAATATCGTCCAGTGGAACCAGCTTTCAGCCTGAGGAAATTGTCCCTGAATTAGAGCTTACAACAACGAAGATCTTCAACCATTCAAAGCAAAGGATGTGTTTGGTGTGGAAACAGTTATGCTCAAAGGTTTGTTGCTGCTCTGGGCTCTATCCTATTACAGAAATGATTAACCTTTTGACAATCTGAGGAAATGTTTTCCAGTTCATGGAAGCTGGCTGCTCTTCTTTCAGTATTTATAAAATCATCTTCTACCTATTCTAAGAAATTTTACCTGTTGTGTCAAAGGTTGCACAGAAATCAGTAGCTCAGCAAGTAATTTGCCATCTGAGCAACTGTCCTGCACCAAATGCATTTTAATTCTAGAAACACTTCAGAAAGTCATTTTTTTCTCAAGAAAAAAATTTTTTTTTTCATATCAACAGATAAAGGCGTTGTTATTGTTATGTTTCTTTATCTTTTGTAAGGCTGTAAGAAAATACTCATATACATGTGTTACTGTTCTTCAGATAAATATATCTCAGACAACAACATTGAGACCACTTGCTTTATACAAGGTGCCACATCTTATCTTAATGACCTTGTAGCACCATATCACCCTATTAGAGCACTTCGCTCTCGCTCTGCAGGCTTACTTGTTGTTCCTAGAGTATTTAAAAGTAGAATGGGAGGCAGAGCCTTCAGTTTTCAGGCCCCTCTTCGGGGGAGAGAGACACTCTCTACTTTTAAGATTAGGCTTAAAACTTTCCTGTTTGCTAAAGCACATAGTTAGGGCTGGACCAGGTGACCCTGAATCCTCCCTTAGTTGTGCTGCAATAGACGTAGGCTGCCGGGGATTCCCATGATGCATTGAGTTTTTCCTTTCCAGTCACCTTTCTCACTCACTATGTGTTAATAGACCTCTCTGCATTGAATCATACTTGTTATTAATCTCTGTCTCTCTTCCACAGCATGTCTTTTATCCTGTCTTCCTTCTCTCACCCCAGCCGGTCACAGCAGATGGCCCCGCCCCTCCCTGAGCCTGGTTCTGCTGGAGGTTTCTCCCTGTTAAAGGGAGTTTTTCCTTCCCACTGTCACCAAAGTGCTTGCTCATAGGGGCCATATGATTGTTGGGTTTTTCTCTGCATGTATTATTGTAGGGGCTACCTTACAATATAAAGCGCCTTGAGGCTAATGTTGTGATTTGGCGCTATATAAATAAAATTGAATTGAATTAAATTCAATAGAAGACTCTGATTCCTGTAATGCAAAACCATTCCTGACTCAAATTTGGACAATTTGAAGATGATCTGCTTGTGCACCTTTGGACAGCTTCCAGTGACGCTTCTAATTTTAGCTTTCTTCCTGGAAGATATATCTTCCAGGAAGATCAAAACATTATATATAATGTTTTGACTATTTGCCCAAACATCACTACTGGCTCAGTCACACTAGCAGTGGAAATAAGATGGCAGTATCATCACAACTGAGACTGAATTATTTTATTTTATTTTGGGAGACCAATTACAAACAGTGGGGATGATATAACTGTAAAATACACCAACAGCAACATTTTATGTAGGAATATAACTAGACCCATGAGGTTTCAGTGTTAACAAAATCAGTGTTGAAATCACTGTTCCCAACTAGGACTGCATGGCACCCCAAGGTGCATGGATTTGTCTCCAAAAAAAGGTGACAGAAATTTTAAATCATTATATTTGTGTGTGTGTAAATGGCCTGTATTTATATAGCGCTTTACTAGTCCCTAAGGACCCCCAGCCAACTATCATTAACTGTAAGTGCAGTTACGCTTGCGCTCACACACCGTCGACATTCAAAAGGCTTTTGCAAGAAGTAATCCCATTTAACTATTAAACCTATACTAGTGTTGTAAAGCTCATTGAATGTCAATTTCATTCACGATTTTGGACTCCCACAATTAAATGAACAGTGATCCTGAAAATCCTTACTCCACCAATAGGCTGTAAAGACAAATCAAGTGCTCCCTAAATTAGTGCCAATCAGAGCTCTTCCCTGCTAATGCAGCTTGAGGTCTGGACAATTAACAGTATGTGAACAGACAGATATGCAGATATGCGTATGAAAATCACAATCTCATTTTAGAGACAAAAAGATTTACTTGTTACAACAGGAAGGCCAGCTAAATCCGTCAACACACATCCTTTGGGGTCCTTAGGGACTAGTAAAGCGCTATACAAATACAGGCCATTTACCATCCTAATGCTGAATATAGGTTTTTTATGATTATACTGAGCAGTTAATATTAATATCAGCTGCCTGAGCTCAGTCATCTTACCATCTAAAAGGTCAATATCCGCAGAAAGGTCCAGAGTAATGTCTTTCTGTTTCCCATTCAGCTCAAGCAGCTGACAAGTAACAACTTTATTTCTGCATCAAACTGATAGAAGTTATGAGCGCTCTATTGACAACAAGGTCGTTCATCTTGATGCGTGTTGCTTATAAATTCATTTAAACATGCAACTGACTGAAATTTCTCCCTATTGGCAATACAGGCCTGTGACAGTGTGACTGCCTGATTGTGCACCCTGTCTCACAATGTGATCTGAGAGGCTCTTGTCTTGGCCACTTTGGAATAAATTATACATTATCTCTGGATTTGTTAGCACTAAAGCTTTTTGTGGAAAGTTATGCTAGAAAGTTTACATTGTGCAGGTTCAGAAAGATTGTTTTTTCACAAAATGTTTCCATGGTTTTGCTGAAGTCTATCCAGTACAACATGATCAATGACAGAGCGAGGTTCAGTTCATCTGTAGTGAGTGTAGACTGTCTGCTGTTTACTGCTGTTTAGTTGTCAGTATGTGTCCCCATCTATTACTCCGGAGAATGCTGTAAAACGATGTGAAAGGACTTAATGTGAGCCAATAAGTCAGTAAAGCTCACGTCCAATGAAAGGGATACTGAGTTGTTGAAGATATCTGGAACTTTTCTTGGTAGGCGCTGGTGTTTTTGCTGCTTAGCCAGTATTAGTGAAACACTCTTTAGATTGGACATTGTTGAACTCAGACAAACTGTCATACAATGTGATTTCTGGGACATTCAAGCCTAACATGGCATAATGTTAGCTTATAACCAAATTTTTGTCAACTGTTCAGAGATGGGAGTGTTGCATATCTAATCTGGTGACAAGTAATTTCACAATATGATAAGATAAGATAAGAAGAGCTTTATTTATCCCGAGGGAATCCTTTCATCATCATAAACATGCTCAATGCAGCAAGAGAGACAGAGGAGCAGAGGAATAAAGATATACAATAGTAGACAATAAGAATTGAAGGATCCAGTAGGATAGTGCAAATATAATAGCAAAATAACTCTAACAAAGTAACGATACTATACTATAGTATACTACTATATCAGGTAAAATAAAATAACATAACTATCAGTGCAAGTGATTATAAAAAGTGACATAGTATTGTGCAATGAATAAAAAGAGAGTAGCAGCGTATGATGGTGAATAAAAATAGATTTTTATGCAGTTTTTTTTTTAATGTTTGACACTTTTTCCCAGAAGATAAGTCTTGAAGAGAGTGAAGTCTCTTGGAGCTTTTTCTAAGTAACTCTAGATTCCAAGTTCAAAGTTTATTAAATGTGTTAACTTTTTGCCTCGCAGTTAAGCAACAGAATGGAATTTTTAATTCGTCTAACACATTTCTTTCATATGTAAACTCGACTGGTTTCACTCACTAATCTGATTATAGAAATGTACAAAGAACCTTTACTGAATCTGAATAATTCTAAATGAACAGGTGTGTGCTTGCACACTGAGTTTTAATTTATCTATGCAAGGGAACACATTCAATCCAAGGAGTATTGTGTAAAAGTGGTAAAGTTCTTAAAAGTGTCTGAGAAAGAAGCCAGATAGTGAGTCTTTAGGATGAGTGAAAATGCTTTATAAAAGAGAAAATAAAATGAGTGGGAAAATTACTGATGTGGTAAATGTTTTACCTTGTGGGATGTGAACTGTGGCTCAGATAAACTTGATGCAACAGAAGAAAAACAGAAGCAAGAAGAAATTGTAACTTGTGTGATCTCATGCAGCTAGGATGCTAGCGTTTTTAATAAATGTTTGCACTACTGCAATTTCTTATTGTCAGGATGTCCGAAAAACTCCCTGAAAAGCCTTCAGCTAATCCAAAATGCTGCACCAAGAGTCCTGATAGGGACTAGAAAGAGAGAGCAGATTTCTCCTGTTTTGGCTTCCCTTCATTGGCTTCCTGTTAAATCCAGAATTGAATTCAAAATCCTGCTCCTCACATACAGGGTCTTAAATAATCAGGCCCCATCTTATCTTAATGACCTTGTAGTACCATATCACCCTATTAGAGCACTTCGCTCTCGCTCTGCAGGCCTACTTATTGTTCCTATTATTGTTCCTAGTACAGGGAGTGCAGAATTATTAGGCAAATGAGTATTTTGTCCACACCATCCTCTTCATGCATGTTGTCTTACTCCAAGCTGTATAGGGTTGAAAGCCTACTACCAATTAAGCATATTAGGTGATGTGCATCCCTGTAATGAGAAAGGGTGTGGTCTAATGACATCAACACCCTATATCAGGTGTGCATAATTATTAGGCAACTTCCTTTCCTTTGGCAAAATGGGTCAAAAGAAGGACTTGACAGGCTCAGAAAAGTCAAAAATAGTGAGATATCTTGCAGAGGGATGCAGCAGTCTCAAAATTGCAAAGCTTCTGAAGCGTGATCATCGAACAATCAATTCTTAAACTTAGTTACAGCGCTTTCAGAAAGACATCTACTTTGATAAAGTCTACTCTCCACTGCTGTGTAATCAATTATTGTAAATGTAAATGTTATCAGGAAATGATCAGACAGGAGAGGGTTTTCAGGAAACACTATTAAATGTTCAGTTTCTATGCCATATGTGGGTTCTTTTACATTTTGAGAGAAGCCAATTGAGTCTAATAACAGATTAAATGCCATGTTGAGGCTGTCATTTTTAGCATCTACATGGATGTTAAAATCACCCACAATAATTATCTTATCTGAGCTCAGAACTAAATTAGATAAAAAAAGTCTGAGGAATCAGACAGAAACTGTGTAAGGCCCAGGTGGACGATAGATGAGTAAGACTGGTTTCTCAGTTTCACAGCTGGGGTGGACAAGGCTAAGCATCAGGCTTTCAAATGAATTAAAAGTCTGTCTTGGTCTTTCATTGATTAATAGGCTGGTGTGAAAGATTGCTGCCACACTGCCCCCTCGGCCTGGGCTTCGAGATTTCTGGTAGTTAGAATAACTCATGAATCAGCACTCGGGGGTGCTGATTCATTTAAACTAACATAATCATCCTGCTGTAACCAGGTTTCTGTAAGGCAAAGTAAATCGATTTCAATTATTATTATACTTGTGCAACTAAGGAATTGTCTGGAAGGTCTCACATTTTGTTTCTGACATGCTGTGATGAAGCAAAACATTTGCGCAGACTTGGAATACATTCATTAACCGAGGGTGGCTGAATGACAGCATGTCCTCACAAGTCTAAATTACAAATGTGGCTTGTGCATCTATTTCCATTTTGTCCATGAACATTTGGTTGGACCAACTTGAAAATCAGATGATGAATCTCAAGGGCTTTTCCCAGGCATAATACTTTTATTTATGGCTGTGCATTAACTCCAAGTGAGCTAATGCCCTTGAGTGACTGCATGTTTTCTCTACCTGGTGTGTGTGTGAGAGCTAAAATAAGTGGTAGAGCGCTGAGTGTTGGAGGTGTCTCTCCAGAGAGAAACTGAAGGAATATCATTGCACTTCACTGTCAGCTGCATTGCAGAACACCCTGCTGAGGACATAATCGCATTCTAGCCAGGACACGCACACACTGTCCCACCCTAGAGGGTTATGATCATTTATATACAAATCTGGCGATTTTTCAGGTTGATATTGGCATTTTTACTGCATATCAGCCTGGTAATGCACTCCACCTTCAACACGATGGAATCATTTCCTGAACAGAGAACAAATTTCTTCAATCTGCTGCGCATAAAAAGAATGTGCACTATTAACTGTGGAAGCAACTGGTCTTGTATTACTCTCAGTGAATTCATACATTATATGATTATTCTTTTGGCACAGCGCAATTTAATGCATCATGTGTGATCCTGCATTTGTGATGGTTGCACCTACAGCCATTTATCTTAATCGTTTTTAACAAACATTCAAAATAAACACATGAAATAAAGATAAACATCTTGACGTTGACCTTTTCTGTATTTGGATTACACGTGCTTCATTTTTGTTAATTTTTCAGAATTTTGCTGAAATTTTTAATTAAATTAACTGTACTTTAATTCATATGACATCTTTCTTTTGAGTTAAGTGACTCACTGAGTTTTTTGCTCTTAATTTCCATTTGGTTTCTCTGAGCATTATATGGTCTGACCTTGTGGTGAATTTGCTGGGAAGAATTGCAAGGTGGTCACACATGCTAATAATCATATGTAGTTAAGTGCATTTGACTAGCAGCATATGGCTACTGTTTTTCCTCTGAAGTCCTATGGAAACAGTAATGGTGTATTTATGTTTTCCACACACTGCTTCTGCACTTTGGCTTAATTGCTGTTGAATAAATGATGACATGGTGCAAAATCTCATATCGCTGTTCATCAGAGATCATATTTACAAAATTTCAAGACCTGCTAAAAACTAGAAAAACTATTTTTATTATGTCCTGATATGTAAACAGCATTTATAGAGGGTGTACTTCCTTCCTGTAAAGGGTAAGAATTTAAATACTTTTTGATGTCTTAAACTCAGCCAAATAAAAATGAGTCAGCATGCTAAATATCACTCCAACATATCCAACGGGAACATTTTAATTAATCCTCATAACCTTTTGGTTTAGGACTTAGGAGAGATGTATATAAGGTCACTAATCATGAAATTCCAGTATTTCCTGTCGAAGTTTAACCTCTTGACAACCACAAGGCTGCCAGTGACTCGTTTAGTTTTTAGGCTGTATTTTAGTCCAAGAAACCTATTTTCAGGACTGTGAAGAAGCACAGAAATGGCAACTGAAAGAGAAGTGGACTGGCATACACTAATTTGCATACAGGGGAAAAATATTCAAGATGGTTAGTCACATGAAAAGAGGGAAGGGGGAGCACTGAGGGCCATGATGTAAAGTCTGCATTCAGCACAGAGCCTGAGTTGTCTGGAATTCAGGTCCCCAGATTACAGCACTGTGAATTTTAAAGGCTCATTTGCAGTGAAAATAGTACAGATTTAAACCAGGGGACAATAAAATAGTAATTTGCAGCAAATGGGAAAACTTCAAAGATGAATTCTGAATGTAAAAAGGTCTGTGCACCTCTGTCACCCATGGTAGGCAGGTTTTCATGAAGTTTTCAAATGAGGACTAAAATTGTGCTCCACTGCGTATCGTCTGCAAGCTCGGAGGCTGATGTCAGAAAAAATGGCACACTGAAAACAATCGACACAAGCTTTGCAACTATGACTTATGTGACTGGTCAACAATGATGATTCACATTCATATAAAGATTCATTATTTTTTAGCAACAGTAAACAGTAAATCCTGTTTCTGAGGGTTAAACTAACTTTAAAAAAGGTTAATAAATGAAAAAAAGCATTTTTTTAGGGTCTAAAATTTCGCCTGGTGTCAATGTGGACATGGAATCGCTTTTCACTTTTACTTGAGTTTTCCTCCTTCCATTCAATACAGGGAGTGCAGAATTATTAGGCAAATGAGTATTTTGTCCACATCATCCTCTTCATGCATGTTGTCTTACTCCAAGCTGTATAGGCTTGAAAGCCTACTACCAATTAAGCATATTAGGTGATGTGCATCTCTGTAATGAGAAGGGGTGTGGTCTAATGACATCAACACCCTATACCAGGTGTGCATAATTATTAGGCAACTTCCTTTCCTTTGGCAAAATGGGTCAAAAGAAGGACTTGACAGGCTCAGAAAAGTCAAAAATAGTGAGATATCTTGCAGAGGGATGCAGCAGTCTCAAAATTGCAAAGCTTCTGAAGCGTGATCATCGAACAATCAAGCGTTTCATTCAAAATAGTCAACAGGGTCGCAAGAAGCGTGTGGAAAAACCAAGGCGCAAAATAACTGCCCATGAACTGAGAAAAGTCAAGCGTGCAGCTGCCAAGATGCCACTTGCCACCAGTTTGGCCATATTTCAGAGCTGCAACATCACTGGAGTGCCCAAAAGCACAAGGTGTGCAATACTCAGAGACATGGCCAAGGTAAGAAAGGCTGAAAGACGACCACCACTGAACAAGACACACAAGCTGAAACGTCAAGACTGGGCCAAGAAATATCTCAAGACTGATTCTTCTAAGGTTTTATGGACTGATGAAATGAGAGTGAGTCTTGATGGGCCAGATGGATGGGCCCGTGGCTGGATTGGTAAAGGGCAGAGAGCTCCAGTCCGACTCAGACGCCAGCAAGGTGGAGGTGGAGTACTGGTTTGGGCTGGTATCATCAAAGATGAGCTTGTGGGGCCTTTTCGGGTTGAGGATGGAGTCAAGCTCAACTCCCAGTCCTACTGCCAGTTTCTGGAAGACACCTTCTTCAAGCAGTGGTACAGGAAGAAGTCTGCATCCTTCAAGAAAAACATGATTTTCATGCAGGACAATGCTCCATCACACGCGTCCAAGTACTCCACAGCGTGGCTGGCAAGAAAGGGTATAAAAGAAGAAAAACTAATGACATGGCCACCTTGTTCACCTGATCTGGACCCCATTGAGAACCTGTGGTCCATCATCAAATGTGAGATTTACAAGGAGGGAAAACAGTACACCTCTCTGAACAGTGTCTGGGAGGCTGTGGTTGCTGCTGCACGCAATGTTGATGGTGAACAGATCAAAACACTGACAGAATCCATGGATGGCAGGCTTTTGAGTGTCCTTGCAAAGAAAGGTGGCTATATTGGTCGCTGATTTGTTTTTGTTTTGTTTTTGAATGTCAGAAATGTATATTTGTGAATGTGGAGATGTTATATTGGTTTCACTGGTGAAAATAAATAATTGAAATGGGTATATATTTGTTTTTTGTTAAGTTGCCTAATAATTATGCACAGTAATAGTCACCTGCACACACAGATATCCCCCTAAAATAGCTAAAACTAAAAACAAACTAAAAACTACTTCCAAAAACATTCAGCTTTGATATTAATGAGTTTTCTGGGTTCATTGAGAACATGGTTGTTGTTCAATAATAAAATTATTCCTCAAAAATACAACTTGCCTAATAATTCTGCACTCCCTGTATTTAAAAATAGAATGGGAGGGAGAGCCTTCAGTTTTCAGGCCCCTCTTCTGTGGAACCAGCTTCCAGTTTGAAATCGGGAGACAGACACTATCTCTACTTTCAAGATTAGGCTTAAAACTTTCCTGTTTGCTAAAGCATTTGGACCAGGTGACCCTGAATCCTCCCTTAGTTGTGCTGTAATAGACGTAGGCTGCCGGGGGATTCCCATGATGCATTGAGTTTTTCCTTTCCAGTCACCTTTCTCACTCACTATGTGTTAATAGACCTCTCTGCATTGAATCATACTTGTTATTAACCTCTGTCTCTCTTCCACAGCATGTCTTTATCCTGTTTTCCTTCTCTCACCCCAACCGGTCGCAGCAGATGGCCCCGCCCCTCCCTGAGCCTGGTTCTGTTGTAGGTTTCTTCCTGTTAAAAGGGAGTTTTTCCTTCCCACTGTCGCCAAAGTCCTTGCTCATAGGGGGTCATATGATTGTTGGGTTTTTCTCTGTATCTACTGAACAATATAAAGCGCCTTGAGGTGACTGTTGTTGTGATTTGGCGCTATATAAATAAAATTGAATGGAATTGAATTGAACTGTTTCCAATAAAACAGAAAAATGTGCAGATGTACAGATGCAATCATATTGTGTTAGTTATTGCACATTACCCAGATGCTCTGAGTTTATTTATTTGTGTGCTCACTTGCATTGGTTCATCATATTAGTGGTATAGTGGTTAGTGGTATATATGCGTATAATTCAATAACTTGCCAGACATTTATCTACCTCTTCTCCTCAGGCTGTACTTGACCACCAAATCTTACAGAAATGTTTACACTTGTATGGCTTTCACATAATCTTAAAAGGATTAACATTAACACATTTTGTTCATTGTGTATTGATAATCAAATCTTCTTCACCAAACCACTTCTGTAGCAAATAAAATCTGTTATGGTAGCAGTGGTAATACTACTGCAGGGTAAGACCAAGATCTTGCTAGAACAGTAAGCTAACAAGTTAATTTACCCCACTCATAAAATCCAAAAACCACAGCTAATGTAGATTATGCTAATCTCTCCTTCACGACTTTGTTGCACCTCTAGACTGCTATTAGCATTTTAACTGTTTTTAGATTACTCCTTGGACACACTATTGTCAGTTGTGTATTTGGATCGGACCCTGATTTTCCTCCACTGTGTTGCAGGATTGAAAACCACTGATCAGGTCTGCACTGCTGCCCATGCTGGTTGTGTCAGTTGCTCTTCTTCATGTGATATTCACACATACACAATGAAAAGTTTGGACGCACCTTCTCATTTAATGTTTTTTCTATATTTTTTACCACTTTCTACATTGTAGATACATACTGAAGACATCAAATATATGAAGATATATGACATTATATAACAAAGAAAAATTGCAACACTAAATGTCTCATATTTTAGATTGCTGAAAGTAGCCCCCTTTTGCTTTGTTGACAGTGCGGCAAACCTGTGGCCTTCTCTCAATGAGCTTCAGTTAGTCCAGAAAATTGCTAAAACTAGGATAAATTCATCAAAGTCACCAGCCTCCAAGAGTGTGCAATGCAGTAATCAAAGCAAAGGCTGGCTATTTTGAAGAATCTGAATTATAAAACATGTTTTGAGTTATTTCACACTTTTTTGTTAGCTACATACTTCCATATGTGTTCATTCATAGTTTTGTTGCCTTCAGTGAGAATCTACAATGTAAATAGTCATGAAAACAAATCAGAAGTTTTCAAAACAATAACACAGCGCACAGTCTAATGTCAAAAAGAAGTAAGGGAGCACACCTCTGAGACTGCAAGACAAGGACTCAATTTTCTTTGTCCACACTCAAATTTTAAAAACAGTTCCCAAGTTTCTGAAAATGTTCATGCAGGTGAAAGGTCAAAATGTATTTTGAAAAGCTAAGTTTAACAAAATTCCCATCTCCCTCTTACTGTTTCAGTGTCCGTGATTCCCTTTTGTTAGCTAAAGTTAACTTGATTTAAAATATTCATTCACTTGATTTGCTCAAATGACAATTGGTGAAAGATGATTCAAGTTTTACAATTTATTTAACTGTTAGAAATAAAAATCTATTTTGTTCTGCAAACATAATGCATAATTCATTATTGTCACTGTGTAAACTTTTGTTTGCCTTGGACAGGAGCATTTCACACTTCAGCTGAGATGCACAGCAAGACCCCAGAGAGAAGCCCAAGCCAGCATCTCTAAGCAAAAAGAGGAAGGCAACGACAGGCATGAGCGGCATGATGATGGCATTTGTGGGGATGCAGAAGAAGCGATACAGTGAGTTTATGCAACTAGAGCAGCTAGACCAGCAGCAAGAGAAATAAACCCTGAGCACATGGAGGAAGGCACAGAACAAGATAAAGGAATACGCCCCCCACCCCCAAGAAACAAGAAAGTTCATGCGTTCAAATAATAAACAGACTGTGAAGTCATGATGCCTTTGCCACACACACATATTCACAAGCTACCCTTTTGCAATGTTCATCCTCTCCCAGCACTTCATAATGATTATGTCCACAATACCCATGAGGAAGCACTATGTGTTTGAGGTTTTTATGCCTTTTGCACCAATTACATGCCAAACAAGAGCGCAACTCCCCCCAAAGGGTAAGAGCTATACTAAAATTACGTTTTAGAATGTTTTTATTACAGCAACCTGTCATCAGCCTGTTATGATGTAATTGTGGCATCATAGGGTGTTGTACAGCTCTCTCCGTGTCCTCTCATATGATATTTTATTCAAATGATTTCTTGATTTTTTTTTAAGATCAAATTGGATCATGGATACTAGCAGTGAAGGTCAAATGTCTGGCAAACCTAGGTACTCATGGCCTAGTATACTGCTGGGAAACTTTAAAGATGGTCCATAAAAAGCTGTGGGTAAGCACCAATAATATATCTCTGTGTGGTTAAAGGATTTTTACTAACACAATATCCAAGAAGTTTGTGCCTCAGCTTTTTAAACTGAATATCTGGTAATTTATTTGTATGTTTCTGAACAATACATAGCGGGATTTTGGGTTTTTGTGATGCAGCTACACAATCTGAACATGTAGCTTACTAATCAAACATGCTAGCATCAGCTGATAATTTAGCACTTCCCCCCTTTTATCCAGATGTGGTCTGGTCTTGAACGTGTTTGCTACCAAAATGCCTACACTGAGGCATCAGGATGGATTTCATGGACAAATTGGTGGCTACAGTTTTTCTATGCAGTACATAGTATGTTTTCTCCTTCACTGAGACCCTCACAGCAGTTGGGGATATTTTGAGGCATAATCTACACTCACTGGACACTTTAGTAGTTACATTTTGCTACTACTAGAGTGGAGCCCATTCCCATCTTTCATTAGACCACATCCCAAAGGTGTTCTATTGAGATCTAGTCTTTTAAGTGCAGTCAACGCCATGTTTTGGAGATTATGTATCGGAATTTCAGGAGCAGGACCACGCCTCCAGACACACTCATTCCGGTTGTCATCTATATAGGTTCCCCCAGTTCTGCAAGCTGTTCATTCTTGTTTACGTACCCCTCCCTCCCTCCTTGTTCTCAATTCTTTAACTTCTTCTAACATTTCTATTTAGTGCATGGGGATCTGCCAGACCCGGGAGCCGTCGCCAGTCCTCTTCGAGGCCTTCCCCAAACCGCAGCTCAATTCATGTCCAAGCATTCACCTTTACCTACTAAAGCACTGTCAAACCTAAAATGAGGACGTGGGCCCAGCTAGTGAAATGTCAAAAACAAAAAAAACCCTGTTTGACATGTTACATGGTATGAGCCGTTAGAAGATGGATACGGTCATGTGGTCATAAAGCGATGGATGAAGAACAGCCATAGAGAAACTGCTTTTAAAGATATCAGACTTGGACAGTGATATACAGAAAAAAATCAAAAAATGTCTTTTTTTTCATTCAAATGTATTGACTAGAAAATTCACATCTTATTTATCTCCTTACTAATATTAATGCTGTACCTTAGCACATCCATCAGTCAGTTAACTGCACATGACAGGGTACTGAACAGGGGTTTGTATTCCTATTGGTACTTTGTACCCTGTTTGTGTCTGTTTTACGTTGCAATATTTAGATGCAATGTGAACTATTTAATGGTGTCTTCTTTGTTGTTCTTTTCTGTTTTGTCCAGAAAAGAAAACAACAGGAAAATGCTTAAAGATCAGCTAATGAGCTTGCAGGTTGGCCTAAAAATAATCAGAGGGAGCCAAGCTTAAAGCCAGCTAGCAGCATGCACTATGTTTGGGATCAAATGAGACAGCAAATGGCAATAATTCACTTGCAGATTGTCACAGTATCTGCCATGATTGTGTAATAAGGAAACTGCTGGGGTGAATAGAAGAGGTATCAGAGACAGCAGTGATATTCTATACTTGAGCAGTCGGTGTTGCTGGTGGAGTATAGAAACATAAATGATAAATGGATTGTAACCTAGCAATATTTTCAAAAGAAATGTCTCAATGCATGAATGCTTATGAGTCAGTAAGCCTTTGCTGCTACTTTAAATGCTTATTGGGGAAAAAAAACGACATATTCTTGCTGCAATTGTAAAAGTTAAAAACCAGAATTAAGGTGGTTAAATTGTCTAATAACTCCTTTCTTTGAGATATTGACATCTGAAGCCACTGCTCGTCTGCTGGTGACTAATCAGACAGAAGTGCAACAAAAGAAAATTACACTGACAAAAACAATAAAAGGAATTTTGTTTTGAAAAGGCTTAGCTGAGCTTTTACTTAATCTGCCAGAAAGAGACCCCTGTTTTTAACAGATGCTGTTTGAAAGATGGAGTAATGCAAATGTACAGAGCAACATACTGGAGCAGGCAGCTGGTGACAATAGGCTCAGGAAGAAAGGGCAGAGGAAGGAAGATGGAGAGAAAAAAAGCAGCTGCCTCTCATATCATCCAAAATGTCTGCAAGCTGGCAAAATTTAACATTTTTAATCTGAGCTTGCAGGTGGTTGAAGAGTGAGGGGAAAATAAAGACACGACCGAGGTGTGTCTTTCCTTTATTCTTTTTCTTCTGACGTTGGCTGTTTGGCCTTGCTGTTTTCCCTCACCCTCCTCTCAGCAGAATACGAATGGCAGACCAAGACTGTTACAGCTTTTCACAGACTGCCTGCCAAAGCCCAGCAGTGTGGAAACAGTTTTAATCCATTCACTTAAAAAGCAAATTTCAAGGAATTTTAAAAAGTCATCTCTGGTCTCTGTCAGCATTTAGCAGCGTTTTTGGGATTGCCAAGTTTTAACCAGCACTTCTAGTTAACTGTTGGCTTGAGGGAAGAAGGAAGGATTTGATTTTTTTTTTAACCTTAGTGAAGCTTAAAGTCTGATACCACACTAATACCACAAATATTGAATCAATATTGTGCCAGCACAAATCTGCTCTCTGTAGTGGCGCTCTTTATGGTGCCATAAAATATGCATTCACTGTTACCCTGCTACCCTGTTAGATGTCCCAAGGTAACTCATTAACAGTGACTGGCAGAGATATGGTAAATGTATATCTGTGGATACTTCTCCACTTTGCACTTTGTTGCCTGTCATGAAAGAAACAAGTTTTTTTCCCATTTCTTCAGTCAAATCTATAAAATCAAGGGTGATCGTGGCTCAAGAGTTGGCAGTTGGTCTTGTAATCGTAAGGTTGCCAGTCGAGCCCCGGCTCGGACAGTCTCGGTCGTTGTGTCCTTGGGCAAGACACTTCACCTACCGCCTGCTGGTGTTGGCCAGAGGGGCCGATGGCACAATATGGCAGCCTCGCTTCTGTCAGTCTGCCCCAGGGCAGCTGAGGCTACAACTGTAGCTTGCCTCCACCAGTGTGTGAATGAATAGTGGAATTGTAAAGTGCTTTGAGGGTCTCGAAAAGCACTATATAAATGCAATCCATTATTGTTATTATTAAAATATGCCAAAGATGGTTTGACAGGCATAAAATAAGATTTTCGAAGAAGTGGTAACCCTACAAACCTATCTGTAGCAGATAGAGTATCTGAACATCAGTTAAAAAGTAGGAAATGCCATGCAATGCCATCTAGAAGCATATGATTGCCAGAAGCTTAATTTTTCAGTTTGAAACACTCAGTGTAGTAAAATCATACCTGTCTGCTCCTGTCTGCATGCCAAAGCATAGATTTAGCTTTGAAGCACGATGGACTAATCCAACTGTTGGCCTCTTTTTCTAGCCTTGATCTAGAGTAGCACAGATATTCTAGTCAAGAACAGTTATGATCTGTATAGGATAAGATAAGTATAGAAGCAAGGGACAAAGAAATTTATACTTTGATTTGTCATCTCAACAGGTAACCTGTTTCTTGCTAATCGTCTTTGTTAAGATGTAGGACTTAGCATGTAACGTGGAGCTTTTGATAACTCCTTAAGAACTTAATCAAGGAAAATGAACTCTAGGGAAAATTCGTCTTCCTCTTTCACGTTGGATAATTCAGATAAGCTGAAAAAGCATTTTCATACTAACACATAAGATAATAAGATGGTTGGTGGTATCTCAGGTAACACTATGACATTTGATTCAAATTTGCCCCGCAGATATTGAAAGGTAACTTTGTCACACAGTGCTCAAACCTTTTATTTATAGTAATTTAAATGACTGTATTAATCAAGGTGTGGTTTCTCTGTGGTTTTTCTAAGCTGAAGCTTTTGCAGAATACTTGTTCCTTACAGCACACTAAAGCCTACTATAAATATGTGATGATCTATCAGATAATTTAATGGATTGCTGTGGATACAGAACATAAAATATTCTGTATATATAGTTCAAAAATATACATCTGCAGTTGTAGTATTAATCCAACACCATCAGAAATAACAGTAAAACAGTGACAAGGTCCAGTTTTATGCTTGATACTGTGGGTAAAACACAAGTCTGCTTGCAACACATGCCACTGAGCTCATGTAGTCCTTTTTTCTATCCCTGTGAGCGTTTCCTGTTATTTCAGCTGGTGTTCTGTCAGGTCATCATCTTTCTTCGGTAAGGATGTGTCCATAGAGAGACATATCTTGAGTGAGTTCAGGTCATTCTCCTCTGTGTGAGACTGAAAGATAACTATAACTCTGAGATTCTGCTTCCACCAGCTTCATTATAAGTAGCTTCCCATCTTTTGCTATTACTGCAATTCTTTTTCTTTGAATTTTCCAACACATTCCACCAAAGTTTGCATTGTATGCGCCTATGTGGAGTCCTATGCACATAGAGGAGGCAGCAAAAGACCCAATTTAAGTAAAAGAGGGAAAGTGTCTGTCCTGCAAAAGCAGTGCAGTCTCATATAAACTGGGACCTCTGGTCACCTCTCATTCATTTAACATTAACCAGTAATGACTTCTCTATTGGGTAAAATACAGTTTAAACAAGCAGAGAAAGAATTACTCTCAACCATCACGCAGACATATCATTATGTAAAGCTACTTTCAATACTACTGATATTTTCTTTCTCTGAAATGGATTTTTCTGAGTTAACTTCAGTAGTTACTGCCTCCAAACCATTAATGTGTCTATTGGTCGGGTCATCAACAGTAGGCTCATGAACAGCCCTAAGATGATCCCATGCTCAGTGAGATGAGCTTTCAGCTATTGCAGACATTATTACAACCTGCACAGATACATGAGCATGCATGGTCATTGCAGTATTTCAAGAAAAGACAAAAATACAACCTTTGACAGTTTACCATTGTGGCAGGGTGTGGTCTCTGGCTCTGCTGCAGTGGAGGGGAGGGGCAGGAGGAAGGGATTTCACTAATGAATGCTCCTCTTTATATAGTGACGCAGAGAACCAGAGAGGAGGCGATGTTTGTGTTTGTGTGTGTTTGTGTGTGTGTGTGTGTGTGTGTGTGGGGGGGGGCAGCTGGAGCGCTGTCCAGACTCATCAAAGTGCTGACCACGAAACTCTGTGGCTGAGCTGCCGGGAGGAAAGCATCTAGCTTGACACACTGTGTAAATAAAACTGTTACAATATAAACAAACGCTGTGTGGGTTCGTGGTGTGTCACACTCATATATAATGTACTACTTAATGTTTGTTGAAGTTAATTAAGTATTTTGTGTCACTTTCTAAATACCAGCATGTCATACAACACCCAAAGTCAAAACATAATGGAATGTAATTATTTCTTGTGATTAGTTCCACTGAACTAAGAAAAGGTCTGTTTATAGATGCACAATGTGTATAGCAGGTAAACTTTGGTAAATTCACCCCTAAAATCTGCATCCATTCTTAATGTAACAGCAGCTGCCAACAATAAAACAGAAAGAAGAGAATATTAACATGTAAGCCTGAATAATTCACAGCGTTTTCACACATGACTAGCTGCTTGTTTTAATTTAAAGCCAGTGTAAAAGTATTTGTAATGAGAGATTAGCAGCAGTCTCTTTGCCTGACATTATAGTATAGCTGACAAATGATCTATTCAGGTAGCATAACTCACAAACAATAAGGCATCCCTCTTTCCCCAATCTTGCCGTATTTCTTCTGCTATGAACCACTGTTAATTTCTTCTGTGACATGTAATCAGTCTCAGAACAAATACACATAAAATAAATTTCATGCACATGATACAAACTGACAGAACAGCTTCCACTAGCATCCAACATATGATGCTGACTTCTGAGACTATGGAGAAGGGGACAGTGGTTGATGTCTATACTCCTTTGAATGCAATCCATGACCTTTAGCTGTTTGGTTTGATCACTGACACACATAATCTGTGGTTCCATACTGCAGCCTAGTCCATTTGCACATCAAAGCTGGTATTGCCAATCAACAATAAACAGATGCCAGAGAAAACTCATAATGTTGGGAAAAGCAATTCTTAACAATAAGTAAAAATCTTTCAGATATCTCCTTTTGAAATAATATTGTCTGAAGGTTCTGATTGTCTGTTTACTCTTTCCTGCAATACTGTTATAACTAACTAAGTGGATAATGGTAAAAAAGCTAACATCAGTAAAGAGTTTTGTCAGTATTTATGAATCTATCATGCAACACATAGCTATTTATTTTAAGTTTTAAAGTGAGAAAATATATTTGATGGTTCTTCCTTCTGTGTTTTTGTGTCAGTCCCAGTATTTTTACTTGATGTTAGATCAGGGGAATTTGCCCCTCCTTTCAGTTGCTAATGTGTCTTCAGTAAAGGTTCACACTAACCTGGAGATTTTACAGGATGCATAAAGCAGCAACAGGTCTGCAGATGTTGCAAAAACTAACACTCACCCTAACTGCCTCAGCTGGAAAAATCAATGCTTATGTTAGGCTCCTCTTCATCGAATTCAGCTCAGCCTTTCACACCACCATTCCCGGTGGAGAGCTGAGGTTGCTTGGGTTGGACACGTGTAAATGGATCCTGGACTTCCTGATGCAGAGGCAGACTATTTGAGTGAGCAGCCGCATATCTGACACAATCTCAGTGAGCAAAGGTTCAACTCAGGGCTGCGTTGTGAGTCTCCTGTTCTTTACCCTGCTGACCCATGTCTGTATGGCCAGTTTCACCACCTTGTTATCATCATGCTGATGAAACTACAGTTGTCCTAACCACCTCTTCCAATGCACAATTGAAAGTGTTATCACCTACTGTATTACATCCTGTCTTTTTGGACATCTGCATGATATCCAAAGAGAAACAGCTGAAAAAGCCTGTGAAAAACAGCAGGGAAGATCACTTGTCACCCTCCCACTCACCCTCCCACTCTTCAAATATAGCCCACTGTTCACTGTGTGAATATGTGTCCCTTCTAGTGTTGTTCTGCATGCCCCTGTTTTTCTGTCTCTGTGTCAGTATGTACATGTGTATGTTTACCTTTTCTCCCACCTGGTTTCTGCTTTCTTTGAGTAACTCACCTGTTTGCAATCTGCTGATTAACTCAGCTGCAGCTCATCAGAGGATTAAAGCTGGCTGAGCACCAACTCGTTAGTCACCAGATTGTTGTGTCAGCCAGGTAACGTGCTTGGCCTCAGTTCTGTCCATCTGTTCATCTCGTGCAAGGTTAACTATTGTTTCTGTCCAGTCCTCTGTGTGTGCCTGCCCACGAACAACCTGGCAAACCCCACCACTTCACCCTCAAAACAGTGTTAGCTTGTTTTATCCTCTACTTGTAACCGGAAAACATTACCATTGCTCAGCTTTGCTGGTCCATTCTTCAGTCTGTTCGGGATATTTATTTCATATTGTGATGTTTTTACTCTTCTTTTAATATATTTGTACACTCTGTTTAGTGTATGATATGCGGTATTTTATAATGGTAAGTAAATGCAGGAGATATTCAATTTAAATTAGATTTAAGCACCAAAAGAGGGCTGGTGCTTGCATAAGTCATTAGCTTTATTCCTTTGTTCAGCTCTTGCATTTAAATTCTCATCTAATCATTTGGAATTGAAATCCCTGAACTCCATCGGGGGTGCTACACTGACGTCTGCAACCTCTTCTGATTCTGTCTTATTCCTCACCAGCTGCACCTTCTTCACTCATCGAATAGCCGACTGTGCTATCTGTCAGTGCATATGCTTCATGCTACTGTACGTTATTCTGGTTTTTGTTTTGTTTGCCTGGTGTCTTAGACATCATTTATCTTCTCCCTCACCTGTAGATCTGTCTAGTCCTTCTCTAGCCCCCACTTTCCAACCCTTGCTTGGACAGCTCTTCTGCCAATGACTTTAACACTCCAGCTCTCTCTTTTTCATTTCAGCCTAACTCCCTGTTCTCTGAATTTTGCTCTGGTTGGTTTTTCGTAGGAAACCCCTGCTCCGCCTTAACGCATTGCGTGACTTTAACCTCAGGCTTAACTCTCCAGCTGTCAGTTGGAGTTGGCAAGTAAACCGCAGCCACTTTATAATAAACAACATTTTTTCATGCCCTATGATTGTTTGCTCTTGCGTTGATTAGTTCAGTGCTTTGCGTCACAGAGGAAACATTTTTAAGTTGTTATAGGCCCACACTTTCTTGTTGTTGTATGCCTACCCTTGCAGTACTCCTGTCTACGTTCTTCATCTACCAGATTATCCCACCTCAAATACTTCCTTTGAAAGTCCCCTTGTCCTCTTTCCTTCTGTCCAGATGATATGCCGAACACCTTCTTGGCAGAACCTATCACAGCTCTGTGCAACATTCTTCCTTATTCTACTTAAACCATCTAATCCGTGGCTTCACCGTCACTCTTTTCCCTTTCTTCCCCCCCCCCCAAAATCATCCTACAGACTACCAAGCAATGCTGCCTAGCTATACCCTCCCCTGACATAAACTTGCAATCTAGCTAAATGTTCGCTTCAGTTTTCCCTTTGCCCCTGGTCGTGGTTGTGTTTCTTCCCCATGTGCTCTCAGTCAGCGTTTCCTGGAGTTTAATTATGACTGGATACATAATTTGATTTTCCCTCATGGATTTACCCAGAAAGCTGATTCTGTTCATCTGGACATTGCACTTTCAGTGGGAGAAGTGTTTCATCATTCATCCAAGGGACCTTTTAAGTCTTGTGAACTTACAGTGTGGACTTTACATCAAACACATTAAAAGGTTTGTTGATTTTGTGAATCACCTGCCTTCTTCTTAGAGTCTGCGTTTGGGTAACTCAAGCTCACTTACGTCTTGATGCATGCTCAAACATCTAGGTAAGTAAATCTCCAAAAGTTGATTCTGTTCATCTGGACAGAATCAATTGAAAGAGTGCCCACAACTACAAGCCAGTGGACACTCTTTCAATGATGAGGATGTTCACACCCTGGACAGGGAGGAACGCTGGTTTGAGCACGGAGTCAAGGAGGCCATTTATGTGAAAAGGGAAAGACCATCTCTGAATCGAGGAGGGGGCCTAATGGTACATCTTTTGCCATCATACAATGATGTGATTGCAGACATTCCCCAACTCTCTGTGAATGGTACTCATGACCATTGATCAGTGGTCTTTGATCAGTGGTTGTTGATCAATGGTCATGAGAATTTGCATAATTATAATTAAGGAACTGACCTCCCAATCCATTGTTCCTTCAGTGGGCTGGTTTCAGTCATTATGCAAATGTACTGTTTATAAGATTGGAAAAACCTGCAGTCAGCTGAGACTGAAGAAGTCACTTGGATGAGTGACGAAACGTTTCTCCCACTGAAAACGCTACGTCCAGATGAACAGAATCAACCTTTTAGGATTTCCTTTAAAACCTGAAATGATCCTTTAAAAACTGCACTTTGAATTTACTTGGGTATCTTTGACTAATATAATTTGCTGATCTACATATGAAAAGTTTACAATAATAGCCATAACTTCATTAATCATTAAGCATGATCATTAGATGAACAGAATCAACTTAAATCTAACATTTTTTTCTAATTACTGTATAGTATAATAAACATATTACCAAGGTTTATGAAAATATTTAATGAATGCTAATATTATGTAAAGAGTTCTTGAACCCAAGAGCAGAATTTCATACCCAGTGAATCAAATCTTCAGTTTCTGTGAAAAGAAACACTTTTTCAAAGAAAAGAGGCTACAGCAGGTCATTAAACTGATCTACTGTAGCCTGATGAGCTACTCTGATCAGTACATGTTGGCGAAATGTCAACATAATGACTGCATGATTAACTCTGGACACCAATAGTATTAAATCAGAAGAAAACTATCTGTGCAGTGTTGAAGTATGCAAGAAGGAAATATCAATCAAAAAGAATGTGGCTAAGTTTTCTTAAAACTTAAAACTTAGCCAGGTCAGCAGGCGCAGCATCGAGCATCATCTTCTCCTGAATCAAAGGAGAGGAGCATAGCTCTCAGGTCACTGTTTTTCTGAAAACTGGAGTTGATTAACACTGCCTGTGTGAAGGATCTCTACTCCTTCACTCTGAGCAACCTCCCAGCTGGCCTTTTGTAATCAGGATCACGGTCTTTACCTCTGTATGCCCTCCCACAAGCTATGCTCTTAACTCTGATCGTCAGCATCATCTCCTTGATCTTTTCCTCGCTCTGTGCCGTCTCTGTATTGATCTTAAGTAAAGAAAAACTTTCTCCAAAACTTGTTGGACCTACTGCAGCGATCTGAGATTTAATGGGATGGCAATCTAAGTAATTTCTGCCAACACTTACATCATGTATGCACTAGACAGGTGAACGCTTGCTTGCCCAAAGATCAGCTGTCAATTGGAAATTGAGTCCTTGACTGGCGTCATGTTTTTATTTGTGGCTTCAGCAAATCTATGCGAATGATTCCTTTGAAAGTAACCAGTATAATCACTAACAGGCTCACTGTCAAATTTTTGAGGGACATATTGACACAGCATGTCAGTCTTTGCGTTTATAAGTGAAATTCTTCTTTGCTTCAAGTTTCCCTTCAGCCAGTCACTGCTGTCAGAGAAAACATGCTGCTATTATTGGCTGTCTTGGGGTAGACATAACTGACAGACCTGAACTGATTATAACTCACGTACATCCCAGAAAATGGTACCTGCTGCACATATTTTAAATAAATCTAATGCCAGTCACCCAGCAGCCTAGGGAGGGTTCAGGTCAGCTTACCCAGCTTCAGCTGTAATATTTATTAAAAGGTTCATAGTCAAACTGTCACAAACAGTTTAGCTCAGAGCTCCGGGAAATGTTGATGTAAACTCCACTGACCTTTCATAAACATGAATGCAATCAGTGTTGGCAAATGTGATAGTCAACTTGGTATACAGCCAGTGACCATGGTGACCCCTTTGGATACACATAGACAACTGCACTCTGTGTTGACCATGCTCAGAATCTTAGTTGTTTTATTTATTGCATCCCCCCAAAAAATGTTTTTGTGTTTTTGTACAAATCTAGTTTTTATTTTCCATAATTCCATAGGTCTATCAGAAAATCAGTTAATTCTTTGAAGATTCTAAGATTTATGATCAGCATTCGTACTGCAGCCAGCTGCTGTATACTGGGCTTCACCTCTGCTTATTCAAGTCTGTTAACTGGACACCTTGAGTTGTTTGTACTATTGTTGCCTTTTGGAAAAATGTTCAGTGTAAATATCTGACAGATAATTTGGCAACTCCTCCAAACAGTGTTTAGCTCCAGTTTTGTTAAGAATTTCTCATATTTTATTTGTTACTTTATTTGTTTGGGGGGGTTGCCCTACTATTGTAGTTGTGGGAGTCTCCTAGTGGGTGCGTGATTCTAGCGGCAGCCATTCCATGCTGCTCATGTTCTGTTTTCAGCTGAAACCTTACCGTTGTAACGGGCTGGCGCCGGCGACTGCCAATCTACGCGCATGTATGTGCGGACCGAGTAGAGCCGTGGAGGCCTGGCTTGTATGGCTGACAACGAATAAAGGTCTGTTGTTTGCTTTAACTGACTGGCTTCAAGTTATCCGGCCAGCCTTCCTCCACACCACATGCCCGCTGGACCTGCTAGCCACTCCTTCCTCGCCAGACTGCTGTTACACTAGCAGGTATCCTTGTCAGTGCTTTGCACTTGCTAACTAAGCTAGCTAGTTGTAGCTGGTAACTTAGCACCACATGTGGCAAAAGTACAGACATTCTGTACTTCAGTAGAAGTACAGATACCTGTGTTAAAAATAGTCCAGTAAAAGTTGATGTACTGAAGCAACTTCTTTACTGAGGTAAGAGTGAAAAAGTACAGGCTCCGCAATGTACTCAAAGTAGGAAAGCACAAAGTAGCTCATTGAGGACAATTATAACCATTTTTGTACAAAGGTAATCAGAACCTTGTAGAATATTAATATAATAATAAAATAATGTTTGTACATGAGAATATAAATGTTATTCAAATCTAAATTCTGATTCTAATGAATGTACTTAGCTTTAATTTTTATATAGGACAGCTGCAGTGAAAGATAATTTAAAAAATAACTATTGTCTGTTGTCTACATGAGAGACTTTGCCTCCACAACTAAACAGTAAAATGAGAACAGGCAGGGGGATTCAGTTGGTGAGCGACCCCTAAGATTTGCATAGTGGCTCCACGTGGGTGGGGGTGGGGGGTTAGAAATCAATCATTTCTAACGTGAGCTTCAGTAGGTTTTCTTAGTGTATATGTTGTGATCAGCTGACCTTAACACAACTGAATTCAGCCAGATGTATGCAGATGTTTCACTGCTATCTTGGCTGATTTCCATCACCTACACTGACACCACACTGTTTATACTGTCTTTATACTAGACAGTATACAGTTGGAATGAAGGTGGAATTCAGTGAGTTAATCTAAGCATCATCAGATTAATTGCAAATTCATCTCTGATATACTTGATCTAACCTAGCACTGTGCAGCAGTCCAACACAGAGCTTTACTCTGAATTCACCACATTAATGCAAACTAATCTGTTTATCCTGCACAAAACTTCCCAGTATTTTCATGCAACATGTGTTAGTGTCAATGGAAAATTGTATTTAGTAGTCAGTATAATCTTTTAGTGATATAAGTTTGCATATGGTAGAATACTGCATGTAGTTATTTGTATTAGGAAATATTCAACCATGTATACTTAGAGGCATATAATTAATTGTGTGTGATCTCTAACAGGCTGCAAAGGCTTGGTGTGTATTCCACACTAGAATGCACACCCACATCCTGGGAGCACGAGAGAGGTCATACTTTCTCTTATTGTTTTACGGCAGGATTAACGTAGCTATGTCTGTTTTAGTTTAAGTGCTTCTTTACATATAGATGAACTGCTGGACTTCCTCACCATGTTATTTAGGGTGAGGGGGAGACTACCCTTTCCTGACCAAGGATGTACCTTTTGTGTTTTTATGACCCTTTGATCAGCAGGACACACACACACACACACACCACTGAAGTATAAATAAAGACCAGGGCAAAGCTCAGCGCGAGTCTCTGAGACTGCCCTTGCTAGCAAGAACTCTGTGTGTTTCTCTTCTCTGAGTCTTTACTGAAGAAGTGTTTTAGAATATTTTCCCTAACATTGATTTGGTCCTTCGTAGCCGGATCAGAAAATATCAGAATTGTTATCTGTGACTCTGTTCCAAGATCCAGCACTGATTCCTGACGCCGTGGGGAGCCAGCACCGAAGCCTGTGCACAGCCCTCTTGGATGAGGAGAGAGCCCCAGGACGTTAAATTCGGGTCTGGGCCGGTGTTATAATCTGGTCCACGGCGGTGGGATTCAGTCCGATGATCTGAATCACCAGTGGGACGTCAGGGGTGAGAAACACTATTTTGGTATATAAGACGGCCGCAAAAGTTTAAAGAAATGTGATAAAAAAAAAAAAAGGGTTTAAGTTCGCCAAAAGGAACTGTGTTTTGACCAGTTTTAGAGGTAGCCGAAATTATCTCGTGACAAATTAGTTCGCAAATGTCTATGTGTGTGTATGTGTCTGGAAGTAAGTTGATTTTACAGCACAATACGCTGCTGAACTACTTCCATTTTTGTTTTCTTTGCTGAGGCTCACGTGCTGGTGACAAAGGAGAACGGTTGAGTTTCATCTCATAAAACTGATACCGCTTCACCGTTAGGGTGAAGTCGAAGGCCGTATCAGTAAACCAATCTGAAGTCAAGCGTGCCAGCGACGGCCCAGCAAAATCTTTGAAAATGGGTGATAAACAAGTAAAATTAACACCTGATGAGAAATGTCTAGAAAAACAGCAAGCCGGAGCACGATTAATCCAAAAGAAAGAGAGAGGAATGCATCGTGGAAAAGCAAGAGGTAGAAGAAACAAAGTAGACAGTAACTCAAAATAGGATAGCAGCTCAGGTGAAGAGAGCAGTTCAGACTAGGAAGAACATAATAATCCCTCACCCAGTGAAAATTAGAGATCACAGTAGTTTGAAGTAGTTTAAAAAAGGGTTGGAAACAGACCCGACTGAATAGATATAAATGCAAGAGGAATAAAGTAAAATAAACAAAAAGCTAAATTACAACTTAATTTTAATGCATTCAAACTAATAATAAAAAGGATAACAACCTATAAACTGGTATTAATAATGAAAGCAGATAATTCACACAAACAGAACTATGATAACTGTGATAACTGGAGTGTGCAGCGTTTCCGTGAGCAGTTTTCCTGCATCTTGACTTGTGTGTAGAGTGTTCATAACATCAGCATTATGTTTTTGTTTATTTGTTTTGTTGGGTTGAAAAATAGTTAAATAAACTGGTGATCATATTTATGGATCACCATGGTATATATCAGCTATGTGATTTATTTACGCAGATGAAAAAGTGAGTGTGAATGTGTTTGACGTCACAGTGTTTTTGTGCGCTGTGAAAAAATAATTGTTTTTGATTGTGAGAGCGGTGATTCTGCAGGTCACCAGCTATTTAAAAAAAAAAAAAAAAAAAATAATACAAACAAAAAAAAAGAGTGAAAAAGAGACAAAATTTACATTGTAGATGAAAAATAATCATAGGAAAAAGGTTTTGTGTTGATCAACCAAGAACAACTACAATCTCATTTTCTGCTTTTAAGAAAGGACTGTTCACAAAAACACAGAGAGAGAGAGATGTGTGTTGATTAAGCAGTGATGATAATAATGAAAGTCTCTCAGTCTGTCGTTTACAGGTGGGGAACGGACCTGGATCAATTCTCCACGGGCAGCAGTCGGAAGAAAATTATAGGTTGAAATCATTAGAAAAAATTAGAAACATCCAGCCAGAATTTTTTGGCTGAATTGTTTTGCACCTTCCCGTCCTCATCCTGAACAAGCAAGCTCCAAGGAAACTAATCTCTCCCTGAAGACACCGAGTGCAGTTTCAGAAGCACGAGCATGAACATTTAACAGTGGACAGGAGTCCAAGAGACAATCTGAGCAGAGAGGTCCAGCAGCGCTGTGGGCAAACGGCATCAGAAAGAGAAGAACCACCATCTAGATTGGATGGATGGAGATGCGTTTCCAGCCAGCTGCAACCTCACTGTGTGTGAAGGACTTCTGAGAAGACTGTCTGAGTTTGACATTTGCCATGTTTGGAGTGAGATGGCAATGAAAGAGACAGTGGCACAAAGAGAGACACGGGACAAAGCTGAAGAAAACTGACTGCCATTGGACTGAAAAGTGGGAGAGAAGGAAAGGAGCAGAAGAGGGCTGAGGCTGCTGTTTTAGTGTGGGCAATCAAATTTAGGTTAAGGAATTCGGGGAGACAAGCGACTGCCTGGAAGTGGAGGATTGACACAGTGTCCAGACCACCACAAAAGGGGGAGGAAGACAAGCACTGAGGTATGCAAGAGTACTGTTACAAAAATGGAAAGGTGACGCCACACATGCAGATAATATGCACCAGAAAAAAAAAAATCATACACAAAGTGTTACACATTAAAAGAGGGCATTTGTAGAAGGGGTTAACAACACACAGTGTGGTTGCCGATGGTAACCTGCAAGCATTTGGGGTTTAGCTGTGCCTGACTATGACAGAGTTTTTCATTTAGATGTTTCTGAAACAAAATTTGGAGTGAACGGAGTCTTGTTTCAGAAAAAGGGGGGAAGTTACATGAAAGGATACATAAAAACAGAAAATGTATTAACCCTACTAATACAAACACAAAATAACTCATGAAGATTAAACAATGTTTTTTATTATTATTGTTGCAGTGATTTAACAGTTTATTTACGGGTATTAAACCTATGCAAGTGGTGCACCCATGTTCAGATGAGGCTTTGATGGCCTATAAGTTCACTGAACTAAAGAATGTGGTTTGATGATTGTTGACATGCTCTCCAAATAGAAGTTTTTCCTCCTAGCAAGGAAATACAGGTGCAGCAGTAATCTCCTGAGAAATCTTCAGAGGCCCAGTGAGAAGCGAGAACCATTCCAGGCATAGCTGACAGCACCAGGCAGTGGTTGAGGTCAAAGGTCAAGCTGGTTAGGGCCCATCATGAGATCAGATTTTGGAGCCACAGCAAGGACCATGAAACTGCGTTGGAATGAGAGCTGTGCCAAAGGGGATTTCCAGAGGCCAACAGAGGAGATTGTGGACAACAGATGGGCACCTGAAGGATGAGGGGAGCGTGCCAAGCTCCATCGACAGCGCAGAGGGAATCTAAGGATGGCATTATGATTCTGTGAAAAGCACAGGAACCAGAAGCTATGGTGGTGATGACAGCAGTTTCCTATGAACATCACCTTGACCTGCAAAATAGCAAAGAGCAAAAAGGTTGAGGTCCCAGGAAACCCCGACACCCCCAAGACAGCACAATAGAGAAATCTCACACTTGGTTGTTTCAGTGGTGAGGGGGGAGTGCTGATTGAGCCCCCGTAGGGTAAGCTCGCACTCCAACCTCCAGCCTCTGATCAACTCTAGGGCAACCAAGTGTGAGGTGTGATGGATCAGTGTGCAACCATGGGGAGGTGGACCCTCCTGGTTACCTTGACTACAATGCTCACCCTTACAGGACTTCAGCTGACCTCAACAGCAGCTGAACCAGGAGGCAGGCAGAAGAGATGGACACACGACAACTCTCACCTAAGGGACATGACGCAAGATCACATTCATCCGTGGATGAATAATGCCTGGTACCGTTATATCCACGACAGAACAAAGGCAGAATTGGCAAATACAGACTGTTATGTCTGTTCTCATATGCCCAGCACGTCGACACACCCCACATTATATGGCGAATATATGAACAACACTCGAGCAAAGTGTGCAGCCAGCTTTGCTGGCATTGGATTCCAACACAGCTGAATCATCATCGACGATAAAATATCATACGCTGTTGGACTTAGTAATGGAACATGTGATCAACTCTTTTGGATCGACTTCAATGTGACAAATCGGAATATCTCTATCCATTTCCCAGTGTTCCTGGACCAAGTGCCCGGAAAAAACCACTCCATGTGTTACCAGCAAGAGAAAGGTAACAGACCCCTTGGAGACACCACAAACTGTGTCCAAACTGCAGGCCACGGAGAGGGCGCACCTGTGAACATGAGTGGACCCTCTAACGGCACATACTGGGTGCAAGGAATGGCCTGGCTATGTGGACAACGGGCATATTTCATATTGCCCCCAGACTGGACAGGAACATGTGCTCCTATATTCCTGTCAGACCACACCTTCAGGATGACTGCAGTGAACACCACTTCTACACTATGCCGGAAAAGAAGATTAGCGATTCCTAAACTTCAACCACATGACCCGATATGGGGAGGCGACGTGCCTAAGGAGTTTAAATTATGGACTACTGGACAGAAAGTACTCCATTCATTGTTCCCCTGGATGGGAACTGAAAAAACATGCTGAGAATTGAAACTCTGGATTACTGGTTTGGACCTTTTCCTGAACGCTTCATGTAAGATCAACGAACAGCAGAACCAGGAAATTGATGCATTACGGATTACAGCGATGCAACATCAAGTAGCTCTGGACATGTTATTAGCAGAGAAAGGGGGACTTTGCGTCCTTTTTAATACCACACGCTGCACTTCCATACCAGACGATGTGCATTCATAAAACATGACTGACGCCCTGAATGTTTTGAGACAGATCCAGCAGGCTCAAGACCAGGACTATGTAAGTGATACAAGTGACTGGTTCTCTTGGCTATAAACTGGCTCCTGGTTACAGGTGCTAAAAAGACTACTCATCGGAGTTGGGATATTTTTACTTTTATTTTGTGTTTTTGTAACGTGTATATTGCCATGTCTAAAACTCATGACTAACCGCATAATATTTTCTACTGTTGCTGCATAAATAGCCATGACAAGTGATGATGATGATAAAGACCCCGACCTGTTGGAACATGAAGACTTTGTGTGATTAATGACAAACTGGTATCTCACTTAAAGTTTTTCTGACAACAGGAGGGAATGTCAATGGAAAATTGTATTTAGTAGTCAGTATAATCTTTTAGTGATATAAGTTTGCATATGGTAGAATACTGCATGTAGTTATTTGTATTAGGAAATATTCAACCATGTATACTTAGAGGCATATAATTAATTGTGTGTGATCTCTAACAGGCTGCAAAGGCTTGGTGTGTATTCCACACTAGAATGCACACCCACATCCTGGGAGCACGAGAGAGGTCATACTTTCTCTTATTGTTTTACGGCAGGATTAACGTAGCTATGTCTGTTTTAGTTTAAGTGCTTCTTTACATATAGATGAACTGCTGGACTTCCTCACCATGTTATTTAGGGTGAGGGGGAGACTACCCTTTCCTGACCAAGGATGTACCTTTTGTGTTTTTATGACCCTTTGATCAGCAGGACACACACACACACACACACCACTGAAGTATAAATAAAGACCAGGGCAAAGCTCAGCGCGAGTCTCTGAGACTGCCCTTGCTAGCAAGAACTCTGTGTGTTTCTCTTCTCTGAGTCTTTACTGAAGAAGTGTTTTAGAATATTTTCCCTAACAGTTAGTATCACTTCATTTGTTTTGCAGTATGTTTCACAACACGTCATATAGAAATCCAATATATGATTAAAATGATCATATGTAGAATGGTATATTTGTACTTTGTTACTTACCACCTCTGCTTTGCACTACATAATCATACAGTGACTCAAATATGGTGACATTTCACAGCTGCAAATGCAAATAACCTCTCTAGAGATTTGAAAGTTTCCTGTTCTGTTAATTGATTGCGGTTTCTTGTAAAGGTCTCAGTGCATTTCAAAAGAACATTGCATGCGTGTTCTACAGTTTGTCTAGAAAGATTGCACGTCATTGACTCTGAATGACTGAAAGGCTGTCTCTACTTCCCTCCTTGACATCTGTGGCTTGCCGTGTATTTGTTTGTGTGTCAGACACTTTAAGAAAGTCACTTTTATGATGTGCTCGGCTGTACATGTGGGAAGTGGCAAAGGTTGCAGCTTGAAGAATGAAAAACCAAAGCTATTCAGTTTGCCCCTTTGGATGTCTGACCAATTGCTATATAAAGTGGGCATGCTTGTCAGATTGTCTGCTTCAGGAAGGATGATTCAGACGATGTTGAAGCACTTCATAGGCCCTATACTGACATCTTAGCAATCTCTTGTTTCTTTGTGGTGTCAGAAAAGCACTTCTTGTTCAGACTGAAACCCACTTGTTACTCTAAATGACCCATATCATGAATAAGATCTTCCTTCAATCATTCACTGTTCCCAGACATTCTTTTGTATGATTTGTATTAGAGTTTAGCGAGAGATTTTGAACATCTTTCACACCCACGCTTACATACACGCCTTACTTACAGTCCACATTATATTCGCTGTCTTTATTGGGCCCAGCCACTATTTTCCTGTCTCTCCACAGATGTTGTATGGGGTTAGAGCTTTGGCTGGGCCGCTCGCCCCAAACACAAATCATTTTTGGCTCCACTTTCAGATAGCAGATCATCACCTCCCTGTATTTTACTGATTTCACCTGATCGGGCTCATATTTCTGGGTGCCTGGGCTTTGCCTGACATGGTGCTTGAAGTTCTGCACACACGGTTAAAGTTTGACCTCGTCAGACTACAAAACATTAAAGGCAAACTCTCAGCACTGTTCGTAGTCAACCAGAAATACTGGGCTGAGAAGAAGACACTGGACACATACACAAATTTAGGAGATTTATTAACAAAGGCAGAATGAAAGTAACAGTAGAGGATGGATATTCTTTCACTCTATTCAATGAAAAATAGAGCAGCGGGCAAGCACAGGGAAGGATCGTTCAAGTGATGCTGACAGGATGATGGTGGATATATAGAAGAGGATCACAAGAAGAAAAAAGCAAATGTCAGTAAGTCTGATGATGAGCTGCTATTACCATAAAGTGCTTCTAATAACGTGGGTAACTGCGACACATAAACAAAACTGATAAAGATAATTAAACATAAACATAATGAGCACATATTAGAACATGGGTAAATGAGAGAAATGAGAGAATGGGGTCATTTGGTAGAATCCAACTGAATGATATTTAAACAAAGAGGTTTTTGAGAGTTTATAAGAAAATCAAAGAATATTTCCACATGGTTTCTGCTGCTAGTTGACTTCTTCCACCTCCAAAGTTCTGAATGTATGAATTTGACATCTGCTGTTAGTAAGAAGTGTCTTCCCCATGTATGTTTTTGCAGCGGCACCAGATTTGACATTAATAATCATACCGTAGCTGCACACACTATATTTCCCTCGTTTTAAAATTCATCAAAGCACTTTGAATTGTAAAGTTAAAGTGAAAAAGCCAATAAAACCTTGAGCTTGACATAAGAGGTGCTTCTGCTGGGTAGCTAATTTATATAATTGGTTCGTGTGTATTTTCCACATCAGTAGAGCACTGTATAATCCTTAGAATTACAATGTAAATGAACAAAAGAATCACCCTAAGATGAGACCCAAGGACTTCAAATGACAGCAGTAGGGGATGCTTCATTTTAGGCACATTTAAGTTCTGTCACAGTGGAAACCATTAGCAGGCCTGATGCATTTCCATGAAGTCACTGAAAGCTTTTGATTAATGTAATTGGCTTGACTTCACTTGTTGCACTTTTATGAATGTATAATCATATCAAGGGAAGAGCTGCTGGTTGCTCTAATCCTTCACCAGCTTTTATCAAAAACAATATAATGTATATAGTTTTTTTTTTTTAATAATGAGGTATTTAATTTGTTTTGTTTCATATAAAAACAGATTGTCAGCAGGTACGCTACAATTAGCAGACAGAACTCTCACCAAAAGCCCGGAGTTTAATTGAAACTGTGAGTTCTTTTATTTTCATGATGAGAGTTACATGAAAATACTTCACTATCCTGACACTACAATTATGGCTAATAAGCCTAGTTTAGCATAAATTCAAAAGAGTACGAGCTGGCCTAGCCCTGTCTAGTCAAAGCAGACCTCAGGAAGTCACATGCTTACAGTGTCCAAAGTTTCTTTTCCCCCCACTAGCTACATTATTATCTTACACCTGTTACTTTGTAGTTTTTCACACACTTAGAAGGCTTTAACCTCTGAAATCTAACATATATATTTAAATAGAGATTGAGAGTGGATTTTGTGTTGTATCTGAGATCATCTGTTACTCCAAGAAGCCTCATTTGGTATCAAACTTCACAGAGGATTGAATTTTTCTAAAGATTACACAAATTATACACTTCTTCATTTAATGACAGACTGATAATGGATCAATATGCTCTTTGTCGTCTTGCAGGGTAAAAATGAGGACATTCAGTTAAAATCAACAGGCAAAACTGAAATGAAAGGCATGGACTTAGAGCTAAAAGGCAAAATATATTTTTTATTGCTTTTTCTTAGGAAGTACATTTGAGATGATATGGCAGGTGAGGGCCAAAGGTTGAAGGAAGCTGGTGGCTCGCAAAACCGTGCAGAGTGGGGATGAAGAGAGTGTACATGGATGGCGAACTGTCAGGGAGGGAGGCTAGCAGAGAAGCAGGCAGACAAGGAACAAGGGAAACCACAACTTGGACAAAGAGAAAGAGACGTGGGGCACAGAACACAGAGCGAAAAGAATAAAAATAAGAGAAACCAGTCAGACACACAGAGAGTGGATTTTCTGCAGTGGTAAATGTGCTGTTTCTTTTTAGTTATTTTTAGAGAGATATTACTTGGATCTGCACTGAATATGAATGGGTGCTCAGCCTTGTAGTTTTTGATTAATTTTGCCTTTGAACCAAAACTGGGAGTGAAAACATACCCCTGCACCTAAGCAGTGACACAAACTGGACTCATGACACATATTTGCACTGTGGGTGGTTTTCATGGCTTTTTAAGATTGCTGGCTTAGGGAAGGTTGGTTAAAGTTTGAAAATGTTATCAGCATTTCTATATCTATTGAATGGAAGGAGGAAAACTCAAGTAAAAGTGAAAAGCGATTCCATGTCCACATTGACACCAGGCGAAATTTTAGACCCTAAAAAAAAATGCTTTTTTTCATTTATTAACCTTTTCAAAGTTAGTTTAACCCTCAGAAACAGGATTTACTGTTTACTGTTGCTAAAAAATAATGAATCTTTATATGAGTGTGAATCATCATTGTTGACCAGTCACATAAGTCATAGTTGCAAAGCTTGTGTCGACTGTTTTCAGTGTGCCATTTTTTCTGACATCAGCCTCCGAGCTTGCAGACGATACGCAGTGGAGCACAATTTTAGTCCTCATTTGAAAACTTCATGAAAACCTGCCTACCATGGGTGACAGTGGTGCACAGACCTTTTTACATTCAGAATTCATCTTTGAAGTTTTCCCATTTGCTGCAAATTATTATTTTATTGTCCCCTGGTTTAAATCTGTACTATTTTCACTGCAAATGAGCCTGTAAAATTCACAGTGCTGTAATCTGGGGACCCTGAATTCCAGACAACTCAGGCTCTGTGCTGAATGCAGAGTTTACATCATGGCCCTCAGTGCTCCCCCTTCCCTCTTTTCATGTGACTAACCATCTTGAATCTTTTTCCCCTGTATGCAAATTAGTGTGTGCCAGTCCACTTCGCTTTGAGTTGCCATTTCTGTGCTTCTTCACAGTCCTGAAAATAGGTTTCTTGGACTAAAATACAGCCTAAAAACTAAACGAGTCACTGGAAGCCTTGTGGTTGTCAAGAGGTTAAACTTCGACAGGAAATACTGGAATTTCATGATTAGTGACCTTATATACATCTCTCCTAAGTCCTAAACCAAAAGGTTATGAGGATTAATTAAAATGTTCCCGTTGGATATGTTGGAGTGATATTTAGCATGCTGACTCATTTTTATTTGGCTGAGTTTAAGATATCAAAAAGTATTTAAATTCTTACCCTTTACAGGAAGGAAGTACACCCTCTATAAATGCTGTTTACATACCAGGACATAATAAAAATAGTTTTTCTAGTTTTTAGCAGGTCTTGAAATTTTGTAAATATGATCTCTGATGAACAGCGATATGAGATTTTGCACCATGTCATCATTTATTCAACAGCAATTAAGCCAAAGTGCAGAAGCAGTGTGTGGAAAACAAATACACCATTACTGTTTCCATAGGACTTCACAGGAAAAACAGTAGCCATATGCTGCTAGTCAAATGCACTTAACTACATATGATTATTAGCATGTGTGACCACCTTGCAATTCTTCCCAGCAAATTCACCACAAGGTCAGACCATATAATGCTCAGAGAAACCAAATGGAAATTAAGAGCAGAAAACTCAGTGAGTCACTTAACTCAAAAGAAATGATGTCATATGAATTAAAGTACAGTTAATTAAATTAAAAATTTCAGCAAAATTCTGAAAAATTAACAAAAATGAAGCACGTGTAATCCAAATACAGAAAAGGTCAACGTCAAGATGTTTATCTTTATTTCATGTGTTTATTTTGAATGTTTGTTAAAAACGATTAAGATAAATGGCTGTAGGTGCAACCATCACAAATGCAGGATCACACATGATGCATTAAATTGCACTGTGCCAAAAGAATAATCATATAATGTATGAATTCACTGAGAGTAATGCAAGACCAGTTGCTTCCACAGTTAATAGTGCACGTTCTTTTTATGCGCAGCAGATTGAAGAAATTTGTTCTCTGTTCAGGAAATGATTCCATCATGTTGAAGGTGGAGTGCATTACCAGGCTGATATGCAGTAAAAATGCCAATATCAACCTGAAAAATCGCCAGATTTGTATATAAATGATCATAACCCTCTAGGGTGGGACAGTGTGTGCGTGTCCTGGCTAGAATGCGATCATGTCCTCAGCAGGGTGTTCTGCAATGCAGCTGACAGTGAAGTGCAATGATATTCTTTCAGTTTCTCTCTGGAGAGACACCTCCAACACTCAGCACTCTACCACTTATTTTAGCTCTCACACACACACCAGGTAGAGAAAACATGCAGTCACTCAAGGGCATTAGCTCACTTGGAGTTAATGCACAGCCATAAATAAAAGTATTGTGCCTGGGAAAAGCCCTTGAGATTCATCATCTGATTTTCAAGTTGGTCCGACCAAATGTTCATGGACAAAATGGAACAAATGTCTACCCCTGACATAGATGCACAAGCCAAGTAATTTAGACTTGTAATTTAGACTTGTGAGGACACTGTCATGATCCTGGATTGTTGACCTAGCGTTTTGTTTCATTTTGGTTTCATCTTGTGTTTGGTGTTTATTCTGATTCTGTATTAATTCTTTGGGTTGGTGGTCGTGTTTATTATCCCTACCTGTGTCTCCCCTCTGTGCTCCGTTCAGGTCCCTGCGTTTTTTGTTGTAAAACAGTCTGTGTGTTTCCAGTTTTACTTTGTAGGTCTGCTTCTCGTTATGTCCATTAATGTCAGCTGTGTCCACCCCTGCATGTCATCTCCTCATTACCTAGTGTGTATTTATAGTGTGTGTTGGCTTTTGTTCGTCGTCGGATTGTCTGTGTTTCACGGTGTAACGATGGCTCCCTCCCTCCGTCCTCCGCTCAGGTTTGCCCTTTAGTTTTCCCAGTCTAGGTTTTTTCAGTCCTTAGTCATTTCTCACTGCCTGTTCTGTCACTCCACTGTTGTAAATAAACATCACTCTCATCACCAGTCAACTGCCTGCATTTTGGGTCCTTTTCCTCCTACACCACACGGCTCACCCCGCGGGCCGTGACAAACACGCTGTCATTCAGCCACCCTCGGTTAATGAATGTATTCCAAGTCTGCGCAAATGTTTTGCTTCATCACAGCATGTCAGAAACAAAATGTGAGACCTTCCAGACAATTCCTTAGTTGCACAAGTATAATAATAATTGATCAACAAATCGATTTACTTTGCCTTACAGAAACCTGGTTGCAGCAGGATGATTATGTTAGTTTTAATGAATCAACACCCCTGACTCATTCTAACTACCAGAAATCTCGAAGCACAGGCCGAGGGGGCGGTGTGGCAGCAATTTTTCACACCAGCCTATTAATCAATGAAAGACCAAGACAGACTTTTAATTCATTTGAAAGCCTGATGCTTAGCCTCGTCCACCCCAGCTCTGAAACTCAGAAACCAGTCTTACTTGTTATCATCTATCGTCCACCTGGGCCTTACACAGAGTTTCTGTCTGATTTCTCAGACTTTATATCTAATTTAGTTCTGAGCTCAGATAAAATAATTATTGTGGGTGATTTTAACATCCATGTAGATGCTAAAAATGACAGCCTCAACATGGCATTTAATCTGTTATTAGACTCAATTGGTTTCTCTCAAAATGTAAAAGAACCCACCCACCACTTTAATCACACTCTAGATCTTGTTTTAACATATGGCATAGAAACTGAACATTTAACAGTGTTTCCTGAAAACCCTCTCCTGTCTGATCATTTCCTGATAACATTTACATTTACAATAATTGATTACACAGCAGTGGAGAGTAGACTTTATCAAAGTAGATGTCTTTCTGAAAGCGCTGTAACTAAGTTTAAGAATATAATCCACCCACTGTTATCATCTTCAATGCCCTGTACCAACACAGAGCAGAGCAGCTATCTGAACGCTACCCCAACAGAGGTCGATTATCTTGTTAATAATTTTACCTCCTCACTGCGTACGACTCTGGATACTGTAGCTCCAGTGAAAACTAAGGTCTCTAATCAGAAGTACCTGACTCCGTGGTATAATTCTCAAACACGTACCCTAAAGCAGATGACTCGTAAGCTGGAGAGGAAATGGCGTGTCACAAATTTAGAGGATCATCATTTAGCCTTGAGAAATAGTTTGCTGCTTTATAAGAAAGCCCTCCGCAAAGCCAGACATCTTACTATTCAATCACTGATTGAAGAAAATAAGAACAACCCCAGGTTTCTCTTCAGCACTGTAGCCAGGCTGACAAAAAGTCAGAGCTCTTTTGAGCCAATCATCCCTTTAACGTTAACTAGTAATGACTTCATGAACTTCTTCACAAATAAAATTTTAATCATTAAAGAAAAAAATTACCAATAATCATCCCACAGATGTAATATTATCTACAGCTACTTTTAGTACCATTGATGTTCATTTAGACTATTTTTCTCCAATTGATCTTTCTGAGTTAACTTCAATAATTACTTCCTCCAAACCATCAACGTGTCTTTTAGACCCCATTCCTACAAAACTGCTCAAAGAAGTCCTGCCATTAATTAAGTCTTCGATCTTAAATATGATCAACCTATCTCTAATAATCGGCTATGTACCACAGGCCTTCAAGCTGGCTGTAGTTAAACCTTTACTCAAAAAGCCATCTCTAGACCCAGCAGTCTTAGCTAATTATAGGCCAATCTCCAACCTTCCTTTCATATCAAAAATCCTTGAAAGAGTAGTTGTCAAACAGCTAACAGATCATCTGCAGAGGAATGGTTTATTTGAAGAGTTTCAGTCAGGTTTCAGAGTTCATCACAGCACAGAAACAGCTTTAGTGAAGGTTACAAATGATCTTCTTATGGCCTCTGACAGTGGACTCATCTCTGTGCTTGTCCTGCTAGACCTTAGTGCAGCATTCGATACTGTTGACCATAATATTCTATTAGAGCGATTAGAACATGCTAGGTACAGGTACTGTGCTGCAGTGGTTTGTATCATATCTATCTAATAGACTCCAATTTGTACATGTAAATGGAGAGTCCTCATCACACACAAAGGAGTGAGTTATGGAGTTCCACAGGGTTAAGCAGCATCATTAGAAGACATAGCATACATTTTCACTGCTATGCAGATGACACCCAGCTCTATCTGTCCATGAAGCCAAATAACACACACCAATAAGTTAAACTGCAGGAATGTCTTAAAGACATAAAGACCTGGATGGCCGCTAACTTTCTGCTTCTTAATTCAGATAAAACTGAGGTTATTGTGCTCGGCCCTGAAAATCTTAGAAATATGGTATCTAACCAGATTCTTACTCTGGATGGCATTACCTTGGCCTCCAGTAACACTGTGAGGAACCTTGGAGTCATTTTTGACCAAGACATGTCCTTCAACGCACATATTAAACAAATATGTAAGACTGCTTTCTTCCATTTGTGCAACATCTCTAAAATTAGAAATATCCTGTCTCAGAGTGACGCTGAAAAACTAGTTCATGCATTTATTACTTCCAGGCTGGACTACTGTAATTCATTATTATCAGGATGTCCTAAAAACTCCTAAAAAAAAGAGAGAGCATATTTCTCCTGTTTTGGCTTCCCTTCATTGGCTTCCTGTTAAATCCAGGTCTTAAATAATCAGGCCCCATCTTATCTTAATGACCTTGTAGTACCATATCACCCTATTAGAGCACTTTGCTCTCACACTGCAGGCCTACTTCTTGTTCCTAGAGTATTTAAAAGTAGAATGGGAGGCAGAGCCTTCAGTTTTCAGGCCACTCCTTCTGTGGAACCAGCTTCCAGTTTGGATTCGGGAGACAGACACTATCTCTACTTTCAAGACTAGGCTTAAAACTTTCCTTTTTGCTAAAGCATATAGTTAGGGCTGGACCAGGTGACCCTGAATCCTCCCTTAGTTATGCTGCAATAGACATAGGCTGCCGGGGATTCCCATGATGCATTGAGTTTTTCCTTCACTCACTATGTGTTAATAGACCTCTCTGCATTGAATCATAACCTCTGTCTCTCTTCCACAGCATGTCTTTCATCCTGTCTTCCTTCTCTCAACCCAACCAGTCGCAGCAGATGGCCCCGCCCCTCTCTGAGCCTGGTTCTGCTGGAGGTTTCTTCCTGTTAAAAGGGAATTTTTACTTTCCCACTGTCGCCAAAGTGCTTGCTTATAGGGGGGTCATATGATTGTTGGGCTTTTCTCTGTATCTATTATTGTACGATCTACTCTACAATATAAAGCGCCTTGAGGCAACTGTTGTTGTGATTTGGCGCTATATAAATAAAATTGAATCGAATCAAACAAGTAACTAGGTCAAGTCAGCCAAGTTGGCAAAATACACAGACCATTATAAACCTGCTGTCTCCCCTGTTAGGAAAGAGCAACATTGAGCTAACAGTGTGTACCTGTAACTTTTAATGCCAAAATGGAACATGGCAGTTGTTGGCTTAAAGGCTTTTTCCAGTCTGGAAGAATTATTTTGTGTAAAGTAAGTATTACTCCATAACACAACTGTAGTCCCAACAATGCTAACACATGGTTTTCTTTCAGGGTGACTGATTCAAGCTAATTACAAGACTCATTAATCACCATGGAAACTTATCACATATTGTGTGTCATGGTCCTTTTGACCCAGCTGTTTGAGTTTCCTGTGTTTTAAAGATTTTTTGTATTATGGTAATGGTAAATGGCCTGTATTTATATAGCGCTTTACTAGTCCCTAAGGACCCCAAAGCGCTTTACATATCCAGTCATCCACCCATTCACACACTGGTGATGGCAAGCTACATTGTAGCCACAGCCACCCTGGGGCACACTGACAGAGGCGAGGCTGCCGGACACTGGCGCCACCGGGCCCTCTGACCACCACCAGTAGGCAACGGGTGAAGTGTCTTGCCCAAGGACACAACGACCGAGACTGTCCAAGCCGGGGCTCGAACCGGCAACCTTCCGATTACAAGGCGAACTCCCAACTCTTGAGCCACGATCGCCCATATGGTTCATTAGTAGTTTAAAGTTAGTTGGTTTTAAGTTTCTTCTATTCCCTGTTTAGTTCTTTGTTTATTAGGTTCCCTTGTGTCTCTGTCCTCTGCGTCCCTCTCTGTGTGTCTGTGTTTGTGCGTGTTCATGTGGGCGTCCCTATGTCTTGTTTCCCTCTTCTATTCCCACATTCCCCTCATCGTGTTCATCCCATCATGTCTCCCTCGTCCTCATGTTCCCTCACTCCCTCTCTCGTCTGCCTTTCCTCCACTCCTGTGTCAAGCTCATGTGTCAGTATCGCATTCCATCATTTCCTGTTTTATTTTGACAGTCTTGCGTCCCATGTTCAGTGTGTCCACTTTGCTTCGTCCTGTCTTGTCACTATGTTCATTATTCCCAGCTGTGTTTCCCGTGTGTTTCCTTCTTCGTCACCCTCACATGTATTTATGTGTTTAGCTATCATTCTGTCATGTCTCTAGGTTTCCTCGTATCCAGCCCAGGCTTTCATTTTTAAGGTTGTCTTGTTTATTTTCTAGTTTTCCCAGTTTAGGTTTAGTTTAGTGTTGAATTGTTTTGCCCTTTGTTTTGGATTCTTTATCAGCCCCAATTAAGGCTCGCCTTCTGTTCCTCCTCACTCACGCCTCAGTGTCTGCATTTGGGTCCTCCTCCTCTCACCACACGATCTGCCATTACAGATCGTGACATTGTGTCAACATTTCAAGCTCATAAATGTTTATTTTAGGACGTCATAAAGGAGTACACCTGACATTTTAACATTTTATGAATCTAACCAAACTCAGTAATGGCAGAAAAATCTACTATGTAATATAAAGTATGATAAATATATTAACATTAAACAAGTTGTACTGGGCCCAGTTCACTAGATTGAAATGCTGCTATCTAAAACTACATGCATGACACTGCAAAAGTCTTAAACCGCCCCATATGTCTTCATATTTTGGTCTTTCACCTGACCATTTTTAAAGGAATGTGATTGTTTTGTTCGTTAAGCCATTTAACACTAGGGATGGGTACCGGTATCCGGTTCTGACATAAGCGGTAGTAACCAGACCGAAAAGCAGCGCACATTTCGGTGCTTTTTTTTTTTCCCTGAGCTGTCATACACTTTGGATTCTAGCCAATCATTTTACCTTTCCAAGGACAGTAGGCGGGCCCAGGTACGTACGTTCTTTTAGAGCAGAGCTACAGATTAAAAATGCCCAAGGCGAAGCGGTCAAAAGTCTGGCTGTACTTCACAGCAAAAGATGCAAACTCAGCAGCCTGCAACAAGCGCTTTAAGGTGATACTGTGCAAAGGAGGTAACTCCTCGAATCTGATGAAACACCTGGCGACGCATAGCGTTTTTTTAAAAGCCGAGAAATGCACCGTATTTGATAGCTTGCTGCAAGACCGAGCACCGAGTGCGGGTGTGGTGCCTGTTACCGGTGTTGTGCCAAAAACTGATTTCCAATATTTCCGTGTATTTTTTATGTGTAATATCTTTATGTATGTTGGTAAATAGACTTTGGTGAACAGCATTTACAAAGTGGTTATATATAGAATTAAAAAATTATCTGTTTTTTCAAGTATCTTTACAACTCTGTGTTATTGTACTTCCATTATAACCAATCTGGTCCTTTATCCCCAGTTAAAATATTTTTACAGAACTATTTTAATATTTGCTGCCATTTCTGCTGTCCTTCTGGCCAACTTACTCTTACAAAAGACATACTTAATGTTAATGACATTTTTGGTAGATAATCACTTTTTGGCACAACACCGAACCCGGAGTTAGCAACATCCCCCAAGAACCCCAAGATTAGAGTCCTGGCCCCTAGCCCTGCCAGTGTAGCAGAAATGATGATGGATGATGATGGCAGCAGCAGCAGCCGTTCTTCTCTGGGTGAGTAGCTTAATGTTGTTCGTGTGTAATTTACGTTGAGTAGGCTAACCACGTTATTACATTAATGCACGTAAGGTGAACTAGCAAACACCATCGTAGTTACATGCGGCTGTCTTCTTGTTTGATGGCAGATGCTCCCTTCACCCTGGCCAAAAAGGCTAAAATGACCAAAGAAAAAGTGGAAAACAGCTAAACATGAGAGGTTTTTGGACAAAGTTTGTGTCTTTTCCATTGATTAAGCACTGCTTCCAGCCAAGAGTGATACCATATATGCCCTGTAGCTGCAGAAAAGGCTAACATTGTTATCTTTTTACAAAAAAACAGCTAAACATGAGAGGTTTTTGGACAAAGTTTGTGTTCTCCATTGTTTAAGCACCAGCACCGTTTCAAAAGTACCGGTTTGGCACCGGTATCGGATAGAACCTAAACGATACCCATCCCTATTTATCACTGAGCTATGAATTATTCAAACATAAAAACGGTACACACTAAGTCAAGGGATGAACCAGTGCTGTGTCTGTGCATAACTTAGCAAAGAATACATTTTAAATTGTGTCTTTAAGCATCTTTTTATCTTTAGTGAACAGAAAAAAAGGGCAGCTAACATACAAAGAAGAACTTTGAGTGTCTTTCAAGAAGCCCAGAGAACTATTAAGACTGATTAAAGACCTTACTGGAACGCTTCCTAAGAGATTTCAGGCTGTCTTGAAGAACAAAGGTGGTCATACCAAATATTAAATGTCAAGCTCCCTAGAAAGTGAAGAACAAAATGACAAGATTTGCTTTATTGTATTTTTGCATGTTTCTGTAAATTCCTTTACCATGAAAAAAAATCAAGACTTTTGCACAGTTCTGTATTTTAAAGGATTTAATACATGTAACAGATGATGATGGAACAGGTGTCCCAAAGACCATGCACACACACACATGTCACCAACTGTAAAAGAGGAATGGTTAAAGAGACTCGGGATTTAATGAGCTGTTGGCTGAAGGTGCCACCGGGAACCGATGGAGACCCCAAAGTGTGATAATCACCCTGAGCAAGAGCGCTTAACCTCATATTTCTATCTCAATTACATTTCTGGGGAGCTCTATTTCCTCCTAGACAGGCAGCAGGGTGATGCATTGTGTCACATCCAATAAGACAGCAGGAGCTTAAATAAATAAATTGCAGAGATATGTTCATCGGAAGCATATTTGTGGTATTTCAAAAAAAAGAAGTGAATGAGAAAACAAATACTTTTGCACCGTATGCATCAAATAAATATGTTTTAAAGGTATAATTCAGCACTATGCATGATTTAGACTGAAACCAATTTTGCTCGTGAGAATATTTTTAACATAATTTTACAGGAAGAACATTTTTCACAGCAAAAAATGTTTCTACCACAGAGGTATAATACTGTTGCAATTTTTGCAAATGTTTTTACAATGTTTTACAGTTTCCAGACCTGGGTCTGGGGTTTGCTGAGCCTTGGCCCCTGTGGGACATGTTCATGGAGGAAGAGGTTTCCCTTCACTACCACTGGATGCTGCTGCCCCTCCCTGGGATGCAGGTGCTTGCTGGTTTCAGGGTGCGTGGCTGGATCTTATTTTTAGTAAGGCCAGAAAACATTATTGCATAAGAGTGGTCTGAAAGGAAGTCACAAGCTCCAGAAATGACCTTTATTTCGTCTTTTATACGATACCTTTAAGAGCTGAGAACAACTCAAACGACTTCCTCTTTCATCCACAAACTCCTGGCAGTCATGGGTTGAAAAGACACAGTAAAAAAGAGCTTCTGTAACCACCTTTCCTGTTCTTAATGTGTTTCTTACATAAAGGTTTTGGTAAATTTCTTTACAGTTGCATGTGTCTAAGACAGATTTTTAGTTGAAGGTTCAGACTGATTGTTTCTAAATGTTGTTGTTGGATAAACTTATTGTCCTTTGTTTACCTCATCCATTTTTCTGCTGGGTTTGTTTGCTGTCAGAGTGACAGAAGTATTCCTGAATGTCCTGAAGTATTTTGTGTTGAGCCTTCCTGCCCTTATCTTCTAGAGCTGGATCTTAGATAGTTTTTAGCTTTAAGCTTCTCCCATTGACAGATGGTCTGGGATCAGTGCAATTACCTTCATGTGAAAAAGAAAGTTTTCACAGGACTTTCAATGCTGTGAGTCAATAAGTTGACCATGAACCCCTCTATTCTGGAGTCAAATATGAGACCGTCTGTCTCAATGGCACAAAAAGAAAATAATCAACGTGTAGCATTGACTGAAACCTGATTAAAATGCTGTGTTGGGACCTTAAGAGAGCTGTGCATAAATGGATGTGCGGAAAACTCAACAAAGCAAAACAAAGCTAGAAAGAGAAGGACAAAATTCCTCCATTGATACATTCATACAGAAAATTTCAAATTATTGCTGCTAAAGGTGGTTCTACAAGCTATTAATAGAGTGTACGCAGTTTGTTAGTGCATTACATTTTGCGAAACTTTCTGTTGGTAGTTTTATAAAGAAGATGATTACAATCTCTAAAAAAAAAGTATCTGTAGTTCTGCTGCAGCGACTTTTGATTCTTCGGTTTTAGGGTTGCCATGCTGGATTGACTTTGATCTGTTCTTTTTTTCAACCGCCATTCAGTTTGACAGTGTTATCAGATTCCAGTGTTAAATCAGTGACCTACTCTGTAAATGTATTATTGTCAGCGGCAACTTCCCGCTGTGCTGAGCTTGGTGTTCCCTCGTGGCTGTGACAGATGCCAAGAAAATTGGGCATACTGTAGTGAACATTTATATATTTATCTGACTGACTAAAATAACTTTGGCATGCGTTTACAGCGCAACTAGCTTTGCATATCTATGACTTATTGTGATAAAGTTCTTTTTATGTCCAGGTGACTGATTTAATTTATTATTGTTTTCTTTTTCTTTTTTTCTTTAGAAAATTAAATGTTAAAAAATGTAAAAGTAGAATTTACCATCTGCATTCATCCAGCAGCACTTGGTGAGATACATTTATATTACAATCTAATTAAAATATTGCTTAAAAGCAGGAGTGATGTTTGTCTTTAACATCACAGGGAGTTTCTGGTTATACTGATAGACTGTAGATGTTTTCTCCTTGAATTTCCCTTCCTTGGTTTGGGAAATGACAGGAAGCAGACGCAGTGCAGAACTGAGCTTCTTAAAGGCTAGCAGCAGATGTGATATTTATGACCGTTTTTAAAAAAAATCAGACACTGGCTGTGGTTCTCTACCAGACCACAGGCAGCGCTCAGAGAAGACTATTTCTGTATCTGTGTGTGACCATCACTTCAATCCATAAAAAACCTGCAATAAGCATCCATCACTGTTGCCTAAAGAGCTGCAGGCTTTCACAGGAGACATTACATATCTGAAATGCTCAAAACTCAGTGGGTATAGGCTTTGCTATGTATAGTATTTTATACAAACTAATCTCAACAAGTTACCATGTAATAATTCAGAAGGTTATATGACCATTAGGGATGTTGCAAATCCCATTTTCATTCTTAAACTTGAAATATGAAGTATACAACTATGTAAACTATATGTATTGTTGTGAGCAAAGCAAAGCTGTGATGCAATATACACATGTAGAAAAAACACATCTGAGCATAGCTCTGAATGCTTGTGACTCTGCTTTACTTTTTCTACCTGCTTGCTTAAGTATTGGCAACTATGCAATAGCCTGTCTATCTCCTCCATACTTGTAGGAATCCTGCAGGAAAGCCTGAAGAGTACCTTTCTCCAAATGTGCCTGACCCCCTCTCACCCCATCTGTCATCACTACTCACCTGCCCTAAAGCTCTCAGCATTGGAGCTCTGCCCTGATAGATTACTTACCTAAGGAAGCTCATTTGAACTTTGCTCCCACATTAATCAGCTCTTGACAAAAAGAGAAATAGCTCTGATTCCTGTTTAGTAACCTACCTAAAGACACTTACCTGAAGACTGTTGCTGCCTGTGAACTTTAGGGATTTGCATAAAAACACTAATCAAAGTCGTTAACTGGTTAACTTGTGACAGTATCCTGCACTTGGGTCCTTCAGTGAAGTCTTGGCAGAATGCAGAGACTTTGAAAAGATCAATACCACCCTCTGCCTTCATGGTTAATGTAGCTTGTTAGCTTAGTTACTGTGTTAGTGTAGTCTATTTATGACACTTACAGCCATCTAATACTATGCTATATGCACTGTGTGTTTGACTCTGTTGTAAGTGTGTGTCTTGCCTGAACATTGTTAAATTAAATATCCCCTGGCCTGCTTGAAAAGGTTGCATTCACTGGTACTCTGAATGCAAAACTTCTTCAGTGACAGCTGCCTTTGTGAAAAATACTGTGTTAAGAAAATAAATGCATAAAGTGACAGGATGACTTCCTCAGTGAAGCCACAAAATGCATAAATTCATCGACTTGATCTCACTCTGCAAGAAAGCTTTCCAAGAGTGCATGTGTGCCTGAAAGCGAGCACATGCCTTTAAAGAGGAGTTGAGATGCTGTCTGTGAAGGTTCTCAGTCATCCAGGTCATCGTAGTCAAAGGAGCTTGGAAAGAAAAGCGTCTGGACTTCTTTAAGTTGCTTGAAGACGTTTCACCTCTCATCCGAGAAGCTTCTTCAGTTCTAAGGTCAAATGGTGGGGAGTCCCAGATATAAACCTAGTGGGAGTAACCCCCCACAGAGGGACAAAAGGACCCCCTGATGATCCTCTAATCGCCTGAGCCAAGGTGTGAAACTGGGCGTGGGTCCCAATCAGCCAGAGTTTCGGGTGTGTTCATTGTGAAACCTGGCCCCACCTTATCATGCGAATTCCTGAGGTCAGATGGCCCAGGATGTGAGTGGGCGTTAAGGCATCTGGGAAGGGAACTCAAAACTGGATTATAGATGGCAGAGAGTTGGTGTCGTAAACCCCCGCCTCTGTTCAAATATGGTCGCTCACAGTGGACATAGATGGCTTCTTTCACTCCTCTTTCGAACCATCTGTCCTCTCTGTCCAAAATGTGAAGACAGACAGAAACTGGTTCACCCGAAAGACAAAACGCCAAAACACAGACTTAACAATGTGGTGTATGCTGTACAGTGCAGCGAGGAATGCTCAGACCTCTACATTGGAGAGACCAAACAGCCACTTCACAAGTGCATGGCACAACACAGAAGAGCCACCTCCACAGGACAAGACTCAGCAGTCCATCTGCATCTTAAGGATAAAGGACACTCTTTCGAGGATGCCAATGTTCACATTTTGGACAGAGAGGACAGATGGTTCGAAAGAGGAGTGAAAGAAGCCATCTATGTCCACTGTGAGCGACCATCTTTGAACAGAGGCGGGGGTTTACGACACCAACTCTCTGCCATCTATAATCCAGTTTTGAGATCCCTTCCCAGACGCCTTAACGCCCACTCACATCCTGGGCCATCTGACCTCAGGAATTCGCATGATAAGGTGGGGCCAGGTTTCACAATGAGCTCACCCGAAACTCTGGCTGATTGGGACCCACACCCAGTTTCACACCTTGGCTCAGGCGATCAGAGGATCATCAGGGGGTCCTTTTGTCCCTCTGTGGGGGGTTACTCCCACTAGGTTTATATCTGGGACTCTCCACCATTTGACCTTAGAACTGAAGAAGCTTCTCGGATGAGAGGTGAAACGTCTTCAAGCAACTTAAAGAAGTCCAGACGCTTTTCTTTCCAAGCTCCTTTGACGAGTTGAGATGCTGAGAGAAACTGATGCGTAATTCAGTCCTGATCATTAAGGGTAATGTGAGCAAGTCTAGAGGGTGAGAGTGGACATTCGTCCAAGTGCTTGGTGTGGGAAAGAAAACTATTCATCACAAGATAGTGATTGGGTGAAAACTGCTGTCTTGTCCTTAAGTAGCTGCTGAGGGGAAAAATGACAATCCAGTAAGTGTAGTGGTGAAGAGGAGCAGAGATAGGAGAAGATGGTAGCAGCTAGTGGAAACAGTGCTTCTTACTATTTTATTTCTCCAAGGAAAACAATCACTATTCACACAGATCCCAGAACTAGCAGATCATCAGTAGAGGTTGTATACTGAGCAACCTGGTATTCAACAATAAAATAAGTACAGAATTTTTCACTGTGTCCTCAGCATCCTTTTCTCTCTCACTTACTCTGTCTCACTCTTGCTCTCTCACTCTCTCCCAATTCCCTTCAGAGTGATAGTTTCTGTAACTCTGCAAACAGCTCTTATACATACAAAATTTGAACTGAGGTTGCTGTCTGCGTCTAGATCTATATAGTCTTATACCCTGAGTTAATTTTGACGGGTATAATTTATAAATAATCCCATGAATAGTAGAGGTGGACGTAACTATCATGAAGACCTTATTAGTAGATTCAATGTTACTATGTTGGTTTAAAAAACTGGATATGATACCACGGGATGGAAAGGGTGGATCTGACTGTGAAGCTGCTTGCTTACTTGCTGGCTAGAGACTTGCCTGTGTCAATAACCAATGAGCAAACCTTGGATAAACCTTCACTTTGAAACATAACAAGCCAAGATTTACAAAATAGAAATATTTTTTTTATTTGATCTAGTGTGAAATGAGTGGCTGAGTTTGTAAACTTCACAGGAAGTTTGATGTGGAAGTTCGTAAACTTCCACATCATTGTCTAGGTTCTTGTTAATTCACAGAAAATGTCCCATTTCTTTTTTTAAAAAAAATTGTAATGTCAATTTAAAAAAAAGAATAAAATTTCTGTCATTTATCTAATACTTGTACTCACTAGCTGGGCCCACGTCCTCATTTTAGGTTTGACAGCATTTTAGTAGGTAAAAGTGAATGCTTTGACATGAATTGATCTGCGGTTTGGGGAAGGCCTCGAAGGGGACTGGAGACGGCTCCCGGGCCTGGCAGATCCCCATGCACTAAATAGAAATGAAAACGTTAAAGAATTGAGAAGAAGGAGGGAGGGAGGGCCACGTAAACGAGAATGAACAGCTTGCAGAACTGGGGGGACCTATATAGATGACGACCGGAATGAGCGTGTTTGGAGGCGTGGTCCTGCTCCTGAAATTCCGATACATAATCTCCAATTAATATGAAGGCCTGGAGGAAAGGTCTTTATCAGTAGGGAAAGCCATAAAACCTATGGAAATTCCCCTGGATTGGTTTCTTACGTACTATATAATAAGATTTAATGTTGCAGCCTCACATGCATGACAGGGAATCTCTTGATGCTGTTATTATTAGCATTGGTAGTGCTACTGGTCAAAAGTTCAGCTGCAGTGTGCTCTTGCTAAAGGTCCAGTGCAGCACCTGACATGTTTTTATCTGACATCAACAGCACACTGAGCCTGCTGTTTCTGCTGCTTCTCATTCTTCTTCTTTGTCCTCCTCTCTCTGTCTTATCTGTAAGCTGTCATAGTGCAGGTCAAGACACACACACACACACACACACACACACACACACACACACACACACACACACACAGTTACACATTGTTCTGCTTGAAATGAGCACAAATTCCCGATGACTTGTAAATTATTCTTTAATTATCCCTTTACATCAAAATTTACACCAAAATTTAGGCAAAAGCACAGATTTAAAACACCTACTGCACATTACACATTAAATGTAACCAAACATAAGGTAGTTAAAACTAGGTAGTAACAGATACACAGTCACCTTATCAGTACTCGCACTGAAAACACATACAAAAGATAAACACTTGTTTTCTGTCTTTTTTAGTAGCGAAACCATGATGGAAACACCAACACAGTGTGGCTGTGTCTGAAAAGTGCTATATCACTACTTACTGTACTTTTCAAATGCATTTCTCAGTTAAAAGTGCAATTTTCAGTCACATATGACCAAAAATACCGGATCAGGTATTTTTTCCACACACACTGTGCAGTTAGCTCTATATTTAATGCTAAAACGCTGACCTTCAGCTTTAAGACAATTTGAAGACTAAAAGAAAAACCCTGGGTAGCAGTAGACATTGTAGTTTTGTACCCTTTAGGGTGAGGGTGATTCAAATAGCTAAAAGCCAAAAGTTCTCAGTCGATTGGATGTGAATGTAATTGCCCTCAAAGTAAAACTGAGTCAGGAGTTTAAAGTATGATGCTATGCTATATTTTTCGTCATGTCAGCTCATCAGAAAAAGGCCATCATCAACAATGTGTTAATCCTTCTTTGCCATGCTGTGCGGGACATGTGGCTAGCCTCAAACTCTTTTGTTTGTCAGAAAAAATAAATGCTGGAAAAACTGGTAAAAAACAATGTACAGTTTAACTTTTAAAATGAGGCTCTGAATTTGGTGTAGATGTGGATCCGATGTGCATGGTTGTCTGTCTCTCTCTGAACACTTAGCAGCACAAGGCTCATGCAGGCTTCAAATTTCACCAATGTGGTAGCTACACAAAAGTGGTGATATAAGTTCTCAGACACAGCCTGGCTTCTCTTTTTTTTTTTTTTTTACCACGGGAAAGATATGTGACCATTTATATTGTAACAGGCACTGGTTCTGTAACACACAGAGCACATCTTTCCCCAGAGTCACATCTCCTCCACGGACACAGTTCAACAACATATGCGGCTGTAATGCTCCGCTGTACATTTTGTGGTGCGTTAAATGACTTTACAACACAACACACACAGAGATATCACTATGCCATGGTTCAAGGTGAGTTCTCTTTACAGCTCGTACTCAAAGTGTCACATTGAAAAGGAGATTCACAAAAGAGACCACTGGAGAGGTTGGCATTTGTACAATATGAGAAAAACTCTTAAATTCAAAGCAGCAATAAACGTCTCAACACTGACACTGCAGAGGCGGTCACTGAAGTTTTACTTCCAGATGTGATGATTTCTTCTTTTATTCAGGCACATCTGCCACTATGATCTAATTTCCCCTGGTTGTGCAAACATTCTTACAGATAAGATTCATCATAATGAAGTGCACTGTGATTAATATATATATGTAAATGTAAGGCTTCTTGTATGTAAACCCCCCCCAAACCACTTTGATCACCGGATAAGTACACTAATCTGCTCCCACCTTCATGAGCAAACACACTTGAGCATACACACATGTCACTCTTTTTATTTTATTCCCCCCATTAAGTGAGGAGTCCCACAAGCATTTGCATTGTAAAGTATGTGTGTCTGTGTGTGTGTGTTTAGATAGTAGCTGTAATTAGCATGATTGGAGAGTGAGGGATGGTTAGAAACACAGGTAGAGATGGTGCTGATGAGGACATTCACCCTACAGTGTAGCCTGCCAGGCGCCTCTCCTCAGCAACAAGCAGGCATCTTTTTGTCTCCATCGCTACAGCTCTCATCAGCAATGGCCGCGTGAGAGCTCTGAGTGTGTGTTGAGAGAGACACTGCGGCGCGCTCGTTTAAGGAGCGCTCGCTGAACAAAGTTGATTACACATTCATTAAAGCCCCGGCCTCTCGTTCACCCACTCCACTTGACCTGTCCAAGTGAGAGGCGGATCATACTCTGCATTCAGGACACACTGTGGATTATTTCTGGCTCTGTGCTTATGATTAGGGCACCGCAGTCACATGAAATATAAATAAATAAAAGATGATGATGATGATGATGAGATGATAAGATGGGTTTTGAAGTGCAGCCTCCCAGTGCTCACTCCTGCATGCCTCTCTGGCTCAGACAGCTAATGCCACATTATAATGGATACTATGGATTTCTTGCATCCTGTTAGATTTGTGATTTGCCCCATAATTGTGTTTGGAAGGCTTACTTGGGATTTTAATTTAGTTTTCATTTTTACATCGTTAGTTAAACCAAGTTTGCACAACTGAATGGGATCCTCTGCCTACAACTAAGACAGTTCTCTGCACTAAAAAACAAAAGGGAAAAAAATATTGGATAGTAATTCAGTAAACAGCCAAATCAAATGGACCTTAGACAATCCTTCCAAATGTTTGCACCACTGTCCTCGTGAGGATCTTGCAATTATAGCCTGAAACGCCTAGCACCAACAAACTGAATCTAACTTATCTTTGAAACTCCTCTGGAGAAGGCTGTCTCTGTTAGAAAATCAAATTTCAGCAGGAGCATGCGGAGATTACCTCTTCACGTTTCGGTCCCCTTGCAAGGGAGACAAAAGATTAAAAGATCACAAGGCGGTTGCAGGAAAATTAAACTAATAAATAAACAAGCACACTTCTGTTACACATAAAGGACACATTCTCTGCTCAGGACTTTTACTCTGTGTTGTTTTGCCTCTTCGGATAAAACAAAATAGCCTCACAAATCACTCTTGAAACAAACTGCCCGCAGCTCACAGACGAGTCACAGGGGGTCAGTTTGTATTAAAGGTTATGAGCAACTGTTGCTAATTGGTTTATTTTCCAATAGTGAGACTCCAGTAGGGACAGGCTAACTGTAGCCACAGGCTGTAACCACTTTGTGCAAGTGGTGCACCTCTGTAGACTGTATATGAAAGATGTAAGTAGACTCCATGTCTGAGAGGTGAAACCTGCAGTCTCTGGGATTTTGCTAACCAGTCTAAGTACCCCTTGGTCTGGCTATGTGCATCTACCACTACATAAAACCAACATGTGATGTCTTATCATGCCCAATATTTAGCAAAATACTGATATACATATTAATATTGATGGAGTATCTATTCCACTCTAACGGCTTTAAAAATATGTTTTAGCAGGATCTAATAAACTAAACCCTCCTCATAACACTGAATGATCCCCATTGCAGAACAAAAAACCCACAGCAGAGGCTGGTTATGGGTAATATGTCCTTGAGATGGTCCTCATTTGTAAACACAGTAAGAATCTGAGTTGCAGACTTGATCACTTACTGAATGAGCTCATTTGCTTCCAGTATTTTAGCTAAGGAACATTTTCTGCTCACTTCACTCACTCCAAATCATCCAACCAGGGCAGCACACATCAAGGGTGCAGGTCTTGTTTATAAGGTAATCAGGTTACTTTCATCAAATAACATCAGCCATCATGCTCTCATTCACTCCTGGCTAAGTCTGTTTGAGGTTCTGCTCCCAAAATGTAACTATGCTCTTTGGATTGACAATACACCACTGCTACCAGAATACTAAAACACATATTTCATTAAACTTTTATGATAGCATGTGGCATTTGTGGTTATTTCACAAGTTTTTTAAAATTTGCTTTACATTTTCCACATGTTCACCTCAGATGTTGGTGCTGATGAGTGTGAAAATATGATGTTATGAACCTCTGTGCAGAAGATGAATGAATAAAGATTTCCCTGTTCACTGTGAATCTCATGTCATCAGATGTTGCCTACATGTTAGCAGTGCTGTAGTGCAGCGGTCCCCAACCTTTTTTGCGCCACGGACCGGTTTAATGTTAGACAATATTTTCACGGACCGGCCTTTAAGGTGTCGCGGATAAATACAACAAAATGAAAAGATACAACCAGATATAAGAATAAATGTGAATTCACTGTGTAATTATGTAACTTTATTAGCAGCGTCCTCCTGAAATGCACCAACAACACTGAGAGCAACATCCTCCTCTCTGCCCCTTAATGCTCTCTGGTCGCTATGGTAACGCATAAATATTTCTTTCAAATAAGACACACAACTACAACACGGGAAAAGATTCAGGAAAACCGAGTTAACGGTAAAGTCCCTGAAAACCATAAATTTCACACCTGAGCCTCAACTCTCACAGCCCGGGACCAAACGACTCACAGACCAATACCGGATCGTGGCCCGGGGGGTTGGGGACCAGTGCTGTAGTGCACTCTTTAACATACTAGACACACTAGACACTGTATGTATATATGTCTTGTGCTGGACTACATCATTCTTTAAACTTGAAACACTTTAATTCTCAAGGTGAATTTATTTTGCAGCTGCTGGTATCTGATAATGTAAGGAAAGCCAGTTACATGTGAGACATTTCAATATATTGAAGTTTTATGCTTGGCCAATTTAAATGACACACACTGCTGTCTATGAGAACAGCAGGGATCATGTTCACGTTTGACTTCTATTTTGCATAAGAAAAGTCCCAGAGATCATATAACGCTGGTTTCTGGCCTTGACCATTGCACACAGATATTTCTTCAGATTCTCAGACTCTGTTGATGATATTATGTACTGTAGATGATGAGATAATCAAAGTCTTCACAGCTTTACACTGACAAACATTATTCTGAAATTGTTTCACAGTTGTTTTGCAGACTGGTGAACCTGTGTGCATCTTTACTTCTGAGGAACTCTGAAGTCATGTTACTGACTTGCTGTCAATTAACCTAATTAGTTGCAAAATATTCCTCCAGCTGATTTTCACACTGCTTATCTTTTCAACCTTTTGTTGCCATCATCCCAACTTTATTTAAAGAAAACTTTGTTGCTGTCATCAAATTCAAAACAAATTTTCAGGCAATAAAGGCAAGTAAAATAAGTGTTTAAACTATTGAATATATTTGACATTTTACACAGCTTCCCAATTCTCTTTTGTCCTGTCTTCCTTTCCTCCCCCCAACTAGATGCAGCAGATGGCTGTCGGAGGTTGCTATATAAATAAAACTGAACTGAATTGAAATGAAATGAATTCGTTACTTTAGTTGACTCAACAGAGAAACACAATACTTGCAGCTGCAAATTGTAGTTATTGCAATTTCCAGAGTGATTTCCAGTTCTTTTTCACTCAGACATGGCAGACTGAGACCAATTAGTCAACTGATATAATGTTGAGACAGATATTTAGATATTTCAGATATTTAGGCATGGTGACTAAAATTGGCCATTATTTCTTAAAATTCAATTGAATTTTTTCTATTTCTGTTGTGCCAAATCCCTTTAACAGTCACCTCAAAGCCCTTTATATTGTAAGAAAAAGACTATGATAATACAAGCGTGTCATCATTTGGATTTACATTTTTTTCAGTCTAAACATTGCAAGTTTATCACATGACATTTTCTTTAGTGAGAAATGTGCCTGTACTGATCAGATGTAGACACTCCGTGTTGATTCTGTAAATACAGTGGCTTGATAAAGTATTTGGCCCCCTTGAACTTTTCCACATTTTGTCACATTACAGCCACAAACATGAATCAATTTTATTGGAATTCCACGTGAAAGACCAACACAAAGTGGTGCACACGTGAGAAGTGGAACGAAAATCATACATGATTCCAAACATTTTCTATAAATAAATAACTGCAAACTGGGGTGTGCGTAATTATTCAGCTCCCTGAGTCAATACTTTGTAGAACCACCTTTTGCTGCAATTACAGCTGCCAGTCTTTTAGGGTATGTCTCTACCAGCTTTGCACATATAGAGTCTGAAATCCTTGCCCATTCTTCTTTGCAAAACAGCTCTAGCTCAGTCAGATTAGATGGACAGCGTTTGTGAACAACAGTTTTCAGATCTTGCCACAGATTCTCGATTGGATTTAGACACCAGACAGGTCAGGGATAAAGTTATTGAGAAATTTAAAGCAGGCTTAGGCTCCAAAAAGATTTCCCAAGCCTTGAACATCCCACGGAGCACTGTTCAAGCGATCATTCAGAAATAGAAGGAGTATGGCACAACTGTAAACCTACCAAGACAAGGCCGTCCACCTAAACTCACAGGCCGAACAAGGAGAGCACTGATCAGAAATGCAGCCAAGAGGCCCATGGTGACTCTGGACGAGCTGCAGAGATCTACAGCTCAGGTGGGGGAATCTGTCCATAGGACAACTATTAGTCGTGCACTGCACAAAGTTGGCCTTTATGGAAGAGTGGCAAGAAGAAAGCCATTGTTAACAAAAAACCACAAGTCCTGTTTGCAGTTTGCCACAAGTCATGTGGGGGACACAGCAAACATGTGGAAGAAGGTGCTCTAGTCAGATGAGACCAAAATGGAACTTTGTGGCAAAACGCTACGTGTGGTGGGAAAACTAACACTGCACATCACTCTGAACACACCATCCCCACTGTCAAATATGGTGGTGGCAGCATCATGCTCTGGGGGTGCTTCTCTTCAGCAGGGACAGGGAAGCTGGTCAGAGTTGATGGGAAGATGGATGGAGCCAAATACAGGGCAATCCTGGAAGAAAGTCTGCAAAAGACTTGAGACTGGGGCGGAGCTTCACCTTCCAGCAGGACAACGACCCTAAACATAAAGCCAGGGCAACAATGGAATGGTTTAAAACAAAACATATCCATGTGTTAGAATGGCCCAGTCAAAGTCCAGATCTAAATCCAATCGAGAATCTGTGGCAAGATCTGAAAACTGTTGTTCACAAACGCTGTCCGTCTAATCTGACTGAGCTGGAGCTGTTTTGCAAAGAAGAATGGGCAAAGATTTCAGTCTCTAGATGTGCAAAGCTGGTAGAGACAAACCTAAAAGACTGGCAGCTGTAATTGCAGCAAAAGGTGGTTCTACAAAGACTCAGGGGGCTGAATAATTACGCACACCCCACTTTGCAGTTATTTATTTGTAAAAAATGTTTGGAATCATGTATGATTTTCCTTCCACTTCTCACGTGTACACCACTTTGTGTTGGTCTTTCACGTGGAATTCCAATAAAATTGATTCATGTTTGTGGCTGTAATGTGACAAAATGTGGAAAAGTTCAAGGGGGCTGAATACTTTTGCAAGCCACTGTACATGGCAAGCTGTAAGTAACAATGACATGTAAATGTATATGTTTTATAATGAATTCTTTTACTGTATTAGAGATCATCCATCTTTGGGCAGCACGATGAAGCAGTTAGCAGTAGAAATGTTCCTAGCAACTAAATAAACAGTTATTTAAATGAGAGAAATGATGCCTAGTCTAAAATACAGGAAACTGGGCACGTTTTAAATCTAGGAAGTTAATAATTGGCCAAACAAATATTTTGTCTGTATTTTAGGAACAATGTGAAATCGTGTTTCAAATGTCACTGAAATGTACTTTGACTTGACTTGAGCACACACAGGCTCAGATTAGTTTGGCTAACCCTAGCAGTGCTAGCGGCCACAGCCTGGGTTTCTTCCGTCCTAACCCTCCTATTCAGTGCAGAATATGGTCACACCTGGTTTCTGTTGCTTGGTTACATATCTGCTGTCAGAGCTGGCGGTCGGTTGTATTATTGTACCATCTTTGAATGGTACAACAGCACCTGCCATTGTACTTTTATAAAATAAGAATAATACATCCTGCACCTGTGTTGAACCCCATCACCACCACCACAGTCTAAATTTATCCTTGTTAGGGTAACTGGTGATTCTAAATGGCGTGTAGGTGTGAATGTGAGTACCTCACCAGTGGCTGGACAAGCACGATAATTTAATGGAAAGCTTCTTTGAATTTTCTTTCTTTTGAGTAGATTTACTAGACTGTCACTCAACATGGCTGTCCGGTATGTGTATATGAAATCTCAAAGCTATTATTCTGATGGTCTTATCACTCAACCGATGCGCCTGTCTAGCTATGTTGCGTTTATTACTAGCTGCTTTGCCACGGTGAAATACTAGAATGTTAACTCGGGTGATGACACGTCTGGTATTTGCCTTTCATTTTCCCTCCCCGCACTGAATGTGACCTTCTGTTATTCGTGCACAGTGTCCATGTTAAATGCTGTATGGTTCACTGTCAACAAGACAATGCACTGAAATTGCGATAGAATTTATTGAATCTAATGTAGTTATGTTGCTTCACAACTGCTTCTCACTTTCATGTCAGCTGACACTGGAATTTATAACAACAGGCCTTGTGTGCCGAGAATAGACCAACAATCAGGGGGCAGCGTATGAGCGGTATGTGCGTCTGTACGAAAATCATTGATGGGTGTCAGCAGGTGATCACTCTCTTGTCATGTGTGCACGTGTTGTGTGCACGCACTGAAAACAATATCCATCTTGGAACTATATTTAACCAAGGGCTGCTGCATACTGTGTTCAGTATGTGATAGCAGTGAATTGATTCTCAGTGCAAAGCAAGTAAAAAAAAAAAATGCCAATAACGGTTTACTTACTTTCAGTTTTTAAAAAAAAGTCACTGAAATACTTCAAATGGATTCAGTCTTTCTTGCTTTGTGTGTTCTTGTCTGATAAGCGATAGCTCTGCAGTGCTGTGGATGTGCGTATCTGAGGCTGTGTGTTCGCTCTGCAGCCAGCAAATATGTAAATTGTTGTGAATTTAGCTGTTAAGCACACTGCAGAATATCTGTATACAAATATCCTGCAGTGTGAACTCTTTCACAGATATAGCAGCAAGAAAACATCTTAAAATTTCATTACAGTTGTTAAAAGTATTTACAGTTTTTCTACTGTGAGAACAGTGTCACCATAGGTTTGCACCTCACTGCAATTTGTTATTACAGCAGTTGTATGTAGACATTTGAGTGTTTACCACAGTTTGTCCCTGTGGGCTTTTCATTTCAATTTTATTTATATAGTGACACATCACAACAACAGTTCCCTCAAGGCGCTTTTTATTATAAGGTAATGACCCTACAATAATACAAAAATAAAAAAATAAAAAATGAAGAAAACCCTGACAACTTCCCATTATTTGGAAGGAAAAAGGAAAAACTCCCTTTTAACAGGAAGAAACCTCTAGCAGAATCTGTGTCCTGGAGGAGTGGCCGTCTGTCGTGATTATTAGAGGTCAGGGGGGAAGACACGACAAAGAGAGCCAGAGATGAATAATAACTAATAATTAAATGCAGAGAGGTGTATAAACACATAGCGAGTGGAGAAGGTGATTGAATGTGCAAAACCCACATAATGTACCTGATCGAGCCCTAACTATATGCTTTATTGAAAAGGAAAATTTTGTTTTTATGTCTTTTTGGGTTTTGTTTAGTGTGTGTGTGTTTTTGTTTTGTTTCAGACATTATGAAAAGCAGCAAGGCACATCACTGCACATTAAAGAGCCACAGGTAACAAGCTGCACATCTAAGGACAAAAAGTCCGCAAAGAACTTTAAACCTGATACTAACTTGTGTCCTGTTGTAGCTGGATTACATTTTGGACTGACAGCTTAAACAGTATTTGAAACAACTGTCCAGTGACACCTCATGCAAAGTAAGTTAAAGTTCACTTTGCCCATCTTAACAATGGAGCCTACCCATATAATGTACCAGATTCAGCCCAAAACAGTGTAGGGAGAAAATGATAAAGCTAACATAGAAATACAAGAAAATAAAAGACCATAACAGACAAAGTGAAACTAAAGTGATTTGCTGGATTACTCCAGGGAATGTCCAGAACTGAAAGCCCAATAAATCTGATTTTTAGGTGAACAATTGCTTGAAAAGATCATTTTATGTTGGTGCCAGCTACAAAAAAGTTTTTTAAAAAATGTTTTACACTCTGAAAGCAGTGCCTGTCTTTCAGTTCACCAATGACTCGTTATGTATCTGATGGAGGAGGAGCATGTTAAACAGACTAAAATAATGTACTGGTTCTGCAGAACACTCGATCATTTCTTTTCTGGATTGTGTTGAACAGATTTAATGGTGGGCTCACATCATTTAAGGGTTCATATTGGGCATGTGGGGTTTTTAGCTAAATGTTTGCCTTCTCTTGAAACAGCAGCCTCTTTAGCATCTAAAGCGCATCTGTTTTTCAGAAATGGTGCTGCCAGCTGCTGAAGTCAATGCGTAGCCTGATGACGGGGGAGTCCTACACTGCTGGTGTTTATGCTGATTGCCAGAACTTTTCAACAACACCTGCAGAGGATCTTTTGAGCACTTCTTCAATCAGACAGGCGCTTGCTCTGCATGTTGGACTGCTCATGAAGTCCTGCTCAGTGAGACAGAGCTGGCAAGTTCAGAGTAGATTTTCCTTTGCTGTTTACAGTTTTTATCTCCCCTTGTGGGAGACCCTTTGAACTAAAATCCCACATCTGCCTGTGTTTCAGTGTCTGTTAGAGAACTCCTGTGTAAAACAGGTTGCCTTCACTTTTTTCAAAACTTTGTCTCTTCGGAGAAAACCCCTCTGTTAAAAGGAGAAGCCGCTGTTTTTACAGCAGTGTATTGGCATCGTGTGACAGCTTCACTCTAAAATAGACTGTGAGAAGTCACACAGCCTGCGTGATCGAGCATGTGTGAACCTGAGATGACTGGGGTGACATGCAGAAGCTGTGAACAATGGAGGCGCTAGCGTCGGCTTCAGTTTAGCTTTTTGAAACTGACATGTGTTCTTGTTGTTGAAGCTCGAGCCATTCTGGCACCTGACAAATCCTACGAATGCCAGCTGACCATTAGCTCTGAATTGGATAACTAAGTGAAACTACAGTTCTGTGAACAGGGACAATATTTCCCAGCATGGCATTCCAGCAAACACGCTGGAAATGTGTTCATTAAAAACTCACATTCACCAGCAGACAAACTCACATATTCCTGCTGTACTTTTATAAACACACGCAGGCAAAAGCAGCAACGGGATCGCTCAACTTACATTCTTTTCCTGCTGTCCAGCAAAATGCTGCCTGCACTTGAAGTCTATTCCTCCAGGTTGCTACTGGAGTAGAAACTCGACATCTCTGATACTGTTTTGGAGACACTCCAGGATGATGAACCATTTGAGGTGAGGTCCAGTGAGGAGCTGTGTGGTCTGGCCTCAACCGCAGCCCCGCCAGGCCCTGGGCCTCCTATAACTTTCACCTTGGGCTGCTCTACATCGTCCCCAACCTGTAGAATAGTAGACACGGTGGTCTCCATCCTGCTGGCCTTGTAAACACTTGTCTGGGTCTGAAGATAGCGGGTGGACTTGAGTTCGAGGCCTTCATAGGAGCCTTGAGGGACGCAGGGGCAGCAGCGGAATGCTTGTTTAAAACCAGCTCGAAACCTGTGGAGGAAATACACAAATAAATCTGTTCTCCTGTGATTTGGCTGCACGATGACTCAGAGGTTTACACTGTTGCTTCACCCCAAGAGAACCCTGGGTTCAAACCTGGATAGCCCCCTTTCCCTTATTGACATCTATCATCCCCTTTTTTCTGTTATCAAACTGTTTTTTTCTGCTCCTCTTACCTCATGTTATGTATTTTCGTTGTGTTTTTCCTATCAGCCTACCTTTCTGACATGTCTCCCCAATGTGATGTTTGTGTAAAGTTGGTCAGAAGGTTCCTTTGTAAGTGCGCATGCACCATTAGCATGCTGCTTGCTGTAACCCTAATTTCCTTCGGGATTAATTCTGATTCTGTATTCTGATTCTGATAAAATCATCATTTACAAACTGCATTCTTTACTCTGGTGATCTCTGTCTAATATTAAAATTTGTTTGATAATATGAAACATGTTAATGTGAAAAAAATAACAAATAAAAACCCTGAAATCTATTATCTGGCATCAACCACTATATGTGAACTGTGAGATTATGGTGGTTTAAAGGTAAGAGTGCTGAATTAATCAACCGTGCAGTTTATTTCATCTTGTTAAATTTAAGGGAGAAATTTGCTATTTTGTTTTAATGTCTGACCAGGAGTGACAACTTGGGAAAGTTACGAAAAAAGATGACAAACATACAAAACTATCACCAGTTTAGCTCTGCAGAGTTTTTTCATCTTCAGCTAACTGTTTGCAAATGGCCTGGTTTTGTTTGATCTCTGTGTGTGGATGAAGTCAGAAGTACAGTGCCAGGCAGTGGCAGCACAGTAAGCAGGGTGGTGTTATAACTGAGACACTCAGAGTCAAACTGGTGTTGTAACTATTCAACGTTACCTCTCTGTGAAGCCCCAGTAAAAACTCAGTGAAGCATTTAGCAGCTAAAGAGATATTTCCACACAGGAGTTGGTTAGAGAGTGAATATTAGACCTAAATTGGTCAGATGGACTGAGAAACAGCTCTAAATAGAAGCTAATGAAGCTCTCTGTGGATTCTGGTTGTGTAAACAGAACGGTGACACATTACTCATTCCAACTTTATAATGAAATTTGTGTAGCTTGTTGCACAGCCTCCAAGTAAACAAAAAGTCATTTAATGCAGGTTTAAAGGACACAGCTGGTTCCTTTTTTCCTCATCTTCTTACTGGTAAACTACAGTACAACAATAACATCCATCCATGAAACCCATATGCTCTAGATATTTTAAATGTAAAGGAAACTGTAAATCTGAGTTATTAACATTATATCTGCGGTGCAATTGTATGCCAAAGACACTAGAACATCATGTGTGTGTACAAACAAAAGATCATCTGTCAATGGCACTTCGGGCCTGAAGCTAACAGCAGATGTAAAACTGTAACAGTTTAACACACATGCGCAGTGAACGTCCAAATGTTACTGTTCATTAACACATTTGCAGGTGTTACAAAAAAGACTAAAAATAAATCAAAACACTGGCAGAAGACACGATGGAAGTATTTTGCGATTTAGATGAGAAAAGCCTGACATGAAACATCTTCAGTAGACAAACACAACCAAATGTGAAGCCCAGACAGAGAGAGAAGAATGAAGGGAAAAGCAACATGTCTGTCGCTGAGAGCGAGCGATAAGAAAGAGACTGATGAAAAAACACTCACATTGGTTATGCATATGAGCTCAGGGAGACAAAAACCACCAGTGACTAAACCTATAAACCTCACCTCAGCCCACACATTTTCATTTTTGGGACTTGGGAGGTAAAATACTCAAGTGTGAAATCGCATTTCTCTGAAAGCTCAAAGGCAATTAGCAGGTTACAGCAATGGAGGACAATGGAAGATGCTTCATTAAAGAAGCATCTTCCATTGTCTTTGTGAATGATGATTCATTCGCAAAGTCAAATATTTTAGATCGATAGAAAAGATAGGATAGCTTATTTCGAACATGTCAATGTAAGTAAAATAACAAGAGAGAAGCCAGGAGTACCAGGCAGTGTTAACCAGCAAAACCTGCTATAAACTTAAAAATTGTTGACAGTCACATTAGCTTAAGTGTGTACCATTATAAAGGAGTGTCTGGTGTTTAAAATTTGCTATGTTTTTTGATGACGTTTATTGCCCATACTAAGTAATTTTGATATAAAAATAATGTAGCCTGAGCTTTTCAAAAATCCAAAGCCTACATTGTCATGGGGGGCTTATTGTTTTTTCCCTTATTTTCTCAAACGTTTTGGTTAAGTTGCACGTGGAGTTTTAACTCCATCCCTTGGAGCTGTGATCCTTCTGTGATGCTTAAAATTCTAAGTTTTCAATCTCAATTGAGCTAGATAACGGCTTAGAGCAGACTAACGAGGCATTAATGGAAAAAACAAAAGCTGCTTAGAACGCACTGTGTGCTACTCTTGTCAGCCACATCTCAATCCAAATCAATGACTCTTTAATGTACTTGAATAAGAAAATTGCATTATGAGGTTGCTGTCCACAAGTTTGAAGCAAAAGATGGATGCTGTCATGTCAGTCTTAACCAGAATCTTTGAGGAATGTCTCACAGCTGAGCCTACGACAGGAAAAATAAAGACAGTTCTAAACCTCAGTATTTGATATGTGGAACTAATAAGATGCCCTGTTGGTGAAGTAGTTGCATGCATAATGGTTTAGAGGTGCTAACTAACCTGTCATTTAAGCAGCAGTAGATGATGGGGTTGTACATGGTAGAGCTCATGGCCAACCACATGATAGCAAGGTAGACCTGCTGGATGTATGTTTCCTCAAACATTTCGGGGAAGAACTGGTGCAGCAGGAAGTAGACGTGGTAGGGCAGCCAGCAGATGGCAAAAGTACATACCACCACAATCATCATCTTCACCACCTGTTGAATACATGATTACGCAATTATGTTTTGTAGATTTCTCCAGTGTGAACATGATTCTCAGTCAGACAAAGATTAATGTCAGACCAATTGCAAATTGGTATCCTTAAGGAGCCTTAAGGTCATTATTATTAAAATAAGATTTCAGCAAAAATCATCCATTCATCTAAAAAGGAACCCCAGGTTACTCACGATGAATGTATCATGAGTAACTTGGGGTTCATTTTCTTGTTCAATGACACAAAGGAATGGAGGAGCCAGAGATCATTCCATTAACCTCCCAATTGATAGATGTTCTTTGGGCCAAAGCTCATTTAAGATAGAGCAGAAAATTTGTCTGTGGACAGAAGAAAAAATTCAACATTCATTTTTGGAAAAATGCCTGTGAGAGGAACCATCTGACGTGGTCTCTATTCAAAAGCCTATATTTCTGATGGTATGAGGGTACATTAGTCCCTATGACAGGGGTCGGCAACGCATGCAGCTCTTTAGTCCTTATAGTGCGGCTCCGCGTGGTTTGGAAAAATAAATTAGAAGTATTTAGCTGAAGTGTATTTTATTTATGTTAGTTCATTTTTAACTTGTAGTTCTAAATTGGTAGATTATTGTGATATTGAAATATAAAAATAAAATTATATTCTATTATTTTTTTCATCGCTCAAAATAAGCGTCACACTCGCGAAAGCCGGTTTACCCGCCGAAACGCCGTGCATTTATCGAGACTTTCAACCCCAGGTAGGCCAATTATGGAGCTTCGGATCCACATTATGTCAGCAGCTGTTCTCCACCATGAACTATGTTAAAAACAAACGCCGCTCACGCCTCACAGATGACAGTTTGCAGTCCTGCGTAAAGATGAAAGTGACTTCGTACAGCCCCGATTTGCAGACGCTGTGCGCAGAGGTTCAGGAGAAGTCCCATTGTAAACATATCACGGCAGACCCGACGATGTTTCCATGAACATGCTTTTCAGCATCTCTTTATTGACCACTTTTCACACGGTTGCTGTACGCACACAGCCGGCTGTAGCTTTTCAGCTCACAGCCCGACACACACCAACACAACAGCAGAGAGAGCACAGACGTTAAGGCAGCGAGGCGTGATTGCGGGTGCCGCTCAGGTGCGTCCGCCTCCCCTGCAGCGGTGTTGCAGACCACACCTCGCCACACACATTAACCAATTAAAATACATATTTAGGCAGAATTTTGCAAATATCTATTTTTCATTTTTCAGCAGCATAGTGCTTTTTTTCCCAATTATTTTTTAAAGTCAGGTCAAGGCTCCAAAAGCCCAAAGGCGATATAAGGGTGGCTCACAACAGTTTTTGTTTGCTACATGGATCATTTTAGTTCAGCTGGGTGTCTTTCCTTTTGTTATATTTCTTTAAGAGTTCAAAATGTGTTAATTACATAAATAAAATGTAATTTTCTCTGTAGCACTTCATGGATTTCATAAGCAACACACCTTAGTTGTTCACACAAAGCATAAAGGTAAAAAACAATATATACAGTGTTATCTTCATTTTAGATGTAGTATAGTAAAGTATTTGCGGCTCCGAGTGTTTTCTTTTGCGTGGAAACCAGGTCCAAATGGCTCTTTGGGTGTTAAAAGTTGCTGACCCCTGCCCTATGACATTGAAAGCTTGCACATTTAATACGTTTTATATGTTCTAGTGTGAATTAAATTTGAGTTTTTGAGATTAGCAAATTGCCACATTCTGATTTTATCGATATTTTACACAGTGTAGTAATTTTTGAGAATTTTGAGTTTATAGAGTCATAGATGAACTCAATATGCTGTCTAACACCCAGAGGAAATCCACACAGACACCCCCATTGAGGCTCCCCATGATTAGCAAGAGCAGTTCCCCAAATAAGAGAGTGAGCCAGTAAAACATGTCTCAGAAAACCAGTACTCACAACGGTGTTACAGCAGGTATTGTCAGTTTCCGGCTTCATTTGTTATCTCTTAATGATGAGATTACAAGCTGCACTGCATCGATTGTTTCCACTGAGAACTCAGCATTCACCAATGTCATTTTAACAAGACATTGGCCAGCAGAGCCAACAAATCTGTTTGTGCAGAAAAGTCTGAGCTACTTTGAAATCTTTCTGGGGCAAAATAAAAATATAATAGATCATGAGACACCGTCAGCACTGCCAAGACAGACAGTGCTCACTGACATTTAAGAGAGAATAAACAGATGATAATTTGACACATTAATCACTCTCTATTTTAAAAAATGCCAACTCTAGCATATGCACTGCTAGCATGCTAAACTTTAGCAGAAGTTGGCACTGACCACAAAGAACTCCTGAGGGTGTAGTTATTGAGAATGCAATTAGCTCAGCAGGTTTTGGAGAAATGAAAGTGATCTCATATTTGCTGTTAAAGACGGTGGCTCACCAAAGTGACAAAAGAAATTTACCACGGAGGAGTCATGGTTTTCTACACCTAATGAGCAAGAAGAAGAGCTAATGGTGAAAAGAGTGGATTAAGAGACTGCAGTTGGTTAAAATAGCAAAAAGTGGTCTGAAAAAAAAAAACAGTCTAAGATAGAAGAAATGACTGAGAACTCAGATTCAGGTGTGTGATGCTATGATGATTTTTTTATTACACGAGGAGACATCAGTCACATCCTGCTCAGGGCTGCAGAGCACAAAAATATTCTGATTACATTAGTGGTGAAATCCAGTAGGCAGGTTACCTTGCGTTTGGCAGTCAGCTGCTCCTTGTAGCGGTCAGAGGAGTCCCCAGGGATCTCACTGGCCCAGAGTGTCAGTCCCACCACCAGGTAAGCACAACCCATCAGCAGCAGTGGAAATGAATATATGAGGATGACCACACACACGTAGTACCTACAGACACATATTCTATATTATTACAAAAATATTTATCTATTCAAATAAAATCAATAAGTAAATGCATTTGTAAAAGCAGACACATTGGCATGTATTGCATGGTAAATGGAAAAACTGTAGAGCAGCCAGGATTGAAGTATGACCCGGCCTAACTGACTCCCAGACACTCCAGCACAAATTAGTCAAGACAAGGCACAAGATGTGATACCATATGCTGAACTCATATGTTTTATCAATCAGTCAACAATTCAATTTCAGTTCAATTCAATTTTATTTATACAGAGCCAAAACACAACAACAGTCGTGTCAAGGTGTTTTATATTGTAGGTTAGACCCTAGAATAATACATAGAGTCAACAGCAGTCAATACTCCAGAAACTTGCACTTTGAAGTAGGATTTGGAGCAAGAACTTAATCTTATGCTGCATAACTAACCTGCCCTGGTACCTGTTGGATCAAAAAGTGAAAGAACTGGATTTTGTAATCTGACTTAGTCCTAGACTCTGGCATGCGGGTGCAGAGTCACATAAGTGTACCTTTTGGATGCACTTATTCAGACCAATTCTTTGTGCTGTCCTTGCCTAAAGAGTTTGAAGCTGGCAGCTCTGTTCTTGGAATGGACTCGAAAGCTTTATTTGTATCAACAGACAAAGTAGTGCTCAATTTGTGCATTGTTCCAGAGTGAGGCTTGAAGTGAACCCATTACTACTGTTGGTGAATTAAAATAATTTCCCTTAAAAAAAAAAAAAAAGGGTTATAAGAGTCCATAAGAGTGCAGCTCAAGGAACACCTAAGATGCTGCTCAGTAGCCTCAAACTCCCAGGCCTCTAGTAGAGGACCAGAGATTGAGGAGTACAGACATAGAGATGCAATCGCCCACTTCTCATCAGCCAAAGTAATGGCTATAACTGTCAACCTGCTGAAGTTCAAACTGAGCATCAGATTGGGGAAGAAAGGTGATTTAAATAACTCTAGACTCTGCATGGTTGTTAGTGCCTGACCAGCTGGTCTGAATATTCAACCCGTTCTCACTCCCAAAGCGTAACATTTTACGCTAGGTGACAAATCGTCACCATATTACGTTTTCGGCTACCCACCACGTTCCTAAATGACGACCTCGGAAAAAGAGGAAATATGAGAACCGTCTGGACTGAACCTACACATGTTCGCTCTTTTTCTTCAAATCGCTTAGAAACACGCTATTTAACATCATTAAAGTCCTGGTTAAGGTCAGGAATAAGGTTATGGTCAGGGCTAGGGATAAGGTTAGGTTTAGGGCTGGAATACAGGGCTGGAACGTCTACTACCGCGGGAGCGTCATTGCACTGGATTCCAGCCATAACCCGCCGCGTACCATAAGAACGCCGAAGGTCTCCTTTCGCGTTCCTCAGGAACGCCGCGGGACGTGACAAAACGTCGACATGTTACGCCTCGGGAGTGAGAACGCTCTGGAATATTTCAGAAACTGCTGACCTACTGTGACTTTTCCACAAAATCATCCCAAAGTTTACAGAGACTAGTCTGAAAAAGAGGAAATAGCTCTCTGGGTGAAAATGCCTCGTTGGTGTTAGAGCCTGGAGACGAATGGCCAGATAAGAAGGCAACAGCAGCTGAAACAACTTGTTTCTCCCAGTTTATACATACATTTAACAGGAAACAAGATAATGTATAATAGGTCCTGTTTCACAGCTTAAGTTACCTCCTTTGGTTTCCAAGAGTCAGGAGTTGATGTTACAAATATATCTTTTAATGAAATCCTGCCTTCATGCACCACCTGTCTAAATTAAATTAAAATTAAATGTTCTTAAATTTATCATGAAACTGGTACACAGCTGCTGTTAAAGTGAATTGTTAAATGTTGTCATTTTTATGCTTACCACCTCTACATTGTTTCAAACTCTGTGATCAAGGCATTCCTTTGTCCCCCTCCCCAGCCTCTCGAGGTTCTGGGGGGAGGCTGTAGTGTTTTATTACAAGCACATCCCATGTGAAGGATTTGGGCTAGAGACAGGTGATGAGCATTATGCTCCACCGCCTGGTTCTGACCAAGGCTTCCCTCGTTAGTGAGTTAAAGACCGGTTGAAGATGTTCTGTTATGTCTTGTGTTCTTCATGAGGAATAAGTCTCTAAACTAGCGGGGCATATGGAAACACAGACCCAACATTTATTTGGTCCTTCCGAGCTGGATACCAACACATCGCATCCACTGAGGAGAGGGAGATGACGCCGCTGCAGTCTGCTAGCAGCCAGCGTCTTGGACGCCTGATGAAAGACCTGGTGCTTAACTTTATCACCCGGCCGGAGAGTTTGCGTCTGAACTCCCCTCGGGTTTGATGGTGATTGACGGGATCCAGAGACTTTCCCGGGGACAAAAACAACATGAACAGTGAGTACAGAAGGCCTTAGAGAGCAGCTACATGCTGTGCGTTGAACGCAGGTACGAGAGTGCGCTACCTGCGTGAGAGAGACGCAGGCTTCTCCGCCGTTTGGGGCATAGAGACAACCTAGGTTCGGTGACTCCACCGTGAGGAAAGTTTGGAATCTCCGTCATATGGGGCATTTGAGAGCTTTCAACAGAGTGCGCAAGCTGTGCGTGTAGGCGCAAGCTGTGCGTGTAGGCGCAAGCTGTGCGTGTAGGCGCAAGCGGTAGGCCTATTTTGTGGGCGTGTGCAGACCAGACGTGGTCTGCGTGAGTGAGTTTGATTATCATTTTCTATGCAGTCGCTTTTAAGCTGATGAGCAAGCTACACATTTTCAGTGCAGGAGCTGGTTGAACGTATCAGAGGGGAGGGAAACAGAGCTATTATATCTCGAGCATACAGCTATCCGTGAGTTCAGTTTCTTCCTCGCACCTCATATGGGCAACAGCTTTTCTGCATCCTGATTCATGTGTGTGAGACTTTTGTAACATCAGCATCATATTTTTATTTTGGCGAAAAGCAGGTGATTGTGCCTGACGTCATGGTGTGTGTGAGTTACAGAGAGGTGTGAAACTATGTGAGTGAAGCGGTATCCAGCTGGGGCAGACGTGATTCTGCAGATCACCTGCCCAGTGGACAAAAGAAATAATTGTGTTGATGAAATATGAATGATAACATGAAGAGTGTTTGGTGTTTCTCAGCCTGAAACAACTGCAATGCTACTTTCTGTTTTTAGGAAGGACAGTTTAAAAAAAAAAGAAAGAGAGAGATGTGTGTTGTTTAAACAGTGATGAGAATAATGAAAACATGATGAGAGAGGTACATAAAACACACACAAACAGAAAATGCATTAACCATATGTGGAATACACCAGGCACAAATACACGCACACGCAGGTATGTACTGCCAATTTCCACATTTATTGATTTGTTTATTTTGACAGCTGACTCAGTCGCACAGCCTGATAGCTCACGAGCCCAGCTGATCTCCTCGCCGCTCCTCCCCGTCTCACTATAAACACAGCGGAGGGAGACCATCATCAGTACATAAACACCATCAGCTGTTCTTACCGGCCTCGCAGCGCCGCCCTGTTGAGCCTTCTGCTCCACTCCTCCCCGGCAGCTGCGCCCGGGGCCACGCCTCCGCCACACACCCCCACCGCCCGTTCGAGGCCGGGGAGCCGTCCGGCCGAGCCAACTCCCCCCCTCGCGAGCGAGAGAGGAAATCGGCCACCGCCATCTGTGCCCCCGGCCTATGGATCACCTTGAACTTAAAGGGCTGCAATGCCAGATACCACCGGGTGATCCGGGCGTTGGCATCTTTCATGCGGTGGAGCCACTGCAGCGGGGCGTGGTCCGAACAGAGGGTGAATGAGCGTCCCAGGAGGTAATAGCGAAGGGAGCCGACCGCCCACCGGATGGCCAGGCACTCCTTCTCCGCGGTGCTGTACCGGCGCTCGCGCTCCGCTAGCTTCCGGCTGATGTACAGGACAGGGCGGTCAGCTCCCCTCACCTGCTGAGACAAAACGGCTCCCAGCCCTCTGTCCGAGGCGTCAGTCTGCAGAACAAACGGGAGGGAAAAGTTAGGAGTGTGAAGCAGCGGCTCCCCACAGAGAGCGTTTTTCACTCGCACAAACGCCGCCTGGCACGGCCCCGTCCACTGGACCAGATCCGGGGCACCCTTTCGAGTGAGATCGGTCAGGGGGCTGGTTAGCTGCGCAAACCCCGGCACAAAGCGACGATAGTAACCCGCCAACCCCAAGAACCGTCTCACCTCCTTTTTCGTCCTGGGGTGCGGGCAGGATGCGATAGCCGCCGTCTTCTCCACCTGTGGCCGCACCTGCCCGCCCCCCAGGTGGTACCCCAGATACTGCACCTCCCTCCGTCCAACCGCGCACTTCGTCGGATTGGCCGTGAGCCCCGCCCCCCTCAGGGACCCCAGGACCGCGGCCACCCGCAGCACATGCTCCGCCCAGGTGTCGCTGTGGATGATCACGTCATCCAGGTAGGCGGCAGCATACGCCGCGTGCGGACGCAGTACCCGGTCCATGAGACGCTGGAAAGTGGCCGGGGCCCCGAACAGGCCGAACAGGAGTGTCACGAACTGGTACAAACCGTACGGAGTGGAGAAGGCCATTATCTCCCTGGCCTCGGCAGACAAGGGAATCTGCCAATAGCCCTTGGTTAAGTCCAGCGTCGTGAAAAAGCGGGCCGTGCCTAACCGGTCCAGGAGCTCGTCGACCCGAGGCATGGGGTAGGCATCAAAGCGTGACACTTCGTTCACCCTGCGATAGTCGACACAGAACCGTATAGACCCATCCTTCTTCGCCACCAGAACGATGGGGCTACACCAGGCGCTGTGCGACTCTTCTATTACTCCCATCCTCAGCATTTCCGCCAATTCCCTCTGCACGATTTTTCGCTTATGCTCCGGGAGCCTGTAGGGCCGTGAACGCACTGTCACGCCGGGCTGCGTCACGAAATGGTGCTCGATGAGGGATGTCCGGCCGGGCAGGGGGGAGAACACGTCCGCAAAGCGCTGTTGCAACGCGACAACGTCCGCTCTCTGGGCCTGTGTGAGATGGTCATCACAAGGGAGGGAGGTGGGAATGATAGAATTTGGCACCTCAGGCCCCAACTCATCTCTCTCCTTCACCAGGCTCACCAGAGAAGCGGTTTCGACCTCTCGCCACTGTTTGAGGAGATTGAGGTGATAAATCTGCGCGGCTCCTCCCCTGTCCGACCGAGCGACCTCATAGTCCACGTCCCCGACACGCCGTGTGACCACAAAGGGACCTTGCCACTTGGCGAGCAACTTCGAGCTGGAAGAAGGGAGTAACACAAGCACTTTATCCCCGGGTGAAAATTGCCTGAGTCTAGCCCCTCTGTTATACAGGCGTTGCTGACGCTGCTGAGCCTGGAGCAAATTCTCCCGTGACAACCTCCCCAAAGTGTGGAGTTTTGCTCTCAGGTCCAACACGTACTGAATCTCATTTTTGGCGGGGCTCGGACCGTCCTCCCAGCTTTCTTTAATCAGGTCGAGCACCCCACGTGGCCTCCTGCCGAACAGCAGTTCAAAGGGAGAAAATCCCATGGAGGCCTGGGGCACCTCCCGCACCGCGAATAACAGAGGGTCTAGCCAGTGCGTTCATCCTCGTTAATGAACTTCCGAATCATGGACTTTAAGGTCTTATTCAGCCGCTCCACCAGCCCGTCAGTCTGAGGGTGGTAGACGCTGGTCCGAATAGATTTAATGCCCAGTAAGTCGTACAGTTCCCGCAGTGTACGAGACATAAACGACGTGCCCTGGTCAGTCAGTATCTCTTTCGGGATTCCGACTCGGGAGATGACCTGAAACAGTGCCTGCGCCACACTCTTAGCCGAGATGGTGCGCAGCGGAACTGCTTCCGGGTACCGCGTTGCGTAATCCACCAGGACTAACACAAAGCGGTAACCGCGTGCACTCCGGTGAAACGGCCCGATGAGGTCCATGCCGATGCGCTCAAACGGGACCTCAATGAGGGGGAGAGGGCGCAGAGGCGCTCTCGGTATGGCCGGCTGGTTAACAAGTTGGCAGTCCGGGCAGGACGCGCACCAGCGGCGCACATCCGCTCGGATGCCAGGCCAATAAAATCGGGCCGTTATTCGCTCCAGAGTTTTCTTGTAGCCCATATGCCCTGCCATGGGGTTATAGTGGGCCGCCTGGAAAAGCGTTTCCCGGCGGCCCTGCGGCACCAACAACTGGGTGTGTGTTTCCTCAGTCTGAGTGTCACGACTCACTCGATATAATCGGTCATTTAATAAGACGAAACGCGGGTAGGTCTGCGCGGCCTCAGGGCGCACCACGTGACCATCAATAGCCATCACTTGGTCAAAGGCTGAGCGTAGGGTGCCGTCACGAGACTGCTCCAGTGGGAAATCACCCATGGGGGACACTTCCGGGGCCGGCGGGACGTCCCGTGAGGGACCCGCCGGCTCCTCCCCCCCGGAGTCGGTGTCGGACGACCCCGCGTCACCGCTGAATGCCGCGCACACGCTACACCCCGCTTCCGGTCGTGATCGCACTCCCGCGATCGCACTCCCGCGTACTGCCCCAGTAGCTGATGAAACCCCGGCCAATTGGTACCCAGAATCAGGGGGTGCGACAGGCGCGGGCTAACCGCCGCCGTTACCCTATGTGTATGGCCCTTGTATTTTAGCAGCAGCGGCACTATGGGGTACCGGTGCACATCACCATGAACACACCTCACCTCCACCCATTCTGCCTCCAATAATGCCCCGGGGCGAACCAAGCCTTGGTGCACGAGGGTCTGTGTGCAGCCCGTGTCCACCAACGCTTGGCGTATACCCCCTCGAGTCCTTACCGGAATACTGTATGTCCCTCCTGGACCGGGGGAGGGTGCTGGGGCGCCAGCAACGCGGAACACCTGCCCCACTTCCATAAGCGGACAATCCCTCCTCAGGTGTCCCAGCTGCCCGCACTTCCAACACTCCGGCCCCGGCGTTTGTGCTGCCCTCCGGCTCGGTTCCCCTGGACGGCACCATCGCCACGAACGGGTTAGTGGGGCTCAGCGCCGGCAGCCGCTCTGCCTGCCCTGGTGCCGGCACACGGCGCCTCGGGGCCGGCACTGGGGCCTGTTTGGTCGGCCTCCGTCCAGCGTCCCCGGACTCCCCTGCTCCAGCGGCAAGGTGGTCCTCCGCCAGCGTCACCGCTACCTCCAAGCTTGCGGGCCGGTGGCACCTGACCCATCTCGCCGTCTCCGCTGGCAATCCTTCCGTGAACTGCTCTAGCACCACCTTGTCCACCAGCTTCGTCTCGCCCTCTGATGTTCCCGGCTGCAGCCAGCGCACCGCCGCGTCGCGCAGCTGTCGGGCCCAGGCGAATGGTCGGTCCGTTGTAGCCAGCCGACAGGCCCGGAACCGCCGGCGATGGTCTTCGGCGGTGAGCCCCAGCCTGTCCACCACCGCCCGGCTCACATCCGGGAAGCTGCTCCTTGACGCCGGAGGCAGACTCAGGGCCGCTGTTTGTGCCTCCCCAGACAGCAGGGGGAGCAGCCGCGGAGCCCACTCCTCCCGCGGCCATTGGCAAGCCTCCGCCGTGGCACGGAAGGTCTCCAAAAGAATCTGTGGGTCGTCCCCGTCCCCCATCGGGGGCACCGTCACCGACAGTGGCGAGGGCTTCGGCGTGGCAGCGGCCCCGACCAGCCGCTCCAGAACTTGTGTCTGTCGGTCCGTTTGCTCCCGCAGCACGGCCAGGTGGGCACGCTGGTCGGCCGCCTGATCCCGGCTCATCGCCGCCATCTCCGCCAGCATCTGCGCCAAGTATTGCAGGGGCTGGGCGGGTGGCGCGGCCTGTGGGTCGGACATTTCCCCACCGGCACTTTCCTGGGTTTCGGCACCACTTGTGGAATACACCAGGCACAAATACACGCACACGCAGGTATGTACTGCCAATTTCCACATTTATTGATTTGTTTGTTTTGACAGCTGACTCAGTCACACAGCCTGACAGCTCACGAGCCCAGCTGATCTCCTCGCCGCTCCTCCCCGTCTCACTATAAACACAGCGGAGGGAGACCATCATCAGTACATAAACACCATCAGCTGTTCTTACCGGCCTCGCAGCGCCGCCCTGTTGAGCCTTCTGCTCCACTCCTCCCCGGCAGCTGCGCCCGGGGCCACGCCTCCGCCACACCATACTAACCCTACATGCATATATATATACAATGAAACTCATGAAGACCAGACAGCATCTTAAGCATGAGATTCCGTTTGTCATCTTGTCCAAGTCACTGGTAAGATGAAAATGATACATAGAGTAGTGGACTGAATATTATAGGAGCACAGATGTTTGCACCACATAGGGAGAAATCAGAATGCTGATGAGGGGTCTTGAATGAGTGAGCTGAGTGAGCTGATTGTTGAGTTTCTGGTGTGTGAAGAAGTTTTACCATGGCGCACATTTGGTTACATGAGAAGAAACTTATTATGTGATGAGACAACAGGGTTATGCTGTATGTTGTGTGTGGCTGATTGGATGAATGTTTGAGATTAAACTGGTTGATGAATTAGGATTGGTATGATTCCCCCCCTCCCGAGATGAAGAACACGTGTCATGATTTAACAAGGCCTTTCCTTTCTTTTCCTGTCTTTTCTTTCCTTTCTTTCATTCTTTTTATTTTGTTACTTTCATAGTGCACTGAAAGTTTTGTTTAATTTCTCTGTCATCTAAGCAGATCTGAACATTGAATAGGAAGAACTACTACATGTTGTTGCGAACGGTTGCAAAGTGAGTTTCTCCAAAATTAAAATGGGCTCAGGAGAAAGCCACTTATTTGGGACAATTAGGAAGCGAGTCCCTTTTTCTAAAAGGATTCAATGAGGAAATCCAGTCTGAATTTTTTTCTTTTCGAAATGTCGTCGTTTTGCTGAAGGTGGAAACGAAATGCGACGATAGATTCCGCTATCAGCAAAGAAAGAATTAATGAATTAATGATGAGTGAAAATAAAAAAGATGGGGAACTGACTGACTGATAAAAGCTGACAAAAGCTGACAAGAATTGACTGACTTAAAACCACTATGTGAACTTAACCCCCACGCTGATGTGACAAAGGTGTGGATGTATCTCTGTGTGTGTCTCTTATTGCAGGAGCAATAGGAGACCACAGGAGGAAACCTGGGTCACATGACTATGTGAACTCTGCAAATTTAACCTTTTTAGTTGTAATTTTTCTGGGTTTTTGAATTTACCAACGGTGTTATTCACCACCCTGTGTTGCTCACAGAGATCACTGTGAGAAAGAGTGTATACACCTGCGCAGCGATAACATTTACATTTCTTTTCTACAGTAGAGGATTAATCATGTGATTTGATCATGTGATTTACAGCAGGACACGCAACTTAATGTTTTTCTACTACAGGATTACTGAGTTTTTGTGTGAAGAAAACTGTGGTTACAGGCTATTTGTTGGTGATGAAATTACACTGTGTTGTTGAGAAAATGTTGTGAATGTTACAGGGGAGAAGTGAATACAGTGTGACACATACTGTGTTTAAAACCAGTGTTACTTCTTTTTACAGCAGAGTGTTAACTTTATGACCTTTTACAGTACCTCGGGAATCTGGATGGCCTACGCCTGACCACCAGGATAATGTTGTTTGTTTTTGTTGTTCTAATGTTTGTTTTTCCTTTAAGAGCGCTTGTAAAGGATTCAGCACAGACAGACAAGTGATAATTGAACAGATGTGCAGTGGTTACAGAATAGTTACATGGGGCTCATTATCTGACCACTATTGAACTCATGGTGAGTGACAAACTTAAGGAAAGTCATTGATTACAATGTGGAATGACGTTGAGATGTTCAATGATTTGGAGCAAATTATGGAAAAAGTAGGGGTTTAATGAGTTTAGAATAAACCTGCAATGATATTTGTCTCTGTGATGCTGAATACTTTATTACACTTATGAGCTACAGTTGGTTGCAAATGTGAAGTTTGTTTTAACTTAAAGACTTTGCCCACATGGAAAAGATATATATAAATCTTATAAAGTTTGTATCTGTCTTGTGTGAAACTTGTATGAAAAGCATATAAGAGTAAAAACAGATATAAGATCCCTTGAAAAATTATATAATGAAACTTGTATGTTTTGGATACTTACTAAAACAATGTATGAAAGTAATGAGAAAGTGGCCACTTTCATAAGTAAATCATGTAAGCCTTATATGATTTACTCATGAAAGTGGCCACTTTCATGAGTAATCACATATAAGTTTTTACTATTTCTTTTCCATATGGGTGTCTTCTAGGATACAGGCTCCGGGTGGAGCTGGGAGTTAAATAAGTTTAACATTTAACCACTGACTAATGTTTTGACACAGGGTTACAGGTTTGGAGTGAAGCTGCTCCAAGTGGGAAACCCTGGAGATTGTTTTAGGGAGAATGTGCAACATTCTTGTGCATGTCTCATTGTGTGGGAGTTTACACATGGCGAGAGCCGTGTGGCGCAAGAGGAGTGTCAAATTTTAATTTGCAGGTACTATGAGAAGAAGCGAGTAAGGAAGAGTGTCGACAAGATGGAAGCTGAGACTAGGAGAGAGGCTTCAGGAGGATCAGAGATCATCTTCAGCACAGCAGACATCCCACAGCCAGCTGTGCTACTGGGCTTCCAGGAGATCGTCATGAGGAGACTTCGCACAGAAAAACTCTAATTAAAATGAAAGAGATTCGACGTTGATGTTGAGGAAGATAACTAAGGTGTACGACGTGCTCTGCCTTAAATCATCCGCGGCGTTGGAACATGAGAAACTGACGGATGAAGGGAGTGTGCCAAGCTCCAAAAGTGACAGCGCAGAGGAGGTCCAGCGATGGACTTGTGGTTCTGTGAACAGCACAAATGCCGGTGACTGTGAAATAACTAACAACACTTTTCCCAAAAATGAAGCTAGTAACTTACTATCCTAAAAGATTAGCTCTAGTTGCTTATGCTTTACCTCCATGTGTGAGATCAGTATGTGCAGCAGCTCAAGCTGTACAATGTTCTGGAAAATAGTTTTATTTTACCCTTTTGACACTGTTAGTTCCACACGAAGTAGATGTCTACTACTGCAGACTAAAATTACATTTCTGTCAGCTGCAAGACACTTGTCTTTAATGTCACTGCTACTCTTACAACCGCACATAACCATAAAGCGGTGCACAATTCTGAATCCGTCAACCCTTTTGCCAACGAAGGAAGAGGGCACTTCTCATGAGTGTAGAGAGCACGTGGAGACGGAGTGTAAGCCAAGAAATGACTTAATAGATGTGCCACTCGTTGAGGGAAAGGTTTGGTTTGTTGATGGTTTGAGCTTTACAACAGCAGAGGGACAGGCTAAAATAGGTTCTACTGTAGTAGACAGTGAGAAAGTTATCTGTGCAGGACAATTAGCATGTTTCATATCTGCTCAAGCAGCAGAAATAGTAATTTTTACAGAAGCGTGTAAAGCTGCAGAGAGACAAATTGTGACAATATATACTGATAGCCAATATGCATTTGCTACATTACATTTCTTTGCAGCGCAGTGGGCAAGACAAGGTATGACAGCCTAGAACATGCCAAATTCTTGCAAAATCTGCTGGAAGCAATAATATTGCCCAGTAGAATTGCCATTTGTAATTGTGCAGCACACACATGAGGGAAAGATCCAGTTGCATTAGGGAATGCTTTTGCAGATAAGATTGCAAAAGGGACAGTTTTAGGAGCACATGGCGTTCACATTTTTGCAGTGCAACACCAGCAGACATTGCCTATTATACGAGATGCATTGGCAGACATGCAGGCCCACTGCAGGCCCACCAGCTTGCAGGATGATGTTTATTATCTGTGTGATAAACCAATACTGCCTAAGAATTTATATAGGACTGCTTCTACTTTGAGCCATGGGCCGTGCCATGTCTCAACAGGAGGGATGATGGGAGAAGTAGAGCAACATTTTCATATTCTAGGATTTAATGCTTTAAAAAAAATTGCAGGTCATGTATGATATGTTGCAAGCACAATTCTCAGGGTAATTTGAGACCTAAGAGAGGGAAATTCCCCAGACCCAGTCACCCATTTCAAGTTATTCACATGGACTTTATAGAGCTGTCCAACTGTAATAACTGTAAGTACTGTCTAGTGATAGTGTGCCCTTTTTCAAAGTGGGTAGAAATTGTCTCAACTAGGGAAGCAGATGCCATTCGGTTGCCAAAGCAATATGTAAGAATATCGTCCCGGGACACGGGATTCCAGAGACTATTTATAGTGATAATGGCCCACACTTTGTGAATGAAGTGATTGGGTTAATGGCACAGCATCTAAAACATCATTGTTCATATCACCCACAAAGTGCAGGGTTGGTAGAAAGAACTAATGGGATAGTAAAGCTAAGACTTAGGGAAACAATAGAAGAGACAGGCAGGACATGGTTAGACTGTATAGAATTAGTTAAGATGTACATGAGGATTACTCCAACATAGAACGGTCTGACACTCTTTGAGATTATATATGGTAGACTATTTAGGGCTCCAGTTTTCAGTAGTGATGATAGAAAAGCAGAAGAAAGAGCACATTAGCAGATTGGATGCTTAAAATGTTAAAAAGTGAAAAAGTCATGAGAACAAATGATCTGCCAGATGATTCTGTTTCTCCACAGGAACAGAGTCTGAAGTCTGGAGATTGGATGCTGATAAAGGCCATGGAGAGGAAGTGTTGATCCAGTCCACGGTGGGAAGGTCCCTATCTGGTGCTGCTGACGACGCCCACAGCAGTGAAGATTGCAGAGAGAAACACTTGAATACATCAAGCGCACTGCAAGAAGTTAACACACTTCCTGGCCGACTCTGGGTAATGGTGAAAAGTCCAGGGTACAAAGGGGGGAGAATATCTCTAGGACCTCTCGTCTCAATCCTGGTGAAGAAACCAACGGATCCAGAACCCAACTTAGAATGGCTAAGGAATGTGCTGTGCACCTTCTTGAGCCTGTTGACCCTGAGTGGATTAACAGGAGCGCACTGGGACAGAGCAAACCACACCCAGTACCCACATGGGTTTTCAACCAACTACTGGTGGCAGTTTATGAACACAACTGCTTACATAAACAACAAGACCAATTGTTATGCTTGTGAAGCCACTGTCTACACATTCTTCTGGGCTGTGGCCATATAGCATCACAGAGAGCGAGACAGTTTGTTTGCTTGCCTTAGCAACACACCTAGACTGCTTGGAACACTGCCAACTTTTCAACTCCCCTGAACCTGAATGGAAAAGTTGATTTGCCAGTAGCTGGGAAGGTGAATTGCTCTGGTACGACAGACCCGCTAGCCTGGCCCCAAGTATCTGACCCGCTGCTGGACATTATACTGCTAAACAAACTGGAAGCAGGCCAGTTACCCATGTGTATCAAGGGCAATGGGTCAGTCCAGGTTGGGGATTTGCCAAGGCATTTATGCAACGTCACTTATTCTTTTTGCCCTCGTTTGAACAGAATTAAGTGCCTGACGTGTCTGATGAATGTCAGGTGTGCCAGTGATGAAATTCAGCGAGCAGCAGACTGTGCATTTGACTCCTCATACCAAATGACACTTACTGAGGGAAGACAGAATGTGACCAAATGCTCAACGATCGCACCAACACCTAGAGGTACGAGGGTGTTAGCAGACTGGTATTTCTTTTATGGACATAAGGCATATCCATCTTTACCAGCAAAGTGGGGTGGTCTATGTGCACTCGTGAAATTGTCTGATCATGTTTTCTCCATGGAGAGAATTGAACACCATCCAGGATCAAAGACAAAGAGAGACGTCCAGAGTGCAAGCACAGGGCTCACGGATTTGAGTGAGGTCCCCTGGGAGTTTCGAATCAGGGGACCCGGAGCCAAGTTCTTACAAGGATTGTTCCCATGGGTCGGGAAAATTGTTTTTCTTGTGACATTACCAATAAGTTTGATGTGTCACATGACCCTCTTCCTATTGAAAAAAACAAAAGCTGTATCCAAGATGGCCGACTTCTAAATGGCCACCATGGTCACCACCCATCTTGAGGAGTTTGCCCCCTCACATATACTAATGTGCCACAAACAGGACTTTAATATCACCAACCATTCCCATTTTATTACGGTGTATCCATATAAATGGCCCACCCTGTATATAGCGCCAAATCACAGCAACAGTTGCCTCAAAGTACTTTATAGTGCAAGATACCATCATATTTTGGTGAATATAGATGTAAACACATGAAATATTTCCTCTGCTTATTATGTCTGGCGTCAGTTCTCGATTTTTTGAGCATAATAGCTTGCTAAATCCCTGAATGAAAATGCATGTTAAAGGTAATAATCATTTCTAAATCATAAGGTAACTATCTTTACATATCTGTTTGAACAAGGCAAAATTAAATTAAAATTCACATATTAAAATTTACAGCCTCTCTTTAGCTATAATGTCATAAGCATTCACGTCAGTAAGACTTGTCAGTGTCACCCTGGGTAAAGATGTCAAGGTGAGCTTTCTGACTCACAGACGTAAATGGCCTCCCATTGTGTTTCAAAACTATCTTCATGTGGTGCTTTTGTATTCAAAGAGCCTTCAGAGACTTTACATCATTGCCAAAAATGGCACCAGATGCATATGGCATATGCACTCATTCTGAAGCGGTCCTTCATACGGTCTCCCCTCTCTAGACAATGAATTATGATGCAGACATGTAAAGCAAGCAAGGATCTGACTGAATCACTCACTTATGCTTCAGATTAGCATACTTGAAATGGCTTTAAATATATTACTACATCCAGCTTCACAGAAAAAAAGCTTCCTATGCTTACATTTTGGCTCTACATTGTGCAAATAACCAGTGTAATGAAATGTAATGAAATCACTCAATGAAATAAAATGACTCAAGCAATCCACTAATGTTAATGTCAAATGTGGTGGTCGGAGGGCCCGGTGGCGGCAGTGTCTGGCAGCCTCGCCTCTGTGAGTGCGCTCCAGGGCAGCTGCGGCTACAGTGTAGCTTGCCATCACCAGTGTGTGAATGTGTGTGTGAATGGGTGGATGACTGAATGTAGTGTAAAGCGCTTTGGGGTCCATAGAGACTAAGTAAAGCGCTATACAAATACAGGCCTTTTTTTTTTTTTTTTACCATTTAATAAATGAGAGTCCACAGAGACATAATTTAGATACCCAAAACTAACAAAGTAGCTACACAAAGTCAGGTTTATCCATTAAAGCTGATTTTACTTTTCTGTTTATTTTTGAACTTCTTAGTTTTCATTTTTTAAAATGTTTGGTCTTTTTTCACTATGATGATTTTCCCTCATCACCACATTGAAACCTTCTCATTTCTTGTATGCTTATGATTATGGTCATGATTCTTGTTGAATCCCTAGCTATTATTGTTCCAGTGACACTGGCTGGCGACACCCTGTTAACCAACAGCTTTTAGCACAAGGAATATTTCCCGAAACGATTGCATGTGGTTGCTCAAGACGTCTGGCAGTCGATGTGAAATCGACAGCTAAAGACTCAGTAATAGGGACCTAGAGATTGTTCAAGTGAGGATTTTTTTCTGGAGGTCACCATGGGGTTGCTAGCTTGTCTTCAGGCCTATGTGACTAGGTTTTTTTCCTGTTAGCTTCCAAACTGAAGGTAAGAAATGAAGTCATAACATGCTAGCTTAAATAGCTACTACAGACTATGTAGAAAAGAAAACATAAGAATATGGAGAATAAAGCTAAAGCATAAGTGCCTTATAACTGAATTATGTCTAAACAGAGATGTACCTGTTAAAAAAGAAGACCGACTGTGCAGATGGTTTATGGGAATTTACCATTTGGCTTACTTGATCCTTAGCCCCAGTTAAACCTTTTCTGATTATTATTGCTAGGTTAAAGTCTTAGTGGATAATGTTTGGATCTTCAAAGTCAAAAGAGATGGCAATGTTAGTTTTGTACTGTCTCAGTGTGGAGTGTTCTTTGGTTTCACAGTGAAGAGCCACTCTCAATTTATCACACCCTCTTTCAAAACACTAAAAAACTTTAAGACAGAGGACTGAAGTGAACTACTATGCGAGAACTATTTCTATCATTGAAATTTATGGCTTCCACAATTTGAACACAGTTCAGCTTTTACATCTCTAGGGGGAGGGAAGTCTGTCCTACTGGTGTTTGGGAAAAATGTTAAAAGGTTACTATAATTAAACAATCTTCTTTATATCTGGACATGTTGGAATTGTGTAACTAACTTCATAATATTCATTCTTTTACATTTATATTTTCTGTCAAGCTGGGGCCTAACATGGAGGCTACATTAGCTTTAGAAAGCTGCAAATGTAATTTTAATGATTTTGTCCATTTTATATTAAAGAAAACAGTGAATACTCAGTAGCTGATATATAGACTCACGAATCCACACGTTGCATGATTCTGTCATTCTGCACCATTTTGTCTGTAATGAATACACCACAAGATTTTAGAAAATTAACTTACAGTTTGATATTTATGTCCAGTGCTCAGAGCAGAAGTAATTATCTGGTTAATAGTTGTGTAATTCTGGCAGGTGAACCAACTGTGGGTCAGCGTTTAAAACCTTCCCACGTGTTAATATGTTGTGGTATTTTCCCCCATTTTAGATTTCTTTTCACTCAGTTACAGAATGGTAAATGGCCTGTATTTGTATAGTGCTTTACTTGGTCCCTAAGGGCCCCAAAGCGCTTTACACATTCAGTCATCCACCCATTCACCCACGCATTCACACACTGGTGATGGCAAGCTACATTGTAGCCACAGCCACCCTGGGGTGCACTGACAGAGGCCGGACACTGGCGCCACCGGGCCCTCTGACCACCACCAGTAGACAACGGGTGAAGTAAACAACCGAGACTGTCCGAACCAGGGCTCAAACCCGGCAACCTTCGGGCAACCTTCCGATTACAAGACGAACTGCCAAATCTTGAGCCACGGTCAAGATTGTGTTCATTGCAATGGCTGCCAACAAATCACAAAAGAAAATCGGTGTCGATATTCCAGAAATAAAATCATTTGTGTGGCTTAAATGCTCATTGTTGGCTGGTTTTCTGCTGCAGACAGGAAGGAAAAAATCTGTCTGTGACATCATTTCTTGACACACATATTCTCTAAAGGTGTGAAAGCTTGTGCTGGTGCTCACAAACACCAGCTACTATCTATGTGTGCTGTTGCTGTTTATATATTGCAGTTATCTGGGCATTATTGACTTAGTATTTCAGCAGCAGTAATAGATAAATGTTGTGGGTTCTGAGGAGAGTCTTATAGCAGAAAGCCGCCAAGATTAAGCAGCATTACACACATAATGGAAATGTCTGACATACACGTAGTGCATATGCTCCTTTATTGGGTCAGTAAAATATTTAACAGGCCTGGTTCTCTCTGTGTTGCCAGATTTTGTATTTTGGTTTTTCTTTGTTTCTGTTCCCCCTGATCTTTGGTTGTTTTACCTTCTGTCTTTGTGGTTGAGGAACTGTGAGCAGCGACCCCAGAACTGTCTATATTTGCAGTAACATGACTCAGGAAAGGTGATTTAGTGCTTCATTTATTATCTCTTGTTGCGGCGGACACACTGAAGCATCTCTTATGAACATGAAGGAGGTAATGCAGTCCCACAATTCATAACATCAATTAATGCTCAACAGTAAATCACAAAAAGTGTTGCAAATCGTGCCACTCTGCCGCTGAGGTTTTGAACCTTCAGCAGCAGGTAACATTAAACCCACAGGTGTACCTTGAACATTGAAAAATTTGAAAAAGCAGTTGCTCCCTAAACCTAATAATTGGTTGGGCTTCAATCAAGCGTTTATGATAACTGTCAGTGAGTCTTTCCTCTGACTGTGAAGGAACTATGGCCCACTTTTCTTTGCACATTTCTTTTAAGTCACACTGGTTTTCAAGCAGGAATAAACCATTTAAAGTTACACCAAAGCATCTTAATTGGATATAACTCCGGATTTTGACTAGACCACTCCAAAAGATGAATTTTGTTTTATTTTTTTAGCCATTCATGTGTTTTGGTGTACTACATGTACTTGAGCTGTCAGACATTTTCCCTCAGGATGTTATGGTAGAAAGAAGAACTCTTAATCTCAGCAGGTTATCCTGAAGCAGCAAAGCAGCCCCAGACCATCACACCACCATGTTTGACTGTTGGTATGATCTCCTTTTTATGAAATGCTATGTTAGTTTTATGCCAGATGTAACGAGACTCAAACCTTCCAAAAAGTTCAACTTTTTGCCAACTATTTTCCCTAAAGTCTTGGGGTTCCTCAAGATGATCGGCAAATGTGAGACAAGCTTTTTTGTTCTTTTTATCTCATGGATACCATTTTTGTCCAGTGAACACTCAGTCTTACTGAGACTGAGAATTTCCAAGCATAATTGTGGTTGGTCACAGTTAACTCATAATTTAACAAGACTGGGGCCATTTCACAGGGTGAGGTAGGTTTGAATAGCCGCTTTCCTTTAAAAAGTCTTGATGCATGCTCAATCATCCAGGTAAGTAAATCCTAAAAGGTTGATTCTGTTCATCTGGACGTAGCGTTTTCAGTGGGAGAAACGTTTCATCACTCATCCAAGTGACTTCTTCAGTCTCAGCTGATTGCACGTTTCCCCAACCTTATAAACAGTACATTGCACAATGATACTTGATAATTAGACATCGGGGAAACCAAATAACCTCTGGCTAAATGGATGGCACAACACAGAAGAGCTACCTCGTCAGGCCAGGACTCTGCAGTCTATTTACACCTACAGGCCAGTGGACACTCTTTCAATGATGAGGATGTACACATCCTGAATAGGGAGAAACCCTGGTTTGAGTGCAGAGTCAAGGAGGCCATTTACGTGAAAAGGCCATTCCCCAACTCGCTGTGAATGGTACTCATGGCCATTGATCAGTGGTCTTTGATCAGTGGTTGTTGATCAATGGTCATGACGATTTGCATATTAATGATCAAGGAACTGACCTTACAGCTCATTGTTCAGTCAGTGGGCTGGTTTCAGTCATTGTGCAACTGTACTGTTTATAAGGTTGGGGAAACCTGCAGTCAGTTGAGACTGAAGAAGTCACTTGGATGAGTGACGAAACGTTTCTCCCACAGAAAACGCTACGTCCAGATGAACAGAATCAACCTTTTAGGATTTCCTTTAAAACCTGAAATGATCCTTTAAAAACTACACTTTGAATTTACTTGGGTATCTTTGACTAATATTATAATTTGCTGATCTACATATGAAAAGTTTACAATAATAGCCATAGCTTCATTAATCATTAAGCATGATCATTAATCAAGTTCAACTTTAGTCACAAAAAGCCCAAATAAAAGGCAGGATTTACACTGGATCATCTCTACATGAAGGTAGAGAAGGAAAGAAGATACGACGAACAAATAATCTAGAAATAAATATGAAATCTTTTTTACTTTGATCTTGTGAGAACCTATGGACTAAACACATCTTTTTTTTTTTTTGACTATTTCATTTATTTTTCAGCTTCTGCAATTCCCTGAATGTTTCTACCTGTTTCTCATTTCCCAATCATCGCTATAGTCTTTTCCTTCTTTGACAGATTATCTGTGGTTTTTCTCTTCTCAGTATTTGGTACTTTTGTTGTCATTTGTATTCTCTGTGAAACTTCTTATAGGTTCTTGCTTTGTACTGTATGTGAGTCTGTGCTTGTGTGCCAGTGTTTCCAAATATGATTTCAAATATCCAGTTATTTAAGCTCCTGTTTTGTTGACAAAGCAGCTCTCCAGTCACTAACATTCATGTATAATCAGTCTCGGCTGGCAGTTTTGTAGCATTACTCTAAAATTCTACACTTCCTACAAACTCAAATGCCATTAAAATACAGCTTCACTGAGATGAAAGCCATCTCCACAAATCAGATTAATGAGCACAGTCGTAGTTCTGTGAAAAAAAAAAGCTGGAGGTTTGTTTCTTGCTCGCAGCTGTTTTCCTCCGCCTGAGTTGACCACATTCCTAAAGGAGGAGCATTTCCAATGCCAGCACATTTTACAGTTCATAATGGTTGTTATGGCCTCGTATTTGGGTGTATTTGAGTTTCTCCGACTTGTTAGTTTTGTTGATATTTGTAAAAAAATAAAATAAAATACATTGAATATATAGAGCACTTAGTAGCTGTGTGGTTAGTAAGATGTTCTTTTTGTAGTAGTTTAGAAGCTTAGTTAGAGACTCATTTGATTACAGTTCCTGCTGCAGAAGTTCACAATTGATTATGGAACTTCTTTTGTTGATATTAACAGACTTCCTCACTGAGATTTGGTTCACACTGTGGAACAGGCCTTTCTAGAAAGAGTGGTCGAGTAACACAGGATGTTATGTCTAGATTTCTACTGGAGCTGCGACATGACACTTACCAGATCGACTCCTTGACAGAGTCATTCTGCTCAGAGGGCCCGAGCAGGCTCTTATTTCTAAGTGATGAATGACGCTTTAGGGAAAGGAAGCTGCAATATATCACCTAACTGACATACAAGCAAAATCAATAAAACCTTACTCAGTGGAGGTCACAGCTGCACTGACAAATTACACACAGTAATTTATATATACAGGTTAATGTGTGTGTGTGCATGTGTGTCTTTAAATGCATAATAATTAATGAATATGGAATACATTTTTAACACATGGGAACAAATGGATGCATGCCTATTGTTCAATAGTAGCGTTCATATAAATATAAATATAAATACATAAATAAATATATCTATATATAGATATATATATAGATAACTTTATAGATATATATGGAAGGAAGGTCAGCTGTTTTTTGACTTTGCTTGCTAACAGAGGCAAAAGATTACTGGAGGTAACAGGAGGACAACTCCAGACTGCTTCACTGTCACTAATGACAGGCTCATGTCGTGCAATTTTACAATGCCCAAAACATGCTGTAGCATGTTAAGGGGGAATAGTTTGTAAGCTGTCAGTGAAAGCATGCAGTAACATCTATTAATACCCACCTATGAGACCTTGCATACTAATTCCCACTGACTGCAAAGTCAAAGCGTTGGGCTTTAATCACAAGTGTCATTTACAGTCTTGTTAGCTCAGCTTAGTAACTGTTTTCTCACTCAGCTCCGGCATGTCACTGATTATGGTTTCATTAAAAAAAATAATAAGTGTAGCAGGCACCCCATCATGAACAATGAAATTGCTGTTTTGATGTTCATAATAAGCTATATTTCCATGGAGAAATGTGGGAGAATATGGGGACGGCAGTGGCAGACTGGCACCGAAGCAGAGTAAACATCGCTGCTGATGAGCTGAGAGGGTGCCATCAGTGGGGCTGCGATCAGCCTGTGTTTGTGTGTCATTGTGTGGGTGTTTTTCTGTGTTAACATTTGTAGAATCTACCTGTGTTATTGGCATCATATGTGGTATTGGACAGTCATCCCACTAGGATTACAAGAAGACAAGCAGGAGAAACTGCAGGTCACTGGGGTGGTGTAAAGTGGGGATTCGTCCTTTTTAGATATGCTGTGTTTATCCAGCTTTGTCTAAAGCACCTTCTGAAGTTTGTATAACACAGCAAGGTGTCCGTGTGTGCAGAGAGAAGATTAACAGGCGCATTTGCACAACAATACATTTCTTTGCCTTTTCTTTGATCTCAGATCACGGGGTGAGGGGAAATGCATTTGGAGCACTTCGACAGAAGTGACAGCTTTTGCTGTTTCCTCTGCTCAGGCAATGCATAAATATGGTGTTAAAATGATTCATGTTAATGTTCACTCACTGCCTTGATATGAAAGCTCTTTGGTCCTATTTTAGCAACCAGAGGAAACATGATAATTGGAGGAAAGGGTACTGACTGGTCATGCCTGAATGAACTGCCTGACCAGGCTGACATAGTAGTAGTAAACCATTCGAAGAGCCTGTTTTAACCTTCTTTAACCTGCAGCATCTCTCATCCAAATATCTGCCACACATCTTCTCAAACCTCTGCAGCACTCACACAGTTTCATATAATACATGATGAGAGTACTCAAATCTGCCAGTGGATAACATCAGGCATTAGTTCAAGCAGACCACAAAGTCAAGCACAGCACCAATCTCAACAGGTGAGCTCATCTCAACACCAAGCCATTGGCCAGTGGGTCCATCCAATCCAAATCTCAGATAGGGCACAATATTTAAGCTGCTGCACCCTGCCCACAGTTGTTGCTGCCCATCTGTGATCCACTCTGAAACACAAATCCACCCCAGCTCCTCCTTTCATGTTTTTCTGACTTAATATCATTTAGTACTCTGTTTACTACTAGGTTTTTGCAGCTTTTAGTGATATTATTTTTCTGTTTAAATTCTGTTTCACTTAAGGTCCACATCTACTTCCCTAAGGGTGTGTTGTTTGGGTTTTGCCTTCTGTCTTCAGAAAGATAAACACAGTCTGATGCTAAAAGATTTTGGCACTAAAGGCTCTTTGAAATCAGCCTAAATTGGAAAATACAGATAATTTAGGGAGCCAGTCAGTAGCCCGGACTTCCAACAGTATGATTAGGATGTGAAAACTTCAGGAGAAAACAATAGTTGCTTCCATCAAACTTCTCCATAAGACAGACTTAAGAAATTAAAAGATATTCAACTAACTAATTAGTTTCCACCATTTAACTAACAAAAACTCCAAAGTTTCTGACCTACACATTTGAAGTGATATTCTTGATTTTTGCATTTATTAGTATTTTAAATTAGTCATTAAAGCATAACTTCATGATTGTTATTGTATTATTGAGTAAAATACCTATTCCTCTTTTTGCCAATTGTCATAAAACCTAAAAGCAGCCAGTAATAGGCTGTAGCAGTGCATTAAAACTGGTTAAATGGGTAAATGTGTAGTGTTTGCCAGGCAGATGTTTCTTCCAAATGTTCCCCAGTAAAGAGAACATTAATGAAAAAGTGTTTTTGCTGCATGAGAGACAATGACCACTTTTAAATAAAAATCACAGCAAAGTGCTGAAAAGAAGAAAATGAGCTACTGAATATTCAGCAGTATAATAGAGAAGACTTTGACCCCACATGACTGAATTAGAAAATTCAGGAGTAAAATTTCCTTGAATGCTGGTAATAACTCTACAGGGAGTGCAGAATTATTAGGCAAGTTGTATCTTTGAGGAATAATTTTATTATTGAACAACAACCATGTTCTCAATGAACCCAAAAAACTCATTAATATCAAAGTTGAATGTTTTTGGAAGTAGTTTTTAGTTTGTTTTTAGTTTTAGCTATTTTAGGGGGATATCTGTGTGTGCAGGTGACTATTACTGTGCATAATTATTAGGCAACTTAACAAAAAAACAAATATATACCCATTTCAATTATTTATTTTTACTAGTGAAACCAATATAACATCTCCACATTCACAAATATACATTTCTGACATTCAAAAACAAAACAAAAACAAATCAGCGACCAATATAGCCACCTTTCTTTGCAAGGACACTCAAAAGCCTGCCATCCATGGATTCTGTCAGTGTTTTGATCTGTTCACCATCAACATTGCGTGCAGCAGCAACCACAGCCTCCCAGACACTGTTCAGAGAGGTGTACTGTTTTCCCTCCTTGTAAATCTCACATTTGATGATGGACCACAGGTTCTCAATGGGGTTCAGATCAGGTGAACAAGGTGGCCATGTCATTAGTTTTTCTTCTTTTATAGCCTTTCTTGCCAGCCACGCTGTGGAGTACTTGGACGCGTGTGATGGAGCATTGTCCTGCATGAAAATCATGTTTTTCTTGAAGGATGCAGACTTCTTCCTGTACCACTGCTTGAAGAAGGTGTCTTCCAGAAACTGGCAGTAGGACTGGGAGTTGAGCTTGACTCCATCCTCAACCCGAAAAGGCCCCACAAGCTCATCTTTGATGATACCAGCCCAAACCAGTACTCCACCTCCACCTTGCTGGCGTCTGAGTCGGACTGGAGCTCTCTGCCCTTTACCAATCCAGCCACGGGCCCATCCATCTGGCCCATCAAGACTCACTCTCATTTCATCAGTCCATAACACCTTAGAAAAATCAGTCTTGAGATATTTCTTGGCCCAGTCTTGACGTTTCAGCTTGTGTGTCTTGTTCAGTGGTGGTCATCTTTCAGCCTTTCTTACCTTGGCCATGTCTCTGAGTATTGCACACCTTGTGCTTTTGGGCACTCCAGTGATGTTGCAGCTCTGAAATATGGCCAAACTGGTGGCAAGTGGCATCTTGGCAGCTGCACGCTTGACTTTTCTCAGTTCATGGGCAGTTATTTGGCGCCTTGGTTTTTCCACACGCTTCTTGCGACCCTGTTGACTATTTTGAATGAAACGCTTGATTGTTCGATGATCACGCTTCAGAAGCTTTGCAATTTTGAGACTGCTGCATCCCTCTGCAAGATATCTCACTATTTTTGACTTTTCTGAGCCTGTCAAGTCCTTCTTTTGACCCATTTTGCCAAAGGAAAGGACGTTGCCTAATAATTATGCACACCTGATATAGGGTGTTGATGTCATTAGACCACACCCCTTCTTATTACAGAGATGCACATAACCTAATATGCTTAATTGGTAGTAGGCTTTCGAGCCTATACAGTTTGGAGTAAGACAACATGCATGAAGAGGATGATGTGGACAAAATACTCATTTGCCTAATAATTCTGCACTCCCTGTATTTTGAATTCTGTGCGACCCTCTGGCTTAACTCTCTTAATCTGTCGCATTTCAGATAACAAAATAAAAAATAAATCAAGTCCACATTTGGATACTTAAGTTGATGACTGAACAGGCTCTTTCATTTATAGAATTGAGGCTGGCTTTTAGACAAGCTAGAATCAATAGCTCAGCAAGGGCACTTGTCCAAAATGCACCACATGCAGTCAGTCTTCTGTGGTTTAATAAACAGCCAAATGAGGCCGTAGGTTCTGTTTACATTAGGCTCTTGAGTCAGCTCTTCTGTTTTGTTGTCCCAAAGGCGGTTTGTCTGAGTGCCGTCACTTGACTTACTTTGAAAGCTTGCTAATTAGGACTAAAAGCCATTGACATATGTTAATACGCTGCACTATCATAAAAAGCTAAATTGAGTGGGGATAATATTTCTCAGAATTGACTTGAAGAACACTGATTTTCATTTGGAAAATATTAGCCTGAAGCATTTCTGATAAAAAGCTAGCTGAAAGGCATCATCCATCCGTTTATACTTTATCCAAAGCTGCAGTTAGGCTGCAGAGAGAGATTACCCCAGGTGATGTTGGGAAAAAAATAAATTGCACACTCTACTCTGGAAACTGCCTGATCCTACAAGTATTACCTATATATATATATATATATATATATATATATATATATATATATATATATATATATATATATATATTTTTTTTTTTTTCAGATTACATATACATACTTAGCAGTTGGATATGTTAAAATAAATATCCAAAGTACAGTTATGCAAAAGGATGCATAACACGAAGAGCAAGCAAAGTGCAGGAAAACTGTCCAATAGTGTTGGGCACTGCAAGATCATCCACTCTAGCTCCATGGCTCTGTGTCATCCCTTTTTACACATTCTCCCCATCCTTCTTAGTAGCTGCAGTTGTAAAATTACAAAGGGAAAATTAAATGTTGAAATGTTTTTCTATCAGAGCGAGAGAACACCAATCTACTAGGATGTGCCTTCAATTCATCGACTCCAAAGTACAAAGAGCTTTAATCATTTTCACTGAATACACACAAATTTCACAAACCTCCCAAATTTGCTGTTGATGGGAAAATAATTAACTAGGCTTGTTGACTTGAATAGCTGCTTGCCAGAGAGACTCACTCACATCTTTTTGAAGTCAAACACAGTGTATTCTGGCCAGTCGATGTAACACACCACTCGGCCAGGGACCTCAGCCGTGTTGGAATAGTAGTACTGAGGAAAAGCCAGGAGCAGAGCCAGAACCCAGATCACACCCACCACCACCTTGGTCTCTGTGGAGGACATGCGCTGCTGCAGAGGGTGGATGATGGCCATGTACCTGCAGGGACACAAATGCTTCATGGTTTACATGAAAGAAGAATATAGGACAGAATAAAGAGCTTCAAAGATAGAAGATTCTTTTTTTAGCATGGGATCACAAGTTATTTAAGTCCTTGACGTGGGCAAAGAGTAAAAACACTCACAGAAATAGAGTTTCTTGAGAGTAACTTGATCATGACCTCTGGGATGTGAATATTCACACGCACTTGCCCACTCAGCACCAGGAAAAACATGACCTTTTTTCTTTCATATTTACAGGTTGAAAATCACATGACGTTTTCATTTGTTCAAAAATTATTTGGACTTTGAAGATGATTTTTTTCTGCACGGGATCGTGAAACTATGCTCCCTAGAGAGTAGGGCTGCCACGATTAGTTGTCTAGTCACGATTACGTCGACAATCAAAATCATCGACGACTGATTTTATAGTCGACGCGTCGGTTGAAGCTTTGTAAGATCACAAAAGACGCATGAATAAGTAGTAGGATTTAAGAGTGTAATAACGGACTGAAACAGAAGATGACAGCACTGCATGTACAAGGATGCCAGCTGCCGTTAAACCCCGAAGAAGAAGAAGTAGCTCTGTCCCAGAATTCATAGCGCAGCCCAGCTCAGTTTCCAATAATGGCGGTAGCTGGTTAGTTTTAATGTTACTCTTATTATTCTTTCTGGTTCACAAAATAAACGTTTAACATATTTTCAAGCAAGAATGTAGCTGTGTAAACCTCAAATATCTGCTCAGTTTATCAAGACACCACATATTTTCAAAAGCGCTCCGACGTCTGTTACCCACTAGCTCGATAGGTAGCCGGGGGCAAGGCTCACTAGAGCCGGTGAGAACCCCGGACTCCGGGCAAATTGTTTTCAAACCCACTGCCGTCTTTCGCTACTCAGGTTAAACATATATAAGTCACTTAGATAACTTAAAAATGTTATTGTTTGGCTTTTTTTTAGTATTTCATTTATTCCTGAGTAAATCGGTTTGGCTGAGATTAAAGTTATAGTTTTTACACAGCTAAATAAACGTCAAGCAGACAACTGATTATCAGAAGTGTGAGATGCTCGAGAATATACTCCGGTGTCCTGTTATATTTTAGATAGCAAGGAGTTTATTAAACTTCACTGAAACAATCTGCAAATTTCATTAAAATTTAATAAACTATGATCTTGCCTTTATTTTTAGTTAGCACATACCTTAAACACTTAAAGCTGTAAGCTAATGATAGTTATATAAGAGCAGATGCATGCTGGTGCAATAAGCTGTACGTTTTACGTCCAATGGATGCATGATCTGATTGGTCGACTAATCGCAAAAATAATCGTTGACTAGTCGACTATCAAAATAATCGTTTGTGGCAGCCCTACTAGAGAGACACCAACACTGGAATTACAACATAAAAGTGTTTCATAAAATGTGTGAAGGATTCCCATCAGTCTCCCTCGACGTTTCCGTAGTGATTTCACACTGCCATGTTCATGCTCCTCATCAGAGACGAAGAGGTGCAGGAATCACTTAAAATGACCTTGCACATCATTGACACTGAGCTTCATTACAAAGTCCATCTAAAGTCATTTTTCTGTTGGATCTCATTTCTCCTCATTGAAAATACAATACTTCAGGGAGAGAAAGAAATAATTATCGACTCCCCATCAGTTCTTATTTTAAACCTCTGTATAGATTTTTGACTTACATTTATTAGAGATTTGGTTGTATTGACTGAGTTGCACTTTAATTCATGTTTTTCCTGCTAGCTCCATAATCTTGAAGGTATGCTTATCTGGTGAAGTGTTTACTTTATGGAAGTCATTTCTCAAGGATTTTCAGTTTCAATTACTAAATTCCCACACTATGTGAAAAGCCTATAACGTTGATATTTTTGTTGTACACAGTATACTGTTACTAATTTTCATCTCTTTTCAGAAAAGCTCTCCAGCCAAATGCCATCCTGAGCCAAAGAGGTCTAATTAAAGGCTTAATCCCACTAATAACCCAAATGAATCTGCTAAATGGATATTCTCACTCTAATTATATCAAGCACAAGAGCAGGCTTTTAAAATCAAATGCTCCCTGCAGTCCACTGAAAGCGGGAGATCAGTACCTCGGCTTTACCTTAGCTCTACTTCAAAAGGCTCTGGCAGCCATGTGGCTTTTCCTTCATGTAGGTGAGTCATATTTAAGCTGGTGATGTCAGATTCAAACACACACCTGCAGAGAACAGTGGTCCGCTTGCCCAAAAGCCCAAATCACCATTATTGTCCCTACTGGCATGCAAACTGGACACCAAACTACACTTGCCTTCACCCTCCGCATGTTCTCGAGTTCTTCTCTCAGCCCTTGGTTTTTCTTGAGCTTTTCATGTTCCTTCCTCCTGATCTTGCCACAATTCGGTATAGCTACATTTATTACTACAACCATCTTCCTCTGCTTGTCTACCACTATCATTTCTGGTTGGTAAGCCATCACCAGTGTATCTTACTGTATTTGGAAGTCCCACAGGATCTTAGCTTGGTCACTCTCAACCACCCTAGGGGGAGTGTGTCTCATATTGACCTTGGGACTTAGGCCACACTCCGTACAGATGTTCCTGTACACTATGTCAGCCACTTGGTTATGGCGTTCCATGTATGCTTTGCCTGCTAGCATCTTGCACCCTGCTTTTATGTGCTGTATTGTCTCAGGGGCATCTTCACACAGCCTGCACCTGGGGCCTGGTTCTGTTAGATTAATCTTCTCCTGCAGTTACAAAAATAAATACATAAAAAACACATTCAGACACAGACACACTTCTTTACCCGAAAGTAATTTCATTTTCATGGATTTGCTGGTAGAGATCTTAGCACCCCTGTGTTTCCCTCCCCTTCATTCATATCTTGGTAAACACACCCTTGAGACTTTGTACTTCAAACATCTGTCTGTAGGCAATATCTGATTCCTCTCAATAGGATTCCCTCTCACAAGGTAGCAGGTAGCTTGGGCAGTAAATGCTGGATTTCATGAACCTAAAACTGCAATGGCAATACAGTGGTTCAATATAAACTCCATGAACCTGCTGCAGAGTTTTCCTGTAATGTAAGTGATTAAGAATGAGACAGTAAAGGTGACTGATTAATTATTTATTTTATTTTTTTCAGAAATTGTATTTGAATGTAGGCGGTGGTAATTGTATTGTTAATCTATTTCTTGTGGTCCTTCATCTTTTTTTGGTTTTCTATTTCTTTTTGCAGCAAATTACGTAAATTTCCATCTGTAGCTGGAAGCTGGATGATGGTGGCAAAGCTTGTGTGTTTCTGTATGTGAGAGTTCATTGTGTTTGTGAGATGTAATTTGAAGTATTGCATCTGTTGTTGCCATTATAGACTCTTTGCATACCTGTAAATCCTTCAGCCACCACTCACTCATGCAAAACCAATAGGAGCAGTCCACAGGGACTTCCCTGAATAGAAACCAGTTACCATCCCAGCAGCAGACATCCAAGAAAGTGTCTCAAGTATGATGAGTTGGACAGCACCATTCACACTTACTGGCTAAAGAAACGAACTGCACTCAATGAGCACGACAGCACAAATGAACCAGCTGCTACTGGATGAGATGCGAAATCGCAGAAATGGCAAACCGAAGGCCAGATCCCCAAGGATCCCCAGAAGGCGGGGAATAACCTGCCTCAGTACAACATGGAAGCTCCTATCAGGCATAATAGCGGCTAAAATGAACAGGTGCATAGCCCACAAAGTAAGTGGCACATTGGGGCAAAACACCAGCTCCTAGTAGACAGAGCAGTCACTCAAGACTGTAAGACCAGACTAACCAACCTGTGTACTGCCTGGACTGACAGCAAGAATTTTACAAGACCAACAGGCTCCAAAGAGCCTTGATGAGGATTTCAGGGACGTGGCAACACTAAAGGCCAACTTCAAACCAATTATGCAAGTCACCATTAACCTCCTAAGACCCGAACTCTTCCACTGCATGCATTTTACCTTATTTTTGTTTTTATGAAAAATCAGAGCCACATATGAAGGTATTCGTTTAAATTTTGATAGAACAGTAGCAGTATAATGTCCTCGTAAGTGGATATCAGGCCCTTGTAGAGCAAAATTGAGTATTTTGGTCTAAATAACACAAAATGTGATCTCCACATATGTGGACGCCAGGTCCTAGGAGGTTAAGTGTTGGATTTACCAAGGAGATGCCCTGTCCCATATACTGCTATGCATAGGCCCGAATCCCTTCAAAATGGAGAAAAATCATCCTACTCATCTACATAGATGACATCTAGCTGTGACCCAGTTTGTGTAATTCTGGTTTAAGTTATATTCTTTGATTTATTGTTTGTCATGGGTTTGGTTCTTTTTATTGTTTTCTGCTTGTGTCATATTTATAGTTCCTAGTTCACTGTCCCTTCCCTGTGTTTTACATTTAGTTACTGTTGTCTCTGTGTTTCATGTTCCCTCTGTTCCCCTATTCAGTCATGTCTCATCACAGTGTCAAGTCTGTGTCTTTGTGAAGGTCTCATGTTTGCTGTTTTATTTTGATAGTTCCTTTTCCTGTCTTCAGTGCATTCCTCCCAGTCTTGTTATGTCAGATTAGTCTATGCTGTTTCCTTCCTTTTTCCCATTCCCTTGTTGCTTCCTTGTGTATTTAAGCCCTGTGTTTTCCTCTGTCTGTTGTCGTGTCGTACTACCCCATGTGCTGTAAGGTTCTGGTTTCTATCATTCTTAGTTCTTTGCTCCTTGTTTCCTAGTGTGTAGTTCTTAGTTTTCATATTCCATATTCAGGGTTTTGGTTTGTTTTTTGTTATGGAGGATTTTTCCCAGCGAATAAAGCTGCCGCTTTATAGGACGACGAAAGACTCAGAAGGAGCAACAGGACAGGAACCAACATGGAAGGACAGGCCCTTCCATGACATGAAGCAGCAGCAGATAGAAGAAGTTGCTGATGTTGAGAAATCCCGCCAATGGCTGGACAAATTTGGACTGAAAGACAGCACAGAGGCACTAATCATGGAAGCACAGAAACAACCACATCAGGCAAGATTGCAGGTGATAAAGACCGCTCTCCCTTACATACTTATAAGAAAAACTAAATACTGTCAAAATTTGCAGTCCTATGTGGCCTTATAATAATGGAGCCAAAGTTAAGCTAGTAATTTAAATTACTTCAGCACCACCACACTCAATTATCTTGTAGCTTATTTTTTTTAACTTCCTATACAGACACCAAATTAAATAATAACATTAATAACAGCAGCCACCAGTCAGCTAAGTGCCCTCAGTTAGACACATCCAGCCTCATGGCTGTTTTTTCCAAGCTCTAACCTGAGTAGATTTTGTTCAGTAACAGGAAATGACAAGTGTTAAAATCAGTATTTATTTTTTTCGCTCAGAGGTGACATCTAAAATGATCTAAATGTCTGAGACTAAATGATGCATGTGCATTTACCAAAGATCTGAGAGCGACTTGTCTTTTGAAATATTTGCAGCACATAAAATAACAATGTTTTTTTTGTTTAAATGAGATCATGTTTGCGAACGTATATGATGGTATCTCTTCTCACCACTAATTAATTATAATGATATAACTCTTCTATATTTCTATATTCTTCTATATTAGGTGTTTTGTGACCGACATGCCCTTGACTGAGTAACCATAGTAACATTTCATATCAGCGTTTAACAGCAAATCAGCAGCTCAAACAGCACTTTGCTACATTTGTGCGAGTCCTTGTACGTTAGCAATGTCTGATTACTGGTGACTAAAACATGACCACACATTTTACTGTATCTCTGATAGGAAAGGACAAAACATGCTCTTCCTGCTTTCCTCCTAGTGCTCTCATCATGAGGTGTGGATGACTGTTGTTGGGAAGAATGAAATTTAATTTAGCTAAACAAATCAGCTTAGCTACATCTTGTTGCAACTTCCTGATCAATCAGCTACAATCATATTTAACGATTAGCTCGATCACAACAACTAGTAGACCCTACAGTTTCCTTGGTTTTTGAAGAGCCATATGACAATTCAAGCTTAGGATAAGCATCAACAGGTTGATGTTTTAACAACTGCATAACTGCAAAGCATATCCCTACCTAATAAACACAGTGAGGCACGCTGTCAGTATCATGGCATGAGATAAGCCACTACCATAACCAAATCATCAGTCAGAATACTGAATGTTGCTAACAAGGTTATGTTTTTGGTAGTGTTTGCATGTGTGTGTGCGCGTATGTCATCATTCTGTTTGCAAACATAGAAGCTTGAAAAGCTTTGAATGATTTCTGATAAAACTTTGTAACGGTGTAGAGTGGGGTCATGTTAACAGTTTGTTAAAATTTGGCTTATATCCACCAAAGTCAACAAAATTATTTATTGGTTGAAAATCGACCAACTTAGAAACTATCCTTACAAGTGTGTTTGTGTATTGACAGCATATAGAAGAAACTGTATAAAGATTTAAAATATTATGTAATTTGAACTCTGACCTCTCTTTCAAGGTCAATAGTGTCATGGTTCTGGGTCATTTTGACCCAGCTTTTTCTGTTTCTTATGTTTTGGTGTGTTTCTGATTATGATTTATGTTCTGATTATTTAGTGATACTGTTTTGATTATGGTTATTATTTTTGCAGGTTTAGTTCCGTGTCAAGTCTGTCTCACTCTGTCTAATCCGTGTCTTAGTAAAGTGTTTTACTTTGAAGGTTCATGTTCATGCCTGATGTCAATGTATTCAGTTGTACTTTTCCCCTCGTTAGCCTAGTTTCTCGCAGCTGTGTCTCCCTCCTGTTGCCCATTTCCTGATTACCGCCCTGTGTATATAAGCCCTGTGTATTCCTGTGCTCTCTGTTGTGTTGTCTGCGTTACTCTGTGTAACCCGGTGTTCTTTCGGCATCTCTCTGCCATCTTTCTCTGTGCATTTTGCTCCTCCTCCTCCTGTGAGTGTTTGGTTTCAGGTTAGTTCTTTAGTTTTCCCCAGTTTAGGTTTGTTACCCCCCGCTGCCTCATTCGTCAGTGTTCAACTGTAGTTTCACATGTGTTGTTAGGTGAATAAATGAAGGTATATTTTTTGGTCACTAATTGCACAGAGCTATTCTTACTACAGGCATACCATATTCAGAGGTACAGTACTGGTACCTAACTGTAGGATAAAGTGATAAAGCATTTTTACCGTTCCCTGTAACACTGCTGTACCCCGAGTTCTCTTTGTGCATTAGAGGTGCAATCCATATCTGCCTCAATAAACATAATATAGCAGGTTTCTAGGTTTCACTAGCATGGCTATTTAGCGTGTTTATTTCATCAGCTTGTTTCACTATTCTGTTTTAATCTCCCAGTTTGTTGTTGTATCAGCATTATTCTTACTTACCCTGATTAATAAAATGAACTTGATATTTCAATTTTGTGGAGTGCCTAATTGGATATTGAATTAGATTGTGGTTTTGCATATTAATTAACAAATAAAACAAATTGGATTAAATTTGTGCATAGTTTGGGAACTCAAATGGGGAAAAACTTAATAGCATCAAATGAAAATTCTGTGCTAATATTCATGCTAATTTGCAAAGCAAAGCAATGCTCTGTCAGCATTTTTCCTGATTAGTCACGTCAGAGAATCCTCTCGTGAGGAGTGATCCCTTTAGTTTTCCCCAGTTTAGGTTTGTTAACCCCCCGCTCTGCTCTTCCTGTCCTTTTCTGCTCTTGCTCTTGACGAAGGTGGTCACACTTTTCTCCTCTCCTCCCCTCCCTTAGCTTCCCTGCTTAGCCTCTTATGTCCTTGTCTAGTCTCATGTTTTTTGTATTACTTTTCCCTGGAACACTCTCTCACAGTCTGTTCTCTAAAACCTAAAAGAGGAATTATGGATTTGATCTACTGGTCCCTAAATGCAATTGACACCCCTTTCTCAACGAGAAGTTTGGGCTTGGGTGAGCCTGAGTGCTGAAGATATCTACCTATTCGGAACCATGGTAACAGGGTTCTTGCTGATCGGAGCTGGCTTGGCCCTGACTTATCAAAGAATTAAGAAAGCAGAACCGGCTGTTCAAACCCCCACAAGGCTGCCCGCTGGGATTGAAACAATGGGACGAGGCGTGAGTTTCTCAAAATGGGCTCATTGAGTGCCACACGGATAAGATCTTGGAGAACGCACGGCTGCCGTGAATACTCAGAATAAGATCTCTGAGTGCAGACTGGATTACATCTTGGAGGGGCTCGCTCGGAATAACATCTCTGAGCGCAAATTGGATGACATTTTGGGGAGGCTCACTGTGGTCATGAGTTCTCAGAATCGGCTCTTTGAGCACAAGAATGACAACATCACAGAGCGCAAGTTTGATAACATCATGGAGAAGCTCACGGCTCTCCAACGGGAGATTGAGAGACCAGTGTTGGACTGTTAGAACAGCTTTGAAATTCATATGAGCTGTTCGCACTAAAGTAAAAAGCACCATCACTTCATGCGGATACCCTTTCGGCGCCAGCTGCATTCGCAAGGTTGGAGCCGAACAAAAACACCCTGATAACAACTGTGTTTAGTCTGTTCTTCCCATTCCATGCAAGACCACCTGGGTTGGCTGCAGACTGTTTACTTAGCCTGGCAGGGCGAAGGACACTGTCTCAGCTGAACTCTGGACACACACACACACACACACACACACACACTGATATGCACACACTCATCCCCCCTCCCTTTTCAAATGCCTTTGATGCTTGTTCCCTCCTGGGAACACGGCGGGTCTGAGCCCGCGCTGGAATGGTAGCGCTGGGCAGGATGGCTGCTGTGTTCGCTTCGGATTACTCCTCACCCCCCACCCGACCCTGTGGCTTGTCACATGTTCCATAATGTTGTGCTGTGGACATTTATGTGCTTTTTTGTGCAGAGGAGTTTTTTTGTTTCCTGTTCTCATGCTGTCCTCCCACAGGAGCCCAGCATGAGTAGAGGTCTCTTTTTTTCCTCTTGTACTTTCCCATTATAGTGTATATTTCAGTGGGTTTTTTTTTGTTTGTTTGTTTTTTTCTGTAACGCTACCGATCTCCGACCTGTATCCCCATGTGATTTCTGTGTTGTGTGTGTAAGGTCGGGGGGGGGGGGTCCTATTTCACTGCAGGGCAACCTGCATGTGGCGAATAAAGCCTTGATTGATTGTTTTTGTCACTTCTGTAAATATACACTCACTCGCACCCCAGCCAGTACCTGCATTTTGGCTCCTTTTCTCAATACACCACACGACTGCTGCCCCAGCCGTGACAAATAGATTGATATGATAGTCAAAGTAATCATAATAAGTGAAAATTGTGTTTCTTACGGCCATTGTTGTCTACTGAAAACATATAGGCATATATTTAAATGGGAAAAACACAAGGGTCTGTACTTTGCTCTGCAATTTGGAGTGACTGTGGTTCAGGGGGTTGGGAAGCTCATCTTGTAACCGGAAAGTTATCGGTTCGATGCCCTGCTCTGTCTGTCTTGGTTGTTGTGTCCTTGGGCAAGACACTTCACCTACCGCCTACTGGTGTTGGCCAGAGGGGCCGATGGCATGATATGGCAACCTCACTTCTGTCAGTCTGCCCCAGGGCAGCTGTGGCTACAACTGTAGCTTGCCTCCACCATTGTGTGAATGTGAGAGTGAATAAATGAAGGTATATTTTTTGGTCACTAATTGCACAGAGCTATTCTTACTACAGGCATACCATATTCAGAGGTACAGTACTGGTACCTAACTGTAGGATAAAGTGATAAAGCATTTTTACCGTTCCCTGTAACACTGCTGTACCCCGAGTTCTCTTTGTGCATTAGAGGTGCAGTCCATATCTGCCTCAATAAACATAATATAGCAGGTTTCTAGGTTTCACTAGCATGGCTATTTAGCGTGTTTATTTCATCAGCTTGTTTCACTATTCTGTTTTAATCTCCCAGTTTGTTGTTGTATCAGCATTATTCTTACTTACCCTGATTAATAAAATGAACTTGATATTTCAATTTTGTGGAGTGCCTAATTGGATATTGAATTAGATTGTGGTTTTGCATATTAATTAACAAATAAAACAAATTGTGCATAGTTTGGGAACTCAAATGGGGAAAAACTTAATAGCATCAAATGAAAATTCTGTGCTAATATTCATGCTAATTTGCAAAGCAAAGCAATGCTCTGTCAGCATTTTTCCTGATTAGTCACGTCAGAGAATCCTCTCGTGAGGAGTGATCCCTTTCTTCCCATTTTTTATGTACAAGGCATGAATCATGGAGAAGCAGAAGGGAGGCAGAAGCCAGAATAACTTCCCTTGATGGTCCCTCTGGATATAGCAGACAGAACAGGAAGGGAAGATGTGGAAATTGGAGGAAGGACATGAGATGGAGAGGAGAACACATTAAGCTGTAGTGAGTATGCAGCAAATAAACCCCTCCTAAGACCTGCTTTTCCTGGTGTAAGCTGTCCTCCAGCTATAGTAGGTAAATATAAAAAGTACTTCATCTCCTTTGATCCAGTCTCAGCTGGTGATTTTTCATTTCTTTGTTTACTCCTCAGTCATATTGATTGTTGATTAAGTGGCACCCTTAAAGGATTCCTTTATGAAAGAACGTGGCATTTATCACAACACATGGATGGCAACACAAATTGTTACAACTTTAAAATGTACAGTTTGTTTGATTCAGATTCATATCATTCATATCATTCAGCAACTATTGAAGTACCTCCTAGAAGTTGATGCTTGTCAATTCTGGGTTGAAAAATGAAACCGCCACACAAGTGTAAAAACTGCAGTTCCTTCAATGGCCACTTCAAGTTACAAAAACCCATCAGTTGTCATAGATCTCCCTAAGGCTCAATGTTACAGCAGAAATGAATGTATTTAACTCTGGTCTAAGAGAAAGAGCTACGCCTTATTTTTCATGACAGCTGGTGGGAGTGGGAAGATTTTTATTGTTTAAATAGTTTTAAAGGTGAAGTTAAATGATGTAAGTGCTTTTCTGTCATCTACTAAAAGGCACTCTAAAGAGTAGCTCTTTACTTTGTTCTGGTACAACAGCTTAGTTTTAATCCTGTTCTTTACCAGCCAACATTACCAGTTCATAATAATATCACAATGAGTTTTTGCAAGCACCTAGCTAACCACGCTAGCTAGCTGTCTTTAGTATTAGCTGACAAATAACCAGCTCTACCGTTTCTACTAGGGTGACCAACCGTCCTCTTTTCCCCGGACATTTCCACTTTTCACGTTCTGTCCGGGGGGATTTTCGAGATGGATGAAAAAGGTTTTCCTATAGGCTTACAGAGGACCCATATGTGCAACTTCGTCCCCGAACTGCTGCGTTGTAAGTGGTTGTTCCGCGCTCACAGACGGGACAGAGTGCGCAGTGGCACGCTGAAAAGATGCTACAAGATGCCAAAGCGCAAGTGCATCTTTTCAGACAAACTGCAAAACAAATTTCCCTTGTACCATCCCTCAGAATAAATGGGAGGTGGAGTCCACTGTGTGCAGAGCTGGCAAATACGTTTGTGTGTCTAACAAAGGTTTAAAAACGTTTAAACAGTGGTGCATATAAGTGGTCCGCAGGTGCGCATTCGCTGTCAAAATAAAAGACAGAATAGAAGACCATGTTTTCCCCAGCCCGTTATGTCTGTGCTCTCCCCATGCTCTCTCTCCTCCTGGCTGAACCTCTCTGTACTTCCTGTTTTACTTTGACAGTCTCTCGTCAGTATGCGTCATGTTGTGTACACTACTGCCCTGTCTCATTACGATTATCTGTGTCAGCTGTGTTCCCCGTGTGCTCCCACTTCCCTCGTTACTCTGTGTATTTATGTCCACGTCTCCCTCAGTTCAGTGTCGCGTTCTCCCTCATGACTGTGTGCTCCTCTGGGTGTTTCCTCGTGAGTCAGTTCCTTTATGACTTCCCAGTTTAGTTTCATATTATTTTGTATCGCCTTAACTTCCGTCAGCAATAAAACTGTGTTTTGAGTTCATTCCTGTCTCCTTGAGCTTGCGTTTGGGTCCTCATCCTGCCTGCACACAGCCTAATCATGACGGAAGAAAGCGACCACAACATGGACCCAGCAGCTCACAATCCCTCCGCTGAGCTCCGGGCAGATTTAATTTACACGGTGGAGTATAATTGCCAAGAGTGGGTAGCGCTGCCAGTTCCAGAATACCAGGAGTTGTTAGACACTCGCTTACAGAGGATGGTTTACGGACTCCCCTGGCTATTCGGCGCACTACACCCCCTCATTCAGGACTTCCTCCTCTCCACCATACGTATCCGCCCGGAGCTGCCTCTCCAGTATGAAGAGTCGGAGGATGTTCAGCCCGGTCCGCTGGAGGATTCGCGGCCCGGCTCGTCTCCTCCCCCTTCTCGGCGAAAACGGCATTCACGCCGGCGTCGCTCCAGTACAGCTGAGCAGGCTGCACCCGTGGGAGCGAGTGACTGTGAGTCACACACTCAGCCCAAACTTTCTGAACCCGGACTTCATGACTTATCCACCACTGTGAGTAGCACTGTTTGGCCCTCCATGGATATTGTGTTGCCTAACTCAACAATTCTGCCACTTTGTGTTTGGACTCTAAAGACACTATACAGCGAGGCACTTCAGTGTCAGATTATTCACCGGCTGTCCTTACTAGTGATCTTTGTGTTCCTGAGCCATCAGATTCTTGTAATGCTTGCAGTGATCTCCCTGAGTTAGCCAATATGAATGTTTCACCTGTAGAGTTAGCTGAACCAAAGACTGTTATTCCACACCAGACTCACCTACATACATACTCAGCCTGTACATTTTGAGGTTTCCCAGTCTGAGCTCAGCCACACACCACCACCATCATCAGCTCTAGATATAACAGTGCATGCTGAGGAGCACTAACCATCTGAGACTGTTCTGTAGCTGATGCTCCTTCTAGTGATTGTTGCATGTTCCAACCCATTTTGTCTTTTGACCTGTCCAGTGTCCAGGAGAACCGCTCCTCGTCTCAGCTGGCGGCTCTGGTCAGCCCGGCCAGCACCTCCTCATCTCCGCTGGAAGGTCCGAGGGGCCCGTCCAGCCGTCACCTGCGGTGTCACCATCTGCAGCTGCCACGTCGTCGCCTGGTCCAGCTTCAGCCTCGCCCGGTCCAGCCTCAGCTTCAGCCTCGCCCGGTCCAGCCTCAGCTTCAGCCTCGCCCGGTCCAGCCTCCTCTGCTTCAGCTTCAGTGTCGCCTGGTCCTGTGGCTGCCATGCCACCGTCTGGTCCAGCTCCGTCGCATGTGGCTGCCACGCCAGGTCCTGCCTCGTCTGGTCCTGCCTCGTCTGGTCCTGCCTCGTCTGGTCCTGCCTCGTCTGGTGTTGGCCCAGTATTCTTAGTTTTCGTCTGTTTTGTATTTTGTTCTTTATTTATGCCGTGGTTCCTAGGTTGTTCTGTAGAGATGTTCCTTATTTGATTACCCCCTGTGTGCCCCTCTGTGTATCTGTGAGCCCTCGTTTCCCCTCCTTGTGTTTTATTCCATGTTTTCCCCAGCCCGTTATGTCTGTGCTCTCCCCGTGCTCTCTCTCCTCCTGGCTGAACCTCTGTGTACTTCCTGTTTTACTTTGACAGTCTCTCGTCAGTATGCGTCATGTTGTGTTCACTACTGCCCTGTGTCATTACGATTATCTGTGTCAGCTGTGTTCCCCGTGTGCTCCCACTTCCCTTGTTAACCCTCTGTGTATTTATGTCCACGTGTCCCTCAGTTCAGTGTCGCGTTCTCCCTCATGACTGTGTGCCCCTCTGTGTGTTTCCTCGTGAGTCAGTTCCTTTATGACTTCCCAGTTTGGTTTTATGTAGGAGCCTACATGCAGTTTAATTTGAAATGTATGCTTTTATTTTGATGGTGCAGAGAGGGCAGGAAGTTGGGTGAGAGGAGAGTGGAGCCACATGGTTTTTTGACCTCGCAATCTCTCTTCATCCATTTTGAATTGAGCTTTATAAGTTTTCATAATTTGGAATTTTGTTGCTGTGTACCTCATTGGACTTTTGAAGTAAATATTGAGAAACTATCAAGGACTGTTTTTTTTTTGGGGGGGGGTTTTTTTGGATATGGAAAGAGGGACTAAGCGGAGCGTCAAGCTAAGGCTCCATTCGCAGGAAACCTACATATTATTTTGTATCGCCTATTTTGTATCACCAGTTATTTCTCTGCTGAGAGCAGAGAAATAACTGGAACCTGTAAGAAGAGAAGTGGGAGCCATTGTTACTGTTGTGCTGCTATTCTTGGCATCATTTTCTAATTTGGCACCTAATGTGGTCCAGCTGGTAGCTGTAATTGATTACTAATAACAGATTTACAATTTCTTAGTGTTCTGTAGAACAGATACAAGTACACTCATTGGTCACACCTTGCTAGTACTGGGTTAAACCCCGTTTTGCCTAAAGAGCTGTTTTAATTCTCTGTGGCCAAGACTGAGATCTGGTAACAGTGTAGGCCATTTGATTACATTGAACAGTGTCATGTTCAATGAGCCACTTTGAGATTACATTTTTCAAAGAACAAGCTGTAGAAAAGCCAAAAAGCTGGCATGAAATGGAAACATTTTGGCAAACACTAAAAGTGAAAACCATAAACTAAAATTCAGTACAACATCATATTGGACTATTCATTTGTTGTCTGTAAGCAGTAGTCGCTGATCTGCTGGATAGCATGTTTATTGATGACCATCACATAATTTCATAATTATGTGAGGAGTTTAGAAGTGTTTTGCTGAATCTGAGAGCTGAATAAAATGAATAAGCTGAAATATCCTAAGACGCTCTGATTTAGACGGGAATATCAAAGTTGGCTGTTTGATGGCTTTGAGTTTGTAATTGTAAAAACGTTTTAATTCTCTACTTTTCCTCAGCAATAAATATCCCTTTATTTTCCAGGCAAAACTGCAGCATGTAAAACTTTACCATCACCGAAATCTCTTGAAAGTCAGTTGTTAATGCTACTGACCAAACAGAAAGCACTTTAAAGAGGAGCTACAGTCTGATGCCTTAGAGAGCAAATTCTTTCTTCTTCAGGAATGCTGCTGCCTGTTCAGGTAAACTAACTGAAGCATTGCCCTGCAGGGCCAACTGAACTACATCTTATTTCATTTCAGCTCCTGTTCCCATAATGACGTCAAATCTGGCCTTGCTCTTAGGTAAGGTTAAGAGGTTCCTTAGTTTCGTTAAATAACTTTTAGCTGATCCATTAATAGCTTAGAAAATATTAGGCTAATTTCCCTTTAATGCATATACATGAAGCTAATTGGCATATAGTGTCTGTCTGGCTCATTCTGTCCAATCAGTAGATTAAGAGTTTCTTTAGACTAATGGGCACTTGAACATGCATACTTATGCCTCCACACTGGCTGATTCAAAATCCTTGATGTTCATAATTGCAACCTATCGACTCAGAGTAAACCACTCATTACTACATACCAGCAGCTCTTAAGAATGAACATGAGGGAAAATTATCATCAGGGAGTGAAACAAGACGAAACAGCTATCTGCGATGACAGAAACAAAATGGAAGAGAAATATGGCTGATAGAGACAATAAGAATTTTCTGTCACCACCTCCATGCTGCAGTGAGCACAGTGATTATAAGTACACTGAATACTATTGAACAATATTCAGCAATGGATTTTCTGCACTCTCTAACCTCTGCAAGCTGGAGTATATTCCTTGATGCCTTATGCAAAGTGGCTGTTGAAAGGCCAGTACATTCTGCATATTTGTTTTTATATAAACACATAAATTTAATCAGATGAAGTTAAGGACATCTGTTTTATAAGTATCGTAAAATATTGCTTTAAACTCTCAATTATTTGAAATCTCCAATAGTGAATTACAGAGCTGATTTCAAACAAAGACTTCTTATACTTTTTCATCATCACCATCAACTGTTGTTGAAAAACTGATGTTTTTGGCACTTTGTAAAATGTGGCCTGTTGCATTATGTTTGTTTGCAGTAAGCAGGAAGTACATTTTATGCCATTACAGCCTTTTGGAGAGCATCGTATCTATAATCTTGCACACTCAGAATGTGGATACTTAATAATATCAATGCCATCATCCATCCTGGAAAAACACTGTGCACTGTGTTGCTTTATATAGTAACTAATCTTGATGAATGGAGAGTTTTGAGTTTAAGAGGCTGAGCTTTCACATAAACACAGAGACTCACACAAATATAGTGTTTCCATTGCAGTTTATTTAGAAGGGTTTCTACTTCCTAACCACACCTTTCTATTCAAAGAAATTATCAACATATGATCACACCTGGTGCATAAAAGATGGGAGCTTTCCATCCGATCGGTTCTACAAAAAAATTCATTTCTTGAGGATTCATGTGCACACAACCCCCCCCCCCCCCCCCCCCCCCCCCCCCGCTGGTCAAAACCTTTGTTGCCATTTCAACTATTTGTAAGCGTCAGCATGGGAATAATCACTGGCTAGAATAGAAATAAAAATAGCTTAATCTGATTTTCTTTTTATTATTAATGTGTGAGTAATGGTAACAGAAGTCTATAGATGACAAAACAAAAAAAAACCTTGTCAGTGTTTAAATAAATCCAACAGGACATGAGACGTTTATGTTAAAACTGTTGCAGTGTTTTCAAATGATGAGACAGTGATTGTACTTGTGAATACTGGGGTGATGGTAACTTCATTTTTATTGGGAAATAATATTTTTTTCCACTTTACTTTGCTCAGTTGGTTTCTATTTTTGGTATCAACCTCTCCGCCTTTGGAGAAAACCCTGTCATGGGGTACTGAAGAGGCACGGCTCTACGAGTATCTCACAGCAACCCTGTAAAGGCTCCTATATATCCACTTATCCGCGATATATCAGGTGTTTTTGTACCTAAGTTGCTAGACACACAACAAAAAACACACCAGGGAATTAAAAACAAAACACAGACTTGAATATTATAGTAGTAACATATTTCATTATTTACAGGATTACACTTTATTGGGAGAGATCAGCTCAAAGAGTTGCCATACCGGGGGAAACCCTCCTCCTTTGAGTAGGCTCCAGGATGTCACAGGTGAAACTCAACTAACGCATAAATTTTGTAGGAATCCACTTTATAAACTTTACTTTTAAGACCATCTATCTTTTATATACAGTTTACATAACTATGTCAGCTACCCATTACTAACTTAATAATAATAATAATAATAATAATAATTATTATTATTATTATTATTATTATTATTATAATAAAATACAAATGATTCCCAAATATAAGACTTCAAAAGTGTAGTACACAAGACAGTTTTCTTCAGTTTATCTAATGTCAAATGGGGAGAGGTGGAGTACAAACTGCAGAGGTCACCAGTCACAGACAGACAACAATTCATGCTCACATTAACACCTACTAGTTAGAATATGAACTGAACAAGCTTTATTTTGGACTATGGGAGGAAGCCAGAGTGCCCAAACGTCACACAGCTAGCCCCCAAGCTCACCCATGGATTCAAATATACCACCTTCTTGGTTAAAGGCAACAGTGCTAACCACTGCACCACCATCGCCAGTGAAATGCCATCCATCCATTCTCTTCAACTTATTCTTTTCAGGGTCAGCTGTCTTAGGGAGAGAGGCAGGGTACACCCTGGGTAGGTCACCAGTCTAACACATAGAGACAGACAACCATTCGCACTCACATTCACACCTATGGGCAATTTAGAATTTAGAATTACCAATTAACCTATCCCCATTAAGTGCATATCTTTGGAATGTGGGAGGAAGCCAGAGTACCCAGAGAGAACCCACACAAACACGGGGAGAACATGCAAATTACACACAGAAAGACCCTAGCCTGATGGTGGACTTGAACTCAGGACCTTCTTGCTGTGCGGCAACAGTGCTAACCATGAATTTTGATCAAATGTAATCATCAAAATACTGAAGAATCAATTCATGTTAATAGTCTTTTTCCCACTACAGTAATCAGAGGTTTTAGATTTGTACTGTTTTGCCACTTTGACAAATTCTCTTAATTCCTTCTACCCACAATCCAGGGCGAAAGAAATTGAAAACTCCATTTTATAAAGGACCCAATGAATCCACATACGGCCCCAGTAGATTTTTCTACAGCTGAGTTTGTTTTGTTTTTTACCAATTACCTCAATACAGTCAGCATTGGAGCAGCACACTGATCTCAGCACGCAGCTGTACTGCTGATCTGTGGGCAGTGCAGTGCAAGAGCACCCCAGAAATGATGAGGTAAAGGATGGAGATAAGAAAAGGAACGTCTTATCAGCTACAGCAACACTGCGCCACCTCCCCTATTTAACACATTCATCAAACATACGATCAACAGACAGAAATGATTTTATATCTATGTCATTAAGAGATGAAATGTTAACTGTGAAGGTAGTGCTGTTTGTCAATGATGGGTCACAGTGGGTGTCTACCTCCATCTTAATCATCCACATCTCTGAAATATTCTAAAATACTATCTTTTCCTGGCTGCATACATATGGGGCTGTCAAGGTAAAGTTAATGTTCCTTTACAGGGATTTTAATATCATGGTTGTGTTGTGTGGATGCACGTGGATAGCTAGATTCTTATATCCCCTGATTGGCAAACTCTCATAACAGTATGTTTGCAGTGAGCAGACTGAATGTAGCATGTGTTGTCGCTTCCCTTTTGTGCTCTGTTCAGCTATAACCAAATCTCTCACTTAATCTTGGAAAGTTCAGATTAATGGTGTTCCACAGTGAGACAATTAGTGGCTAACATGTCCTGAGATGCAGAAAATACAGAGCTGCAAACACAGCTTCATGTGGTTAAGCAGGAAAATGGATGTCTCAAATGTACACCCACCCACATCCACCCACACTTACACATAACACATATAAATGTGTTTCAAACTGAGCAATGCACATATCTTCACACATGCCTTCCTGCACACAGAGATAATTACCTACATGGAAATATTGATAGATACTTCACAGATTTATATATACAACACAACACACAAGGACAACAACACACATTTATCACTCACACAAACACCTACTCAAATAGAGCAGGGCTTTCTATGCATTCATTTTCATTCAGGATTATTATGCTGTGTGTGTGTTCCTACACAAGGTTGCTCATTAAGAGTGAGCAAAGACTTAGAAATGAAGAAATATTTTCCCCCAAATGCTATATTTTCAGTAACAGGGGTATACATGAAGACATAAAATGAATGCACAAAACTTTTAGCAACAGCTTTGCTTTCCTTTTTTTCCTATTTGACAAGGGTTTGAGCCAGAAGGCAATGAACCATTAACCATGGCTGTTTATTGCGCTTCCTGTGCGTCACGCGTTGTTTCGCCATATGCAAACAAAGGAGGCAGCGAAGGAAAACAAATACTGTCAATAGTACTTTTACACCAACTAGTGAATGAAGTTTCTTATGTAATTTAAAACCTTTTTTTCCCCAAAGAGTCAGTAATATTTAACCAACCAAAAACAATGTGAAAGCATTTGCACCTCTTTTTTTAACCACACCTATACGCTCTTAGAAATCAATAGTAGTCTGTTTTCATAATGATCGATATGTATGGATGTACTCTAAGCTTTCGTGGAATTTTGAAACATAAACTGTACCGTGAATGGGCAAATTACATTAGACGGTCTCGGGTGTTTACGGGTGTTTTCCAATACCAAACACTTGGGGCACACTGATCATTTCTCGTGTATTCTGAAAGCAGGCTGGCTGTGAAAACAGAAGCTTACCTGTCCAGAGCGATGGCAGTCATTGAATAGATGCTGGCAAACACAGCCGCGATCGGAAAGAAGTTGTGGAAGCGGCAGTAGTCGAGTCCAAAGTACCACTCGTTGTGCATCCCGTAGGTGAAGTTGATCACCGTGTTGAATGCAGACATGGACGCTTCGGCGAACGCGAGGTTCAGGAGAAAATAATTGGTGACAGTCCTCATGCGTTTGTGCGCCATAATAATCCAGATGACTGTGATGTTACCTACTACGGACACGATAACTATACAGCTGTAGGCAATGGCCCAGAGGACGATTTTCCAGACCGGCTGCACAAACTGGTTCCTGTAAATGGTCCCGTTATTGGTATCATTGGAGCTGCTGGTCCAATTTGGCGCATTGGTAGTACTGAATAAAGGATCCATTTTACTGTTTAGAAGCGAAAATGTCACTAAACCGGCGGAAATAACCCCAATTAATTACACGACTAAGTTAACGATTCCAAACGCAAGTGAATGTTGGAAAGTTTCCGAAAGCGTCACGCTCGTTTCTAAGTGTACAGTTGTAGTCTGCGGAGAGTCCGCTCTCCTACAAATAATAAAGTCAACGAACCAGAAAAAGTATTTGATGTCGAAACTTCCATATCAATCTTTGCACGTTTCCCCCCCTTTTTTCCCTTTTTTTTTCCCTTTTGCTGTGCGTAAAAACAGAAAGGCGTCTTTTACGCGCACCAGAACGAGTCTGGCAATGGTAACAGCTCAGCTCCGTCTGTGTCTCTCTCCGTGTCTGTGTGCTGTCCTCCTGCTGCTCCTCTACTCTGACTGAGCGGCTGCACACCAGCTTTTGAAGAGAGCTTCTGCGCTCCCGTCCAACATGCTGGCTGTGTAATTATGATTACGAATGAATCCAGGTGACTTGATTACTACGCCTAAATACTTAATTTAATGTAATTTTACTATAATTCCTTCATGGACAGTTACAGTTATGATGTACAAAATAATAATATATACAATCTTTTTTGGCATTGTTGGTGCAATTTAAAAATAAAAGACAGACACCACTTGTGAAAATATGTTACGTCATAATTACAATGTAAGATAAGGAAACATTGTTTGACTTCGTTTCAAATGCCCTCAAATTTATGAATTACATAAAATTACTTAGTCTTAGTGCATAAGTTGTGTCTCTGTTAACACTCATGTATTTTTACGATATTGTTAAATTTATTACTTCTTGGTTCTGGGTTACATTAAGAAGGTGCTGCTAAAAATGACTTTTTGTAGTGCTTGTAGTGTAGAGTGATGGGGTGCCATAATGAACACCCAGGCCCTCTCACTCACTACCCCCTCTTGTGGTCTTGGATTCTGGACTGGAGTGGTTTGATTGAAGATTGATTGCTTCACAGGATATAAATGAAAAATCTGCAGTCCTGTCATTCTTTTCACAAGGCTCTTCTTACAGTCCTTATATGATCACATCATATCATAACATATCATATCATATTGTATGATGAGATGATCACATATATATTGCTAAGATAATGTACCAATACAGCGTCTAATGACAATGAGACAGATGTGGTCATTGTCCTGTGTTTATATCTATCCAGAAAGATGTGTCTTTAGGTCTGTCAGGAAAAGTAATGTGAGAGAATGAATGAACTCATTAAGAGGACTTCTTTGCAGGTTGCCATCGAACAATTTATGGTACTGAAAGACTGGAGAGTGTGACATGAATGAACCATAACTCCTATCACTGGAATAAGGGAGTCTTTAGTGCCAAAAATGTTGTAGCTGTGATAAATATGTTAAGCTTCTGGCTTACAGTGCTTCTCTACACTGTAAAAACTGTGATTGGGGTTAATTAGAATCTAATAGGAGAGTAATAGTAATTATTACTCAGTAAAAACGTGTATGAGTAGTTTTAATCAAATCTAAGCAAAATTCAACAATTTTGAGATGTTCAGTTATTTAAATTTACACAGTTTTGTTTGGGGTAAATTCAGCAATGGTTTGTTGAGTAGATTTAAAAAAAATGTTTGAGTACTAAAAAAATTTAAGAAATCTAATAGATTTAACTGATGAAAGCATTTTCATTTTAATCATTGTACACTTCCGCCCATAATCCTTTGGGCCACGTGCAGGACACACGCGCTTCATGAGTGGACGTCTCCATTTTGTCAGACGTAAGACTTCTTAATTTGTTCAAATATAAGACACGGTTTAAACAATAACGTATATCGGTTTTGAGTAAAGGTTTTAAACAGTATGATACGTCGAAATTTTATTAATAATCATCACTGTAATGATAGTATCCTATTTTTACACAAATGGCAGTTAGTGGACTGCTAGCACAAGGTCACTTTCCAAGCCTTCACGACTGTGTTACTGAACAGCTTTAACTAACCACATGTTTTACCGTATTAAAAAATATCAACGGTATATTCCGATGAGTTTTAACGTCTTTCATCCACGTTTAAAAGTTCATGAAAAGGTTTTGCGGTCAGTTGTGAGTGATTTTGTCAGCCACAGTCAGTTTTTCGAACTCCAGTTTCCAATAATGGCGACCGCTACTAAGTTTTAAAATTACTCTTATTAATCTTTCTGGGTCACAAAATAAACTTTTAACATATTTTCAGGCGCGAAATTAGCTGTGTAAACATCAAATATCTGCTCGGTTTATCAAGATATTGCATGTTTGCAAAGGGTGCTTCGACGTTTTCGGAGCATCTGCTACCCACCAGCTCGATAGCAAGCCGGGAGCTCGAGGGTCACTGAAGCCGCTGAGAACGGCACAACTCCCGGCACATCATTTTCAGATCACCGCGGGGTTTCGCTACTCAGTTTAAACGTAATGTATAAGTCACTTAGACAACCTAAAAATGTTATTGTTTGGTTTTTTTCAGTGTTTTATTTGTTCGTGAGTAAATCGGTTTGGCTGAGATTAATGATAATGTTGCTTTCCTTTCAGGTAATGGAAGATCCCTCAACTTAAATTCACCTGATCAGCATGTAGACTGTGCATTATAAAGTAAGTTGTGATAAAATGTTATATTAAATTAAACTAATGGTTTTGAAATTGAAGCGGCATGAAATTACCAAGTTGACCCCACTTAATCTAACTTATTTGTTTTTGTAAAAACAATAAGTAGAAAATAATTGCTTATTATTTGTAGGATTTTTTTCTTCTCTATAATCTCAACATCAAATGTGTATAGATACCCATGCTCTTACATTTGTCATGAAAAACTATTTAGATTCTTAGATATATATTTTTCCATCACTTTAGGACCTGGCAAATGGGATGGCAGTGTAAGATATGCAAATCTTTTTCTACTACAAAGGGGAATCTTCTACGTCATTACAGATTACAACACGCAACATTTGGTCGTGGACAGCACCAGCCATGTCTGTATGGCAGTTGTCCTTGCACATTTAAAACACAAGGAGCCCTTCGCACACATTTGTCCAGATACCATACCGCTGAAGAGAGTCCAAGGCCTGGAGTGATCACTGCATTTAAGTGTTTGGCTTGCACTGCTTTTTGCTCTACTCAGAAGGACTATTTTCAGCATATAGGAAATCACTTGAAGAGACACGAAACTGTATTTTGCGTTTTTAATGGATGTGACTTTCGCACAAATATATACAATACATTTCTAAAGCACAAAGGCAGGAGACATACATGTTGTTCCTTAACTGATTTTAAGAAAGAAGTCTTGGAAAGTCATCCTAGTCAGAACACTGACCATTCTGATGTCCCTGAACTCAACAGTGATGAATGCTCTAGTGATGTTGATCCAGAAAGTGCATCTTGTACTGTTCTTCAAGGACTTGGCTTACTTCTACTCAAGTTAGAAAGCACTTACAATGTTTCAGTGAGGTGCATTAATGCTTTGGTTGAAGATCTCTTCTATATTTCTTCTTCAGCATCTGTGGAGGCGGTTAAAAATATAATTGATTCAGCACTGAAATCTAACAAATGCACTGTTGACCACACTATCATAAAGGACTTGGCTGAACAGTTGTGCAGCTCTCATCCCATTAGCAGAGCTCTTGGAGCAGGCGGGCCACTTGGTTCAGCTTTTAAGAGAAATAAGTATTTTAAGGAGCATTTCCAGTTTGTGGATCCTATTGAATATATTCTTGATGCTGAACAAAAAAAGAGCTTTCAATATGTACCAGTTCGAAAGACTTTGCAAGAAGTACTGAAGAACAAAGATATTGCAGTGGAAGCCTTTTCAAGGTGCTCAAGTAGCACTGGGCATTTTGAGTCCATTTTTGATGGTACGTGTTTTAAGGACAATGACTTTTATGCTGTAGAAGAAACAAGACTCTCTATAATAATTTATGTTGATGAATTTGAGGTGTGTAACCCATTAGGAACCTCTCGAAAAAAACATAAAATAACTGCAGTTTATTGGGTTTTGGCCAATTTGCCATTGAGATTACAGTCTGCCTTAACATCAATACAACTAGCTTTACTTTGCAAATCTGTTGATGTGAAACAGTTTGAATACAAAGTAGTATTGGATCCACTTTTGAAAGATCTTGTCACTCTTGAACAGGAGGGGGTTTTTATTTCATGTTTAGGGAGAAATATTAAAGGCGCCCTACACTGTGTTGTAGCTGATAACCTTGGTGCTCATGCAATTAGTGGACTTGTTGAAAGTTTTAACGGGCCATATGTTTGTAGATTTTGCCTTGGACATTCTTCAGAGTACCAGACATATGAAGTACGGTCTGGGGTCTTCCCACTTCGAAAAAAGGATGACTATGATTTACACGTACAAGCTGTCAAAGAAAATCCAAATTTAGTGCCTCATTTTGGCTTAAAGCGGTCATGTCCATTAACTGATCAACTTAATAGTTTTCACTTTGTGTCTGGATACCCACCAGATGTCCTTCATGACCTTTTTGAGGGAATAGTGCCAAGAGAGTTAGCATTGTGTTTTCAAGTTTTTTTGAAGAAGCACTACTTCAGTTTGACTGAACTGAATAATATAATCACATGTTTTCCATATAAGGGCTCAGACAAATTGAACAGTCCACAAGCAATCCCTTCAAATTTTGCTGGTCGCAAAACTGTAGGAGGAAATGCTCATGAAAACTGGGCCCTAATACGTTTGTTGCCTCTCCTTGTTGGTTTACGTGTACCTGAAGATGATCCTGTTTGGCAACTTCTTCTGACTTTGAAGGACATTGTTGAGTTAGTGGTTGCCCCTGTTCACACAACACAAAGTATTGCCTACTTTGAATTTAAAATATCTGAACATCGTGTCAGATATTTGGAAGTTTTTCCTGATCAAAGGCTCACACCAAAACACCATTTTTTGGAGCACTACCCTGCTGTAATAGAAAAATATGGGCCATTGGTTGGAGTATGGACAATGCGCTTTGAGGCGAAACACAGATTTTTCAAGCAAGTTGTGAGACACACTAACAATTTCAAAAATGTGTTGCTGACCCTTTCTACAAGGCATCAAATGATGATGGCCTACCACATGCAATCAAAAGAGGTGAAACCTGCCCTGCTTGTCACAAAAATATCCAGAATGCCTGTAGATGTGCTGCATCCAGACATACAGGCAGATTTAAGAGCAAGATCACCATCTCTGACTTGTGTGCAGCTTGCCACCACTGTCACCTACAGTGGAACAAGATACACTGCTGGGATGATCCTGTCTAATGGTTCAACATGTGGACTACCAGACTTTGCTGAGATAATACAGATAGTCGTTTTGGACAATTGTGTATATTTCATTGTGAAGTTACTTGCTGCATGGTATGTAGAGCATCTGAGATCTTTTCAACTGGAGGACACTGGCAAGATCAGTCTTTTGGAGCAGCAGAAACTTGGTGACATGTGGCCCTTGGCTTCTTACAATGTGGGAAGAAAACGCTTGGTAACCCTGAAACGTTACATCTGCTGTGAATAATAGGTAAAAAAAAAAAAAAAAAACGACAACAACAAAAACTTGATAACATGTACATCTCCCAAGTATTTGTTATTTGCAACATTTGGTGTGTTGAAGTGTGCTTTTTGTTTTATATCTCAACTATTGTATAAATGAAAAGTAATGACTAATTTTATTTAATTGAAGGGAAATTTAACTCTGCCCATTTACATTTTATTCTAGGTTGAACAAGATGGAGGCAAAGCTTCGTGTAATTATTGATGACCAAATCGAGAAGTTGGTTCTTCCATCAGGGATCCCACCAACATTGGAGGAGCTGCAGAGTGTTGTGAAGGATACTTTTGGGATTTCAAATGACTTCAGTCTTCAGTATTTTGACCCAGAATTCCAGGACTACTTCACTCTTCACAGAGCTGACCAGATAAAAGACAAAGACACTGTGAAGGTTGTTGGCATCACCCCGGTCATGATAAGCTTGACTCCGGTTGATGACAGTTTTGGCAGCCCCTCTGGCCAACTGTCTGACTATGACTCCTCATATGCTGAGTCAGTTGTATCCAATGCAGACTCTGCTGCAACTACTTCTTCTCAGGACACCATTATTCTCAAAAGGCAGAAGACCACAGAACGTTGTGAGCCCTGGCCGAAACAGTTTCCCATTCCACAGTTTGCATATGAAACTGAGATGTACCTGGAAAGAGCCACTGAGGAGTATAAAAAGAATGGAAATCTTCTGCCCACCTCCAAAGTAAAGACTGATATTCTTGAGAAGTTGGCTGAAACTATATTTACATTTACGGCCTATCCTTCAAGTGCACAGGTTAGTTATGTTGCTGAGGCACTTGTGACAAAATACCCTTGTCTCAAGGAACCTGGCTCTTTCTCAGGTTATTATGGTTGGCAACAAAGCATCAAATACAAGATGGCCAATTATCGTACAAAACTTAGAGGGTTTGGTGTTCCTGAGTTGACATGCAATGCCATGAAACACAAGAGTCCAGGTGACCAGAAGTCTGCAAATAAAGTGAAAAAGCCTCGGAAAGCAGAGGTAAATTACCTTCCGCCATATCCAGCAGGTGAAGATGAGGACAGTCAAGAAGAAGAGAGAATTCAGTTGCTTACTGAAGTCAAGAAAAGAGACAACAACAAAGTGATAAAAGAAAAAATGGCTAAAACATTTGCACATAGACGACATGAAATTGTCAACCTGTCCCCCAGCATTGAAGACATCAAAGCCAGATGGCCAGCATTGTTTGAGGCATCTCATGTGAGTTCCAAATTCATTTTGGGTGGGCTTTTGGGTTTTTTTAATGTAATCTTTCAAACTTCAAATAATTTGAGGCTCCATCATGGTTTTTTTTGTCGTTCAGCTGCAGGATGAGTTCTACAGGATCACCCTGGTACACCTTGAACCCAAATTCATGTCCATGCTGGATGAGTACACTCCCAAACTGTTGGCCCTTTTCCATTCCAAGGGGGGAGCCATGGGATTGAAGTTGCAGGCTATCATAGCCAAGGTATTTTCCACAGACATTTCAGCTTGGAATTTTATTTAAAGAATTTTTTTGTCAAATTTCATTTGCATGGTGCACAGCTCCACTAATTTGTTTGCATGTTTTTGTCAGTGCAAGAGGACGCCAGGACGTCACTGATATAATTAACAACACAATTATGGGTTTCATGTTTTAATTGTATTTTAAATACATGTCTATTCTTAGTAAAAAAACAAACAAAAAACAAACAAAAAAACACAAGTACAGGTATTGCTGGGTTTTTGTTTTGTCCCAAGAAGGAAAAACCCTTTCTGACGAACATAAACTAAATTAGATAAAAAACTAAATGACTAAATTAATGTAATTTACTAAAACGACACATTTAAAGATTGAAGCTTACAAGCATGTTGACAATACCTTTGTGTTGACTGTCAGCACCCAGGCATGTGCATTAACATCAGCTAATTATCGCACATAATGCTCCATGTGATGATAATTTGATATTTAACAGTTTTTTTTAATACTGCCAATTCTCACAGTTTTGTCTTAATAAATAGTCACTTATCTGATGGTAATTTTTGGAATTCTTGCTCATTTTCAGTCACCAAGCAATCCTAGCAATAACATAACCAGAAATCTGGTTATTCAGTGCTTGATGGTGTACCTTGGGGAGTCCATTGATCAACTGATCAAAGAGTACAGTGTAAGTGTTGAAGTAGAAACATTATTCTGTTTTTGTTATTCATATGTGTTTGTCAAGTTTCAAATAATTTGAGGCATTATCATGTTTTATTTGTCATTCAGCTACAGGATGTGTCCAGGAAATATTTCATGTGTGCAACTACAGTCAGAAAACCCATGTGTTTGTTGTTTCAGGATGCTGATGAGGATGGTGTGTCACAAGATCTTTCTGAACAGAGGATGAAAATCTACAAAATCAAGGCTGTTGGATCTGAGGAGGATGACATTGGCATTGTGCTGGAGGGTGTGAGAATTATGCCTGCTCTGGGCAATTTTCCAAGAGCATGCGCAATGCTGGTTGGATTGACATATGCAGTCGATCTTGCCTATCCCAAAGAGCTAAAATACACCTCGGAAGTATTCCAGAAACTTTTCCTTGAACTGGATTGTGCTAAGCTCTCACCAAAAGTGAACAGCCTCAAGAACAAGTTATTGGCTTAAACGAGGACTCTGAAAGAATGAAAGGGAAGTAAGCTCACTGAAAACCTTTGGTTTGTCTTTGTTAGATGCAGCTATCTTTTCAGTTTTCAAGTTAATTTCATCTTATTCATATCTTACCCAAATGACCTGCAATGTGTCAGGCTGTATTTGTGCTCTTCATTTTAATTTTGTTTTTTATTACCTACAAGTTTCTTAGGAATATTCTGTTTGAAAGGCAACAAATTGGAGGAATCACTAGTGAAGCTTTTCTTTGTTTATACTGTATGTTACTATAAAACATTAGTTTAAAACAACTTTAAAATTTAACAGAAGTGCAGTCCTGTAGCTGTAGAAATGTTACTTCCTCTTACATGTGTCTTAGATTTTCTCAGGTTAAACATCCAAATTGGGATAAAAGGTTGATTTACATTATTGATATTCCATGTACATGAGTGAAAAACCTTTGTTCTACAGTTATATTGAGTGATTCAATTTAACAAAAGATTGACTAACTAAAGTTTTTGTTAGTCAATCATAAATAAGTAACAGAGATAAAGGAAACGGTAAAGGATATTCAAATTTCAGGTTCATGTTGATATTACAGTCTAAAGATTAATTTCTTTTTTACAAAACTGGTTTACATTCATGCAGTTTATGTTGCTGTTGCTCTGTACACAAAGCTGTGTGATAAACTGTTTATGACACTAAAACAAATTTACAGCAGAGGAATGTATTTAGGAGATCAGGAGATTGTTGATGAGAATTCAGTGTATACGAGCAGAAAAATGTTATATTATAAATTACTGTGTTTTATTTTCCACAATAAAACAAATTACTGTTTTGATGTTTTCTTTGTGAAATTGATTTATTTTACTCAGAAAATAAGTAAAATTCATTTCATTTTCTCTTATTATTCAGTCATTATTTTTAAGGTTTATTTGGAAAATTATTGAATCCAATTTGAGTTTTACTGAAAAAACAAGAAGATTTCATTTCTTTGTAATGGATATTTTAGGAAGTTTTTACTAAACCTTTGCCAGATAGTTAGTAAATTCAAAGTAATTTTTCTCAGAGACTTATTTCATATCAATTATTTTTTTTGGTAAAGTTGGGCAATTTCAACCTTCAGTTTGAGATTTTGACCCTAAATCCAACACATATTTACAGTTTAATTCTATTAATATCTACTTTTGTTTTCTATTTGAATTTAATTAACATTTTCTCTACATTTTACATAAATCTTTTGAAATTAAAATCTACTTAATTATTTCAAGTGTCACTTTGTTGCCATAACTTTTTTAAGTAACCTCTAGTCACAGTTTTTACAGTGTAGTCTTACTCTTACTCTCAACGGTCTTCATATTACGAGCCACATTTACATTACTGAATTGATTTTAACACTTTTTGATTCATAATATAATACAGTATTTCCTCCTGCTTTAAACTATTTAGAGGATTTTCTTTTCGTTTATATTCAGTTTTCTTTTTTACTGAGGAAAGTTCTTTGAGCTGCTTCATCACGTAGTTATTCACTCAGTAAGATGCTTGTATGACTTGACTATCTCTGAGCTTGTCTTGTAGACATCAAATATAATTCCATGAACGGTCTGTACCTTCCAAATGTGATAAGACTCATCTCTTCATTTAAAGCCAGAAATTCGAGGCCACCAGGTCTTACTATAATAGAAATATAGTGATTACCACAATAATACTGCATTCTTATGAATGCATTCACAACTTTGATACTCCAGTATTTTCAGCCTTTATTACCACTGCTCCTTTCATTGCTTTCTCGAATGCTCACTCTGTGTGAATGCTAACTACTCAGCACCTAGCTGGGTATTTATGTAGCCCCACTCTTCTAGGGCCCATTTTTTTATTGCCTTATTAAGAAAAAAAGAGGTTATTTGTATTTTGACTGCCTTCAGTCGTTTATTAGCTATACATTTTAAAGAAATTAGTATTTTATTCTAGTGGTATCAGGTCAGGAGGCTTTGCCCCATGGTAGTTCTAGAGGCCATATTTCACAAAGTCTTTAATCAGTTAATTCCCCCTGAACAAGTTGTCCTCTATTCCCTAGAAGGCCCTTCTAAAGTGTCCGTGGACATTACACTGTTGCACTCTTGTGCTGAGTTTAACTTCTATAGTCACATTAGCCATGATTTGTTCCTGCTGTGTCCTGCTGTGTCTCCCACCTGTTTGCCCCTTGCCTCATTGCTGTGTGTATAACTTGTCTGAGTCTCTAATTGCCATTTGTCGTGTCATCCGGTTTCCCGCAGCCTGTTTCCAGCTTCCAATTTAACTCAATTCATTTAAATAGCACCAAATCACAACAACAGTTCCCTCAAGACATGTTATATTGTAAAGACGCTACAATTATAAAAGTTCCAGTTTCTGTTACTTTACATCCTGTGGTGTGTAGTGCTCCTGTAGCTTTCCTAGCTCCCAGTGTTTACCCCATGTTCCCGCTTTTCCTACTGGATTTTTGATTTATATTAAATAAAAGCTTGTTTTCGTTTAACATTTGTCCACGAGTCTGCATTTGGGGTCCTCAGTCTACATGACATATGACACTAACCAGTTTATCCTGCCCTAAATATCCCCAGTTTTCCATGCAACCCTTGAATAACACAAAAATTGGTATAATTCAAGAACACAATTAAGCAACACATCATGTATATATCCAGTTATCTAATTTAAAAACTCCAAACTTAATTAGGACATTATAAGTAATCTTTAAATTTCCATTTTATCAAAAGTCACTTGTTGAGCGATCCTTACCTTTGAAAATAATATTTCATTTTTCTCTCCTGTCTTTGCTTTCTTACTTTCTCCACCTACCAGGATACAATATGTGACAATGCATTTCAATTTACTTCATGTTCCCCCCTTCATGTTCACTTGTAGCAGTAGCTGACCCTAATCTCCATACTGGAATATTATTTGTCTTTTATGTATAGTTACAATACTGTAGTGTACAGCATGAGCCTTTAATAAAAAAAAATAAAACTATTATTGACATGACATCAAGATTTCATTTCTAAAATAAAACCAATGCATATAATTTGCATTGTATATACATACATACATACATACATACATACATACATAAATACATACACACACACACACACATATACATATATATATATAATATATATATATACAGGGAGTGCAGAATTATTAGGCAAGTTGTATTTTTGAGGAATAATTTTATTATTGAACAACAACCATGTTCTCAATGAACCCAAAAAACTCATTAATATCAAAGCTGAATGTTTTTGGAAGTAGTTTTTAGTTTGTTTTTAGTTTTAGCTATTTTAGGGGGATATCTGTGTGTGCAGGTGACTATTACTGTGCATAATTATTAGGCAACTTAACAAAAAACAAATATATACCCATTTCAATTATTTATTTTTACCAGTGAAACCAATATAACATCTCCACATTCACAAATATACATTTCTGACATTCAAAAACAAAACAAAAACAAATCAGCGACTAATATAGCCACCTTTCTTTGCAAGGACACTCAAAAGCCTGCCATCCATGGATTCTGTCAGTGTTTTGATCTGTTCACCATCAACATTGCGTGCAGCAGCAACCACAGCCTCCCAGACACTGTTCAGAGAGGTGTACTGTTTTCCCTCCTTGTAAATCTCACATTTGATGATGGACCACAGGTTCTCAATGGGGTCCAGATCAGGTGAACAAGGTGGCCATGTCATTCGTTTTTCTTCTTTTATACCCTTTCTTGCCAGCCACGCTGTGGAGTACTTGGACGCGTGTGATGGAGCATTGTCCTGCATGAAAATCATGTTTTTCTTGAAGGATGCAGACTTGCATCCACTGCTTGTACCACTGCTTGAAGAAGGTGTCTTCCAGAAACTGGCAGTAGGACTGGGAGTTGAGCTTGACTCCATCCTCAACCCGAAAAGGCCCCACAAGCTCATCTTTGATGATACCAGCCCAAACCAGTACTCCACCTCCACCTTGCTGGCGTCTGAGTCGGACTGGAGCTCTCTGCCCTTTACCAATCCAACCACGGGCCCATCCATCTGGCCCATCAAGACTCACTCTCATTTCATCAGTCCATAAAACCTTAGAAAAATCAGTCTTGAGATATTTCTTGGCCCAGTCTTGACGTTTCAGCTTGTGTGTCTTGTTCAGTGGTGATCATCTTTCAGCCTTTCTTACCTTGGCCATGTCTCTGAGTATTGCACACCTTGTGCTTTTGGGCACTCCAGTGATGTTGCAGCTCTGAAATATGGCCAAACTGGTGGCAAGTGGCATCTTGGCAGCTGCACGCTTGACTTTTCTCAGTTCATGGGCAGTTATTTTGCGCCTTGATTTTTCCACACGCTTCTTGCGACCCTGTTGACTATTTTGAATGAAACGCTTGATTGTTCGATGATCACGCTTCAGAAGCTTTGCAATTTTGAGACTGCTGCATCCCTCTGCAAGATATCTCACTATTTTTGACTTTCTGAGCCCGTCAAGTCCTTCTTTTGACCCATTTTGCCAAAGGAAAGGAAGTTGCCTAATAATTATGCACACCTGATATAGGGTGTTGATGTCATTAGACCACACCCCTTCTCATTACAGGGATGCACATCACCTAATATGCTTAATTGGTAGTAGGCTTTCGAGCCTATACAGCTTGGAGTAAGACAACATGCATGAAGAGGATGATGTGGACAAAATACTCATTTGCCTAATAATTCTGCACTTCCTGTATATATATATATATATATATATGTATAAAAAACGCCCAGCACGCCCCTGCGGGCGGTTTATCCTTCAAGCTCGGGTCCTCTACCAGAGGCCTGGGAGCTTGAGGGTCCTGCGCAGTATCTTCGCTGTTCCCAGGACTGCGCTCTTCTGGACAGAGATCTCCGATGTTATTCCCGGGATCTGCTGGAGCCACTCGCCTAGCTTGGGAGTCACCGCACCTAGTGCTCCGATTACCACGGGGACCACCATTACCTTCACCCTCCACATCCTCTCGAGCTCTTCTCTGAGCCCTTGGTATTTCTCCAGCTTCTCGTGTTCCTTCTTCCTGATATTGCTGTCATTCGGAACCGCTACATCGATCACTACGGCCGTCTTCTTCTGTTTGTCTACCACCACTATGTCCTGTTGGTTAGCCACCACCATTTTGTCCGCCTGTATCTGGAAGTCCCACAGGATCTTAGCTCGGTCATTCTCCACCACCCTTGGGGGCATCTCCCATTTTGACCTCGGGACTTCCAGGTTATACTCGGCACAGATGTTCCTGTACACTATGGTTATGGCGTTCCATGTATGCCTTGCCTGCTAGCATCTTGCACCCTGCTGTTATGTGCTGGATTGTCTCTGGGGCATCTTTACACAGCCTGCACCTGGGGTCTTGCCTGGTGTGATAGACCCCAGCCTCTATGGATCTTGTACTCAGAGCTTGTTCTTGTGCTGCCATGATTAGTGCCTCTGTGCTGTCTTTCAGTCCAGCTTTGTCCAGCCACTGGTAGGATTTCTGGATATCAGCCACCTCCTCTATCTGCCGGTGGTACATACCGTGCAGGGGCCTGTCCTTCCATGATGGTTCCTCGTCTCCCTCCTCTTTCTTGGGTTTCTGCTGCCTGAGGTATTCACTGAGCACTCGGTCAGTTGGGGCCATCTTCCCAATGTATTCTTGGATGTTCGTTGTCTCATCCTGGACTGTGGTGCTGACACTCACCAGTCCCCGGCCCCCTTCCTTCCGCTTAGCGTACAGCCTCAGGGTGCTGGACTTGGGGTGAAACCCTCCATGCATGGTAAGGAGCTTTCTTGTCTTTATGTCAGTGGCTTCTATCTCCTCCTTTGGCCAGCCTATTACCCCAGCAGGGTACCTGATCACGGGCAGGGCGTAGGTGTTGATGGCCCGGATCTTGTTCTTACCGTTCAGCTGACTCCTCAGGACTTGCCTGACCCTCTGCAGGTACTTGGTGGTTGCAGCCTTTCTAGCGGCCTCTTCATGGTTCCCATTCGCCTGCGGGATCCCCAGGTACTTGTAACTGTCCTCTATGTCTGCAATGTTGCCTTCTGGTAGTTCAATCCCCTCAGTTCTGACTACCTTCCCTCTCTTTGTTACCATCCGACTACACTTCTCCAGTCCGAACGACATTCCAATGTCATTGCTGTATAGCCTGGTAGTGTGGATCAGTGAATCGATGTCTCGTTCACTCTTGGCATACAGCTTGATGTCATCCATGTACAGGAGGTGGCTGACAACTGCTCCGTTCCGTAGTCGGTATCCGTAGCCAGTCTTGTTAATGATCTCACTGAGGGGGTTCAGGCCTATGCAGAACAGCAGTGGGGACAGAGCATCTCCTTGGTAGATCCCGCACTTGATGGTGACTTGTGCTATGGGCTTGGAGTTGGCCTCTAGTGTTGTACGCCACATCCCCATTGAGTTCCTGATGAAGGCTCTTAGGGTCCCATTGATCTTGTACAATTCTAAGCATTCCAGTATCCAGCTGTGGGGCATTGAGTCATAGGCCTTCTTGTAATCAATCCAGGCAGTGCACAGGTTGGTCAGTCTGGTCTTGCAGTCTCGGCTGACTGTTCTGTCTACCAGTAGCTGGTGTTTTGCGCCTCTGGTATTCTTGCCAATTCCTTTCTGTGTCCCACTCATGTATTGACCCATGTGCCTGTTCATCTTAGCCGATATGATGCCTGACAGGAGCTTCCATGTAGTACTGAGGCAGGTTATTGGTCGGTAGTTGGAGGGAACCGGTCCCTTCTTGGGGTCCTTGGGGATCAGGACCGTCCGACCTTCGGTTAGCCATTCCGGGTGTCTCTCGTTAACTAGCAGCTGGTTCATTTGTGCTGCCAGACGCTCGTGGAGTGCAGTCAGCTTCTTTAGCCAGTAGGCGTGAACCATGTCGGGCCCTGGTGCTGTCCAACTCTTCATACTGGAGACCCTTTCTTGGATATCTGCCACTGTGATGGTTACTGGACCCTGTTCAGGGAGGTCGCTGTGGTCTGCCCTCAGATCCACTAGCCACTGAGCATTGCCGTTATGGGTTGCGTCCTTCTCCCATATGGTCTTCCAGTATTGCTCCGTCTCCAGCCTTGGTGGTGCTGTTCTCTTATTATTGTTCCCTTGCCACTGAGAGTACACCTTTGCTGGTTCTGTGGAGAACAGCTGGTTTATTCTCCTGCCTTCTATCTCTCTGGTGTACCTCCTCAAGCGGCTGGCCAAGGCTGTGAGTCTTTGCTTGGCAGTTTCCAAGGCCTCAGGTATGGACAGCTTGCTGTATTTCTTATGCACCTTCTTTGTCGCACCTTTCTGCAACTCCATTAGTTGGCTAACCTCCCTCCGTGCTACTTTGATCTTGCCCTCTAGCCTCCTTCTCCATGGAGGGTACTGCCCCTTGTGGCTGTTCAACTTGTAGCCAAGCATCTCACTGATCACTGCTGCCGTATTGTAGATCAGCTTGTTAGTGTCGGTAATCGTGGTTGTAGGTATTGTCCGTAGTGCTGCATTAACATCATCTAGCAGACCTTCTGAGGGTACTTCACGTAATCTTGGTAACCGGCTACGGGGGATCCAGGTTTCAAGCTTGGCCATTATCCTATTTTCCAGGTCAGTTCCTCTCGCACTCAACGATCCTTCTCCTATCGCACTTGGGGCTATGTACCCAATCTCGGGTGGGGGTGATGATATCTCCCCCCTGACCTGGCGTCCTGACTCCTCCTTGCCGTAGCATTTGTGTTGTATCTCGTCAATCTCTAGCTGTGAGAGCAGTCCCTTCTTTCGAATGTTGGAACACTGTTGGAACATCCAGCTGCTATATATAGCAGCTGGATAGCGTAGTGGTTAGACTACACGCCTTTGGAACCCAGGATCGCAAGTTCGATTCCTGCCTGGGGCGTCTGTATCCAGTAAGGGTCCTAAGGCTAGACCCCCTATGCTAAGCGAGCCTACCGCAGACATGAGCGAGACAGATAAATATGAAGGCATGCCGGCTCGGACGTCGCCCGGATCAACAAGGTCCGCGTCAGGTGTTGAGGAACCAGGGCACCCTGACGAAAAGTGGGCTACTGGAACAAGAAGGCATCGGTGGGCAAGAGGCGAAAACAGGGCGTTGTTGGAATGCTACTACGCAAGTAACCCCGGCGGAAGGGGCTACATGAATAGGATGAGGGACCTATGGATTCTTCGATACCCAACATCCACAATGACGGCGAAACAACTAGTAGCTCAGTGTTCCAACATTCGAAAGAAGGGACTGCTCTCACAGCTAGAGATTGACGAGGTACAACACAAATGCTACGGCAAGGAGGAGTCAGGACGCCAGGTCAGGGGGAGATATCATCACCCCCACCCGAGATTGGGTACATAGCCCCAAGTGCGATAGGAGAAGGATCGTTGAGTGCGAGAGGAATTGACCTGAAAAATAGGATAATGGCCAAGCTTGACACCTGGATCCCCCGTAGTCGGTTACCAAGATTACGTGAAGTACCCTCAGAAGGTCTGCTAGATGATGTTAATGCAGCACTACGGACAATACCTACAACCACGATTACCGACACTAACAAGCTGATCTACAATACGGCAGCAGTGATCAGTGAGATGCTTGGCTACAAGTTGAACAGCCACAAGGGGCAGTACCCTCCATGGAGAAGGAGGCTAGAGGGCAAGATCAAAGTAGCACGGAGGGAGGTTAGCCAACTAACGGAGTTGCAGAAAGGTGCGACAAAGAAGGTGCATAAGAAATACAGCAAGCTGTCCATACCTGAGGCCTTGGAAACTGCCAAGCAAAGACTCACAGCCTTGGCCAGCCGCTTGAGGAGGTACACCAGAGAGATAGAAGGCAGGAGAATAAACCAGCTGTTCTCCACAGAACCAGCAAAGGTGTACTCTCAGTGGCAAGGGAACAATAATAAGAGAACAGCACCACCAAGGCTGGAGACGGAGCAATACTGGAAGACCATATGGGAGAAGGACGCAACCCATAACGGCAATGCTCAGTGGCTAGTGGATCTGAGGGCAGACCACAGCGACCTCCCTGAACAGGGTCCAGTAACCATCACAGTGGCAGATATCCAAGAAAGGGTCTCCAGTATGAAGAGTTGGACAGCACCAGGGCCCGACATGGTTCACGCCTACTGGCTAAAGAAGCTGACTGCACTCCACGAGCGTCTGGCAGCACAAATGAACCAGCTGCTAGTTAACGAGAGACACCCGGAATGGCTAACCGAAGGTCGGACGGTCCTGATCCCCAAGGACCCCAAGAAGGGACCGGTCCCCTCCAACTACCGACCAATAACCTGCCTCAGTACTACATGGAAGCTCCTGTCAGGCATCATATCAGCTAAGATGAACAGGCACATGGCTCAATACATGAGTGGGACACAGAAAGGAATTGGCAAGAATACCAGAGGCGCAAAACACCAGCTACTGGTAGACAGAACAGTCAGCCGAGACTGCAAGACCAGACTGACCAACCTGTGCACTGCCTGGATTGATTACAAGAAGGCCTATGACTCAATGCCCCACAGCTGGATACTGGAATGCCTAGAATTGTACAAGATCAATGGGACCCTAAGAGCCTTCATCAGGAACTCAATGGGGATGTGGCGTACAACACTAGAGGCCAACTCCAAGCCCATAGCACAAGTCACCATCAAGTGCGGGATCTACCAAGGAGATGCTCTGTCCCCACTGCTGTTCTGCATAGGCCTGAACCCCCTCAGTGAGATCATTAACAAGACTGGCTACGGATACCGACTACGGAACGGAGCAGTTGTCAGCCACCTCCTGTACATGGATGACATCAAGCTGTATGCCAAGAGTGAACGAGACATCGATTCACTGATCCACACTACCAGGCTATACAGCAATGACATTGGAATGTCGTTCGGACTGGAGAAGTGTAGTCGGATGGTAACAAAGAGAGGGAAGGTAGTCAGAACTGAGGGGATTGAACTACCAGAAGGCAACATTGCAGACATAGAGGACAGTTACAAGTACCTGGGGATCCCGCAGGCAAATGGGAACCATGAAGAGGCCGCTAGAAAGGCTGCAACCACCAAGTACCTGCAGAGGGTCAGGCAAGTCCTGAGGAGTCAGCTGAACGGTAAGAACAAGATCCGGGCCATCAACACGTACGCCCTGCCCGTGATCAGGTACCCTGCTGGGGTAATAGGCTGGCCAAAGGAGGAGATAGAAGCCACTGACATAAAGACAAGAAAGCTCCTTACCATGCATGGAGGGTTTCACCCCAAGTCCAGCACCCTGAGGCTGTACGCTAAGCGGAAGGAAGGGGGCCGGGGACTGGTAAGTGTCAGCACCACAGTCCAGGATGAGACAACGAACATCCAAGAATACATTGGGAAGATGGCCCCAACTGACCGAGTGCTCAGTGAATACCTCAGGCAGCAGAAACCCAAGAAAGAGGAGGGAGACGAGGAACCATCATGGAAGGACAGGCCCCTGCACGGTATGTACCACCGGCAGATAGAGGAGGTGGCTGATATCCAGAAATCCTACCAGTGGCTGGACAAAGCTGGACTGAAAGACAGCACAGAGGCACTAATCATGGCAGCACAAGAACAAGCTCTGAGTACAAGATCCATAGAGGCTGGGGTCTATCACACCAGGCAAGACCCCAGGTGCAGGCTGTGTAAAGATGCCCCAGAGACAATCCAGCACATAACAGCAGGGTGCAAGATGCTAGCAGGCAAGGCATACATGGAACGCCATAACCAAGTGGCCGGCATAGTGTACAGGAACATCTGTGCCGAGTATAACCTGGAAGTCCCGAGGTCAAAATGGGAGATGCCCCCAAGGGTGGTGGAGAATGACCGAGCTAAGATCCTGTGGGACTTCCAGATACAGACGGACAAAATGGTGGTGGCTAACCAACCGGACATAGTGGTGGTAGACAAACAGAAGAAGACGGCCGTAGTGATCGATGTAGCGGTTCCGAATGACAGCAATATCAGGAAGAAGGAACACGAGAAGCTGGAGAAATACCAAGGGCTCAGAGAAGAGCTCGAGAGGATGTGGAGGGTGAAGGTAACGGTGGTCCCCGTGGTAATCGGAGCACTAGGTGCGGTGACTCCCAAGCTAGGCGAGTGGCTCCAGCAGATCCCGGGAATAACATCGGAGATCTCTGTCCAGAAGAGCGCAGTCCTGGGAACAGCTAAGATTCTGCGCAGGACCCTCAAGCTCCCAGGCCTCTGGTAGAGGACCCGAGCTTGAAGGATAAACCGCCCGCAGGGGCGTGCTGGGTGTTTTTTTTTATATATATATATATATAAATCATTTACAAATGAACCAGCTGCTAGTTAACGAGAGACACCCGGAATGGCTAACCGAAGGTCGGACGGTCCTGATCCCCAAGGACCCCAAGAAGGGACCGGTCCCCTCCAACTACCGACCAATAACCTGCCTCAGTACTACATGGAAGCTCCTGTCAGGCATCATATTGGCTAAGATGAACAGGCACATGGGTTAATATATGAGCGGGGCACAGAAAGGGATGGGCAAGAATACCAGAGGCACAAAACACCAGCTACTGGTAGACAGAGCAGTCAGCCGAGACTGCAAGACCAGACTGACCAACCTGTGCACTGCCTGGATTGATTACAAGAAGGCCTATGACTCAATGCCCCACAGCTGGATACTGGAATGCTTAGAATTGTACAAGATCAACAGGACCCTAAGAGCCTTCATCAGGAACTCAATGGGGATGTGGCGTACAACACTAGAGGCCAACTCCAAGCCCATAGCACAAGTCACCATCAAGTGCGGGATCTACCAAGGAGATGCTCTGTCCCCACTGCTGTTCTGCATAGGCCTGAACCCCCTCAGTGAGATCATTAACAAGACTGGCTACGGATACCGACTACGGAACGGAGCAGTTGTCAGCCACCTCCTGTACATGGATGACATCAAGCTGTATGCCAAGAGTGAACGAGACATCGATTCACTGATCCACACCACCAGGATATACAGCAATGACATTGGAATGTCGTTCAGACTGGAGAAGTGTAGTCAAATGGTAACAAAGAGAGGGAAGGTAGTCAGAACTGAGGGGATTGAACTACCAGAAGGCAACATTGCAGACATAGAGGACAGTTACAAGTACCTGGGGATCCCGCAGGCGAATGGGAACCATGAAGAGGCCGCTAGAAAAGCTGCAACCACCAAGTACCTGCAGAGGGTCAGGCAAGTCCTGAGGAGTCAGCTGAACGGTAAGAACAAGATCCGGGCCATCAACACCTACGCCCTGCCCGTGATCAGGTACCCTGCTGGGGTAATAGGCTGGCCAAAGGAGGAGATAGAAGCCACTGACATAAAGACAAGAAAGCTCCTTACCATGCATGGAGGGTTTCACCCCAAGTCCAGCACCCTGAGGCTGTACGCTAAGCGGAAGGAAGGGGGCCGGGGACTGGTGAGTGTCAGCACCACAGTCCAGGACGAGACAACGAACATCCAAGAATACATTGGGAAGATGGCCCCAACTGACCGAGTGCTCAGTGAATACCTCAGGCAGCAGAAACCCAAGAAAGAGGAGGGAGACGAGGAACCATCATGGAAGGACAGGCCCCTGCACGGTATGTACCACCGGCAGATAGAGGAGGTGGCTGATATCCAGAAATCCTACCAGTGGCTGGACAAAGCTGGACTGAAAGACAGCACAGAGGCACTAATCATGGCAGCACAAGAACAAGCTCTGAGTACAAGATCCATAGAGGCTGGGGTCTATCACACCAGGCAAGACCCCAGGTGCAGGCTGTGTAAAGATGCCCCAGAGACAATCCAGCACATAACAGCAGGGTGCAAGATGCTAGCAGGCAAGGCATACATGGAACGCCATAACCAAGTGGCCGGCATAGTGTACAGGAACATCTGTGCCGAGTATAACCTGGAAGTCCCGAGGTCAAAATGGGAGATGCCCCCAAGGGTGGTGGAGAATGACCGAGCTAAGATCCTGTGGGACTTCCAGATACAGGCGGACAAAATGGTGGTGGCTAACCAACAGGACATAGTGGTGGTAGACAAACAGAAGAAGACGGCCGTAGTGATCGATGTAGCGGTTCCGAATGACAGCAATATCAGGAAGAAGGAACACGAGAAGCTGGAGAAATACCAAGGGCTCAGAGAAGAGCTCGAGAGGATGTGGAGGGTGAAGGTAACAGTGGTCCCCGTGGTAATCGTAGCAGGGTGTTAAATCATTTTAGAAATGAAATCTAAAGTGATTTCCTTTCATTTTAGAAATGAAATCTTGATGTCATGTCAATAATACACACATGCAAAGACGTGCATCAGCTGGACACCCATAGTTTACAATAACATGACGTTAAGCAGAGTATACAGGACAAGTGTTTATGAAGTATTTGCCCTTGTAGACAAAGATCCTTCTTTTGAAGCATGTTAGTATTACTGTACCGCCACTTTTAGTTTAATATCATTGAACTGTGGCCAAACTGGGCCAAAAGTTCCTCAGTGACACCAGCAACATAATAATTTTAAAAAAAAGATATTCTCTGAAAATAAATTATTGATAGCATTCAACTGTGTCGATTTTGCTCCTGCTCAAGGACATTGCAGTTGTCTCCAGGGAAGCTTCGATCCCCTCTTAAATGTCCACTTCATCACAACAGTCAGAGCACCATCCTGGAGAATAAAGGTGTGAGAAGAAGCCACAGCTATGAATGATAACAGACTGGCATGCACAACAGTTAAATATTCCTACTCATTTCCAGCCCCATCCACATTTGACTGCACAGCCCTAGCCATGAAATTACCAGGTCAGTCCCAATAACCTTCCCTTCTAAGGCATGCATGCAGGATGGGAAATGTACTTCTAAGTATATAAATATATAGTCCTCTATATTCATTAAAGGTGTGTGCACTAAAATATCTTACTTGTAATTAAATTAGGCTGTAAATGAATCAGTTGATTAGCTGGAATTGTATAAAAAGTGAATATTTACTTTCTGGGCACATCCCTCTATGTTTTCTCCCGTAAAATATTCAGCATGGTACTACTGCTGAGTTTTCATTGGAGCTTTTATAATTAATGTGCTAATGCTTGAATTTTTAGCAGAACAAAAACAAGTTTGTTTCTTTAATTTAACCTGCAGGCATGCCAATATTTCGCATTAGCACCCGTTAAGGCTGATGTAATAATATTGGTTTTGCAGGTATGTATTTTTTTTTTTTTTTTTAAACTGCAGTTAGCTCCATAATTTACAGGACAAAGACATAATTAATGTAGTTTTCCTCTTATCTTACCAAAGTGGATCTAAAATCAAGATGCTATTGAAGTTTAGACTTTAAGCTTTAAGTCAAAGAGTTTCACAAAAGTATTAACTGATTAGTAATAATGGGCATTTTCTATACACATTCCCCTAGTTTTGGAGGCTCAAAGTTAATCAGTCAATTGACTGTTAAGCAGTTTAATGACCAGGTGAGGCCTGTTCCCATACAATTCCAACTCAGAAACACCAAAAGACCTTAAAAGACAGATAAAGTGTATGATGAGAGAATTCTTTCCTTGGTTAAGGGAAAAAACTTCATTACATGTACCAAGTCAAGAACACAAGAGGTTGGCAAATAATTGTCAAAGTCAACAGTCGAGAGACACCTTCATGAATGTAAATATAGAGGGTCTACAACAAGGTGCAAACCACTGGTTATACTCAGGGACGAGAAGTTCAGATTAGACTTTGTCAGAAAACGTCTAAAAGAGCCAGATCAGTTCTGCCTGGTTTGTTTGTATCTTTAAATACATGAAAGTAGGGCTGCTCAATTATGGCAAAAAGGATAATCACGATTATTTTCACTGAAATTGAGATCTCGATTATTTGACAATATTTATTTAACAATAACAATGTATTGAATAATGGCTTTAAAAATTGTCATAAAATAATATAAAATAGTGTGCAAATACAGATAACAGTGCAAATGTTTGCAATATAAAAAATAAATGAAAAATGTAAACATCTATGTTTAGTGAACTTCAAAATACTGCATAATATTTATGCATACAAATAACCAAACATCAAGGCAAGCTGTGTAGCCACACAATGCACAATTGTATCAAACTGACATTGAGGTATGTCAATTTGTAGTCTTGCTCTGTGGTGCAGCTATGACACCGTAGCAAAGTTTACACACTACGTCTACTTGATCCACGTCTGACTCCGCGAACCCATAATGTTTCCACACCACTGAAGTCGTTTTACCTCTCTTTTCAACCAACGGCATTCTTTCTTCAGCAGCCATTATCTTCTCCTCTCCAATTAACTTCTGCCAAGTTTTCCGAGCTTTCCGAGCTTCCCTCGGGTCCTCTTAGTTGTTGTGACGCGTGTTCGAAACGCAGAGAGGTGCGCTCGATTTGCCACACGGAGCAGCGCGAGAGTAAAGCACGAGGGAGGTGGTAGTAATCGGCTCAGTCATTTTTAATGATCGTTGAAAGCCCAGATCGTAATTTAAATTAAAATTAATAATTAATTGAGCAGCCCTACATGAAAGTGCGGAAACGGATAGGAAGAGCTGATTCAAAGAACACAGCATCATCTGTCGTGACAGAGTCAATGCTAAGGCATGAGCGTGTATGACTGACAGTGGAAGTCATACCCATTAGTGTCTGTTAATAAATTCTGAAGTCTACAGGGCTACACTATACAGACTCATCCAATGATCCAACAATAATGACTCAAAGCATTCGGACCCAAGAGTTTCTCATGGATAAAACTCGGGTTTCTCATCAACGAAATGGTATATTCTTCAATGCTCACGACTGTCACCTAATCTCAGCCCAATAGAGCATGCTTTTTCGTAATTAAAGACAAGTCTGAATGCAGAGAGATCCAGCAGCAAATAAAGGTGGCTGGAAAAACAGGCCTGGCAGAAGGAAAAAACACAGCATTTGGATATCAGTGGGTTCTAAACTACAGACAGTCATACTCTGCAAACGATTTTCATCCATCCTTACATTTAAAATTATGTCAGTAGACCCAATTAATTTTGAGGATTATGTAAACAATGACTGTAATTCTAGCAGTTAATGTAAAAAAATAAAATAAAACTCCTTGGATTAAAGCTAAAAGTCTTTACTGATATCATGTCTTGATTATTTGGATTAAAATCCACTGTAGTGGTCTACAGAGGCAAAATTATATACAAATGAGCCTTTGTCCAACATATAGCGCTAACTATAAGTAAATTCTATCAAATCAATTGAAGTGGTTATCTCAATAACAACAACAACAACAATAATAATAACAATTATTATTATTATTATTATTATTATTATTATTATTATTATCATTGGCTTCCAATATATCTGGGTAAATATAAGAGGATGATCCATCTGTTATCAAATAAAGTGCAAGGTTATTTTAGTCAACAAAAACTAAACTGAAAAGCAAAACTAGATGTGAAAAGGCATTTTTAGTTAACTAAAATAAAAATAAAAAAACTATTTGAAAGGATTTTGTGAATTTTGAAAACTGCCCAGAATAAAGTTCAAATTTAGAATAATAATGGATTGCATTTATATAGTGCTTTTCAGGACCCGTCAAAGCACTTTACAATACCACTATTCATTCACTCTCACATTCATACACTGGTGAAGGCAAGCTACAGTTGTAGCCACAGCTGCCCTGGGGCAGACTGACAGAGGCGAGGCTGCCATATCGCGCCATTGGCCCCTCTGGCCAACACCAGTAGGTGAAGTGTCTCGCCCAAGGACACAACAACCGAGACTGTCTGAGCCGGGGCTCGAACCGGCAACCGTCCGATTACAAGACGAACACCCAACTCTTGAGCCACAATCGCCCTGTAGAAGCAATATTCTTAGTTTTAGTATTTGTTACTTGGGCAAAACATTTATTATGCTTATTTTTATTGAGACTCGGGATGTCTAGAAGACTGGGAGTCAACAGATTTTAACAAGCTTTGAATTTTTCTAAATCTGGCCCTGACATCTGCTGTGGATCCAGTAATGATTAAAAAGACAGGGAGATGAACACTGAGACTAATAAAAATGAAAATAAAATTAAACAATAAAAACTGAACTGAAATAAGAAAATTAAATCTGGAAACTGAAATTAAATTGAATTAAAAACAAACCAAAAAAAATCAAAATGAAATAAAAACAAAAACTAATTAGAAAAACTATAATAACTCTGCCAGTAAGGGCCAGATTTACTAACATGTTGCACCAACACAAACTAGGTTTTAGCATAAAGAAAAAATAATGAAAAAGAAAAGTACTGTTTACAACGAGAGCGCAGTGATTGTATGTAAGTGAGGGAACTCAAAGATTTTGCATATGTTTTTATGCGAGTTACTTTCCCAGGGTGAAAAATATTAGAAGAAGAATGTTTGAGTTAATTCGTTCACTAACGTTTGCGACACTCAATTTTTACTCGTAATTATGTGTTACTTACATTAAAGTGTTACTTTTTGTCAGGGGCTGGGTCTTAATGTTTTATTTGTGAATTCTTAGGTAGATGGAAAGGATGTTTAGTTCTTGTATTATTCTCAGGTTGAGTTTCAAGTTTAGTTTAGGCTATTCTGTGTATCCCTAGTTATGAGTCTGTTTCTATTCTCTTTATTATATGGCCTGTCTTGTCCTCAGTGTTTTTCTTTCTGTATGTTTTAGTCTTCCTTCTCAGTGCGTCGTGTGGAGTCTGCATGCGTTAGTCGGTCATGTTTCATGTTATCTTGCTTGTGTCATGTCTGTGTCCTGTTAGGCTTCCTGTTTTATTTTGAAGAGGTCTTGTGTTCTGTGTTCATTGTTTTAGTTTCACTTTCTCCTGGTGGTGTCATGTTAATTTGTGTCAGCTGTTTCCCCATGTGTTTCCCTTCCCCTCATCACCTCCTGTGTATTTAGTCTGTGTTTTTCCATTCGTTCCTCGTGACGTCGTCTGAGTTATGTTCCCCCACGTTTTGTCATAGAAGTCATAGTTTTCATAGTAATCATAGTTGTTTCATAGTACCTCAGTCTCGTTTCTCTTGTCTTAGTTATTTGGTTTTCCCAGTTAGGTTTTCAGTTTGCTTTTTCCCCTTTTTACTTTTGTTCGAATTTTGATGTTCATGTTCATCAGCCACAATAAAAGGCTCGCTTTTATTTTGAAACTGAGTTCCAAAACAAAAGTGTGTCAACACTTAGGTTCTCCTCACACACCCCACACGGTCTGCGGGACACTTTTTGTGCTTGATATTAAAAACTCCTTGTAAACAGATAAAGCTAACCACATATTGCAAATGTGTTATGCAAATGTATTTTTTATTGAACGTCTTTAATAGATCCTATAAAACTAGTGAACTTTTTTGTGAGGGGGGGGGGGGGGCGTCTTTATTATTTATTTATTTATTTTGGAATATCAGATATTGTAGAGAGACAGGAGAAATCCCTATATAAAATGATATGATTAGGCTGCATAAACCACACATACACCACTGTTAAACAAACTGTTTTATACTTTAATGAAAAATCTCTCGGCGGACAGACTGGCAGCACTGCTTAAACTCACAAAGTAATTATTTTCTGATTTAAACTTAAAAGCAACGCAAAGCTATAAAGCCACACTGGCAACTATTTGTTGATCTTTCCCTTCCTCTTTTAATTAGACACACAAAAATCCATCATCTCCTGACTGAATGAAAATGCCAGTTGCAATACTTCCTGACATTACATATATTAACTGCCAACACACATATTTCCCACAAGGTCAGTGAGAGCACCGACCAAATTACACAGAGGTCAAATCAATTTTGCATCCTACATCCTGCAAATGACTGAGTTCTAATAGGCAGTTTGAGGATGACGGACCAGGCCCAGGACATATTTAGAAGAATTAGTATTGGATCGCTGGGGGCATTCAACAATCCAGCTTTTTATTGTCTTTATTTTGAAAGTTTATAGTTGCACTTTAAATAAAACTAAAGTGAAAAGTAATGTTCCCCGATGTCCATGTTTCAGAGTAACAACAATTGGGCTGTTACTGCACGAAAAAATAACCAGGAGAAATATTAAAATATAATATGGATCCAATGTTAAGGAAATACTTTATGTCAAGGAAAAGAGAGATACAACAGCTGGCTGTCATTGATGACTCTTTTAATACTTTTTTATTTAAGGTGGATCCATGTGAACACATCAAAGATGCACAGACTGAGATGTAAATGAAAAAAGTAATTAATAATTTAACAATAACTCTGCTAAATTATCAGGCAGGTTAGTACAAAGTAAAGCTATTGCAGATGATTAATTTAGCAAGTTGTTTATATCATACAATCCAGCCTCGGTCATGTGAAGCAGCTGGTGAAACTGAAGCTATTTCCTTCTCTCTTTTTTTTAATCAGAAAAAATATTTGCCAGTCACGTCTGATTTTCAGCTTGAAAGAATAGCTTTGCCTTAGCTTCTAACAGCTGACATCAGTGCATCTCTCCACGGCAGCCCGTGCCTTCTTAAACCCAACCGCTGTAATGGAAAGAGGTGTTGCATGAATTTGATGTGAATATAATAGCACCAGTCAGTCAGAGTGAAAAGTGGCATAATGTTGTAAGCAATGTGAGCAATAAAAGTGTGACAGATACTTTTGGTTGTAATGGAAACAGCAAAATGATATAAAATGGCTCTCATTCATTCACCTGTGTAACAGAGGCGGAGGCAGACATTTGGGGTAGTATGCATGTGGGATTGGGGGGTGGAAATGACTGAAAGATTAATAGGCTCTGTTTTGAGTTTTGTTCAAAAAACAATGCCTTCATATAGGGAAAAATATATATCACATATGCAGGACACCTTAAACTAGTTTTTTAATTAAGCAGCAAGGCAGAACAAAGTCGGGGCTGCATCAAGACACGAGGATTAAACCCCAATTCAACCAGACCCAGAACTGATCCTGAATTAAAACAGGACTTCAACAGTTCAAAATCAGGACTACTTAGGATTTAACCAAGACAGAACCAGAATCAGAACTAGATGATAGTAGAACTAAAAATCATCATAGACCTGCACTACACTTATTTTTTAATTCTACCAAAGTACAATATTTAGATTGAGAAAAGTTTATATAATTATTTAGCCTTGTTGTACAAACAAGCCTGCAAAACTTAATAAATGTAGAATCTGAAAAATAACAAACCTCGAAAGAAACACTAGGTACGAGATACATGAGTACCTATGATACGGTGATACTTCTGGTAAACAACCATTTGACTAACATGTGTGGCTCACCTGCTCTTGTTCCATCTCTGTTCTGTTCTCATTCTCCTCTCTCTCCCTCTCTGTTCCTCTCTCTCCCTCTTTGTGCTGACAATCATCAAACAACATCATCAAATATACAGTTGAAACCAGATATTTACAAACTCTT